>NC_089005.1:1990743-2590743 GCF_963932015.1 Anas acuta | reverse complement strand
TGTGCCATGCTAAGCATTCTATATAGCTTCCAGCTCAGAACTGGTGCAAGACTGGCCAGTTTATAATGCAGGCATTCCCCGAAATGGTGAACTGATTAATTAGTATCTGCAGTACACTATTATGAAACAACCAAAGGAAGCACAAGACATTATATCATGCAAGAGCAAGGGAACTGGTTCCAAGCAAAAGTCAAAAGAACCCAACACAAAGGAGGTTTTCAGAAAGAAAAAAAAGCATGAAATTAAAACAAACTACAGAACCACCAACCCCTGCCTAATACAACAGTGATTTGGGCACTCAAACTTCTCATCTTTTCAGAAGGTGTTTGTACGAGTCCGAGAAGGACCTGTACCAAATCCAAGCTATGCAGCTGCTCCCCTTTATAATGGGGCTATGCCAAAGACCCGGAACCAAACACCCCCAAAGTTTTGGAAGAGTTCAGATCTGGATCCAAATTTTGCAGTTCAGGTTCATCTTGAGCCAAAAACATTAAAACAAACACAAACAGATGCAAAGGAAGTAGCTGAAACAAAGCAGCAACAGAGGAGGCATTTTTTGATACCAAGTTTGGTCTTGAATGAATTTTAATTTCCTATGTGGATTTAGTGCTTGGCAGGCTCATTGCAAGGGAAGCATCTGGTATCACTGCTTGAGTTGCGCCTTTGTACATGGACTTTTAAAGCCAAAATAGACCACCAGATTCTCTATCCTGGCCTGTATAACACAGGCCAGAAACCTAATAAACTTGGTGTTAACTAACGTACATCTTTCAGGAGCATGTCTGATACTGATGGAAGTCACAAATAAGTATCTGAGGCATCTTCACTTGATTGCACTTGGTCGTGCTCATGATTAAGAAAAGGATCTTAAGCCTAGTGGGGTGCTGTCACACAGTACGGAGTTTTACCAGGACAAAGAAGAGAAAAAAAAAAGAAGGCTGTTCACCCAACAGCTTTTGTCAACATAAATAATCATTTTACACTTCTTACAATGTAATTTCTAGGGAAAATAAAAAGCAGGCATTTCATAAATGCTAGTTATCTGCAAGCAAGAAGACAGCATACTTCCTCCCACCTTCACTGCCTGTGTTTTACCTCATTCACCTGGAAATACCAGACTGGATCACGTGCACAGCACAGCAGTTAGCACCACCTGCTTGAGAGCAAGGTACAAAAAAAATCCTGACCTGCAACCCACTAAGGTTTCATCCTAGCAGCAACTCATTTAACTCTTACAACATCAAATTCTCTCTCTTTTTCTATACATTTAACTTCACTTTTATGGTTCTGGATAGTCTTATTTCATACACAGTGTCTGCTTCAAAGCTCTCCTAGACCATTAAGTTCATTGCTTATTAATCTGTTATTTCCTAATCCTGTCATTCTAAGAAGGAAACAGATCCTGAATGTGCCAAAACCTTTTAGAACCAAAAGATACACTGTTTAGGAGAAGACTTGATCTCCTCTCCTGGAGGGGCAGTGCTGGTCATCTTCTCAGCACTAGGGAACTGGGTCAGTAGCTTCAGGTTGAAGTCTTCCCTTCGTTCATACTCCTTGCCACGGTAGATAAAAATTTTGTTCTGTGGGTAGCAGAAGAAAAGGAGAATTAGCAATAAAAGCAAGGAGAAATACCTTTTCCAATGTACACACACTAGTCTCAGAGGTCTGGTTTACACGAAGGGCTGTCTCCTAGCCTGACAAACAGAACACGTGGGAGAAGCATCACAGGCTGGAGTGACAACACAGCAACTCGCAGCGGCAAGGCACTGCAACAGCATCCTCACAGCTGCCCAGAAAGTGATTATTTCACATACAAGTGTTACTGACATGCTCATGCTTCTAGCAATTTTGCTTTATCCCACTTGCTGTGAGCTGTTGTATACTTATCCAGCACGTGTACTGGATACACGTGCTGTTGGTCAGCCACTGCCACAACAGGTCAGCAAGCACTGCTCATGTTATCACCCTGGGCTTGTTTAATTTAGCCATCAGTTTTCATCAGCTTGCTTGACTGATGGACACAGACTGCCCCACTGACAAGCCGACAGGGACATGTTCAGGGATGTCTGGGCACGTGAGATCATGTGTTTTGTAGTGTGCACGTTTTCCTCCATGCCTCAAGTCACGCTGCAGGTTTGTCTGACAGCAAGACAGCTTTGGGGTGTCCTAAACAAACAGCAAAGATGCTGCAATGGGTTTTAAAGGGTAGGACTCGGCAAAAGCATGAGTTTTACCCCAGCCCTCTTCAGCTACCCCTAACAAAATAAACAGCTATGACAGTTCTGCACTATAGACTTAAAAAGTAGACAACAGACGATTTTTTCATGCTGGCCAACAAGCAGTGGTAGTTTCTGGAAGGACTGGATTCAAAAACATGACCTAGTGGAGAAAGCTCTTGATGCCATCCAGTTCCACAGTTCTAAGTTGACATTTTTCCTTTTTATTAAACTTGGCTTTGATTTAAGGACAGCAGCTTCAAACAACTCCAGTCTGAAAATGTAAATGTTTCTTGATTTTAAATAATAGTTGGGAATATTTTCTACTATGCTGCACCCTGCCCATCTGACTCACTTTGGCTAGGTTCTCGTATTACAGCTAGCACAGATCCAGCAGTGCTTAGCAGCAATCTCAAACAGGAAGCATCTTTGCATTTTAATTCTTCTGTGTGGGACCAGACTTTCACTAATATGCTTTAGCATTGCAACGATCCATGCTCTGAAAATTAGGTTCAGACTGAAAAGAGATGGGATAAGTTCTTTACAATCTAAACATTTTCTAACAAATCATCATTACAACAACAATGTATTTTGCTTGGAAATCGTATTTCTGAAGCAGTTTATAGAGCACTAATACCAAAGGTATATTCTGTTTTAAGTCCATATGAAAACATAATCATCTAACAAACTCACTTGCACCACACTAACTTTAACAGAGTTGGAAATACAAAAAAAAAAATCACCTCTTACTCATCTTTTTTCTATGCTGAGCTTTTTGCAATACTTAAGGGATTTATATGTCTCAGTAGCATTCAAATGAAAAAGGATCATCTGAATTTTCTTGGAGGCTCTGCGAGTTCAGGCTTTTTAGGGTACCCACCACTCCAGATCTTGAGTACTGAAGAATTCTTACCCGGAGGAAAGAGGGGAAACCCTGACCATAGTATCCAACTGCAAAGTACTCTGGTTGAGGTCTCATTGCCTTCATAATATTTTCATAAAAAGTAGCTCGTTTTTTCTGAAAAAGAAAAAATGTCACTAGCATTTTCACTTCTTAGTGCTCAAGGACACTGCCAGACTGCAGCTCACATTCCCAGTGACAATTCCTGATATATTACTTCTCCCCTGCAGAATACTTTCTATTATCTTTTTTTTTTTTTTTTTTTTTGGATACAGTATCTCTTATTTATCCATTTACTTGGTTAAATATTTGGTTTGTCTAGGCCAGAATCAACTTCATTTCCTCGTCTGCAGACATGTGAACAATGTCATGTTTTTTGGGATTCCAGGAGGATACTTGAAATCCTTAACTATTGCAACACAAATTAAAAGTAAACATATTCTGAAGCAAAGCAGACACAAATGGTGACAAATGTCAGAGAACTGGCAGAAATAAAACTGGGCAGATGATTCTCATATGAAAGAACATAAAGACCATCTGGTTACATCTTTTAGCCATGAAAAAAAGTCATTCAGAATCAAGCCCATTCTATAGTTCTGTGTTCACACACGGTAATTTTACCACAGGAACAACAAGGTGATGAAATTTATGGAGCCTGGTAATATACTATGCAAATGTTAGCTTATTTGATTAGCACTAACAATGCTAAACATCTTCACACAATATTGTCGTACAGATTACAAGGTCAAAATTATACACTTTTAAAAATGAAGAAGTTATGGAAACATTTTTCTAGTATTAACCCTTAAAAAAACAAGGGGGCTATGGTAGTTTGTTTAACATAAGTGTATTTTGCGCTTATCCTGCTCAAAAATATTAATTTAAGCAGTCAACAGCCTGCTGAAAATTGAGAAAACAAACTTACCAGGAGATTACCAAGTCCCTCATAATCAAAGACCTTGTTTTCATACATGTCAGCCAACTCTTTGCTTAGCTGAATGGCTTTTTCCCACATCTCCATGAAGGACGAAGCGAGGCAGGTGGGGGAAGAAGAGCACAAAACAAAAGACTCCGTTAAAAGCATTCATTACCACAGGTAGGTAACACAAAAACTCATCTGATTTCAATTCAGGCAGCACTTCAGGCAGTACTGCCAACTTCTTGTTAGACTCCGCGCTGTGTATTTCTTTGCAGAAATCACAGTGACACATTTTTTCACTTGTAGATCTGAGAGTGATTTACAATGCAAAGTTACTATTGTTACTCCTGATAGGGAAAACTGAGTCATGAAGAAGTGGAAGGACATGCCTATAAACAGCAAAACAGAGAAGCTCACGTGGTCTCTTTCTACACCAATAAGTCATCCCTTTTATCAGGCTTCCTTGGGTTTGTCTCATTTAGCCTTCTTAGAACCATCTATCCCAAGTGCAATTGACACAAGTTCTGTTTCAGCCAGACAAGCCCTATTTATTGCCATGCAAAAAGAACTAACAAAACCCATTAACCAGGAAAAAAAACAAAACAAACACTGCAGATTCTCACCTAGCTAGTATCTTGAGCAGAGTTATTTCTACAGAATCTCTATACAAGGAAATTGAAGGATTCAAACATCTCCAAGACAAATGGATGCCCTGCTCATACTAGTACTCCTGTCTTTGTTAAGAAGCCAAGCCTCAAGCATCAAGGCCTGTTATGGAACTACATCTCTTCTTCTCTTTAAAACCAACTTCTGCTAGCTACAGCCACCAGTTAAGTATTTACCAGTGAACAGTAAGAACACCACAGAGACACTCACTTTGCCCCTGTCGAAGAAGGAGATAATTTCTTGGTAGAGCTTTTCCTTGAGTTCCTGTTGCGAGTAGACGTAGTAGCTGTCCCTCTGAAGCAGATGAGGGACGCATGGCTTCTCAGACCACTAGCATGGAGGAAAACAAGCAAAATTGAAAGAACTAGAGCATCCACAGATAAAGAAATCCTTACAGTGGATAGACTAACCTTCTACATGGATGAAGGTTCACATTTCAGTTAGACTCTGATTACATTTAATTTAAAGGCCACACTCTGAGAATGAAAACTAAAACTGCCTTTAGTGTATTACCTGGAGCAGCTCTGCATGGAGGAGGAGAGTGTATGCTGCCTCTGTGAAGTTCTCACAGTCTGTGTGCAGGTCCCGGAGTTTATAGAGGTATCTAAATGAATGAAAAGTCATTGTTACTTTATGTGACGGACTCCTCCATCAGTGTACACAACAGGAAGGGAAATAAAGGCTTCTACACACATCTATGGAAGGAGACAACCTACCTGATATAAATGTCCTCTCGTTTCTTCTCCTTATAAAAATTCTGCCAAAAGTAGAAAAAAATAGTCAAACTGATGTAAGCCAGCATGGACTTGTATAATCAATGCTAGACAAGTAACTGAAATATCCGAGGCTGATCCTTAAAAGACATTTGCTATCACTTTGGCCACTCAGACGCATGTAGGCCTAAAACCATCCCTTTGACGTAAGATGGGGCTACCATCATCTCTAGAAGAAGGTTAAGGGAAAGACAGAAAGCAGCTTGTTCAAAGTTACAGCTACTCTTTGCAGTGGAACAGGGACTTAAGCCCACACTTCCCAAACTATCAGCTAGCCACCTTTCCAGTCTGTATTTCAGGACCTCAGGTTATTGTATAGGCAAGTATCAGCCACATGAATTGATTTTGGACTATACAACTTTATGTTTTATAGCTGTCAATAGCCAGTAACCTGATTTGGACCAATTAACCAGTAAGAGCATAAAGAATTACTTAAAATCCTTAAAAAAAAAAAAAATTAGTGGCCTCCTATTTGATGGTTTTCTTCCTGGATGGAGGTACACGAAGAAATTACTTTTCCAGTGAATCGTTTCGCATGGCAAAATAAGGCCTTCAAATTTATTCTGGGTCACCTGATCCACCCCAGGACCACATCGCAAAAGAGAGGTCAGAAAAGAAGCACCCACATCCACCTCCAGCCTGCCCCATACCAGCACGTTGACAGTGCAGCTCATGCGGTTCTCCTTGCTTTCATCATGCATGATTGTTCTGTAGTCCAGCAGGTTCTCTAGCAAGCTGCTGACCAGCAAAGCAAACACTTCTCCAGAAGCAGACAGATATTTATGCTTCCGACAGTGCTCCAGGAGGCTGTAGACAAAATCCAAAGAGGTGTAAGGGAATACTCAGCCACAGCTCTGAGTGCTAGTAAGTAGGATTTCAGTGTAATTACCCACTCAGCTAAGAGAGTCAAATACATTCCCTGAACAAAGACTCTCAGAGCAGAACAGCACAGCACATCCACAGACCTCAGATATCCACATCAGACAGGCCAAAGCTTGCCTTGGCAATCAAAAGCCTCAGCTCTACTCCTGGTACTAAAACAAGGCTCTGATGGGTTTAGCTTTGATCCTGCTGTTCCCAAGCTTTTCCACTTAAAAGCCCCTTGCCAGATCAGCGCATGTCTTTAAGCTTGTATCCCCAAGGTTAGGATAATTGTGCAAGTTGCTGCTCCAGTAAAAAAGCATTATTTTAAGGCAATCAGCCAGTCTGAGAGCTCCTTCATAGCATTAAATCACTGTCAGCTGCATTATCTCCCTACTCACTGGAGCAACAAATTAGGGTTTCTTTGCATCACAAAAATAGCCAACTATGCTGTAAACAAAGAGCATCCATGTTCACTATAAAACTTACAGTTTCTCCAGCAAAATCTTGTACTGTTCGTCCCCTCGGCCACCCTCGACTTCCTGGTCCAACTTGGTTATCAACTCATTTTCAAACTGAAAAGGCAAAAGACACGTCAAATACACAGCAGCTCTCACCAGCATGATCAGTAATGCTTGTGGATGGTATTTCTGAACTGCCACACCATCAGACACTGGTTCTACAAGCTAAGCTAGAGGATGCTTTCATTATTGACCAGAACAAAAGTGGTAAGGTGCCAAGATGAGAAGGACGGAGCAAAGAAATATGTCTCGTCCTACAACACCTGGAAGGTGATGCTCTGGAGTAGTGCTTCTCCTTTTTAGGAGAAGCATTTTTTTTTCCCCCATCCATTACCAGTTCAGATTTGCTGGGATGAAGAAGCATCTTTAACAACCATCCTATGGATGGTAATGGTCATTCACTCACCCTACAGCAACTGAATTACTACCACCAGTTAAGGACCAGTCTCAGCTCTCTGACCAGTGTAAATGGTTGTGACTGCTAATTAAAGCAATTTCTCATGTGACAAGAACCAAGTCCTCTGAGATTATTTGTTCAGCTATGAGTATACGCCCTGTTACGTGCAAGCAGGGCAAGTACATAGTTTTAGCTATAACTCAGTTACAAAGATATAAATATTCATGTTCCAAAATATGAGGGACACTGTAACTATGATATAAATATCACTGGGATGGAAAATCCATGCCACCCATCCAGTTTCTTTCTAATGATTCCAAGAACCCCTGAGACCTTGGGGCCAACCACACCAAAGACTGATGACCCCACGGGAAGAAAGATCCCATATACACACTGAAGTTGGGGTCCAAGCTAGTGTGAGGATGGAGCTTTGGGAAATACAAGTCACATTTGACAACAGTCTGAAATGCCAAGGTGGCTGCCTCTTGGATGGATGTCTCCTACTCATCCTCCAGGGAGAAGACTGTCTACAGCATAACTGAGCGTCCCCTGCCTGCCAGTTGAAATGTTAATGTCTGATATCCCCAGAGAAAAGCTGGAAGAAAAAGTCCTGAGAAACCACAGAGAAAAAGTTAACCTTAGAACAAAAGAAGACCCTCTTTTTCTTCTTCTTGTCTGGTGCTTTCTCAGTAGCAATAAAAGTTAAGTCAGAGGAATTAGCACAGGGTTGGATCTCAGAGATCCTGTTCTCTGCTCTGTCCTCCGATTTAAAATTGAGGGATTAGGCAGAACACCTATTAATAATTCAAGTGAGATGCTTGACTGTACAGCAATTTTCTTTACAGTAACTTACATTACATTCAAAGATCTGCTTTGGGAGAATTTATGTTGTTATCATAAATGTAAATAGACACTATTCTGTTCAGTACCCTGTTACAGTCTCAAAAGTGCTTCACATCTTTTTTGTTCAAATTCTCCTTCTTGCCTAATGCACACTGCAACATTTGCACTGAACATACCAGGCTCCCTTACCATGTGGAAGTTTCTGTTCCCACTGAAGTTAAACTCGCACTGCATCATATCAAAGAAGATGGGAATGGTGGCTTTCCGTAGCTCAGGCTCTGGGACCAGGGTTACCTCCAGGATTGGGCCTACCATTGCTGGAATAAATTTTATTTTGTGGGGACCTGCAAGAAAGTCAAAGTCAGATACATCCTAATGGAATATGGCTGCTTGAAGTTGCATGGTATGTGGATATTCAAATGTGCAAGCACATTAGTCAAATAAAATAAAAACCATAAGCCACAGACATTTTGATTAGAATGCATTTTTGATGTGGATAATGGCTACTTAACACCACTCCAAAATTCAGTAATAGTCCTAGAAATAGAACAGAACTGAACTGCATGAATGTTGCAAATCGAAGGCTCCCTGGAAAATTCTACTGTTGGCCTTCATATGGTAGAACTTCCTTTATGAGGAACCTCTAAGAGATCATCTCATTATCTGACATGAGAAAAGAGTAGCTTTTGAAGGTTATTTACCAAAAAAGGGAAAGAAACTTTGTACTCTTGAACAGCTCAGTATTTCCCCACATTAAACACGAACAGCTTATATAAACAAATAATTAGAAGTCCAGCTTAACAGCTTGAATAAAGATAATTCTTCAGCTGAAACTCACCCAAATTATACCACATATCCCTTATTTTGAAGCCAATTTCTTTCCTCATGTCCCCATACCTAGAAAGAAGTATTAGAAAGAAAAAGATGAAGGCGGCCTATTCGCTGATGTTACCTTTGCAAAGCTGAAGAAATTTAACAGCAAAACCACAAAAGCTGTTATCATCCCATTAAAATAAACAAACAAACAACAACAACAACAAAAAAAAAAACACAAGGAACCACCATACAAACCTAAATATGCTGGGTAATGATTCTAAGGGGTCTTACCAGCTGTATTCCCTACCAAGCATCTACCAAGAAGTTCCTCAATACCACACACTTTCCTGTTAAGGATAGCTAAAATGTTCAACGTATCTTTTTTCTTCATCATCCTGCCCAGCACTGATGCTCAATGCTCAGAGGAAGAAAAAAGCCATGTCTGGCAGGAGACTGCAGATTCCCAAAGAGCAGATAAAAACTGCAGCCCTGCTGCTCAACACAGTTCTACCCCAAATTTTGTTTGTTGTATTTGATGCTTTCCTCTAAAGCTTCAACTGCTGATATTAACAGAATGGAGGAATGTTTAATTACCAGGCCATTACCATTTATTGGTAAGGTTTAATCACAATAAAGCCCTTATTATTGCAGAAAAAGGGCAGCAAACATTAACTATGCATGCCCCCACAAAATTCTACGTCAAAATTTACAAATATCTTTAGGCACATGATAACAGCTAAATGCAGGAGTAAAAGCTGTTCAATCTCTCTGTGAATTTGGCCAAGTTCCTACAAATTACACATTCCCCAACAAGTTACTACCATTTGTTGCACTTTATGCACAGGCGTTAAGCTCATTTTACTACTTCTGAAACGGTTAAGGACTCTGAAGTGCTCTGGGTTTCAAAATCAAAAAACTAAAGACTGGGGACTAAGAGGTTGCAGGGCTTTTAGGATCATTGCTTACCTAACTCATATAATGGCTGAGGAATCGCATAAAGTATTGCTCTGGCAACTATGGCAAACCTTCTGTTGCAGATCTTACAGTGGAAAAAAATCTTTTGGCAAGATGCTTAAGTTCAGCTCAGGACCTGTGTATCCAGACTTAGACATCTGTAGTTTCAAAGACCTGACTTGTGTGCTAGTCACCCCTCCTCCCTTTATCATCATTCATTAAGCAAGCTCTTCCATGGCATGTTTCGTCTCATTCTAAGACCATAGAGGGTACGTCTGCAAAAGTACAAATCAAGCTCCTTAAAAATAAAAAGGTCTGGCAATTTTTTAAACTCACTTCTTGATAATTTTGTTGCGTTTGGCTTGCGAGAAGGTCTCCAGCTGGAGGGATTCATGAGTGAGAAAGGCCACTGCCAAATGGAAATAGTTATTCCAGAGCTGTGGAAGAGAAACAAATCCAAAATAGGAGAAGACAAAGGAAAAGCAACAACCTGCACAACAGAGTTCCCCACCCACAAGTGTTGTGTTCTCAACTAGTCACACTCAAGTCAACTTTGGCCAGCAGGCCCATTCAACTTGACTTTGTAAAGACTGCAGCAGTTGCTTTGCTGTACTAACCACAGTCCTGGAATTCAGAGCTGCTTTGCATTTATCTGCTTTTCTACAACAACTCTACAGATATTTATCACTGGCATGCTCCATATCAACAAGTCTGGTAATGCGGGGATTTGCTTGCTCTTCAGGCCTTTCAGGAAACACTGAGCTCCAAAAGAAATAACAGAACTGTTACCTGGAGTTCAAAATTTGCTTGATCCAGAAAGAAACGGTTGAGTACAGAAGTAAATTGGTTCACTGCCCGGAGGAAAACCCTGAAAGAGGTAAAAACATCAAATAAAAGGTGGCTCCAGGAAGGAAAAAAAAACACAAACAAACAAAAAAACAAAACAAAAAAACAACACTGCAGTTCGGGGTTTATGATGTAAGCTCAGGAAACAAGAACAGATGCTCCCAAATGAGATTTGGGACAGTAAAGGGACATTCAGGAAAAGTCATTCTCCTGTTTCTATGCAAAAGAAACCCTGACTGGAAGCAGATGATAAAAAAAAATAAACAAACATATTTCAAGTCAATCTCTGTGAGCACGCAGTGTTGTTCCACATGGCAGCTCCTCCTAAATTTAGCCTATTCTTACCACCAAAGCATTCAAATAACTTGCCACTTCCATGTCCTTCTCCATTAATGCACCCGTATGACAACTCCACATCAGAGGACAGAAACGAACCTGGATAATTCTAGTTCACAGGCCAGCACGCTTTCATCCACTACACATTTATGTCTGTGAGTTGATTCCCCCAGATTTGAAATCAAAAGGGCTTCCCTGATTTATCTTGCACCCTCCAACAGGTAAATAAATAACAGGTTGGAAGAAAACATGGTTTTGGTTGTGTGCCTTTGGGCAGGAGAAGATAGATTTTCAGTTGCATTAACAGAAATGGCCAGGCACCAGAATTTACCAAACTCTAACTGAAATTACACTGAATCTGTAAAAGAAAATATGCTTATGTAACTCCAGTGATTTGCAAGCCTGCCAGGGCGAACCACCCTCCTTTCCGAGCCAAAAAGACTCCAAAGCAGTAACAAGACTTAAAATAGCAGCAACTATTTACCTGCTCTGCATCATATTCATGACCATCCAGTCAGCTGCATAGACATTTTTTCCAATCAGATCTTTAAACATTATGAATGTTTCCATCAGGAAATCCTGTCAGAAAAAAAATAAAAACCACAGGTTGAACAGCATAATCTTTTTATCTGCATGAAAATGTAAGGAAATGCAAGCATTTGGAAGTATTTGCACTATTTGCAATTGCACTGATTAACTACTACATCGATTAGCAATCAATACAGCGCACCTCCTAAGAAGGATGTCTTACTGCAGCAGCATATTCCAATAACTAAATTATCTCTGACATCTCATCCATTCAGCTTCAGAAGGAGAAATAACTCCACAGAACATGTTGATCTGTTTAATTAAATCTACCTTTACTGTTTCAAATTAAGCTACACTATAAGGAGTTCTGGTGCACAAGATGGATGAAGAACTAAAATCAATATTCAAGCACTTTCCAAATGCCTGAGTGACGACAGCATAACAGCCCTAGGCAGTACCTTCTACAAAGATGGAAATCTAAAACATATTTTTCACTTCCTCAACTATTTTAAGTCTTTTCTAGTTTAGATTAAGAAGTATTTTTACAAAGAGGCAGCAAACATGGCTTCAGACACATGGTTTAGAATATTATCATAGGAAAGAGACTTTCTGCACAAGTGCCCCAAGCAAAGCTAGCACACCTGAAGACTTTGGCAAGACAAGGTTGAATTGCAGGATAAAAAAAAGAAAAAGAAGAGACAAGTGAACGAATGTATCAATAATATTGATCTCTCCATACTGTGGTCTCTACAGATATAAATGATAACCTTTGAGTATTTAAATAGACTGTTCTCTGCAAAGACAGCACATTAGCATTCAGAAATGAGAGGGATACAAAGAAGGTCACATGAGAAATCACCATCTTACAAAGATCACCAGCAAAAAAAGATCTGTTAAGCTGAACAGCTTGCTCTAAAAAATTGGCAAGCAACACTAATGTGGAAAGAGAAATGGGCATTTGGTGCTGCCTCAGTAAAAATCCTTTAGGCATTATTAAATCAGAGCTTGACCGAAAAGTTTGGACTTGACAAGGGGCACCTTGAAGGTAAAAATTAACTTGTAATGGTGTTAAACCAACCAAGTAATGATGCTATGCCAGGCCTGAAAATACAAAAACTCATAAAAAACAATAAACAATAAAAATAGATAAAAATAATTATTGCAATAAAACTTTCTGTTGGTATTAGTAACTCCTACACCACCACAAGCATGGGCTTGCTTCTGTTGATTAGGGGATAAGAACTTGATTATAAATTGGTATTTTGGGTCAGTATCTCTTTAAATGATATTCATAGTTTTAATGATTTTACAAACTCACCCTCTTGACATGCCTCTGTGCAGAAGCTGTATACATTCACATATAGGAACATAAAAGAAATAATCTATTTGAGTCAGAAGACGCAGAACTAAAAGGGCAAAGCAAGATACACCTTCAACTTGTAAACTTCAGGCTGAAGCTCAGTTTGCATTACAATAAAGCTTTAAAGCCCCCGCTTAATCTCACCTTGACTGTAAGTAAGGATGGTCTCCTACCACCTCAACTGCTCTTCAGGAAAGAGAAACATTTCTGAACTGAGGCTCCCTCAACACAAAATTAGTTTCAATTCTGCCTTGAATGCACCTTTGTCTGAAATCCATCGGAGGTGTCTTCCTTGTACTCTCGTTCCTCAGACACAGGATTTCTACACAACCCTGCTGAAAACCTTTTTGCACATTCATTTAATGAACACTAGCAATATACCTGAATCTACTCACGTTTTACTTTCTAATGAGTCCTCCACCAAAAAATAAAATGTGTAATATAAAAAACAATTCTAAAACAATATGCTGAATGATCTCTACAGACTATCCAACTGAGTGGCCCTTTAGATGCAGAAGTGACAGAAATGTGCGTGTCCTGTAGGTGGCTATGTTGCTCAACAGATTGTGAGTGATTCCAATTGCACAGGAAACCAGAGGGATGACCTTGCCATCCAAAATAAATTATAAACACTTTCTTGTGGGTTTTGATCTAGCTTGTACATGAAGAACACAACTCCAGGCTCTTCCTCAGCCAGTATTTAAATTAGCAAGCGCTTCAAATTGCAAAACTAGGAGCACTAGGACAGAAAACTAGAACAGCTGCTGTGTCATGCTTCAGAGATGTCCATGAATACTGGGTTTGGTTCTGACTTTTTCTAGGACAGTTTGGGGACAAATCTGGACAGGACAGTTTGTTCTAAGTGCCTCAAAAAAAAAAAAAAAAAAAAAGCCTAATGTTCCACTTGGTTTTACTTTGAAAGTCTTTGAGAACATGAATTGTACACAGTTTTTAACGTGGAGAGAACTATTTGCGTTGCTGTCCACTAAAGCAAGCAAAGCATTTTGGATTGGATGGGAATTCAGTATTTGGGTTTTGGCTATTATCCCGTAAGACTTCATTAAAAGATGTCTTTCCTGTTTTAAGAAATTAATATAGATGTATGTTCAAATTTGCTATCTTTTCTTTGCTTTAAATACATTTTAAAGCTTTCCAATCTCTTAATTGAAATGGGGATGAACCAGAAAGAAGGAGATAAAGAGAACACGACCACTAAGAGACACAGGGAGAGCATGGAGGAAGGGGAACACTTATCCGTTTCATCTACATTCACTCTTTTGGTTCCAGACCTTTTACTTGCACAGACTTCATCAGTCATTAAACATTTTAACTCATGCTACAAATGCTAATCTCAGGCTCCACAGAGTCAGCAACATCCACTGTCCATACCCAGCAGGGGTGATGCAAATATATCCCCAGTGGCTGCGGCATTAGGTACACATAAGTAATTGCTGATGAATGCAGTATAATCAGTCCAAACTGAATACAGTAACTTGAAATGACCTTTCAGAAGCAGAAAATAATTCTTTATGGACTGAGATAATCCCCCAGCCAGGCTGACTTACAATAATGTCCTGCCTGGTTTTGAAAGTATTGATGTAATGGTTGTAATGGAAATCATCCATCTGCCTCAGGATGGCTGTCATGCAGGCCACAAAAATACCCTAGAATACGAAAAACAAGACATACTGTTATTTTTCTGTATTAAGCAACATAAGCTCAAAGTGTGACATGCGCCTTCAGGTTCCATCTAATCAAGTATTCCCAATCACAATCCTGCTGATCTATGTCCTGACATCGTTCTGTGTGACTGTTTTCTCCTCTACCCCAAACCAGTTAAGACTTCCTAAATGTCAAGTCTGAGGTCAGGGTCTATCTGTTTCCCCAGAGATCAGTTTGCAAGAAAAACATACCCTCCAAACAGCAGAATAAAAGACTATATGAATGTATGTAATTTTATACATATATAAATATGATATATATGGAAATATATGAGCCACTACATTTTTAGATTTAAAATGTACAACTATATAGTTCTCATGTGTGACATATTGGTAATAGCAACGACTAGATTTTAGAGATATTAAAAATAACTGCTATCCATGCTCAGCCCCTTATTTTTCCATCTTTCTCTACACTAAGTACAGTGCAAATTAGAATATATAAACTTTCATACACCTTCTAAGATGCCACAGAGTAGTCAGCATTGACAATCAGAGCTGTCTGGTCCTTCAGCATTTAATCCTTTTCAGTGAAGGTGGCAAAAGAACATTTTCTTCTCAGCAGAGATTCTTTGTGTATTAGAAATGAGCTGAAACCAAATTCTCTGTGCACAGGGGCCCAAAGGAACTTGAAAACACAGCCACCTGTGACTCAGTTAAAATTGCTGTTAGAATAGAACAATTTGTATCCTAATACCAGCTCCCAGAAAGCCACCCAAAGCCATGTTGTAGTGGCACAGAAGTGCTGCAGGAAGTGGAAAGATGATTTCATAAACCACTCTACACACTGAAATCTCCCAGGAGAATTGCACTCTAACAAAGGGTAAGGTAGTAAAGGAAGCAAGTAAATGGCTCTCACAATGTGTGGAGACTGCCTGCTCATTCCAATCACTGTGCGGTTTATTCTCCGTAGCAGGCGTTCCATGATCAGCTGGATGTGGACAGCAGTAGGTCCCTGGGGGATTTAATAAAGAAAATTTGAGACAATTCTTGATGCATTCTGTTCTATAGAGAGCTCCTTGAGTGGGAGGACTGCCCTGACAGTGCTTAATTGTTATCTGAAGATGCAAAAAGACGACTTATTACACAACAGCAGTTGATTCAACTACTGCAGGTAGATACCTGGTGAAGAGGTGGCAAAATTCATTTGTACCAGTTTCACTTGTTCATGCTGGCATAACTAAACTGAACCAGGCAATGTGATTTGCTATTTGTTCCCTGAACAATTCTTCAGTTCAAATTATTCTTTTCAAGGCACCTTTGAATCAATTTTCATGACTAATGTGGCAAATAACTGTACTCCCCTAACTGAATAATGACTGTGGGCCTTACTTCAACCAGAAACCCAATAGTTAGATGGCTTGCTCCAAATAATTCAACAAGTCACCAGAGTAGCTGGGAATAACATTTTGGTTCCTAGAAGGGAAAGACATTTTTCTTTGTACTACAGTGACAGCCACCAATTCAATCTTCGCATAGTCCCTTTTCATTCTAATGCAGCTACTTTATGTCCAAAGAGACTGAAAAAAAATACAGAGCAGTACAACGTAAGTTGAGAACAGTCCTTTGCCCTAACTTTAAAAAATAAAATAAAGTACTAATCTTAATTTGCGCCCTTGACAGCTCATAAACTCACCACATCTTTCCGATCCAGAACTTCCAGAACGCTGCTGAGGAGCTGTGAGGAGGCCTCATGGTCAGGCTTGTTTGAATTGTCATCCAGCTGGCCACTTAGCTGGTCTATCAGTAGAGGCAGGAGAGCATCTCTGCATTCTGAAAATGAAACAGCACCATATCTTGCTCTCAAAGTCCTTCAGCATTCAGTATATAGGTACCACACTATAGCTTTCTGCTCTTAACTTAATCTTGGACACAAAAACATATACCTAAATCCACTTGAGTTACCACTGAGACTAAGAGAGACAAATAACCTGTAATGATATGCATTACACCAAGCAGATCATTCTCCTCTTGTCCCTTTCTAGATTAACATACTCAATCAGGATCCTACTTTTGTAACAACAACAAAGTTTCAGATGTTCATTTTAAGAGCCACTATGGCAAGGAATATTTCTAAAGATAGATTTAGTTGTAAACTACCACTGATGGATGATTTAAATGACACATAAACTTGAAAGACATTTTTGTTGGTAAAGGTACATGGCTCCATGGAGAAACCAGAGGTTTCAATGCACTACTTACCAAGCTGTTTAAACAGATCACTCTCGACTATCTTGGTCATGCAGTTTAGCTTCTGTCGAACTAACTGGTTGTCAGGAATACTTTGGATAAACTTGCTGAAGAGGACACTAGTGTGCAAACCAAAGTAAGCAGATGGTCAGCATTTTCACCCAATGTGATTCCACCTACCCTTACACTGTCCTGCACCTGGGCAAGTCAAGCAGTTGTCACTGTGTTGACATGTCACCTGCAGCAGTCTCCAGGTAAATTACTACCGAGCTTTAACTTAACTCATTTTCTAGAAAGGTAGCACAGGGCTCTCAGTCAAACTGAATGGGGTTAAGCCTCTCGATAAAAAGCTTGCATACCAAGATACAATAGATATATGCCACAAAAGCTTATAAATAGAAATACCACATGCCCTTATAAACAGGAATACCACATGCCCTTCATTGCCAGCATAAAATAATCATACAAAATGAAAGCACAATTTTGCACTGCTGAAGCCTGAGACACTGTTATATACAACAGCAAGAGCATATTCTTCCAGATGCCCCTTTCATCAACAGTGATGACTCATTTTAATCTTAGACTCCATTAAATTAAATCCCATGTACATTTGCTGTCTGTCTACTGTTTACAAGCAAATTATTAGTGTCAGAACAAGGAGGCATGAAAGGGAGGTTCTGGATAAAGCTATGAATATTGAAGAACAGAAATCCACAGTGTTGTGAATTTCTTGAATAAATATAACTTCTGTTTTCTGTTTTGTCACATATTCCATTCTACCTCAGAAGCATTCATTAAAACTTGGTGGGAACTTGCATGGCATTTCCTCACATGGTTCTCCAGTCCTCAAATTTTGGTTTCAAACAAAAGTTCCTAAGAAAGAACAGTTGAACTGCGTAGATTCCTTTGAACTAAACTGACTTCCTCTAAAGCCCTGCAAGGAGCTTCCTAAAAAATCATGCAGTATGTGCATTATCACATCATAGTCACAGCTGCTGTTTTTAGGAATGTTTCCCAAATTTTCCCAATAGATGAATTGAGTTTGGAGGACACACAAACTTAATAATGGTTACCTGAGCTCAACAGGGTCAAATACTAGTTTGACATCATTTATGATGCTTGGCAAATACTTTAAAGCTGCACCCTGCAAGAAAAAAAAAAAAAAAAATAAAGACAAAGCACACGTGGAGACTGAGTTAGATTAAGTTAGATTAGCTCGTTCATTCTGAAAGCCAGTTCATTCACAACCTCAACAATGCCCATGGTTCACATGGCAAATCTAGTTTTGGCAAGAGCAAATACATGGACACCTGCAGAGAACTGGCTTAAGATCAAATTAATGCACCCAAAGAGCCTCCAGCAACCACACATCTGCAGTGCAGAGCAGAAAAGGTAAAGGAGGAAGGATCTGTAGCCAAGTTGTACAGTTTTTGCAAACATCCTGCAGCTTCAGGGATTAAGCTCCTCATAGCCTGACATGAAAAGCACTACATAAATAGACTCAGTGTTCTCTTTACTTTAGCATGTCCACATAGACAGGAATACATTATCTAGGTCCCAGTATGGCATTTATAGGTGTAGCATCCAGGCACCTGGGTGCAACTGCAACTTAAGGTCTCTCGGTGAAGTTCCATGGCTGCTGCCAGCTGTAACTCTGGTTACACAAGAATCAAAGTTGGGATTCAAATGACTCAAATGCTAATTACAAGTTTAGAATCAATCTTTCCTTTGAGCAGAGAAAGGCATGTTGGTTAGAAGGTCTGTGAAGAAAAGAATCTAAAGACCTCACCACCTTCAGCAATTTAGCCAGCCTCATCACATGGCTGCTCTGCTCCTTCTAAGAGCCCAAACGCAAGGTTCATAATCCAGTCAAAACCAGAAAATCAAGTATAAGATCTAAGATATGTTTAGGAACCATCTGCTTTTTCAGCACTTTCATTCCCAGTATGTGTTGATTTTTGCAGTGATCTAGCATTTCCATCTCCATTACTCACAACCTCAGTGTTACTGGTTGAAGTGTCTTCCACACTGTACCATATTCTATCTTGGTTACTTGTTATTTATCATCCTAGCAGTTGCTGCAGGGTTTTCAGCAGCAAAGCCACAGTTTTTGAATGTACAGAAAGCTCTCATCTTTATCTGATAAACTTTGCAGTTTAGATATTCCTTTAGATATTCCTTTTCTTACATTTCATTCACTAAAACGGACATTCAGAGGATTCTGGTGTGACTCATCTGAATGGGTTTATGCAGCTCAGAGCTTGTCCCTTCTTTTGCCTTCCCCCAGTTGTATCAGATGATCTCATAGAAGATAATACCTCTCCTTGCAAATCATGCATACCTTAATCTTGACAGCCTCCTCTAAAGGACGGTCCATGAGGACGTTGAAGGAGAGGAACAGCTTGCGTATCGCATCATTAAATTCATCCCCCTCTTCACTTTTCCCATAAAATCTACAAAAAAACAGAAAGAGCTAGTTATATACATAAATCTAGGCTAATAGTGTCACAGTGTTTGAAATATAATTTTATCCTTTGGAAGAATCTCTCGCATCAATCTCCTTCCACAAAAAAAAAATGAGTGCAAAAATGGCACTGAGGATTCTGCAGTTACTACGGTAGTAATTTCCTGATTAAACTTGTTACAAGGGAAAAGCTGTATTTTTCTAACTGCCATTGCCTCACAATTTGTTTGGGTTCCAAGAATCAAGTAGCTCATTTCTGTCTTAAATAAAAAGACTTTCAACACAGCCTACAAATCCTATTGATGACAACCAAATCAGAAAAGAATCCAGTTTATTCTCTGTTAATTGTGCCACAATGAACACAAGAAAAGGATTCCAAACCTTCACTGTAAATTCTTCAAAATATATTTTAAGACTATGGTAAAACCACTGTCATTGACCATATCCTACACAATGTTTAATCATCAATCACCTCACCTCCCTAAGCAAAAATCAAGGAAAATGTGAAAAGCCACTGCATGCAATATGTGTACCTCCTTTTTTAAAAGGGAATCCGTGCAGGGCTTTCTCTGACACCACTAAATTATTTTTGCATATTATACGTAACACATCTTGAAGAGTCCTTCAAAATGCAGAAGCTTCTTAAAATGAGGAAGTCATTCCATGCTTCTTTTTTTTTAAAAATTAAATAATAGGTTCTTTTCAAGTAGTACCATACGCTGCCTTTAGCATGGTATAGACAACTACAAGGAATACCCTCTTCGAATTATTTATTTCAATTTTTACTGAACTTATTTTTTTTGAGCTGTAGACAAAGTGTAGAAAGACACTCTTCTTTATGACTCGAGGTTTACAGCTCCTGAGGACATGCTGAAGAATATCCTCTCCAGTGATATTAACTGGAAGCCCTGGCTTACAAAAGAGACGTAATAAAGATGGCAATGACAAAGCCTCACCTCAGGTACAATATTCGCGACTGAACGATGAACCGGAATAGGTACTTCAAGGCTTTCAGAGCAGCAAACAGCAATTCTGTTTTGCTGGAGTCATCAGCATTTCCCACGTAGCAGTTCAGTACTTTAGTGAGTTTCCTTTGGAAAAGCAAAAAGGGGAATAAGGACACGGTTAAGTATTTGTGTATGCCCAACATCCTTATTCCGCAGAGGAACTATAATTAACAGTTACATAACGAACAGCAGTTCCTCTTCACAGCCTATTTTCTACTGAAGCTTTTGGCTCCTTGGGGTGCCAGATTTTTACAACCAGTTCGTGAATTTTCAGTAAACTAGCCTGAACTGTGGCTGCCAAGTTTTTCTAAAAATTCCAGCTTTTTGACTTGTTCCTTTTTCCCTACAAGGAAGGGTTCAGGAATCTGGAAAATCCATTACTACTTAAATTGCTTAAATCTAAGCAAATGACAGCCTACTAGAGTGCAATCAGCGTGTTTAAGCACCATAACAACATTTAGCCCTTCTCTGAAGCCTGTGGCCACCTCGACCTGCCTGGCTGCAGGCAGACAGTGGGGGCAAATGCCTTTCTTACCTCTGCCACCATCAACCACAAAGTCACTCGCATCATTTCAGCTGTGCGGTTCTGCTTCTGCTCCCTATGACCCCATTCAAACATACCACTAAGTTTGCAGCAGAGAATACACAGAATATGTCAGTCTTCTGCTCAAAGTACTTTGGGGGGGATTGCAAGGACCAGAGCAGACAATGGCAAAACAAAGCAGTTCCATCAAGCAGCAATACCTGTTAGACCAGATTTCTGATGAATTTGTATTCCTTGATCAAATTTTCCCTCCCTACAACGACTTACAATATCTTCCATACACACTGACTGCATTAAACCTGGTTTTGATAGTAAAGCAGGCTGAAAAACACAAAGACCCTTTGAAAACGCACACAAAATAATAAAAAATAAAAATAGACGGAGGACTAGAGGTCAAAAAAGAGTCTGAATCACATGTCCTGATGCAGTGTTTTCCATGATAGTAATGTCTTTCCCCTGCAGAAAAAATCTGATAATAGGAACTTTTTACAAGGTAAAAGGGCAATTACAGAGTTTCTTTCTCTCCTGAAAGCAGAGAATAAGGACAAACCCAGTCATCTGGTCTATGCTACTTTGATCACATTAGTGTCATTTACTGAAAGGATCTGAGAGATGCTGCCTGAGTGACAGCCTGTGGGTCTGTGGTTACCAATACTTACACGTATGCCAGAGTTGCACTGAAGTGCTTGTAAATGTAAGTTTCAAGTACAGGGTTGAAATGCTGGAACTTGATGTCTCCGATTAAAGAAATAATAAATACCTGCCAAAAATTCAAAAGGAGACAGATGTACAGAGCTGCACCACCTTTAACTACCTGCATCACAACTTAGTCTCTAATCCCGACATTTATTTTGTTTGATCATAGTTTTTCTTTGTTTTTCAAATAACATTAATACTACACATCACATTGTTCACTTTCTGACTAAATACTGGTGTGTGTGTGTGTGACTACATCATTTCTCAGAGAGAAGGCAGGTCACATCAGCATTTAGATAGGAAATTTTAGGGCTAAGGGCAGGTACTCTGTGAAGCTGTCATGCTATGACACTGTCAGAATGTAGAAATACGCACAGAGCTGCTGAAGGTTGTTTTTCAAAGCTAAGAAATGATTCTTTGCAGGCTGGAACTTCTCAGTCCTGCTACTACAATGGCATGTTAGAGCTAGGACATTCTGTCCCCCTTTAGTCACTAGCCCCAACCAATGTCAGCTGCATATATCTGGCTTCACTTTTCTTTCTGAACTGTCAACTTGTTGATCAGCGCTGAGTACACAAGTTTGTTACTGCACACCAAAGCCACTGCCTTTCACACTCACATGAAACAGCCTCTCCAAATATCCTGAAACTTCCTGTCAAGTCTTTTACTCATTTATTATAACCCTTCTATAAAGTTTCATAACAGAATTCATCCTTAATGCATTAAGCACTGGGTTAGGATTTAGGGTGCGCAGCCTCTATTCCACACCACTGTGACTCCAAACAAGTCAATTCACTTTTAAGCTCTTTGGAGTGAAATACCAATCGTCCACCCAAGGGAGGAATCATGAATAGACTGAAGAAAACATGGCCAGAAAACAAACATACAAAATTCACCAAAAAAAAAAGTCACTCACCAGTGCATCAAACACAAGGAAGTCATAGGTTTCATTTTCTGACATTTCCATCATTATGTTGAAAAGTGCATCAAGGGTGTCTTGCAAAAACTAGAGGAACAAATAATGAAAGGTTAAGAAAAGAGTATTACTTTTGTATCCTTGCACAGGAGTCTGTTCCTTTGGATCATTTTTCCCTTTCCAGCCTAGCTCAGTTGAACTGTAAAAGTTGTACACAAAAGAACACTGAAAAAGTGATCTTAGTCCTGTGTTCATTCACATGCTGTTCGTGATGATCATGCGATTATCCCTACTAAGAGGAGAAAGGGGGATTTTTCTTATCAGCTTTGATTGTCCCCACTTTCTTTTCTGTTCTACTGCCTTTTTATCTAGCCTGTCATGCAAGAGCAAAGGTCCATGCTGCTGAATACAGCTTGCACTGGGCCAAATCCATGTAGCTGCACTTTGCACTGGGCCAAATCAACCCCAATTACAGAATGTACAGCGTATGGAGACTGGTGTGCAATGACACAGCACTTACTTTAGTTGCTCAGCAATTAAAACAGGTAAAGCCATGACCTTGCATAATCCCAAAAGATCCACACTGAGAACCACAGGAAACATCACCTCCTAACTCCCTCAGAAGGTCATTTTCTCTGGTGCTTCCCCACCTGTTACCCACTCTGACTAGAGGGTCTTTGAGCCTTTTCTGCATTCTGTTTCTAGATACACAGCAGGTCCCTATTCACAAAGGAGGAGCAGAGCCACTACTGGAAATTAACAGCTAGGCTACTGGAAATTAACAGCTAGGCTTTGCATGTATCTTCTCTTTTGCAACATCACATGGGAAAAGAAAGTCACCACCATCTCCTTGATTCTTTTAACATTTAACTTCCGTAATTCTGCTGAATTCCACTAATGAGAGCTCTTGGGAGAAAGAATACATTTTTGTTCTGCTGTTACTCAGCAGCTAGAAAAAACAGCTATCTAAGCACATAGAGAGAGCTTTTGGATGCAACGCAATATACCTTTGCATACCTTTACAATTTCTCCTCCTTCCACTTCCATGAGCTTCCTTAGGTTGTGGGCTATGTTCTGAGAATTGGAACGCCAGTTCAACAAACCCAGGAGGTCAACTAGCAAGGGCAAAACATCAGCAATTAGGAACAGATTACAACAACACAGCTGACTTACTGGCTGCAGAACAATACAGAAAAAGTACCAGAGGTTATTTTTAGAATCAGCTTACAAGGAAAACTCACACTGACGTTCAGAACATTACCTTGAGGTGGCTCTTCTGTCTTGGCAAGAGAGTTCATTTTGCTATTAATGGAAAACCTTGGTGTAATTCAATAACATTTGGCAAACAAATTTGCAGGCTTCTCATTCACTCAAGAGAAGATCCATCAAGCTAGGACATTTATTAGAGCGTGTGACTTTTCTTGCTAATGCTCTGTGTTTGCTCTAGAGCAACAACTAGACAATGAAATTCAGATTCGGCCCTCTTGCACACGGATGGATCAGTATGGCATTTAGCTTAAGCAAACTGGCGTGGCTCATGAGAGCAGCTCATGCCCACCTCCCAGCAGCTGCTCGTGTACACCTCAATGGAGTCACAGCTGGTGTCTTTTCACGTCTCCTTCCCAAAGTCAGCGAGTATATTATACCAAGAGCCCTCCCCAACTGTACTAGCTTCCTTAACTCATTTAAATCTCACAACATGTACCAGCACGTACTGCATTGATTCACATATAAACAACTACCTTTATTTTGCCTACTTTGCACAACAGCACGCTGAAGAGACTAGTTTTAATGGCTACATTTTTGACAAACAATAGAAAAAAGATAATTAACGTTTAACAAAGGATTCTGAATGCACATTTACACTGTCACTAACAGGTACCATTTCTATATATGCTGACAAACCTACTAGATTTAACATTGGTAATTTAGATGAAATATCCACATGATATGATCACTAGGGACTGCAAAAACATCTCTGTAGTTTGTATGGGCAATACTGATGCTGGGACTAAGCTGTCATTGATGTATGAAGCAGCAAGATTGAAAGTAAAACAGGATGCTCACATGTGCTGCAACACCAAAAAATCTGCAGAAATTACCTTCTTTATTTCAAATATAAAGCATGTATTAGTATCCCAGTGGTGTCAAGACCTACCATTCTGGGTGAGTTTGGTGGAGCAGATCAAAGTGGCAATCTGGAAGCTGTCTTTCGTGCTATCTTTAGTGGGTGTGAAGTTGGCTAGATGGTGCAGATTTTTCCCTGAAGGGGCCTCCTTCTCCTCCATCTCCATTTTTGTACAAGGAAGGGTTAAATAGCATTTAGCATCTTCCATTTTCTTGTTATCACCCTGTTGGTTGACCACAAGAATGAAATGGGTTATTTCACACGCTGAGAACACCTCATCTGACCTCTTTCTCATCTGCAGACACCGTACCACCACACACACCTCAACACAGTGACAGCCACAGGAGGCTTTAAGCATTTTTTCATGCCTACAGTTCACTTACATTGTTTGGGCTTCTAACTTTAAGGAACAGAAGCTGCCCATACACTGCCAATGAGCTAAGACCATTCTGAGTGACACAAACCACAGAATTTATGAGGTACACCCCCCACACACACTTTGTAGATTTCTATAGCAGTGCATTAGCTTTTTCCTTTTACTGGGATTAAAGGCACCAGGACCCTCTTCCTGTCACACACTGATCTTCTAAGGCAGGTGTTCACCAGGCCTGTTTACTGCATGCTGTCTAACTGAAGGATGTTAGAGGAAAAACACTATTTACAGATACATACTAGGATGCACCAGATTTGCAGTTAGAAAACTGAGCAGTGAAAGCAGAGCTGGTGGTACCTTACAAAAAAAGGTTACTGTCCTATTACTCTGGAAGAGGTTATTAAAAATCTCTGCAATAATACAACAGTGTTTACACTGCTAAGAAAAAAAAAATATCAGCCAGCAGAGTTGTCTTGATTAGTTAAACAGAAGTTAAGGAGTGCAAATACCCAAGCTACCTTATAAACAATCAAGTTGTGTTTGCCATCCTGGAGTGTTGTTCCATCTGCATTCATCAACTTCACAAAGCCCATGCCAAATGCTCTCTCAGACTTATCCCTAGCTGTAAACAGAAAAAAAATATCTTTATTAGTAATTATCTTATTTATGTCCATACTGTCCATAGTGCAGCTGGGTAACTACAGCAGCTTCTTTATTTAATAACATCACATGAAAATGCAATGGCAGCAGCATACTTGGTGACCCACAGCAGAAAGAGCTCTCTTCCCTTCCCTTTAGCAGGTATCTGGAATTACCCAGAAAAAAAACTTCCTCTCTGAAGCTTCTCTCCACACAGTTTCAGTGGCTACTTGTCCTGCTGGTTGGACGTATATAATTGTACACAAAAATTTTGATTAGGATTTTGCAAATCTACCTGTAAGCTATGGACGTGAAAGTTTGTCGCTCCATCTTCCAGGTGCCTTAAGAGACTTTTTTCCTTAGTCTTTCAAGGGATCA
Source organism: Anas acuta (assembly GCF_963932015.1). Lineage (NCBI taxonomy): Eukaryota > Metazoa > Chordata > Aves > Anseriformes > Anatidae > Anas > Anas acuta. The sequence goes on along the minus strand of NC_089005.1, from coordinate 2,564,750 downwards.
GTCTAACATTATCGATCACTTTTCACAGGGTTATGAAGAAGTCTGAAGAAGTCTCCTGGCTCTAAACTTTCTCATTTACCTTTCATTTGCTTAATTAAGTTAACAGAAATCTTTCTATAAGAAGATCGTTAGAGTCCTACCAAATCTTGCACTGAATTTTGTGAAGGACTTAAAAGGAATTAAAAACAAACAAAAAAACACCATACATTAAGAAGCCAAGTACCAACAAGCATTGACAACTGTCTTCTAAGGAGGGTCATTGCTCCCTATCTCATACAAATTTTAGACCAAAACCAACCCCAAACCCTTTCCTAAGGCTGTGAAGCATCAGGTTTCTTTGTTTTGTTTTTGCTTCCAATAAAATCCACAGCACTGGAAATAAGTAGAAATGCAAGTGTTACACCTTTAGTGGATACTCAAAATCTCAACATGAGCAGCTGAAGTACAATACTTCGGTCAGTCTTTTCTGATACTCACATTCCTGTGATGACCGATGACGAAAAGTGAACCTTAAATGGCAACGACTGACTTCCTCTATTGCAATGGACACCTGCACATGATAATACAAAGAAAAAAATGCAGCACCAGCATTCTGTCTATCCAGAGAGATTATGATGCACCTACTAATGTTAAGCTAGTTCCTTTTCTACACAATAGAGCAAGACTAAATTGCACACACTTACCTTTACAGTTTCATACCAGCAAGGTTGTTTGACTTGGTAATAAACAACAGACTTATATTCAGAGACACCTTCATAACCAGCACCAGGATGGATAGCTTTCTTTGGACAAAAAGACAAGGGGTATGGGGAGAAAAAAAAAAAGAGAAGGTAATGTCTAGAATGAAAGAAAGAAGTATCTTAGGTTGTAAATTTTCAAAGCACGTAGCTTGCAGAGTTGCTCAAAGTCTATGCTTCATGATCAAGGAAACCATGTCACCATTTTGGGTGGTGAGGCACTGGAACAGGTTGCCCAGAGAAGTTGTGGACGCCTCATCCCTGGAGGTGTTAAAGACCAGATCAGATGAGGCCCTGTGCAACCTGGTCTAGTGGGTGGCATCCTTGCCTATGGCAGGGGTTTTGAACTAGATATGTTGAAGGTTCCTTCCAACCCAAGTCATTCTATGATTCTTTTTTCACTCACTTCTGTTATTAACGTTAAAAAAAAAAAGTGACTTCAAATTTAGTCACCTATAATATCTCTTGTTCATTATCATACAGTTCTTGCATACAGTTGAAGAATAAATAAGGTCCTGGCCAGCAGAGCTATCATCTATCAAACTGAGCAGCCTTGGTATATCTCACAACAGCCATCATACCTCTTGGAGATTGCCATCTTCATCATGTACTGACATGGTGACTTCTACATTCTTGGGAGTCTTCTTCTTGCCTTTGTCAAACTCTCCTTGTACCAGGGTGACGTAGATATCATTTCGAACATCACCTAAAATTCATAGCACTAAATGAGTTCTTTTCATTGCATGGACAATTGTAGAAGACGACATCCTAGGGTACCACAGCATCCTTTTCTTCTTCATAGCCTTTGCTGATACCAGTTAATTGATAGTATTCAACATCACATCATTGCAACATCATTGCATCTTCACCTCGAGTAATACAAAAGTACCATGTCTTCATGTAACAATTTTGAATGCTGTGAGCTCTATCCATTTAGACCAGTGAGGTCTAAATCCATTTTGAATGGATTAAATAAAGCAGGGTCAAAACTTTATGCAAAAAAAAAAAAAATCATCTTTTTGTCTAAACAGATATTTTCCTCCAGAGTACAAATGCTCTCATTTTTCATTTGCTTCTCAAAGGAAGATTTTTCACAAAAAAATAAGAGATCAGCTTGAAATTTCATGAAAAGTGAAAAACAATTGTTTTTAAGCTAGTTTTATAATAAATCTGTTCATAGCAGAAATTCCAGAATTTCACGCCTCTTTTACCCCACAGAAGTATGGAAGCACGTGGGACCTACCAGGCAGAATTATCTCAGGGAATCCCATTTTGCGAGCCACAGCAGTTGATCTGTCTACAAGGTGGGAAAAATCCTTCTGAACCTGTGCTAGATCGCCAGGAAGCAGTTTCAGGGAGACCCAAAGACCTAAGATAAGAAGGGTAATGTTTACCTTACTGAAAAAAAATAGTATGAAAACATGAAACTATGCTTCTTGTTCTTGAATATGAACATGAAACATCAAAACGCACTAGTAAGTAAAAGCCAGATACACAAGCAACTGCAGGAGAATCCAGAAGAAAGCATTTGGAATAAGCAATCAGCCATGTTCACTTCCAAATATTGTATGCACATATTAAAAAAAGTACTACGTTTGTAGCAAGTAAGTCATCAGCTAGAAAGATGATTTATTTTTTTCACCTGAGTAAGAACAGCTCATTTTTAATCATTTTTAACTCCCAGCGTTCTGGGATGGCAGTCATTACCAAGACCATAGGTTTGGCTCAGGGTAGGCAGCAATCTCCAGTAAGCATTGATCTCTGGACTTTCATAAGCCATTTACTTTCCTTTGTAAGCAAGGGGAACCTTTCCCCACACCAGGTTTTCCCATCAGCTTCTCGCCTGACTGCTGTACCTTGCCCTTTATGATTCACTTCCTTTGCAGCGATGACTTTGTTGAAGACAGAAGTGAGGGGCTCATTTTCTCCGATCACATGGGAAGTTATCAGTGGGGACATAATTAGCTGTCGCTGTCTGATATATGTTTCCATGGCAATCCTGCGAAGAACAACAACAGACTGGGAAGCAGACATGGAAGCAACATCAAGCATGTGCTCTGCAAGACAAGGGCTGGCCAACAGCTGACTAATTTCCAAATATATATATATATTTTTAAATAAATGTTTTTCCTTCACCTGCCTAAACTCAATAGAAATACATCTAAACTCTCAAACAAGGAGCTACGTCGGTGCTAGCTCTGGCTTAGAATATGTAACATGGGCCTCCTAAAAGACCCCATGAACAGTTTTATCAGGCTGAAATAGCAGCCTTCAGGACAACCATAAACACAGGCAGCTCTCTTTTGTTCTTCCTTCCATCCACAGGCTGCCTTGCAGAATAAGTCTGGCTGAGTGTCACCATGAAGGAACAGCTCACCATGTCCCTACGCAGGGCCCTGTGCTCCCATCGGGTGAATTGAGCCCTGAATTCAGGTGTGCCTCTGAGTTGTCCCTAAGAGATTACGTAGATTAGCTGGTCTTCAATTAATATGACTCTAAGGAGTCCTACAAAGTCAAAGTCCTTCGAGTCCTACAAAAACAACATATTGAACCTGTCCTTAATCACAAACACATCTAGTGGGCTTGGATCTAGAACAAGATTTCACTCCTGTTCCAACATCATCAATAATGAATCAAGTATTTCCTCAGACTCCCCACCCCATTAGAGGTGTCCAGATTTGGATCTAAACTCATTAGAAAATAGAGGAAAAAAGAAAGAAAAAAAAAAAGTAGGAGACTACCATTATTCTGCAAATGAAAAAACATCCTTCTTTGCAGCCTTTCAGGTCCTGAGAGGGTAGGGGAAAAACACAGACACGCAAAAAAACATACAAAAATCTCCCCTGAAAATACCTTGCAACACCATATAGCTACACCAAATGGACTGCTGTATTTAGGCCTGTAACAAGCTGATTCTTCCCAAACAAGCTTAATTTTAATTAAGCATAAGCAATTTAATGCGCTAACAAAGTGAGCAATCAGAGAGCAGGCTGAACACACAAGTTCTAGCATTACAGAAACTCAAAAGACAGTGGGGCTTGAATTTCTTTCCCAGACAGAGGGAGAAATTCCTTTCTTATTCTTCTCTGACCCACCTTTACAAGGCAATCTGGAAAGTTAGAGGCTGACAATACACTGGGTGCTGCACAGCAGTGACAATGAGGACTGTGTTCCCTGTGTGCTCAGGTGTTACTCAAAATCTTGCATCAGTCTCATAACAGTTTTTAAGGTCACATCCCCAAAACCCCACAATATTATTTTGCACTGTATTCTTTCTTACTTCAGATGATATGGGTATCTAGCTGCATTGCCAAGACTCCCTAAGTAATTTACCCTATCATACAGACATGTAAATCAAGGGGAACAAAAGTGTCAGAGGACTGACAAAAATCTTTTCCTTCACAAAGCTGACTACTGCCATTAGCTAATCTATTTGTAGAGCCCTTGGTATGCTGCCAGGTTCCATACAAATTTGTCCTTCTCTGAAGGACAGCTTGGCTTAAATGAGCCAGATATGGGATGAACTTTGAAGTCCAGTACTTACTGCTGAAACGGAATAAAATGTTGCTTTTCTTCATCATCCACCTTTCCATGTATGATATCAGTTATGTCCATCACTGCAACAACACAAATTCAACACACAGTTCTGCCAAGTTGCTAAAGAGATTACAGAGAGCTTTCCCCTATCAGAATGGAAAAAAACAGTTGCTTAGTTTGGTCCAGTGCCACTAATGACAGCAATACAGAAGGCCACTCTCATCGTTAAAACTTTAGCAAGCATCTTTTCATTGATGCAGAAGTCAGCACATGGTAGTGAATGTGAATATTCGCGCTGATAAAAAACACAGGTGTGACTCAGGTATTTCAAGGCAAAAAAATAGATCCAGGTTTCAAATCCTGATTATTGAAACTGTTTTTCCCACTAATCTCAAGCGAGTCTCTTCACAAGAGATCACACAAACTGAACGGGAACTGGATGTCTCATTCACCAAAGCTCCTTTAGGAAAAATCCACCTTTATCCTACTCGTTGTGAGGAGCAAATCCCTCTTTAGCAAAGATCTGAAAAAGTCTACTGCACTGAGAGCAGTGTGTTATCTCTTCAGATGGTGACAAACCAAAAAGTGAATGCTGACACCATGTCATCTTCATTTACTACTTTAATTGAAAGATCTCAAAGGAGCACCATATACAGCTCAGTATCAGAACCTCCATTCTGAAGACAGAGATGCTGACACAAAGAGGTTAATAGGCTTTGCTGGTGTACAGCTCATGTTTTTTAGCTCACTGTCCCACCCACTGGACCATATTCTTTTGTCCTGTGACTGAATTTGTCGTACCTGCCACACCAAATGGTCTCCGAAGTCCACACGTATGTTTCTTCCCGTCTTTTAGCTCCATATGTCCCACCCTCACAATCTGACACACCAAGCTGATTTTTGGTCTGATCAGGTCAGAACTGCTTAAATCCTAGAAATCATTTAAAATAAAGTTACATCAATCTGCTTTATGAATGGAGGAGAAAAAGACAGAGGGTAAAAGACTTCTTAGGTTGTACATATGTTTAAAAGGAACTCTCCTCTTTTAAAAAAAGGAAAACAACATGCTAGTGTATCTGTAGTAATTTCCACACAGCAATTCCTAAATATCCTACTACTCTGTGAGTACCCCAGTAACAGTACTGGAAGAAGTGTTAACTGCCACAGCACTAGATCCACTGACAAGGCAGCTAGTTTGTGCCGCTTTTGCTACTTGTCAGAAATGATTCCACTAACAACTTGTGGCAAATAAATTCTAATACAGAAGAGAATCAGCAGAGCAATGAGCTGAAAACCAAAACAATTCTAATCTCAAGCCTAGATTTTCATAACAGGCTTCGGAAGAGAAGCACCTAACAGGATTCAGCAGCACTCACTGACAGTGCCATTTCAAAGTAATAGACCTTTACTACTGCTTTGGACTGACACATCACAAAACACTTCTCAGAAGTGTTCCTCTGCGGCTGCCTCTAAGATCTTAAGTGTCCACACCTTAAAACGCCCCATGTGGCTCCTCTCTGCCAGAGGTGGGAAGGAAAGGAAAGGAGGGGAAATGGAAAGAATCCAGAACTCATGTCTGCAGCATGGGGAAGAATTTCCAGGATGTAAATACAGTAACTTACAGTGAAGACTGCTTGAAGGTTATTTAGCTTCTCAATTTCTTTAGGCATCCCATTACTGCCCCAACGAACCAGGTAATTTTCACTACAAATAAAAGAAGCAAAAAAAAATAAAAAAAATGAAAACCTGACATTCCCGTTATCTGGGAAAAAGCTCAAAAGTGTTTTGATCTTTTAGGAGTATCTGAAAAGCTCTGCCAAAATATTCTATGCCAACATGATTCTGAGGTGACTCATTTCACTGAAGCCAGGCATGGAGTGAAGGGGTACTCTCAGTTCCTGCCTCTTACAACTGTGACTGCATCTCCACACCCGATAACCTCAACGATGGAGACAGAGGGTGCCTGACACCTACATGTTTCCTTGATAAAGTTCTTCATATCTTCCCTGACCAGTACTAAACAAGCAGCTCTTAGGTGTGAAATTGCACTGACTTGACAGCAAATATCATGCCCATACATGAGCAAAAGGTAAGCAATGAATCCATTGCCTCAAGTCTAGTGAAAACATTAGGAAAATTTAAGAACATAGACAATCTAGGATTTCACTAATGTAAAACAGAAACGCCCAGATTTATGAAGGGGAGTGCATGTGCTCAGAACCTTGACTTCTCATCAGAAGTCAAATAACCCCCTTCTGCATCACCACTGAGGCAGCAACCAAAAAAACTACTCTGCTGGCTCTTCCTTTCTAACTTGCATTGACTTTTTTTACAAGCACTAAAGTGCTTCTGTACATACAAATAGAAGCCTACCTGATGAATTTGGAGAGGTCAGGATCATAGAGGCTCATTAACAGCTCTGCATCTTCTCCAATATTGCAGACAAAATTCTTGAAGTTTACATACAAGCTATACGTGTGGGTTGTGTTGAATATCGGCTGCCCTCGGAGGTCCAAATTCTGTTGCAGGGACTGCAAAGAAGGACAGTGCTCCCATTAAAATCTACATAAAAGAATTTAATTCTGCTGTAAAAGTAGCACAATATCCTTAAGAGGAATGTACAAATGCAGTGGGTACTAGTTACTTGAAGAGGGCAAAGCCAGCACCAAGGGACATACCTTCTCTTCCTGGATTCTTTCATCAATCCTTTTGGATGCGGTTTCATGGGCCTTGAAGAGAGAGATCGTGCTGGTTTCATCAGGGTCCAAGATGTTCCCATTGTCATCTCGTACAACCAGATCCAAACCTAGGATCCTGAGCAGCATGCAAATCAGAGGACAGAAGTGACATAATATACAGGAAGCAGAGGTGACAAAGAGCACAAACCACTCACCAAGCTCTAGGCAGCCAATATTAATTCACTCCAGTAATCACATTGCTTGTTTTCCTAGAAATGCTGTTCCCTCATTCCCCCCCTCCACCCGCAGTTCTCCCATTAAGGGAAAAATAATTAGGTAACTTTATGCTAAGATGACATCATCTCTGTTCTCACTTAAATGTATTTAAAATAAACAGGTAGGTATAACTATAAAGCTTATGGGTTATGGCTGATTATTACTCTTTGCCATAAGCTTTTTTCTTAATTCACTAATTTGACCTGAATCAAGTCTGACAGGTAGATAAATGAGTTATGGAGACAATCTCTGTTCTTTATAAACCAATGAAAGGTGCAGTTTTGGTGGCCTACAGAATCACATTACTCAGTTGCTGATAAAGCAGTTTAGTTCATTAGCAGTGTCCAAATCCTGGCTCCAGATAGCCAGGCACAAATTGTGCTCCATGGGAAATGCCACCCTGTGCCAGCAGTTTTGCAGAATTAAGACAGGTAAGGCTTCCTGCCAAGTTAAAGAGAATGCTGGCATATGAAGAACCAACTGCTACGTGCCCACCTGCCAGGTTAGCCATGTTCTGATGGGAACTGAAGGCTGTAATTATCCCCTTTCCAAGAGAAAATGGAGAGCCTGATTCAGTGTTCTCCTTGTGTAGTTATTTACACCATTTTGTATTAATAAACATCTGCATCCATTCTCATAACACAGTTCCAGAGCTTACAGTGGGATATGGGATTCTCTCCTGCCCCTGGGACAGTGTTCGTAGTTTACCTGTTCCCGTAGTCAATTTTAGCAGTGACTTTCTTCTTGAGTTCAGCCAGTTCATCTTTGGGAAGAGTCCCAGACAGGATCTGCGACCTCCATTCTATCAGACTGTAAGTCATTTGCTGGACATGACGGAACTGTGTTGTCTTGTTATCCTACAGAAAACAAGGGACAATTTCAAGCCAGTGAAAGCCTGAAAACTATAAGCCCAGTAAGCTTCCTGAAAGGTACTCAACGGCATCTACCACACAAGTTGCATTTAACTAAAAATATCTGAGAAAAGAGGCACCATATGACAAGACAAGATTAGGCCATGGAGAAAATTCTCCAGCACTTTGCACTGCCAAGGTTTAAGTGTCTTAAGATTTAGGGTCTGCCACACTCAGAATGTGTGATGTTGTGTGATGTTTTTATGCATGTCCTGTTTGTTTTGCTTGTTTAGATGGTAAAACTCTTTAAAGCAAACACTTCATTTGCTTTTAAAAGTCTAAAGGTGGTATCAAAATGTAACTACTTATGACACTGAAGTCCCCATAAGCTTTTTCCTCACACCTATCCTTCCTGCAGCTGTTACCAGCCAAAGTAATTCTTCAACCTACTTGGTACACATGAAAAAGAGCTCACCACCAAAATACAACGCTAACACGATGAAAAACTTGACTCACTGAAATTCTGCCTCCACCACTGTTTACAGTGTTAGCAACTATGTTGTAAAACCAGAATGCTAAGGGAGCTGAGTCCATGGATGCATTTTCATCACTGCCTGCTCCTTATCCTGTCCTGACAGGCACTCAAAATCCATTACAGTAAAAAAAAAAAAAAAAAAAAAAAAAAAAAAGGAATGGTAACAAAATGCAGCAATATTTGGGATACACTTCCCTGCTCATAAGCATATAATATTTCAAGGTCCACGCTGTACCCGATGGTAACTCACACCTGGATTGCCACGTCCATGCCTGACCTCCAGAGAGGAGTTCATGGAAATCAGAGCAGCTCTGTAGAAACGCAATCATCTCCCTGGCTGGTGCCTATCAGTAAATAAGGCTGAAGCTTGTCTGCTCTTCAGAGCACTCGTTTTTGTTTATATTTGCATAGACCTTAGCGCAACCCAGGCCTGACTCACTCCATGCTCTCAAGCACTAACCCAGGCAAAATGGTAACAGAGGCTCCTGAAAGTTCATTTTATCAGTCCAACAGGAGCTGTTTAGAACCCACCACGCCAGGAATCGTCCAAACATGCAATTAAAAGATAACGTGGCTGAAGGAGGCTTCCCAGACACCATCTGCCTCATCTACCCCAGTCCTCGCTCCGCTCTGCTGCAGTCACTGCATTTTCATCTTTTGCTATGGACTCAGCATCTGTAATTACAAGGCACTGACTGAGCAGGACATCAAAACCAGCTTTGTTAAAGAGCTTCCTCCTCCTGTTTCTACTGTTATCATCTCTAATTAAATATTTTTTATACTCTTAACTGGTTCCACCCTAATAAAATTAGTCATACCGGTACACCTCTTTCACAGAGCCCCAGATTCCAAGGCTGACACTGCAATTCAGAAGTGGATTAGCTATGCAGTAAGCCACCATACTTGCAGCAGTACATGCTTCGATAAGTAAGTAAGCCCTTAAAAGTGTCAGCTGTAAGTCTGAAGAAGGAATTCAGGCCTCATTCCTTTTTTTCCTTTGCATGGTTTGCCAGTTACTACAATTGTCTTACATTGAGAGTCAAGTGCAGTTCATTTCCAGAGGGAAAGTGCCATAGCTTTGATCAACTGGGACACAGTGGATGGCTATGCAGCTTCAAAATGATCTTTTTTTAAATTTTGACTACATCTCACCCAACAGCTAGTGGGAATTGGTCGACTACATATTGCTGCTTCATCCAGTTGGCAGCTGACTGGTGTCACTTTGCTGTATCAGGGCTGTTAATGTTTAACCACAAGCCCCAACTGCTCCCACACGGCAGAACGAGAGGCTCACCTCAGTTATTGCCCCGTTCTGGGCCCTGCAAAGAACAGGAATGATAAAAACTACTCATGCTTGAGAATATCAATGTAAAGGGAACTATAAATAGCCATCTTCCTTCAGTTTGGACCCATGTCAAGGGGCTGGCGGAAGCTAGACGAGCCTATAGTTGATACAAGGCAGATAGTGCTGACATTTTTAGTAAACAAAGGCAAAAATAAATGTACTCTTAACCTGCGTTAAAAAGGGAAGAAAACTTGGGTTAGCTTTCAGGGAAATTTCAGAGCATATCTTAATTTGGCACGAGCTAACCCTGAGTTATCTCTGCACCTGTTTACATTAGCTAACTCCCATTAACCAGCCCAAGTTAAAAACCCTGCTCATTTTCGTATTTATTTTGCAGTGGAGATATACCCAATGTCTGCTGGAAAGCACAGAAATTAAAGTGGAATGAAATGCTGCCAAATAAAGAAGTCCTCTGTATTCCCTTTCTCTCAAATATCTCCTTCCTCCTTTGTTATTTTTTTCTTTTAATACATACTGCAGGGGGAAAATAAAATAAACTCAAATCCATTTCAAACCACAACATTTTCCAGGACTATTTTAAGAGTTATGTTGGTTAAGCACAGGAACATGAAAGACTTTTGCTCTTAAAAAAAAACAGATTCTGAGGCTATGATCTTAAAATTATTCAGCAAGGAAAAAAAAAGTCAGGAATAAAACTCTCTTTTCACACAGCAATAACGTCACATTCGGTTTCTCATTAAGTTAAGAGGGTGGAACAAATTTTTGTGGTTTCGTGGCTCACAAACAAAACGTATTTGTGGCCCCATGAAATTTTCAATAGCAAAACTTGCTCTGGATAAACTGAATTGTTAGAGCTAATTTAAAACAATTTTCTCATCTTAATTAAAGTCTCAGGGCACATACTACTCCGCAGTCTGAACACATTACTGACCAAAGAGAAATCACTTGGCTCTTCCTAACATGCATTAATAATCACCTTTAAAAGAAGGCAGTTCATTGTGAACTCCAGCTGTGCTTCTTTGAGCGAGAATTTCACCAACTTCAGCAAAACTACTGAATCTGTGCATTACCTTGAGCTGATTTTTCTGTAGTAACTTTGTCGAGTTTCTTTGTCATTCTCTCTACTAAGAATGCCACATATTATGGGACTTTGGTAGGTCAAATGTCCTACCAGCACCCACAGCCCTAGCTCTTTTCCTCTCCTTTGCCTACCTGACCTGTACGTGCACTCAGGGGTGAGGCTCAGGCATTCCACTAAATACCTACACAATGTCCAGAAACACAGGGTTCACCCTTGCTAAGCGTTTTGTTAAAGCTTTATGGTTTCTCGCACAACTTCACTGAGATCTCCTGCTCTCACACAGGAGGGATGCAAAGCAGGAAGCCTCACCGTACAGCAAACTGTGAGTCACACTCACAACCCCGACCAGCTGACACGATGCTGAGTGTGACTTGTGGCAGCTGATGCTGAGAGTCAAGTCTTCAGCAGTGCTCTATCATCACAAATTATTCAAGTACAGCGAACACTTTGTGGCACGGGCTAAACTGCCACTCTGTCTGTGCTTGCACATTTGTTTAGAGGAGAGCTGAACTTTTTTAGCCCCTTGTAAGGTCAGTTTTACAAGAATAAGAGTTTTTCAATTCTGCATCAGGTTCTATTTAGAGATCTTAAAGTGCTCTGGAAAAGGCCCAGTCTTATCTCATCTGACATCATTTAATGTTTTGTTCATTTTATTTGCCAGACAATTGAAACAAAACAAAACAAAAAATTACAGGACAGAGTACAACAAAGCATGAGACAGTTATCTTCTTAATAACTGAAGATAATTCTGCTTCTAAATACGCTCGACTGCTGCCGAATCCCCCCGCCCCAACAACGTGGGGTTTGAAACACAGCAGCTCTAAGTCTCTTATCAACGTAGCTGGACTCTGGAAACTCCCATTCTTAACAAGCCTTACTGCTTGCCATGTACACACAAATTTCTGGCTGCCCAGAAGGAAATAAGAGCCTTTGAAAGACTTCCACACTGTTTGCATTTCAACCTGAATGAAGTAGCCCTTCTCTCACTTCTTTTGCTAAATACCAACCACTGAAGCAAGCTTACCACATAAAGCTTGTGCCAGATAACTGCCCATTCCCTCAGGGTGGAAGTCAGCTCTTGCCCAAGGGGCAGTTCACCTGGAATCACTGTTTCATGTTGTCTAAAGAAAAAAGGAGAAAATAGAAAAAGGGCATTATACTCAAGATCAAAACCCAGTAGTAAAACCTCCTTTTGTCATAAATATGTAATTAGAAGTTAAGAGCAGCCTAGATTTTCATACAATTCACTCACAATACCATGATTTTTATGTTGTTCAATTGGTTCTCCAACCCATCCATACACATTTTTATCCATTTTTAATGCAAACTTTAACATGCAAATATAATTTTAATGCAAAAATGTTTCAAGTTTTTTTTTTTGCCTTGTTCTTCTCAGTGGATCCATTCCAGAAACACAATGCTAAATGAATGAAAAATAAGTTTTGAATATTCATCCCCCTCCAAGGCTAACTCAGCTACAGTTATTTAATGAAAAAAAAAAAAAAGTACTTTCTAAAGTCTCTTTCTATTGCAAGTCTTTCTGTTTTCCCCTCACACCATAATGATCACAGAATCCACTGCAAGAATCAAATGAGGAATCATTTTCTAAAGTGTTTTCCAAGGCAGGAAGGAATCCACACTCCTGCTGGCTACTTGGCTGTGATCAGCAATGTGTTATGATTCACAGGATTCCCCAGAGGATCTCAACGTAACTTGACCGACCTGCCTTGCTACTAACTTGTCTAGCAGACCTTCCTTATTTTTACAAGTACTATTTCTCTTACATCTATGCCTACAACTGTTTTGGGATGTACAAAGGAGAAATTATGCAGCTCCAGAAGTCCAGCACAGGTGCACACACAGACCAGAAGCACGCACTACAATAATCACAAAGTTTTTTGTTTGTCTTTTAAATGAAACAGACTCCATCATTGGTTTTGCTACCAATGACACAACCCAACAAGATCAAACCTACCCTCGGTCTTTCACGGTTGCCTCTTTTAAATGGATATATGTTTCTGGGAAAATGCCCTAAAATAAATAAACAGAATGAGTAAATAAATAAATCACACTAGAGCATATGACATGACAAAAGTGCATTCAACCAAAAGCAGGAGAAGGAGGGTAAGAGCATGATCAGCAGCACAGTAGCTGTGACTGACGATACTGTTTACCCACAACAGAAGCGTGTTTGGTCAGCCAGTAAGTGTATCTCAGAAAAACAAAGTAAGGAGAGTCAGGTTGCATGTTTGAACACTATATTTGATGTTACTACATCTCAGAACTGAAATCCTTGCTTCACTGTAATGACACTCACCTTCCTATACAAAACAGCGTAAAACCTTGCAAACTATCAGTCATACACCCTCGCTACAAAACCTTTCTGGAGTAATTTGTTCAGATGCTGTGGACCTACGGTTCTCTAGAAAAGCTCACAACACATGACAGCGTTTGTAGGAATTCACCAGTCCCAACTATGTATTATTTAGGAGCAACAACCCTTCTAGGAATGCTGCAATCTTTTTCTATTTTCTTTTCATCCCCCTTTAGGCCTGAAAAATAGAGCTCGTGAAGGATGTTACCACATGAGAGGTGGCAGGATTCCTACGGGAAACCAGATTTCCATGGAGTTTTCAGACTGGTTTCACAAACCTCAGAAGGCCTGGCTGAGATCCATGCATGCATAATTTTTGGAATATTTTCCAAGTCAAATCAAAGCCCTAACCTCACCACTATATATAACTAATGTTGGATGTGTACAGGTCCAAGGCCCTAATAATAAGGCAATAAACTAGTGTATGCAGATATACAACAGGCAATTCCCCCAGTTCAAATGCAATTATGCGTGCCTGCATTGGAGAAGTACCCCATTAATGGTTCTGCAATGTTTAGCTCAAGGGCATTTATTTCTATCACTAAGGAAAAGGACATATTGATCAGGAGACCTGCATAGCATTAAGACAAGAGATACAGCAGGAGCATAGCCAAATTCCAGCACTGCATGGGGTCTGGCAAGGTGTGAAATAAAAATTAGTGAGAAGTGAGGTCATACCTTCTTAGATTTATTTCGGAGTGTGTATCCTCGGTACCAGCCTGTCAAAGAGAAACAGAAGTATTTTTTTTCCTCTCTACATGAAATTAAGTACACATTGTCATTCCCACCACAATTCTACAGCATAAATCTGTTGATCTCGTTCATTTGGGTTACACTGATAGGGCTGAATACCAAAATCAGGCTGTTCCGTGCTACATGGTAAGAGTGACAATCCTTGTTCCATAAAGCTCAAAAATTATCTGCACAGCACAAGAATAACTGCTCAGATCATCCGACAGATAAGCACAGAGGCAAATACAGGCATGCACACACAACTACTGGCCCAAGATCATATAGTGTGTATATGGCAAAAGGAAGTACATTCAAGAATGCCAAGTCCAACTCCACTTCACCCCTTTTAAAGTCTTCTATGAAGTTCGTTTTCACCCAAATCATCACAAAGATTGTGCTTGAGCTTCACATTATTTAGGTTCTTTAGACTGAGTCACCCAAATCATCACAAAGATTGTGCTTGAGCTTCACATTATTTAGGTTCTTTAGACTGAGTCAAATACAGGCATGCACACACAACTACTGGCCCAAGATCATATAGTGTGTATATGGCAAAAGGAAGTACATTCAAGAATGCCAAGTCCAACTCCACTTCACCCCTTTTAAAGTCTTCTATGAAGTTCGTTTTCACCCAAATCATCACAAAGATTGTGCTTGAGCTTCACATTATTTAGGTTCTTTAGACTGAGTCATAGAAAAAGAAAGCCTTCCTTCAAAGGAAAACTGAAAGAGAATGTTCTGTTAGATAAAGGAAAAAGAAATCTGCTTGCCCTGGTACAGACATCGCTAGATCTCCTCAAGATAATATCAAGAAGCAAAGTATAAAATGCAAAGCCTGCACTGTGACCTCCCAGACTCAGAAGCACATGCCTCTTTCAGAGTACACGACTCTTCAGCACCTGGGGTTAAACCAGTACTGTGATTTCAAAGTCACTGAAATGTGTGTGAAAGAACGGCTGTATTTCCTTCTGCCCTCCAGCAAGCCCTGCTTAATGAGTAGACAGAAGAGAAGCACTGCTGTGAGAAAGTCGCTTGGCTCTTCTTCCGCTGCCTCCAAGCTGTAGGAGGCAAAGGGCTTTTTCCTCTCCACCCTCACTTTCGTCATTTGTCTCGGCTGTGTCAGAGCCGTGCGTGATCAAGGACTCTTGCCTCTGGGTGCCTGTTCCTTGTCCTCTCCAATGGTCTCCAATCACCTTCAGTCCTCTTGAAGTTAATGTTCTGGAAATAACAACACTAAACATTTCAGAAGGATCTGTTCCATTTTAAATGCTGATGTACGGCCAGGAAGGTGCCTTGTGCTGCCCTGGGGTAGGATGCAGACCTGCACCGATTCAGCCCCTATAAACACTCTTCTAAAGGTCTCTGCAACCACAGGTCTTGGTCAACCACGCTGCCAGAGCACCACTTCTTGACTCCTCTCCTGAAGGTCCTTGCATGAAAACAATGACCCTACCTCTCTGCAAACATGCAGGATATGTCATGGTCCACAGTACATGGATGGTGTTCAGAGCTATCAAGCAGACAACATTACTGATCCAAGATGATTATGCTCTGACTGGCAGAGGGAGCATCAAGAAGGCAAAGGGATTGAAGACAAGAATCAGGCAGAGAATAGAGGGAGGAAGGGCTTTATTTATTTATTTTTAATAGCAATATTTCTATATTTCAGCCACAAAGGTTCCATGAAGAGCCATGGATATGAGAGCTCTCACCCACAAATTACCATTTAGGTGAGTGTTGGTTTTTGTTTTATAAAAAGACACATTTAGCCCCCTTCTCAAGCAATAATGTGTCAATATTCCCCAATATTCCAGCAGTAAATCGGGAGGAAAGAAGAAATTCCTTTCCTTCCACGGGATGAAGGCTATCCATTGATCATGTACCAACGGGTAATGTACTGGATTAGGGATGAGAAGAATTAGATTCTATTTTTAGCTATGTGGTAATTAATTGAATGGTGTAGTATGAGTTGTTTAGGGTGTGACACAAAGCTGACAGAATTTAACACAAATCTTTGCCCAGTGATTTCAATTCCATTTTGACACAGTTCCTCAGCCCTCTTATATCAACGCTTCCCTGTCTGAAATGGCCTCCTGCCATTAACCATATTCCTGTAAAATATTTTACAGTCACTGCATAAGAAGCATGTTGTGTATAATTCTGCAAAACTCTTTCAGCAAACATTTCATGCATTTCTGTCAGAATTCTGCTCCAATTTTCAGTAATCTTCTCCTTCATTTTAAAAAGAATGGAAGCATTTGGCAGTGGCCAACTGGCTGATTTCTTCTTTGAAGAAAAACACCTGCCTATAACTTCAGAGGAATGGCTGACTATTTAGGAGTTTCTCTCAACTATTTTCTCTAAGCAGAGATGTGCTAAAAGGAGAAAAACTCCTCAGTTGAAGATTGCATTGCAAATTTCAGCTACTACAACAGTCTCTTAGCTGAAGTCTCACTAAACAGCAAGGATAGCAGACTGACTCTTGCAACAAAACACCATAAAGACTTTTTGTTGTTGTTTTGAAAGGAACACAGGTCCTTAATTTTACCTTTCATTAAATCTTTTTATGCAACATGTAAAAAAACACAAAAACCAAATGGAAAAAAAAAAAAAAAAACAACAGGAAATATGAATAAAAGCATTCGAATTAAAGTAGTTTAGACAGCTACAAGTTATACCCAGTGATGCAGTAACAGAGACTGCCCCAGCTCATGTGCTTAACCACAAGGCCTTTGATCCTTTCCCATGGTACTGTCCCATCTCTCAGGGCCACAACGTACACCACTGCACTGTACTGAAATAAGGCAAGGGATGGCCTCATTTACTTGCAGCAGTCAGAGGAATTATAAAGACTCAAACTAGGAACAAATTCAATGCAAACTTATTCGCATCGGGAGAAGAATCTGGTCTGAATCCCAGCGTGTGGGCACGCATTCCTTCTATCCACAATGTGGCCATTTCCCACAGCTTGCAAAAAATAATAACACGTATTGCAGATTAGAGATGATTCCCCTGAACAGGAACGTATCCTCCCCAGCTCACCACTCAAGGACAGGTCCCCAGAGAGAGGACGTAAAGCCTGCACTGAAGAATTCTTCAAAATTCTGAAGGCAGCAAATTTCTTTTAGCTCTTGGATTTTGCAGCATATGCCCAATTTTGCCAATATTTGGCAAACAACTGGATAAGTGGCATTTATCTTATTATCGAGTGGAAAAAGTCATTCTGTACAAAGACCTCATGCCCTTCAGCAATCAGACAGCCAACCAGAGAAAGAAGGGAAAAATAGCTTGCTTTGCAGTTTACAAATGTGAAGAGTATCAAGACCAAGACACCTAGGCACAAGTATTTTTGTTTTAAAGGAAGGTGAGTCTAAGAAAATTGATATCCTCCACAACTTCATACGTAATAAATATACTATGCTGTTTCAAAGCCCACTTGAAGCCCAAATAAGACATTGCAAGAATCAGAGTTCTTAAGGTTAATTATATTTTATGGGAAACAAGACTAGACCCACAGCAGTTACCATCTCAGAGACATCTACACCTTTTCCTTCAGATTCACAAATGTCTGGCCCAAATTTTTGGCTTGTATTTCCAGGAAAACGTCTTAGCTGTGTTGTGGTAATTCCTAGGTCCTCAGTCACAAGCTAGGATGCACACCGACAGCTCAGCGCATGAAAACAAGTAAAACACATTAGCTTTCCCAAACAATTGACAAATCAGTCCTCTCAGGCTGAAGTTCCAAAGTGAGACATTTCAGGTAATAAAAGGAATGCCACTGGGGTATTCATTTTGTGTACTTGGCTGTCACTCTGTTACAAACAGCTGACTGCTACCAGTGAGTAGGACTGAACAAAAAACTTGCTGTAAAAAAACATAAAATACTCCAACATTTTGGAATTTATGCAATGAATGCTCTTCATAAAGACAGTTTTTATCACTGACAAAAGCAGCTCATTAATTAGTTGTATTACACACTAATCCCCCCCCCTCAAAAAAAAAACAACAAAAAAACAACACTCCCTGCTATCGCACACATCAGTGTGAAAACACACATCAGCAACATAATCTGCTTTGACATGTAGGAACCGGCTGGCTGTTTCCAGTGTCAAGGCCAAAGAGGAATGGAAAGAGAACAATTGGCTAAGAACAAACTGCTAAACAAGCAGCGTGCCGTTCCCAGCAGAGATACTGAAGAGACTGTACACCGAGTCTCTTTCAAACTGATGCTGCTTATGAAAATGATTGCATTTATATTTTGGAAAGAGCATTTAGGCTTTGGAAGAGTGTAGACACAACCTTCCAACTGAACTAGGGATAGATAGGTACAATCTTTAAAATAATTACACGGCTGTGCTCCATTCCCAATATTGAAATCCTCATTAAACAGTTTAGTTTAATAAGTAGGTAGGAAACATGAGCATGTATCGTTTTCATCTTGGGTAAAGAAGTAATTTTGATGTTTTACATTAAGGTATGTGTTATGAAAATCTTTACTGGAAAGTATTAGGAGAGACAGCCTAAAAAGCACATAGAAGCTCCATCACTGGTATCTTTTAAAAGCACATAATGCCAGTTCTTGATATTACTGCTTAAACCAGCATTACTTTTAAACAATTAGACCTGCCCCCTCCTTTTCTTTCAACCACAGCCTCCGTTGTCTCAGATCAAAGAACTAATTCAGGCTAAAAGCTTTTCTTTTTTTTTTTTCCCTCCCATCTGGATCAGTTCATTACTTGGCCTGGCACGAGGTTAATGTGTGGTGTAAAAACAAGAATGAAAAGCCAGAAGTAAAAGTGTTTCTTTCTATAGCAGTGCTGCTTTGAGTTGTCAGCAAAATCTTACCTTGACAAACCTTTGCTAGGAACAGCATAGAAGTGACTGCTGCTTCACATATTTTTATACTCTTTAAAAAAAAAAATCAGGTGCATGCAGCAAGCACGACATAGTAAGCTTTAGTCATGGAATACTTATTAGAAATTGAAAATCTCGATCTGAAGTTTACATTTAAAAAATCTTGCTTTGTTTTATTTACTTTCAAACTCTACTGCAAAGTACTTGGAAGTGATCTGCAACCTACCTTCATACATCTCCAAAATGTGAACCGTATCACCAACTTGCAAGGAGAGCTCCACATCTTGGACAGCATCGTAATTGTAGATTGCTAGGAAAGAGGGAGAGGGAAGGAGAGAGAGTTAAACAATCAAAAAAGCTGAGAGCTACTCAGAGTTTGAAATCTAGTAACATGTCACCTGCCAGAGGCAGAATATGATTTTGGGAAAATATGATAAAGTTACTTTTTCAGAGTGTCATTTGCAAGGTAGCTTAGTACGGAGCATATCTATTTCCAGATTCCACCATCAGTTCCTGCAAGGATAAGTCACATTATTCTCAGCAGCCAAAGTTATTCTTTCACCTCTATGAACACAGATCCATGACACCAGATGAAGAAGCTGCAACTTCACACTTTACTGACAGCCTGCCCGGCAAAGGTCACTACTACCCCAGGCAGAGAATCAATTAGATAATTGCCTTTTTTATTAGTGCTTCACGGGGCTAACTACACCGTAGCATTCACAAGAACACGCAAAACAGTACCAGTTGTCTGCCGTAAGAAAAATGCCACTATTCTGTACCAAGTGCCTCGGACTGTTTGCTACTGAAGGCTCTTCCCAGCCACCAACCAAACTTAGCACGAAAACTTGAGATTCTCCGCAAATTTAATCCCTAAAGCTAATCTGAACGCTTATCGGATTTCCAGTTGGAATAGGATTAAGTCCAGAAGCCCACACTTGTAAACTGCCTGGTCTCTGCAACTTTCCTGGGGTGCAGAGCCCTCCTCAGAGCTGCCTGGCAGGATGAGAAAGCTCCCTTTGAATTTGCTTTCAAAACAATTCAAGTAAAAAGCTGCCTCAAGCAGCCAGGAAAATGCTTTGCTATGGTTCAATGAATTGATAAATCAAAATCAGAATAGAGCAATCCTTTACCGAAATGAGATGACCTTAGTTAGTTGGTTAGCACTGGTGTAAGTAGGGATGATAAAATCCACATCTTAAATATAGCAGTGTGACCTTCTCATATAGAAATATCGTATTTACGTCTCTAAAAAGCATTTTCCCAAGAAAATGTATTAGTGAAGCAAGCACAATGTTTATATTTAACAAGGCAAATAAATCAGGCACGCTTTTTCAGAGGGCTTTGGGAAAATTCCTCAGCCTTCAGTGGGTTTGTATTTGAAGAACACTCTGAAAATTAAATATAAAAACTCCAGCTCCTGTGTCAGGAAATTCGCATCAAATGCCTATCGTTTCCGCAAGATGAGGTATATCGCCTCCTGGCAAGGATCCAGGGCAAACAAATGACTGTGGCTTACCACACCGGAAATTATCTCAAATATACTAACTTTCTTTAAAATATCGTAACTATAAATAATCCAGCAGAGGCTGGCAGGCTGTGTCAGTTCGCTGCAATATCTGCAGGAACCCCTGATCGCTAACAGGCACTTATTTTTTTAAGCTGCAGGGGCAGTGCATGTCCGCCGTGGCCCTAATTCATGCCTGCTGTGACTTCCAGTGCCTGCAGAGACCCTCATGGGGTGTGTGTGCAATTATTGCACTGCTTTTAAGAAGGTTACAGGGATGGTACCAGGCTTATATGGCACTGCTTCAGCATCCTATATATACCCTTCAATATTCAACCATAATGTATTAAGCCAAGATACTCAAAACTGACTGGTGAGCTGGACAGTCGGCTCAGACATTGTGAACGCCCCTAGAGGGAAAAAATTCCATTGATATTTTTGCAGACAAACTTGTATAATGTTTATGGGAAGACAAACATGACCGCAGAAATCAGAGCGTTGTGCTGAGGAGCGCCGTGTATTGCCAGGCACCGGGAGCATTCATCTGGGAGAAGAACCAGTTAATGTTGGATTTGAGTCGGTTAAAAAGAAACCATTCTGCTGGATGCAGCAAATAATTCCACCAGGATCTGTGGAGGTCAGCAGAAAAGTGCAGCGCCCGGCCCAAAGGAAAGCAAACTCCCCGCGGCCGTGCCTCCTGCGGCAGTAAACCTGCCAAATCCCGAAGTTAAGCGGGGACACTGCGAGCCCCTGCTTGGATAGGGCAGCCCCAAATCTCCCCCAGGTGGAGCAGGAAGGGGTTTGGATCAATAAAACCATCCGGGCTTCCTTTTGAGTGCCAGCACGGGGACACAGCACACAAGGTGTCGCTCCCTGGGTGAAGCCAGGCACCAAGCAGCGTGCAGACGAACACGACTAATCCCATCGCGCTGCCAGACTTAAGAGATTTAAACAGCAGCATCTTAGCCTGTTCCCAGCTTGGCTGATGACATTGCGTCTTCCAAAGTTTCCTCCCGTGGTTGCAGGCTCCCTGCTTTATTTGCTGCCTTCAAATGATTGTTTCAGGGCTGGGCTTGACGCGAGGAACGGCTGCCTTGTGGGAACGCACTTGTGCTTATCCCTGTAGGGTTTCCTACACATTATTTCTAGCTGCCTGGGGTTTCTTTGGGACAAACAGACATTCTATAAGCACAAGCCTGTATTTTTCCATAAAATTGCTGCTTTAGCTTCGGACAAAAGCAGTTTGAGCAGCACCAAGCACCCAACAGAAAGGTGGGCGGGCATCAGACGAGCCTTTCTTCGGAGAGCACAGGCAGCTCATTCAAAAGCCAAGAGCACAACAGCCCCGAGAAGAGGGAGCACTGAACGCAGCTCCCTTCCCCTCCAAAAGCACAACAGCCCCAAGAGAAACAAGTTACTATACTACTCCCTTTTCGCCCTCCCTGCTTTATAGGGAAGATTTCTCATCCCAAAATGTAGCACTTACAAGCTGAAGGCACACGCTTCTGCCACCGTACATCAAAGGCAGGCGAGATTTGTTAATATCTTGCTTTGCTAGACTGAATGAAGCAAGAACAGAGGGCCACTGTATATAAAGTCTCCTACCCAACGGTTATGTGCAAGGTTATAAAAGACAAATTGCTGGCATATTTTCCCTGGGAGCTCTGCTGTTTGCAACCGATGCTTCCTGCTGCTCCAAGTCAGCCCCGTCTGAAACTGTCCGTCCGCAGTTATTTGAACTGTTTAGCCTCTTTTTCATCATGTGTATTTAATCTGACCTCCTTCCAATTTAAAAGGAAAAGGAAGCCACACATAACAAACACGGCCACGGCACGAAAAAATAAAAATCCTTCCTATGAAAACCTGACAGTGCTGCAAGGAGGGAAGAAGGAAAAAAAGAAAAAGAAAATAAAGACTTTTGTCGCAGAATTTGTAGGAATATGTGAAGTTAAGTCTTTTCCCTTCAAGTTACACTTCCATTGAGATTTTGTCCTTTGAAATTCACTTCAGAACAGCCTTTCTGCTCCTTTTGTTGCCCTGAACGAAAAGCAGCACTGAAGTCTAACAGATTTATTCTGAACAAAGAGGCAGAGAAGAAAACCCCGATCCTTAAGAGATACTGGGTTTGTTCTAATGAACTTATTCTTCAAGCATAACTACAGGCGATGTGTCATATAATTTGATTTGCTTGAAGGAGGCTCCCCAGTTTGTTTAGCAGCAAGTAGGTTTAGGAAGTATTTTCCTCAGCTGTGCATTCAGCCTGAGCACTTCACCGGCAGGGAAGGTCAGCAAAGTAAACGCTGGAGGTGGTTTGAAGAGGGCAACAGATAACTTTATGGCCGATGACAGCAGCCAGAGTTACGTAGGTGAAGATAAGAAGCAATTTTCATGCTTCAGGGCAGAAGGCGACTCCTCAAACAGATCCGGAGGAACTCCCCAGGCATTGCACAACTGGGTGAGCAAGGGGGATGTCAGGGGGTGCATGGCTCAGTCTGAAGCATCACCCAGCAGTCAGCACCACGAGCAATGTGTGGCAAAGGACACCTCCGGGGCAGCCTGGGCTTTCCAGGGTGCTGAGCAATAGCTAGCAGTGAGCTGGAGGCTTCTGAGAAGGCAGAGTTGGATGCAGGCTGGCACAGGGCAGGGTTCTGATGGGAAGAGCAGCTTTCGTTGTCAATCTCCAGCTGGACGAAGGGACAAGATTAATCACAGCACGTTCCTGATTCACCAGAGGTCTGTCAGCAACAAACTGAGCCTGACCTGGCTTTTAGTGAAACCAGTGGGAGTTTTGGCAAATATTTCAACGAAAGCAGTGTCAGGCTTACTCCTTCAGTTCCTATTGGCACCATTCATTTGGGAGGAAGGTGACAGTGCCACCAGCTTCAGTGCCACTTGTATCAGCTCTTCAGAGTGCAGCTGAGCACATACATCCCTGGAGAAGTGACCTCCTGCACTAATGCAGCACCTTTCACATAACAGCACTGACACACGACAGAAAGGTAGTGATTGTTCTCTCTTACGTGCAGGGAAATTGGAGGCAGAAAAACTGAACGGCACATAGACTTCACCGGCAGCACACTCAGATGAAAACTAAATATTAATTCCTTGAGCCATTTTAGCCATAAGAGCGTAATTCATTTTCAAGACAGCTTGAAAAGGGAAGCTTAGCTAAAACATCTGAAACTAAAATGAATGAGGCAGAAACTGTCACCTACCATTTTCTGTTTAATTCAAAGCAGAGTAACTTGCTTAAACGTATTTGAAAAGTGGATTACTAGCCTGGAAAACACAGCCACTGCCAGATCCGCTATTTCTTACTGGGCTCAAAATAACCACCCCTCCACCCATCCCAGAGACCCGATAACAGCTTCCAAATACCACGTCCCACTTCTCTGAAGCCTGCCCTCGCCACTATCTGATAGGAGAGGGCTGCGCCTTGCTTCCTCCGAACAAAGAATCACATTCAGTGCTGCAGCAACGACCAGACTTCATCTCATTACATCTTTCAAGCGAGGAGTCAAAAACTTCTGTACGGAACCAGAAGTATGTGCCTTCATGCTGCAACAGCCCTGTGTTAAGAAATGGCATTTAGGCTGGACAGGCCCATTCGGAGAAGCCTGGTATGCCGTCTGCTGCCAAGACGTAACCAAAAAAACAGTGGCTTTATTTAAAAAACAAGGAACTGCCCAAGGAATTAATTCTTAATGGGAACAAAGGCTTTTTGATGTTTGAGCAAAAAACTGTCTTGTACTACCCAGGAATTTGTGTCTGAAAATTTGAAAATAGCATAATTAAGATTTGTGTGGCAGATATCTTCAGAGAAAAGCAAGTCGTGGTTCAACACTGGGAAACATACATGCCGTTAGGCAAAAAATGACCCCTTCTGAAATGGCTGAGGCTGACATTCGGCCTCAATTTTACAAACTTCCAAGCGAATGCTCAGTATTTTGAATGTAAAGCAGAATAGTGGCATTATTTGGATAAAAAGGCTTAATTAACAGCCATTATTAAGCTTCAGAGTCAATAATTTGATGAGCTAGAGGTAGACCTTGATCATTTTGTATACTTACTGTTTCAGGCAGACTCCTTGCACAGGAGTACATTTGGAAGGATTCTTACTTATCCTTAAAATCATTCATAGTTATCTTAAAAAATGAGCATTAAAAACAAACTGAGAAATTAGATAATCTGCCTATGCATGAAAATATAGTATGGCTTTTCTAATTTGAATTTCACAATTGTCAGTTTTGGTTAATTCCTTCCAAGAACCATGAGAAGAGCAGGAGGATTCACACTGTCCTCAACATGCTTCTAATGCTCAGAGTCCAGCCTAAGACTATGCCAATAACCAAATCCAAACAGGGATGGGAGCTGCTCACCTGCCAAGTGTGATTCCAGAGACCCAGCTGATAAAAAGCATGCTAAGATGTTTCTGATTTCCTCTGAATAACAGAGTACTATCCTGGAGATGGGACAGGCTCATAATCTAAGGTTTTACAGTCTGCCCTGCACAAATGCTCTGATTGCCAGATTTGGGATTGGGAAAGATTTCCTCTTCAGTCACGCCACCACCAAGATTTGGATATTCCCATCCTTCTCCATCACAGCCTGTGGATCATACGCTAGGATCAATGGTTTAATCTCTCCAAGCCTGGATTGCTTTAGAGAAACCCAACTTAACGACCTCACCCATGGGAAAAGGGACGGCTTCACAAGCATTACATAAATGTTCCAACTAGATGATCTAATGGTCTCTGATGGCTTTGCACTCTACCAACGAAAACCACAGTCGGTTCCACAACAATGCTCTGCATCAAGCAGCAGTCCCAATGACAAATTAGCCCCTGTGCTTTAATTAGAGATTCTTAGTAGATTCGGATCAGGCAAGCTGAGATGATTCAGAACTATTGAAGCAAAAGACATACTGGTTATAAAGGAAAAAGAAATAATCTCCATCTTTTCATGCCTACAGAATTCCCATTAGTCATCTTCCCTTCAATTATTTATTGCAAAGCGTTTACACCACAGTGGCAGCTGCCTGAAAATAAAGGAGATTCTGTTCCCACGGTACATCTATCCTGCAATAAAGGATAGAGATACATGTCCTAACCATAATGCTAATATTGATATCAGTAATATCATCTCAGCATAAACTGCTCTGCCTCTTCCTAAGCATGCTTGGGGTAGAATTAGCCAGACTGCAGCTGCTTCAGTGATCTGAGCCACACAGATACCCCAGTTACGCTGACAAGACTGTACAGTAAGTTTTCCTGATGAGCAGTGACTTTTCTGGGCTTACTTTTGTATCGATGGCTAGCAGAGGAAGGCCACGGAGCGTTTTGGTTATAGCACTGACATACTAAACCAATGTCTGTATGGGCAGATACAACACTTAGACAAGCCTTGAAATCTCACCACTTAGTCCCACATTTTGCCCAGACAAAAGAAACTTGAAGTCTTAGCCTCTCTTGCTGCCTCCTCCTCAAACGAGGCCATGGAAACCAGCAGCAAAGAAAACCTACAGTAGGAAACCCACCAGAAACCAAGTCTAGCCAAACACACTTGGGCATTCACACAGACGTGTATCTGCTGTTTTTACATGCCTGGTAGTTTTCTAAACTATCTTCCTGGAAATACGTACCAGAATAATGCACAGCAGAGTCACAGTACATAGTAGGAAGTAGTATTTATATAGGTAATACACACACAATTGTTAGCTGTGTAATTTTCTTCACCAGGCTCTCTACTTCCTTTTGTTATTTTCACTCTAAAGAGCCCTTAGGGGTTTTAAGCTCAGATAAAGAATTAATCTACATTAGCTGTCTCAGCTTATGTCTGGAGTAAGAGGGAATGCTGTGAGCCAATGGAGGAATAAATCAGAACCAGTGTGGGAGCCAACTCCTACACTACAGACAATGTATCCCAGAGCTTGATTTATCAAAATGAATTTCCTTCTACTAGCCATACAATTCTAGCCTCCTTGGAACATCATGAAATATTCCCTTTTGCAGATACACAGAAAAAGAAAATAGCCTGGCCTCTCTCTTCTTGAAGATTCACACTTTTGTAAACTTTTTTTCAGGCCGCCTTGATCCATCTTCTTTCTACAACCATTTAAGGATGTCTGCAAGCTTACCTAGACTGTACTTAAGAGGAATGCCCTTGGCTTTGTTCTTGTTGCTCTACCAGCCTCCGTCTACCTCCTGCAGTCAATAGTGCTGCCCACCGAACTGCAAACGTACAAAGGAAAGATAAAATCTACATGTGTTAATGTCAGTGTAAGACACTTGGCCATGGTCTATTCCAGGTCTGGTTGATTTAAACCAAACAACGTGCAATGTCAGTGTTCAAGGGGAATGAACACGTGCAGGAGCAGCCAATCTGGCACTCACATGCTACAAGCAGCTCCTAAGTCCATAAAGATGACAACGCACTGCTTGTTGGGTCTGGAAGGTTGCCTTGACTTCACGGTTCACAGTCCAGCTGCCAGAAGATCTTGCTGTTTAATCGAGCCAACCTTCCTTTAGTTGATAAAGGAGAAAAGCCACCAATGACACTAAGCTGTCATTCGGAGTGGTACTCAATTCTGAGCAGCATGAAGCTGGCTCAGGGAGGAAAGGTGCCGCAACAGCTGCCGATGTTGTTATTACTACTGCAATCTGCAAGGTCTCAGATCCTGGTGCTATCAAAGCTGCATCCTTCACCAGCTCTAACTTCACAAAACACATCAATCTGGTGTGTTAATTATTTCACTCAGTCACCACGACATACATTTAACTGTCTGTGACACAGCGACCTTCCCAATACACACGATACAACACAAGACTGCTCCTTTTCATCTACTGGCGAGGCTACAGGAACTAGATACCATAATGACAGGTGACTTACAGATCTCGTTAGGTTAATAGGTGCCTGATATTATTGTAAGGTGTGTATATTCCACGCCTTGCAGGTTTATTTTGCCTCTTTGAAATCTGAGCAGTAACACCTAGCCTGAAAGACTAGTATTATCCCAAAGATATATTAAATCACAGCCTTGTCCTTTAGAGCAATGTTCTAACCTCAAAACACTTTCATCTGTCACATGATCCCAGAATTCAACAGCTTTACCACTGGCTTTAGCCATGTCTGAATCTGGTTTGTATTCAGGTTAGCCCACTGGTATCATGAGAACTCAAAAACCCTGGAAGTATTATGCATCTTCTCTGCACTTTCTGTTTTGGAGAGTCTTGGATGAGAACTGGCACATGAACGCTGTGGGTTATTTCCTAAAGAACAGGGGTCCGTACCTACAGCCTTCTGAATACTGCAGTGCTTCTAGTCCAGTGTTGACAACTGCACATACCTATTAGAGGGTTTCAATCCAGTTTTCACAAAAGTAACCTCCGATTTTGAACGTTCCCATTTTTATGGCCTGTGAAGAAACAGATGCTCACTTACAAAGCACACACAATCACTACTGCATTTTACAAAGTGTGTAATCGCCCTTTCTTTTGCCTCCAATCCTGCAAGTGTACTTTCTGTGCCTAAAAAGAAATAGCACAAGAGCAACTTCTGTAACAAAATTTTCAAGCAGATTTGTAGAAACAAAAGAACGAACCAAAACAAAAAACCGCACCAAAGCAGCCATCACTTGATAAATTGGACTACTCAGCTAATTTCCAACTTGAAAGTGCATGGCACTTTCAAAAGAATTAAGTGAATTTGCCACTGGCTTTAAATTACTGTCCTAGATCTTACTGGGCAAAACATCAAAGGAAATTAAAAGAAAACTTGGAAATACTACTGTACAGAACTGAGTGCTACTATCTAATAAGTTTTCACTGTATGCATTGCTTCCAGAGGGAGAGAGGGCAGAGATGAGAGGAGGTCTGATGAGTAAAACACTTGAGCATGCAGTCCAAGTGTGCCTACAGGCTAGTCTTCACCATCAAGTTCACTTGAGTTAAAACTTCAGCATTGTCTCCTGCTAGCATCACACCTACACGCAGCAACCCTGAACTCAAGCTGACAGACCCACAGGGAAAACACAGCTAAGGGATCCCATTTCACCAGCTGCAGCCCCAACCCACCAGAAACACAGACACAAATTTGTGTACGAGTGTTCCCAGGCCTCCAATGCTTTCCCCTTTCCATCGATGTGCTTGGAAAGAGACAGAGGAGCTCTCACAATTTGCATGAGATGAATCCATAGCACGGCTTGGCCAACTCTAATTTCAGGGAACTCGGGATATGCTGCCAAAAGCTTCTCTGCCGCCAGCAGACAGCCCCTCCGTGGAAGCTCGCCCTTGAGATAACTCATCCAGGCAGGACTAACACCAGTAGCATTTCTAATATGCATAACCAGAGGGATTTCAGTCGGCCTCTGGACCTTTAGAGCCTCCTATTCCACACGGGCTTTGGAATGGATTGCTCTCCATAATGGATGTCTGTGGTTTCATTTTATTCCTGTACATTAAACTCCACTTCCACGCAGCTCGAAGCACCCATTATACTGTCAAAGCACTGAAAATGTAAGTGCTGCAAGAGTAAGACCTCCGATATTTAAGCTCCTATAAATAAATAAATACAACCACACACACACACAAACCCTCTTTCCGAACAAATTGGCCCCTGTTTATCTGTGACAGTTTATAACAGCATTAGAACTATCTAACTGAAGTTATAACCTGGTTTATTACCAGGGAGATGAAAGCAGCACCCTTCCCAAGAACAAAAAATTATTACTACCGCCTTCGTATCTCAGGGAAATTTTTGCCCAGATTCAGCACTTTCCAGGCCAAGGCCCACTTTTATTGCGGCAACACCTCCAAAAATGCGAGTGCAAGTGGCTAAAGACTCTCCACAGAACCATCACGACTGTTTTTAGACACATCCTGACAATGTGCCAGACGCCTATCTGAAAGCTTCAAGAGGCTGCCAGAGCAATTCATCCTCTGAACAATGCTCCCCCCTCTACTCCTGGGAGATCTTCCTAGGAGGTACAGTCTGTACTGTACCAAAAAGACCTTTTTTTAAAATCATTTAAGCTGGAAACTTAAATTGTATTTGCAACTGGTCCAACCAGGACTCTAACACCCTCAGTCTTTGAAGCCAGCTGTGAACTGTCCACCTAGAAAGCAGTCCAGTGATTCCTATTTATGTTCCTGGCAAATGCACCTAAATTCATGATATATTTTAGGCCTCCTACCACAAATTAAATGCACTGGACTAGAAAACACAGTCCTCACTTGGTAGCAAGGGGCTAAATGCATTTATGATTTGGGACTAAGACAGTTGTAAGCTTGGCCATGTTTGTGTCTTTACCTTGTTAGCATGTAAAAGAAACTCTGACAAACTTTTGTTGTACATTTTTTCCACTTTTTAATGACAGGGTGAGATTATTATATCTGTATTCTTTCTCGATCAATCTGCAATTGGTTGAAGTTTTCCCAGTTTTTATAAACTTTCATCAGTAACTTCCATAGCTCCTAGCTGCATTTGTGCTAGCAAATACAACCCCATGGCAAAAGAACTACAGGAATGTGCAAGAGGCCAGTGTGAAATTCAGAACCAGTCGGCACAGCTGGTACTAGTGAGGTTGGTATTTCCAGCCTGTTGACACCTCTGAACAATTAGCCTGGTATCTAATTAACAGGAGACAGCTCAGCAGAAGCTGCAGAATGCAAGCAGCAGTTTTGGATGCTTCACAAGAGCTAAAGAGGCTTCACTGTTAAGAAGACGGAGTGAGAGAGATCCTGAAAATCAAGACCGTCACATCTCAAGCTCGATACCCAGAACTAAAGCAGCCAAAAGTCACAAGACACTTGCAGAAATACTGCTTCTACTTTGCAAAGTAAGAATAAGCCACAAAATAGGTACAAGTCCTTTGCATGTCAGCAGTGCCTTTGAAGTCCAGAGGATTAGTTTCACAGGGAACTACTTAAGAAATAGAGTAAGCACCAAAAGCAAGGGAAGACAAACTCAAGCTAATACGGATTAGCAAAAAAAGAGAAAGGACTCTGGGAGCAATAAGTTGCACGGTCAACTTACACACCAAATAAACTTTAGACACAGCCAATAAATTGAGAAACTTAAAGAATTAATTAAATAATTAAGAATAAAAATAAATAAAATAAAGAATTAATTAGAGAATAAATGCCACCGTTAACTCAGAAAGAAAACATCATATATTGCTCTGAAGAGTTCAAACTTCTTGCTGTCAACAGCACCAAGGTTTTTAGCTTTCCTGTTGAAAGCTTTGCAGTTATTACCTTCAACATTAACTGGTAAACACAAATCATAATAAAGGAAATGGAGGAAGAACACGAGTAGTTATGGAAAATGTGCGTAGCACTAGAGAGGAAGACAGCTGCTTATATACCAGGAATGGGTTCACGGTAGCTTCTCTCTGCCCTGGACAAAACAGAGCTGGGAAGGCTCTAGATATTCTGGAAAATAAAAACAGACAAACTATTTTGCTCTGTAATTACAAGATCTCCCTGTATTGGTTCCACTACAAATTCTGTAGGTACATGAGAACTAAGAGGTTAATTTAACTTTATTTTTATTTTCTATCATGGAAAGAAAGGAGCAACAGGTTGCTTTTTGTTTTTACTGAGACACAGTAAAGATCAGAAAACTAATTTTAGGAAACTGGTAAGGGAAACACTCCAGTCAAAGTCAGACAGTGCTGTTTAGCCTCTGTGGAGAGCAAATCCTAAGGCTATTAAATTCTAGACTTTGGATTTATAACAACTGTTGTTAGCAAACAGGTAAGGTTTTTAATTCTATCTTCACTTTACATTCTGAAAGCTAAACTCACTGTCCTTATCACAGACTTAGGAAGGTTTGCCCAGAGCTAACATCTTACATCTACTACATCTACTACAAAGTATAACTACGTATGGATTGTAGAACTTTCCCACCTGTGCCTCCTTCCCTTTCATTACTACAACGCAGGCTACGAAGGCAGTAAGCTTCAAGAAGCCAGGGTTGCTCGTAGCTGCAGAGCAGACTGCTGATTTATTCATTCTCTGGCTGCAAACTGAAATCCAGCACTGCTTCTGTTTCTATATAATTTAAAATAATGATTCCAAACACGTTGAGATTTATTTGGCTGTCAGCAAGTAAACACAAATAAAACATGTATTGGGCCATGCATAGTTAAAAGAAACATTTAAATCTCCCCCCTTACTTTTATTGTTTGATTTTGTTGTTGCTCTTTTGCTGTCCCAACAGGGTCTTCTGTGCTATGCGTTATAAGCTTCAAAAACACTTAAGGCACTTGCAAAAATGAGTAATCCTATAGAAGACTAATAATGGGATGCATTATACTCTGCTGACATACAGAGAGCACCCATAAAACAGCTGGCAGGCTTGACCTAATGTTCTGCCATGATGATATGATCTGCAAATCTGAGCTGCTGCCGGCGAGACAATGGCTGTAACTCGAGAGACTAGCTGCAAATTTTGGCAGGCAGGGTTCCCACCCAACAACGCTTATCTGCCCTTAAAGTTTCAACTGGGCAAATCTTGCCCATAATAATCTCTGTCAGCTCTTCGTTCCCAGGCAGCAATAATTGGAAAGTTACAAACTGGTAACATGGATAGGAATGAAGAGAGAGAGCACAAGAATGCTGGAAACGCAGGGGTGGGAAGAGACCTTGCAGCAACGCAGCTACACTCAGCACTTGGAAGTTTCTGCACCTTTGACAAAGAAACATGTCAGAAGAAAATAGTACAGCAAAGCATGCCTAAGCATGATCTGGGATCCATCTAAAAATTGGATAAGAAGCCACAACTGGAATTTTCCAAGGATGTGAATGAAATACAGCTTTCAGCAGTCCCTGGTTTGGGGTGTTAACTCTGCCTGGCTCCCAGTTAAAATCCGGGTACAAAAGCCCCAATCCATGGCTGCTGCAGGCACAGGTCCTTCCTTCCTGGTTCCAATGGCTACACACAGCGCTGCTCTTAAAAAACCTCTCCCTAACATTTGCTCCCACACGTAAATCCAGCCAGGCACAGCTCATCTTTATCACGTATGCTCCATTTCCATTGTTACATCTTCGTTCAGTAATTCAGCTTCACCTCAAGGCCGCACGCTTCTTGTTTCTATTACTCCATTACTGCCACTTTTCCGCATTCCTTTCTGTAAGGGGAAGGAGGGCTGGGAAGCAATCACTTCATCAGATCTCTTTTTCTTTTTCCTTTCTCATTCTTCAAGTGAAATGAGCAGTATCCAATAATTCTTTACACAACAGAAAACAAAAACAAGCAAACAAAAAAGCTAAGCAGCTGCACTAAGACTTAAGAGGTACTTCTCTCCATCCATTCCTGGAAAAAAGTAACACAGCTCAGCTGTTCTGTTGTGAAAACTCAGAATTTCTATCAACCCTGACCAAAATAAAAGTGAAAAAAAAAGCACGAACACACACACAGGCACAAAAAATCTGGTAGATAGCTCAGGAGAGCTCCCCCTCTGTGGTCTCCAGCACTGCCCCTCCCTCACAGCCTCTTCTAAATAAAGAATTTTCCACTTACTGGACACATGCATTTGGACTGCTCTTTTACCGATTTAGCACAGATGAAGTTCCTTTCAGAAACACACAGAGGAGAAGAACAGGATGCAAGCTTGTACAAACAAATTCTGAAGCACACGACCAGTTTATTTTGTGTTGAGTGAAAGCCACTAGGAGACTAACTTCACTTGCTAGAAATCAAGGAGAGAGTGGGAATCTTGAATCTGAGAGCTTGCAGGAAAAAAGGTTAAGTGCATGTTTTAGAACAGCCTGTCAGCAAAAAGCAGTGCAATGTGCTTTTTGGATGAGGATGTATTAATGCAGCTGAAAGCATTATATAAAAACAGGAGATGAAAACTGAATCAAGATGCAATAAGACATGAATGACATGGCTTTTTCTTCAGTCCTTACAGTATTTTGCCCTAATTTAAAGGAAAAGGTTAAATCACATTAAAAAGAAGAAAAAAAAAAAAAGAGGATGCTTAACAAGATAATGCATTGACAAACCAGGTGCATAAAACCACTTAGTGCTTTTCTATACATAAACGTCTACTGAAGTGAAGTGAGTTTTAGGTTTTCCTTCTGAAATAAAAAAATCTGTTGCTGGCCACATGGCAATACATGGGCCTTCAATCCACCCTGAACTTATTCCTAACTGATTAGCTGCAATCCACATAAATCCACCTTAAACTAATGCAGAACATTCATGCAGGGTTTTGCACCAATTTAGGTAAATATATTATAATCATACCATTTTCCCCCCTTTTAAGCAACATCTCCCATGAAGCTAACCTAATGTAGGTCTAAATGTCTAATTTGATATCCTTAAGCACACTCTTCTGACAAAGAAAAATTTACTTAATCTGGGCTGCTCGTACAGCCAGGTACTCTTGCATCCAGATGCAGCCAGATTCTTGCATCCTTCTGGAGCCTGGGCAGGAAAGCAGCACACCAGAGTGCACTTAACGTTGCCAATTAGCAGCAGCCTGCAGGAAGGGGAGCACAAGGCAAGCAGCAAGTTGAAACAAATATGAAATTTGCTCTAATTTGACATGATGTACTGCTATCAGTGCTGTGAGCCTCCTTTGATCACAGACTGGATTTCGAGACAACTTTGCAGAAGATATATGAAGTCTGAACATGAAACCAAGACCTGATGGCCAAGCGTATCAGAAGTCATCACAAATCAAACCATTAGTAAGAAAATCTTATTCTGCAGCACTCTCTCTTCCTCTCTGATCCTTTGCATTTCTGCTCACATAAATCACAAATGTAGCTGCCAGGGACTGGTTTACATTTGAAAAATTACTGCCATTCCTAAGACATGACGCAGCTGATTGTAACTCAACCACCACATGGTATTTCAGCAGAGTAAATACTTCTTTGAGACAAGAATAGTCCTACGTGCTGGTCCCTCCAGCAGGGAAAAATATAATGGGTTTAAAAGGTCACCAATAACTATTAGGGGTAATTACCTGTCTGTTAAAAAAATAAAAATCTATTCAACGCCCCCCCCACCCAATAAAAGATGATAGATTGAAAACTTGGGGGCTGCTACATGCCCCTGTAACAAATAGCTGCTCTTGGTAACATGGCCGAGGTATTTCAGCCCTAGCAAATGGCCCCGCTGCTTTTGGAACTGGATCAAAACAAGCCAGCCCCTTTCAAACAGCCACCCGTGTATTTGCATAGCTGGAATACAACATGTAAATCCCTGGAATGGGATGTGAAGAGGCAGAGAAAGCTTGGGAATTAGAGCTGCCCAAAAGTTTCTCCACTTTTTTCTTTAAAAACGTACCAGAAGAACCAAAATACTTTCCACTAAACTACTTGAAGTGCTTTGTTCAATTAGATTCCCTTGAGCCCAACATTTTACGACACTTTCTACCCAAAACACAACCGATTTTACTTTGAGTCTATAAAGATTACTAAAATACAAACAATTCATTGATACACCTCATTGACCAGTGAAGCTTTCTGGGCTCATAATAACATATGAAGTTATATATCTAACAATTTCGGAAGACCATAGGCAACAAATAATACCTTTGGTTTCTCCTGCTCCTTCCAAGCAGAACATGGCAATTTGTGGCTTTCAGCCTTTTGCTGCAAGCTCTAAGTTTGCTGTTGGGTTGAAGCATTTCGTGGTGTGTGGAGCAAATGCTCCATTACAGCCTTCAACTGCAGAGGCTCAGGCACGATAACCTGCCCAGTCCCAGCACACAAGCTCTGTGAGCAGCTGTTATCCCCAAATTCTGGGTAAAGAGACATTTCAAGAGGTGACCACAGCAGTGCCTCCAGGTGCAAGCCACCAACCTCACCTGAACACGAGCTGTTCTGGACCTCACGCCTCTAACTCTTTCAGCAGAACTCCAGTTGAATTCTCATTGTGGGAGACCAGATTTGTGGATTGAAGGGTAGATACGTACACAAATCACCTACAGAACTGTAAATAAACACTTCTCATCCTGTTAGCTCACAGTCAGAGGAGACATAGAAAGCATGCGTACCTGACACATCACTGCTGTCATCTGGAAACTGCTCTGGCTGGAAACCCAGCACTTTTTATTTCTGAACTGGTTTTGGGCTGGCTCAGTTCCCCGCCCTGGCTTACCACGCTGCCATTGCTGCTTTTTCAGACTGCATGAGGCAGCAATCAAAAAAATGGGGTCCAACTACTTCTGATAGCAGCCTGGATACACTGCAACAGAACATCTTATCAGGGGGATTGGACTAGACGATCTTTCAAGGTCCCTTCCAATCCCTAGCGTTCTGTGACTCTGTGATCTTATCATTCCACAAACTCCAGATTTCTCTCATACTTCATGCTGAAGCCAAGCACCGAGAGCACGGTCTCTTCCAGTCCACAAAGAACACTTACAGGTTAAGAGCAGTTGATGACTGAAGAAAGAATTGCTTTTACAACTGAAGTGGAATACTTAAGCTAAAGTTAATGCAAGCCTGTGTCACTGCCAGCAGGAAAAAAAAAATAAATAACTGTGGATTCCCTAAGTTAATCATTTTAAAACAAGCAGAAAGTAAAAGTTAAAAGCTGCAGGGAGCCATTCAGGTATTCTTTTCTCCAGTGCAAACTCTTTTGACAGAACAGAGTCTGTGTGAAAGCCATTCTGCAAGTGCCAACTTCTTTTTGAGAAAAGCACTGCTCCAAGAATAGGAGCATTGAGTCTGGAGCAAAGACCGTCCAACTTCAGTATCTTTCCTTCCCAACCTAGAGGTGAAACGTATTGCAAGGAAGCTTAGGGAGGCCCCCAATTGCTGCTTCAAAAGGCATGATGTTGCCCAGCAGATGATCAGCAGCGTTTCTGTCCCTTTACAAGGCTGAAGGTTCCAAACTCACATCTGTTACTGGGTTGAAAAGTCATCGAGAGTGAGAAACTGAAAGTCATTTGCCTCTCACGTATGTTTCCCTTAGGATGCTGTAATTTCCAGTTTCAAACTCAGTCCATATGCCATCAGCAGTATCCATGCTAAAGGTAGCACTCATAGGTTTAACCAATTGAGAACAAAACTCCTGGAAGACAGCAAATCCATTTGAAACCTCAATCTGTAGAATATAACCCAGGAGATAAACCATTCTGAACCGAACCGCAAAGATTAGACAAGTGACACTGAGTCACACCGTTAACATCTCGGAATTTCCTACTGTGCTGGTATGATTTACGGGGGTATGTTTAAAAAATAAATAAAAAAGCAAGCAGCTCTGGGTTAGTTTCCAAACTGCAGATTACTAGCAAACCCTGTGTGTGTTTGTTGTTTCTAAAAGGAATGAACTTCTAGCTTTACACTTCAGAACCATCAAATTGCCCACGCTACCAGTGAGTAAAGTTCTTACCCTCCAAGGACCCACACTACAAGAACCAGTGGCACTGCCCTCATCGCAGCCACCTTCACATTTTGTAGCACCAGGCACCCTGGCTAGCAGACATTATCAGCGCAAGAGGCTCACAATTTCCTTCCAACCCACGTCAACTTCTTGAGACTGAGGCACCAAGAGAAGAAGCTTAATGCCCCTGCTCTGCGCTTTTCCATACAGAAGTGGACCTTTTCCATCTCATGTGATCAGACTACACTCTGTCCTAAGCATTAGTACCCCTACAGACTGAAATCGAGATCCTACAAACAGCCATGAACACGCTTAGTCTGCCTATGACGAGTAGGCCTGA
Source organism: Anas acuta (assembly GCF_963932015.1). Classification (NCBI taxonomy): domain Eukaryota; kingdom Metazoa; phylum Chordata; class Aves; order Anseriformes; family Anatidae; genus Anas; species Anas acuta. The sequence continues at coordinate 2,527,598 of NC_089005.1, read as the reverse complement.
TTATTGTTTCTGACAGTCACATTAAGCAGGAATGCAGAGAGGACTGGCACCTGAGAGCAAAGCTTTAACAGGGCACAGGATGCAACTGCAGACGGGAAACTGACAGCTCTGCGAATATCAAACTGACCAAATTAAGATTCATTAACACCACCTATCAGACACTGCCTGATAAAATTTGTCACTGCATAAATAATTCTGTCTACTGCCTGGGAATTAACTCCATCAGCTGTGTTGCAAAATAAAAGCAAGAGTGGAAGCAGTACAGCCTCTAGGTCAGTTTGGTCCATGAGTCTGCAGGCAGGGGAAGTGAGCATCCTTTTCACACAGCTGTCTGAACGCACAGACCTACAAGGACGCTTCCCACCAGCACTTTTTGGTCGGCAACATAAGGGAAGAGATAATTTTTCCTCCACCCTGCTTACTCACAAGCCAGTGCCCTTTGTGGAAAGGAGATGTCCTAATCAGCAGTTGGCTGAAGCCAGCACACAAAAATCACCCCGGAAGCAAGATGAAATGTTGACTAGAGGAGTGCCTCTGATTCATCCCGCTGCCCAAGGCCATTCTTCAGGTAGCAGAGCCTTACTCAAAGCTGTGCTTAAAAAAAAAAGGGCACAGAAAAAAAAAAAACACACAACGATCTAGCCCAGCCATTCAATTATGATTATGTAGCTTACTTGGTTGTAATACCCAACATTTTTAATTCCCGACGCTTGGAGTAATCTCACTAAGTCATACACACGGGCTGCCACGTACAAACAGCCTGGGCTGTTGGCTGCCCAGAAAGAAGCAAAGTTCAGGGCGTACAGCACTCCACACCCTCCCGGTTACCAGAGCAGAACTAGATAAGGCCGTGCTGCATACGGTACCTCTGAAGTTATTTAGCCAAACTTAAGCCACAGTCCTGCAAGGAGGAGGCTGCCTCCCTGCAAAGCCACTTTGCAATCGAGTTGGTTTTCAGAGTCACTACGCAAAGCTGCGCTGGATGAGGTCCCTCATTTTTCAGCCCAAGGACTGAACTTGAACAAGCAACCTCATGGGAGCTGGGGCAACTGACACTTGGCAAGCATGAAATGAGAAATTTGCCTCGCATCAAAAAAAGTCCACCGAGGAACCCACAGGGCACAAAAGAGCGCCCTGCATTAAAATAAACTGTAAGGAGCTGTGTGTCAGTCATGGCTTCCTGCATATCGTTCCCGTCCAATTCTTGCAATCAACCTCAGAATTGTGTGGTTTTTGATTTGTCACACTCACAAGAAAATGGGAACTTATCGGCAGCACCACTGGTTATGTTCCGCCTAGAGAGAGGCACGCCAGTGTCCAACCCCCTCCTTTTAATTGTTATCGGGACAAGGCAGAAGGCACAAGGTGCCAGTTAAGCCTTCTCTGCTCCTCCCCTCACCTCAAAATATCACTGTCAAGATTTCCACCCCCCTGCAAAGCCATCCCCCAGAATCCCCAATTCCCACATTGCAAACTTCTTATCCTGGCGTTACTTTTCCTATCCACAGCTCCGTTTGGGGACAACAGCAGGCATTTCTCCTGCTACATTAGATCTCTCCGTGCTGTTAAACATGCTGCAGAGGCAAAACTACAAAGGTCAGTCCTGAGCCCACAAATCCAGAGCTCCAAGGGCAGGCGCTGAACGCAGCCTCCATCCCCACAGGTCCAAAGAGTGGATGCCGGTGGCTGAAACTTGAAAGTGGAAGAGGGCAGAAACTGGGAAAAAAGAAGGTAGCAGTGGAGGAAGTGTGGGGAGGAGAAAGGAACCGAGGGTCTGCGGGGCTGAGCAGCAGGGGAGGAAGAAAAGGCACAGAGCAGGGGAAGCGAAGGGAGGTGCTGCATGGGGAGGGCTTGGGGGGGGGCACAGGGAGCTGGGAAGGGGGAGCAAGGGAAAGGGGGGAGCAAGGAAAAGGGGGGAGCAAGGGAAAAGGGAAAGGGGGGAGCAGCTGGGGCTGGCACTCACCGACGCCGTACTTCTCCCGCTTGGTGGGGATCCAGCGGGCCATCCCGGCGGCGCTTCCCCCAGCACGGTCCCTGTGCCACCGCCTCCCGGCCCGGGCCGCTCCGCCATGCGGGACAACTGCCCGCAGCCGCCCGAGTGCCGGCCGCCGCCGAGCGGCAAGGAGCGGAGCAGAGGGGAGGGAACAAGGCCGGGGGCGGCCCGGCACCGCACGGCTCCGCCCGCTGGGACTCACCTGCGGCCGCTCCTGCTGCTGGAGCAGCCGGGGAGCCGCTGGCTGCAGGCTTTGCTCGAGCAGTGAGCCATTAAGGAGGAAGGAAACTGAAGGGTTAGTTTAAAAGTAGTGTGGAAAAAAAAATAGGAAGCTTAGGGGGTGTGCTCTGCTGAAGATATGAGGCTGTTGTTTGCAGGGCTGGGTGGGTTCCTGGTGTAAGCCTCCGGTGAAATGGGACCTGCTGGAGTGTTTCAAACTGGTGACAGAGACACAGAATGGTTAAGGCTGGGGAAGCCCTCCAAGGTCATCTGGTCCAACAGTCCCCCTCCCACCAGCATCACCCGCTGACCGTGTGCCCAAGCACCACGTCCAACCTCTCCTCCAACACCCCCAGGGACGGTGACCCCACCACCTCCCCGAGCATCCCATCCCAACGCCTGACCTGTCCTGGGCTGTGCGGACAGCTGGGGGTTTCTACAAAGCCAGCTGGACCTGAGAAGGTCCAGGTCCTTCTCCCTGGGGAGCTGTAAGTCACCAATGTGCTTCTTATCCTTGCAGTATGCCAGTCTCCAATGCCAAGCAGTGAACACTGCAAGAAGTGTGACTGTTTGAAAACGCAACCACCTGTATAACTGCACTAAAGCACAAGAATGTGGAGAAAAAATAATCTTATCTTCCAAGTGAGGAGCACTAGGGGCAGCCCTGCTGCTCAGCTCGTGCAGGTCACTTCATTGCTGATTCCCAGCCTCCATCCCTCCTGTGTGTTCCAAGCATACCTTCCATACCACGCTCTCCCATCTACGAGTTTCTTCTAAATTTAATTTGCCTTCATCTCCACTGACGCCTCTAAGTGTCAGAGTAACATAAATGAGAGTTAATTACTGGTAATTTGCCCTCTCCGACAAATAAACTTGTTCTTTGCCAGCCAAACCTTTAAACCCAAGGCCACCTGATATCACAGCACCACCATACAATATTTTGTGCTTTTTAACAATACCTGCTGGTCTGTCATCTGACAAGAATGCGTGGCCTATGAAGCTGTTGCATGCCCAGTCCATTACTCATCCAGCTGTGATGTGCTGTAATGTTACGCCCAGTTCCCACTAGAGAGCCAAATCCTTCTCTCAGACGATGTTTTGATCTCCCTAGGGGTGCTCCCAACTTTGTTCAGCTGTGTGCTGCTGAAGCACCGAGCAGCAGAAGGTTAAACGTGGACACGGGCTCTTTCGGTACCTGCACGGCACCTGAAGGGTCCATGCGGAGTTTGTCAGTGTGTGGAACAACTTGTGACAACAAAACAGCAAGATTTGCAAGCTGGAACTGGTTAACTAATCTGTTCTGTACAAAACACTCACTCAACCCAGCCAACTGTGCCTCTGATGCTGTACTGACACCTACCTGAAGTCGTCGTTCTTACCCACAAAGCCTACGGTACCTCCAGCTGAAGATTTGGTAGTGCCACTAAACACAGACCTTGTAGGGGTTTTGTGGCGAGCTGAGGGCTTACAGGAACGGCATGGAGGCATCCAACAACTTCATGCACTTGTATGAAGAGCAAATATTGAAGCATTTTGCAAATCGTTTTACTCTGGAAGATTCACCCAAACTTTTTCTCTAAAAGGAAGCTTAATACTGCAAAATTCTTGGAGACCTTAACACAAAGAACAATGCAATTAGGCTACCAAGACAACTAAACGGGGTGATGGTTGGTCTAAGCCCCTCTGATCTGATCTTGCACTGTCTGGATTCAAAAATATTCCCCTATACTATTGGGATAAGGCCTCTCTGTGGCCCTTTTGGCCCTTTTGCAGTGTGTGGCAGAACAAACGATGCAGAGGAGACGGCTCCTCTTGCATCACCCCACATTCCTCCCTGTCCAGGGAACTTTCCATCCGCCCTGGAGGGCTGCTTTAGCCATGCCTGAAGTGTTGGTCTTGTAAAAGCTGCAGTACTTCAAGCTAAACATTCCTCGCTGCAGTTCAAGGTGTCACGTGCGTGCTAACATCCAAGCTTAGCTAAAATAACCCTCCCTTACAAGAGAAAAACACCTCTTTCTTTTCTGCCAGAATTTTCTTGTGTTCCATTTAGCGACGCTGAGCAGTAGTTTTCTGTAGCATCACCCCAAAACGAGAAGAGAGGCAGCTTGGTAAGCGTCTGGAGGTGACCAGGGAGGGACTGTGCAAAGTGCCTGGACCTGAGGCCATAATATTAAGGGAGAAAAACTCCCTTAAGGAGGAGGAAAATGCAGTGAGTTTTTGAAAGCCCACCTGTATTCTGGCTGCCAAGGCCTTTGGCTAGAGGTTCTCTAACCGAGTCTGCCTGACAGCCTAGCACCTTGATTTTAAGATTCCTGATTTTATAGCTGGCTGAGCTGCATCAGTATTTTCCAACCCAGTTAAAGCAAATTCTTGGCAGCAAATGAAAAACAGAGCAAAACATGAAAGACAGACAAGCAGCAACTAGAGTAGCTGCTTCTTTTTTTGTTGTTGTTGCCTTTTTTTTTTTTTGAACGGAAGTAAGGGTAGTTGGCGTATGATTCATCAAATACAATGATTTGCAAATATTAGGGCACATGGAATAGGAAATTGCAGCTATCACTGAAAGTCAAGTTTTATTTAGGAAACTTTTTATTTAATCTTATGTTACCAAACACGTTATTTTTTTAGTTTTAACGCTTAAGTGCAGTTTAACCAGGGACACTAATGGTAAACAGTCTGGACCCTGTTCTTCTCTGCCCCAAACAGAAGATAGACAGCTAAATTCCCATCAAGGTTACAATTAGAAATTAACTCTGTTTACATAAATGCCGTATCAAAGCCACAAGACTGAGGTCATGCTGCACATCAGAGTGGGAGAGAATTTGGGTGACGGGGGTTTATTCACGTTAGTACACTAAGAGTGCTGTATCACTTCTGTGCCTTTTACCTTTCACAGCTGAAAGAACAACGCAATTGCAATTGATCTGACTGCTGGAGTAAATCCTTTATGTACACTTGTCACTTCAAGACATGAAGTTAGAAAGAGCCACATGTCCTAGAAACATTTCTCAAGTACTACCCATCTCTTTCTTTGTGGAATAACTGGAGTTAAAGAAACGTAATTCTAGTGCCCTCCTATGTCCCAAATACGAACTACAGCAGCTAAAGAATGTACTCACCTTCAATGGATGAAGGGAACAGGCAAAAAAAAAGTTTTTCCTGGAGCACTAAGCACTCTCTCAGTTGGATCTCCAGCCTGGATCCTACCTAGCTAGGTGTTGTGCATATACAACCAAAAAAATATGGTACTGGAATCAAGCAGTTTACAATCTAAATTAACAGAAAGGACGTGGAAATAGAGTGGAGAAAAAATAATAAAACTGTATTGTTCCACAAAACGTTAAGTGGTTTTAGCACACCCCCAAAAAAGCTCCTACCATAACTAAAGCCACCTCTTCATGAGTGTAATAGTTCAAGTCTTCCTGCTGATGAATGATCAGGTCTACTTCAGAAATTGACCCTTATTTTCTGATCACTAGCACAAATCGTAAATAAAAACCAGCAGAGTAAGCAATATAATCAGCTAAATATGCAAATATATTCATACACCACAAATAGGAAAAAGCCCCATTTATACCCAGCTGCCTGCACACGTTTTATCGTGGAATAACAATTAACCTTATCTGAAGATCTCACAGCCCAGATATACAGTTATATAGCTGAAGATTTCACTGCACATTTTGTTATCCAAGTAAGGCAAATGCTTGTACGATAATGGTAGTTTGGTTATTTAGTTGGCATTACCATACTGTCAGCTCATTTTGTTCTTCTGTTAATGTCACAGGGATATTTCTAAACAACTTGTCAACAAAACCACTGTACGGACCACCAATTTCATTGGCACTTTTTTTTTTCTTTTCTTTCTGGATTACTCTATACCAGCACAGCTGGGAAAAACAGCAAGCATTCATCACCTAAGCTGTGATTTGCAGCTACTACTACCATCTTTTGATCACCACCTGGGAGTAAGGTGCAACAAACTTGTCCAGAAGCACTTTCTGCTACTTGAGAGTGAAGAGCAAGCACAGGACAGTGTTATCAACAAGTCCATGAATTATGTCAAGATCCCTCTCTTCTGCAAATACGGTTTGTTCAGACCTCCTGCAGTGATGGAAGGAAACAATTTCTTCACTGGAAGAAGTACACAGCAGCTCTGGGCACAGCTCATTGACCCAAGGCCCAACATAAATGGGTGTTCACTGTTTCTGTTTTATTTATACACAGCATAAATTGCTTCTTAAGTAGAGCATTCAGTATTTCTCTGAACAGAGCAGCAAACTCCCCGGGAGGCTAACTGCATGTGATAGCAAACAGTTATCCTGCACGGTATTCTGGGCTGGTAAATAAGCAGAACTGTGGGCAAACAGTGCTGCTGAGAGGACCAATAATGGAGAAGATGTAATATAAAAGTTGTTGCTTTTGTGTAAAAAAAAAAATCCCCAAAGCAATTATGTGATTATGAAGCCGAGTTTCCTTCCCAAAACTGATGCACGTCTTGGGGACAGATTTGTAAAGGTATTTAGATGTTTAATGATGCTGTTAACGATGCTAGTAGGAATCTGAGAGTTACCTCAGAGCTAATTCCTGTGGAAATTAATGTAGGAACAGCAAGTTTCGCTAAAAGCCATTCAGGCTTAGATTTGCTAGTGTATGTCCCAATTAATAAAGACATGACACTGCATGTCCCAAGCACCGTGCTGTGCAGCCTTATTAGCTCAAATCCAGAAGCTGCAGAGATGCTGTCTTCATATGAATTACTCTGTTGAGTTCAGCAATGCCCAGAATCTTCCACTGTTAATGACTCTAGGACTTGTAGTCAAATAATAGGCAGGTACAGGTTTCTTGAGAGGTCAATAGGACTCGATTTCTCCTCATCAGCAGCAACTGGCATGATTAGCATCCCTAGCATGGGCCATGGCTGCAGCCCCAAAGCTCTGCAGTGCCCTTGGATTCCCTTCAAGCCAGCCCTGTATTTCTTCAGCCCTAATGAGACAGAGCTGTTTGTTTCAGTACAGTTATGCCAATGATAAGCTGAGGTAACATGGTGCTGAGTAGCAGAACAGTTTGTTAGACAGTCTTACTGCTTTTTCTCAAGAGGGATTCTGGATGAAATGTAACCATCTCCGTTTCATGATTTTGTTCAAAAAAATCCAAAGCCATCCAAGTACCGAAACCTGACTCCTTTTCAATTAAACAGGAATGGGGACTATAACAACCCTTAGGCAGCTTTGAAAAATTCTGCCTTGATGTAACCCTAAGTCAGATGAACAGGTTCTGAGTAATCAGTTAGTTGGCGTTTCTATTTTAATAGCTTTGTATTTTCATGTCTGAGTTTATTAAAATTTCAAAGCTTAGTTTTCCTACCCCTCCTCCTTCTGTTTCTTATTAAGGAAAGACAGAAGAATCTTCCCATCTAGTCTGCATTTTATCCAGATGGTGATCTCTTCCTTTGTTCAGGCATGAATCCTATCCATGCAAATCAAAGCACCAATCACGCAATCAACATCTGCAACAGTTGCAAAACTCATTAGGATATTTTGCTTCATTAGAAAGTGCAAGGTGTTAACACCACCTCTGTAACACTTAAGGGTATGTTCAACGCTGCAAATACCAGCATGATGCATGCATGCATTTACTTACCTGCACCAACTTGATACAAGAAGGCCAGACCTTACTCCTGTAGGTTCTGTTAGTCCTGTAGGTTCTGTTAAGATACCTAAAACGGTAGAGCATTCAGAGATCTTGCTTTAAAACTGCTTTTAACTATCTTCATCATCTACAATTCACTTGAGCCCATTTATTGCTGCCACATGCACTGATAAAGAATCCCATGGGCCAGCAGCAAATTCAGCTCTCCAGCTCATGAATGAATTGCTGCTGAAAGCCAGACTTTATTATTCATATTAGTAACTCATTAGGTGGGCACGATCCTCAGTGGATGTAAATCAGCACAGCTTCACTGAAATCCATTTTGTTTGCTTTTCACATTTCATGCCACAAATGTTGCTCTTAGCGATAACAAGAAGGGTTGTGACTTTAATTTTAGCAGGAGATCATCTGACTGCTACATTTCAGCATGGGATGCCAAGACCTTTCCCAACAGCTGGGTATCAAATTGTTTTATCTCACTTTTGAACTCCTTTTAAAAAGGTTAGCAGGAGGCAGAGGCAAAGGTTATCTTGCAATTCCCATTGTCGGCAAGATTGCTGCATGTTTCATAAAAGGTTTTGCAAGTCAGTGGCCTCAGGTAAAATCTCATAATCAAAATTGCTAGACTGAAATTCGTGGCTATTTCTAGGGAATAACAGCACAAGCAAGTTTGACAGAACTCCGAGACCTTCAGTGCTCTGAGATTTTATTGCAAAATTTGTGAAGATAAAAGATCTCCGTGACCTTGTCCTGTCAACGAGAGATCTGATGAGGTACGAGCTACCCGAATGGAACCTGCCATAAAATGGTAAGCGATGGCAGCAGATTTAAGTAAACAGCAAAATACACATTGTCAACTGCTGTAAATGAGTAATTCTCTACCTGTGTGGGTGTTTCTCTGCAGATTTGCACTAACTGACATGCTGCCAGAAGGGCAGATAGGTATCTTTAGTGCATGGCTGAAACTGGCCAGAAACTTCCACAGAAATGCCTTTTATCAAGGCATGTGACTGGTTTGGTGTTTCGTCAGACACCAAGAAAGGGAATTTGCTTGTGTGGCTGAGGCTTGTGTCTGGTTAAGTTCTAGGTTAACACTCCCTCAGCTACCAACTTGAGCTTTACAACTTAAGAACGATGAAAAGCAAGCAGCAAGTAACTTACTGCAGAGATAATTGCCATACTCTGGTTTAACCATTGCATTTTACTCTTTTGCTATTTTATTTGAACACCACTTGAGGCTGGAGGAAGAACCCTGTAAATATCACTCTCACAGCTAGTGGGTTTTTTGAAACTTCTCTGTCTCAAGCTGGTACTAGTCTATCAGAAAGCCATAATACTCCTGGATGTCCTTTCAACTAATTATTTCTACAGAGCTAAATGGTCATAGGGTTGTTTTCTGCCCCTTATTCATGATTACATTAAAACGTTCGTTCATTTTCTAACACTGTTTTCTGTATAAGCAATTGCAAATAGAATAGCAAAAAACCTGCCCCCATTCACACTGTGAATGTGCCTAGATGCTCTTGTTCTATCTAACAGAGTAATTATTGTGGAGACAAATGTTTTGTAGGAAGGTATTGCTGAAAGAAATAATTTTAATGTCAACCTACTGTGGGGGTTTTGCATTATACTGTTCCCATTACTATGGAAAACAGAACTGGTTTTTTATAACCAATGAGATTCAACAGAGCTCAGTTAATCCCCAGACAGAATAATAAACTTGAGGAACTGAGAGCTGAAGTCAATAGCAATGCTCAGACTCAACAATGCTCAAACCTCAACAAGAGGAAGATTTCAGCAAAATTCTTGGCGTTAACAGCATGAACTGCAGGTACAGACATGGATGCCCGTGATGGATACGTGTGGTTCTCGCTAGTAGCCTGGTACCTCAGGCTGTGACTCTGCTTACTTACACCAGGAGGAATCCAGGTTGAGTTTCTCTTACTCTTACCTTAATACCATGTAAGCCAGAGCCCTCAGCTCCAGCTGCTATGGCACAACTGAAATAGCTACCAAGAGACTTGCAAACTCTGAATTTATATTTGACTTTTGCTCCAGCGATCCCACTCCTCCCTCCTCTTTGATATCATGAAAAAGATTAAAAGGAGGAAGTGCTGGCAGGCATTTTCATTAAGAATCACTGGCTAATTCCAAAGTGCCTATTAGTAGAAGCCCTCTTGCAATGCCTGTGGTATCTATCCATCACAGCTGAATTATGGATATCGACTGCTTTATATTTAATGCATCTCTTACATCTTTAATGTCTGAAGAGCTTGTTCCCGAAAGTGTCCTCAGCAGGGAGGTGTGTGGTCAGATTTAATCAAAATTTTCATGGCTGGAAATGAGCTTCCAATAATTCTTAGGACGCATGGGCAGATGTCGTAGTTCTCTTCGGCAACTGCAATCAATAATTCCTTTCTTAAAAGCAGTGCTTTCTCCCTCTGCTCCTGGGAAGTCTATATGAAGTGTCTTACTACAAAATTAAACCCCTGATTTTGACACTGAGGATACCAGAAAGCTAAAACCACCTATTTAAGTTGGATGCCTGTTACATACAGGAGTGTTTTTTCCTAAGGAGTTCAGACATTCTGTAAAGAAGAATAATTGCTTCGGCCGTTGATCAGAGATTGCTTCCTGTCAAATCCATCACAGAGATCTGGTTCATGATGGGAAGATGCAGATTCAGATGGACAGAGAGCTGCAAGAGTAGAAGGATCTGACTTTGATCCCATAGGTTTTTGATATTTGCTTGTCACCACTGTCATATGTGATTATTTCTCAAGTGATAAATCAATGCTGATAAAAAGAAAAATCAGATATAGATCTTAAAACAGGTAAACTCAAACCATCACAACTGTTGGGAAGAAGAATCTCAACTATGGGGAGAGAGAGATTAGAAAAATCACTAAGAGTCAGAATTATTAACAAATATATCGAAGTTGAAGAAAAGACTCGCTAAATACCCAAATCAAATGAAAGCACTGGGATGTAGGGAGAAGGAAAGCATTGGAAAACATTTCTTTTACAAGGTCTCAGCCTACAGCCCTCAAATAAGTAATATTCTGCTTAAAAAGATCAACAAATGCTTAATCTCAAGGCAAATTCTCAAGGTTACTGCAGTTCCAAATGTTTGTGCGAGGATGCTATTACAAATATTAAACGCTAGATGCCACTAAAAGATCAGCATGGAAAACTGCTCTTCCCTGCAGAGTGCTCAAACCCCCTGCACCTGGCTGTGGCAAGGCTCCAGCAGGTTTGTGACGCCTGTGGCCAGCGGCCTGGTTCCTCAGAAGCAGGAAAAAAGCAAATTAAACAGCTCCAGGTAAATTCAGGAAGGGGCATTTTGCACAGCTTAAGAGTTAGCGGGCCGTATTTCGGTCCCTGAAAAATTATTTCCTGTTATTATCCCTGCCTTCCTCAAGTATTTCTGCAGCAAACAACAGCAAAGAAGCGATTTAATGCTCTTCTATGTGAAAAACGACCTCCTCCAACACAAAGAAATAACATGAGATAAAACTGTCATTCAGTGATGCTCCCGGTATTTACTGCTTAAAACAAGAAGGGCGTTTGTGGCATCAAGATCTATGAGGATCTCTGCAGATGTACACATAAACTGCAACTCAAAACGTCTGCACTTTTCAAAGCCTGACGTCGCAGGGCAAAACTCTAGCAGGGATTAAGTGTCCATTCAACTGCGTAAATTCACGTTGAAGACAAACCTCAGAGCAATGCAACGATACCTTCTGTGGGCTTCTATCCTGCACCACCCTCATTTTACTTTGAGCATGCTGTATATACATCTGGCAAAAAACATTCATGTTCTAAATAGTTGTGGGAGTCCCAGAGAGCAGCAGTCCCTGAGATTAGCTGTGGCCAGCTGCCTGAGGGGTGACTCCCTGCAGCACATTGCTCCACGGGCCCTGCAGGGACTGGGAACCGCTGCCCTGCATGGGTTACTATTTTGTACCACGGCAGGCAGCACTTCTGCCACTTTGCTGTGCACAGAAATTGCCATCGGCCAACAAGGAGCCACTTGTTACCGTAGGAAACAGCTACCGCTGTGCTCAGCCCCGTGCCCTCAGCATGCACCACGCTCCCCCTGCAGCACTAATTCCCCCCCAAGCGCCTTTCTGCATTGCTCTGTGCAGGCAACTGAAGGCAGGCTAGCCCTGCAGCAGCGTGATGCAGCTCAGCCCAAGGAGAGCACGGTGACAAGGCACTATTTCTGCTATTTCTGCTGCTCAGGAGTGTGCCGGGACTGACGTCAGGTCGCTGTTGCCAGGCATTGGGAGCACACGCACTGCCTGGAGCAGAGCTCAAGCAACCAACCGGGCAAAAGAAAATAAAATTACTTGCTGGCAACTGGTAACGCTCTGTAGAGGGTAAGAAAAAGCCCTCTGCCTTCCTACTCTTCTGGATTTTAATTAGTGAGTTTAGTATAGAAATCCAAAAGGCACAGATTGCCAACACTCTGCCCAAATTGTACTTATCTCTAACACAGCAGTCTAGAAACTGATTTATTCATCGGAACTGCACCGCAAGAAAGGCAGGAAGACAATTACAGCATTGTTTTACTGACAGCAAGACTAATCCGAGCAAGACAAAGTATCTGACCCAACACCAGCTTTCACGGGGGAGGATTAAGCCCTGCAGGACTCCAGGATCGGGCCCACGTTCTTTCATTAACACGTGCAGGACCACAGAGAGGTGACAGCCTGGCACATTAGTTCAGTCTCAAGATACAAACTGCACACACCGAGGCTGCAGCATAACGAATGAAAAACTGCACAAAAAGGACGGGGTCTTTTATCCTAACAGCATTTCTTGTGTGCGCTCACGTGCAATCTGTAATTCCTTGTCCAAAGGCTGCACTAGAAAGCAAAGGGGTATGCTGGCTCTCAGCTGCTGCACATCAGCCCCGCTCGGCTGCCTTGGGTGACACGCTGACACCTCTCAGGCCTCTGAAGGTTTCTCACATGTTAAAATACAAATCCGTCAGCTAAGGGACCAGCTCCACTCTCTTCTGCCTGGAGATTTAGCTCCTTGGTTTCAGCGAGTGCCAGATGGGATGACTAATTCAGAGGTAGCAGTTCAATATATTGTCTGAGGGAAGGAAAGCAGAAGCAGACTTGATCTGCAATTTGATGAAGCCATCGCCAGCCCTATAAACATGGAAATGTTTGTTTCAGCTCGGCAGGGAACAGACAGATCTCCTGGTGAGGCACACAATGGTCTTGCCTGGCCTAAGGGACTCCGCATTCTTTCTTCTAAGATAGGGAATGAAAATTCAGAGAGCTTTATCTGCCACTTGGCTCCTTCCAGCTTTTGCCCTTTTAGGAAGAAGTCAGTCAGGTTCATATGCAAGTGGTGATTACAAAATGCACTGTAGGGAACAATTTTTCACCAGGCTACAGCCTCCCCCATCCAAAGGGAAATCTCGTACAAAAGGCTCAAGGATATCTGCTCCTATTTCGGGCAATAGGTTTAATTTCTTGAACATGTATTCCAGCCTCATTAACAGCACTGCTCTAGTAGCATAATTAGCCAGTATAAAATCTTTTAAACTTTGTTCCAAAGGAATCAAGGACTAAACTCTTGATATCAGACTGCTGGAAATGATGTAAACCAGTAAAAGTTCTACACACAGGAAGAGAACAGTAAGAATTTTTATCACCTGAGCTCTAAAAAAAAACATTATTGCCTTCTTACAACGCAGAGGAAGGAATGCAGGACAAACCTGGATCACCTTGAGTGGTATAAAAAAAAAAAAAAGCAGCACAGTGAGTCCTGGCAGAGAGTCCACTTGAGAATCAAGTAGAGTATACACCTAAAAATGTTCTGGCTTTCTATTTACGTCAATTTTGGCAAGCTTCCTTCTCTGAAATTACATAAGATGAATGCATTTGTACGATCTATTGTCTCCTCTATCGTTGCTTCAAGGCTGCCATGATCACAGATTAGTATCGTGTCTCCTTTCTTTCACTTGTCACTGCAGAACGGGCATTTCAGGGGCCAGCAGAATAAATAAGGTTCTTTCCAGCTCTTTCCCTACATGCAAAACCCAGCCTAACCCCCTCACGTCTGCTTTCAGGCCAGCCCTTCACAATTCTGCTCAGTCTCTGGTTTGTGAGCAACTGATCACAAACAAAGCAGCTGGTCCTACTCTTTTGGTGTGAGCTGTGCTGTAGGACCTACACCCAGTCTATTAACTACCGAACCATTATTTCTATCAGCCAACAAATTTAAGCTGGGAACACTGCTAAATCTGCTATTAAGAGCTCGGTTACAAGGAGTTTTAAGGCTTTGGAAGAATCCCAACTTCAAGCCTTCGTATTTCTGTTACAGAAAAGATTATTTTAGCTCTGATCCCACCTGCTGCAGATCACTGCATTCCCTGAAAGAGCTCATTTGGACGTTGTTTGCGTCAATCAGGCTGGGCTGCTTTCTTCCAGGGGACGGGCACTTGGTGGCACTAGAGCTCACATAAGGGAAAGTAAAGATAGAGATGAATCAGCAGCATTTCACTGTTCCTGTAGTTGATGCACAGTGTCATCTAAAAGGGTCTGCGCTGTTCCAAAGGTAACATTGTTCAATGAGCTCTGAAGTCTGGCTCTGCACTTTCTTTGAAAATATATGTGCTCTATAATTTTAAGTGAAATGCTATCCACTCCCTGCTCCCTGCAATCTTCTCTGAAGTCTCTGCAGGACTTAGAACAGTGAACTCTCACGACACGGGAGGAAATTGAACAACTTATCTCATTTTCAGTGCCAGAAGTACAGCGAACACTTCACAGACAAGCAGAAATTATGTCTGCCATCTTATAATTACAGAGGCTGATCTTGCAATCTGCCCTTAATATTAGCTGGAAGCCTGATTAGTTGCTGGTGGACTCGACATATTCTGCAGAAGCCCCTGCATACAAATGTGCTAGTAGCATGAGTGTGTAAGAACATGGGAGTTACTTTTAAATGGATAGCCTAAATCATAGTTTTGTTCTGGTTAAGTATTACCTCTTCATTTAGGTTAACAAAATATTTGTCACTGCTTCAGTTTAATAGAACAAGTCTTAGATGCAAAGGACCAAAATTTCAATTAGAAAGGATGAGATCTGAGCATGAAACTACATTTGGTGACGTGAACACTCTTCTTGGAGCAGCACCATATGTCAGATGCAATGAATTACAAGGTAGTCTAAGAAAACGACTCCTTTTCAAAATAAAAATCACTGAACAGTATCTACCAACTTTGCAATACACAAACTCACAGGATTTAAATATGACATTCGTCACAGATGGATGTTTATAATACAAAGGGAACAAGCACTCAGGAGACCACGGCAGGCTTTGTATAACTACAGCACGCAATGACTACGCAAGTGGTGTTGGACCTGCCCCACACAGTGCAGCTAGCACTGCAGTCATGAAGGCAGAGGATTTTATTTCAAAATCACTCCTTTTAATCCTCTGAAACCTGCTTGACAATCCTGTGAAAAGACAGTGTCTTTTATAACTGCATGTAAAATGAGTCTGAGGGACTTACAAATCTCAAGGAAATTCAGCAGCCTAACAATCTTTTTCTCAGTGCCAAATTGATTCAGCAATATTCAGCAGCTGCTGCAGAACATGTTCGATGACTTTGCGAAGTTACTAACACAGTACGATGCTACAGAGTGCCAAAATCCCCGGCGAGCTCCTTTATATATGGAACAGAGCCTTTTAACTCACTAAAAGCACAAAATCACTAAAAAGTTTTTTTTTTTTGGACTACGCAATGGGTGACTGGGCAGGGGATTTGTGCTATCCAAAGTTTCCCACCCTTCATGGGCTGATTGTCGCTTTCAGATCAGCAGCCATTCTAGCGCTGTGTCTGAATATGATCGCCATCTCCAATTATCATAAAGTAAGGAGGCTTAACGAGACAGACAGAGCCCAATTTAAACCTCACTGCAGCAGAGACTGCAGCAATGGATGGGACACACCCTGTTAAAGATGCAGTACAGCGTTTCTGCCCTTCAAGCTTACTTCATCCCCTTTGCTGCAATGCTGTCGACAAACACAAAGCTTAACCCTTCTCAGAGCAAGCTGCCTCAGACAAGCAGGCATGGAGCTGTGCAGCATTCAAGCTAAACCCACCAGAATATAAATGATCTACATTCACTAAAGATACCTCCTGCTTCAAAACAAAGCCTCCAAATGTGTGCAAGTGTCTGTCTATAAATGCAAGTGTAAAGAATATTTTGGTTTACTGATTTTCACATATTTGTGCTTTCTCTGCAGCAAGCACTCCTAAATGCCTGCTTGAGAATCCTAATTCCTTGGTCTTTGCTGCAAAGATCCAACACGAGGCTGGCATGACAGTGCAATTTTTCCCCAAGCCACCCTGGCTACATGGCAAGCTAAGGCACAGGTTCTACCCACATTCTCTTACAAGCTTCTGTTAAACTTTGCTGAAAGTGGTACTTTCAGTTCACTTGAAAAAAAAAAAAAAATGCATTTTTTGGTAGAAAATCAGCTCTTTGTAAATTCAGGTCACCCTCAGTAAACAGTTGACTCAGAAGGATGAAGGAAAAGCAGAACTTTGCTGAAGCTAAAGCAGAGAAACATTTTCTAAAGGAACGCCTTTGAGTTTTCATTTCACAACTGATCTGAATTTTTTCCAACATCAAAATGTTGTCTGCCTCAGGTTACCACATAAAGCAATTTATTACACTCACATCTTTAGCTTTGATTGCCGTTGTTCTTGCCACTGACTAACAGTCCTGTGCAAGGATTTAAAGAAACCCAGAGAAAATATTTTGCAGTTCACCTATTCTAGGTTGTCTGTCACTGGCTTGCAAGGGAGCTGCTGCAGACAAATTCCAGCAGAGGCAGAGGTCAGACCTATCTGAATTTGGGAAGAGCCAAACCGGCACAATCGCTGCTCCCCCATGAAGGGCAGCCCAAATTCTGAAAGCACGCAGCAAGAGACCTGCAGGACTTTATTAATGACTACACAGCGTGGACAAGAGGGAAGTGCTGCAGGACCGTAGGGCTTGCTGTTCTGTTTCAGAGCCCAGATTGCTGCCGTCCATCCACCCCTAACTACGTTAACAGCCTAATTGCCGGAGGCTGCTGGGGAGGGAAACATAAACTATAATGAAGCATGGAGGAAAGCAGTGACATTTTTTTCAGAGAATGTCCAGTTACAGAGGAAAAAGATGTCATGTCAAAACGCAAACAAGAATGTCACTGAGCCCTTATGCATAAACCAGACACGCATACCTAATGGAGAAATGTATGTTTTTTTGTATTCACATCGATGCCTACCAGTAATTGAAATAAAAATCCATCAGTAGCTTCTCAGTGCTCTAGCTTGTCTGTAACAGCTCCACGGGTAATAACTACTGTCTCCCTGCTGACAGCTGAAGCACCGGATCCTTCTTGCTTTAAACAGAATGAAAATAAAGTACAGTGGTTTCTGTTAAGCAGGGGGGTCTGATTCTTCTTTTCCAGTGAGGTAATTTAGCAAGGATTCAGTCAAGCTAGTGGAATCTGTGGTGGTTATATAGACATAAGAGAGAGATTCAAAGCTGTCTGTGTCATGTAAGGCTGCTGTACGTTTTTATACCTATATTTAGAGGTACCTTTCACAGTAACTGTGCCAATGAAAGCAAGCCCTTGTCTACTAATAGAGGTTATCAGCTACAGGACTTGGGGCTGTGGGCTGGAGCAGTAAGGAAGCAAAATGACAAACTTCCTTGGATCATAGCTGAGGACATGAGCACTTAAGATCCAGGCTACACACACACATTTACTTCTGCACGTATAGGTCCTTTGCCTTCAGCTGAATCTGAAAAACGTCTGTCTGAACACAGATCTAAGCTTTAGAGGTAAGAGACCTAGATATAAATATTCCCAGTTTCTTCAGTGAGCTTTGGGAGTGCAAACAAGTGATTAGGGCAGGAACTATTGATCATCTGAGTCAGACACAACTTTTGCTTACTTTGACATTGTGAATTTCAGAATTCTGCCCCAATGCCCAGGATGTACTTTGCAAGCTGCAGAATCTACTTGGCTCCCCACCCAGTTTTTCACCTCCAGTCCTTATCTGAAGCTTATGCCAGAATTTATGGCTACATGCCTTTTAATTCTCCTGGATACGATTAGCTGCTGTGTCAAAGTAAGATGATGCATAGGTATTCTTTCAAGACCAGTGAAGCTGTAGCACTAATTCATTTAAGGCACTGTAAATCACGTTAGCAAGATGTACAAAGGCACTGGCATTAAAGAAAAAGTCCAGATACCCCTGATGCTACTCATTAGGTATGCTGTCTACCCACTATTTCCTGAATAATGTAGCAGAGATCCCTTTTAGTGCTGAACTCCTGAAGTCTCAGACATGCAGGCTCTTCAGCAATTTACCCTTTTCTTTACCTATCCTAGTTCTAAAAAGAAAATTAAAATTCCAAACAATCTGCATGACATGATATAATTCAGTTTAAAATGGGAACTGTTCCGGATGAGATCTGATAGTACACTGAGGTGATTGGTACAGAAAGAAATATATACCACGTAGGACAGGTATCATGAAACAATGTGGTAGGAAAAGAGAATCTGCTTTAAACAAGTCCTCCTCTTTTCTGCAGTTCTTTGGTAGAGAAACAAAGGCTATCTAAAGGCAAAGGATTCAGCTTGGATAACACACTATTTCCCAATCAATAATAGTAATAACATGCAGCAACCTTTGGCTTCTCATCCTCAGAATACTAACACTCAAAACCTAAAGGTTTGTAGCTTGCTATGTTGTCCTGGTTTCAGCTGGAAGAGATTTAATTTTCCTCCTAGGAGCTGGTATGGAGCTGTGCTTTGGATTTAGGATGAGAATAACGTTGATAACATGCTGATATTTTAATGTTGCAGAGCAGTGCTTACACTAAGCCAAGGACTTTTCAGCTTCTCACAGCGCCCTGCCAGCGAGGAGGCTGGGGGTGCACAAGCAGCCAGGAGGGCACAGAAGCAGGACAGCTGACCCCAGTTGGCCAAAGAGATGTTCCACACCATGTGGACATGCTGAACAATTATATGGGGGGTATGGGGACCACTGCTCAGGGATGGGATGCACATCAGTCAGCTGGTGATAAGTGATCGCATTGTGCATCACTTGCTCCGTTCATATCATATTATTTCTCTTCCTTTTATCAACTGCCTGTATTTCAACCCACAAGCTTCTACTGTTTTCCCCCATTCTCTCTCCCATCCTACTCGGGGGTGTGGGGAACAAACAGCTGCATGGTGCTGAGCTGCCTGCCAGGTTAAACCACAGCAAACGTGAAGACTAAACCAAATTTGAAACTTTTGAATCACCACCATTGGTTCTATCTACTGAAAAAATTGGGTAAGGGTGGGAGTGGGGGAGAGACAGGGAAAGACAAGAGAAGAAACAGGAAAGAGCATTTATTTCCAAAAGAATAGAGTTGCTTGGTATATTGACATGCCTGATATGAAAGTTCAATTTGTTTGCTGTTATCTGCAAACACACAAGTGTCATGTTTTGCCATCACTGTTGATCACTAGACAATTCACACTGACATTTCTGCAGACATGTCACAGCTAAGATAGACAAAAATGATCTTGTGAAAGACAAGGCCAAATCCCTCTTGAACCTATTCTTATAAAACATCCTTTGACTAAAATTGAAGCAAGCAAGATTTGGTCTATGGTGACTTGGTACTAAAAATTTAAATCCTGTAGGATGATTCTTGATTATTCAGATGTTTTATAAACGTTCTTACTGTGGCTCTGTGTTCTGTGGTTAGATATCCCCCCTTCTTTTAGAAATAATCGAAGAGGTTTGGGCTGAAATGCAATGTCTACTGGAACACGGTGGTTCAAAGCAGCTGAAGCTGAGAACATGTTAGCAGCCTCATGAGACAAGCCTCTCTCCCTCAAAAACTTTTTCTTTCATGTCTGTGAACCCACCTGTTATTAAAACACAGGTTCATCACAGCTTCAGACCCAACTCAGAGTTCTCTCTTCTATTTCTGCAACTGTTTTGCATTTCAAAAGAACACATTTGTTATCAATTTGAACAAGTAAAATATAGGAAGCATTAGGTGCAGAAAAGAGAAGTAAGGACACTTAGGCATGCAGAAATAAGCATTGCTGAGCACTGAAACAGAGTATTGAATAGGCAAATACTTAGAAGAGAAGGTTCATTTAATGTCAGTTTTAGTCCTCAGCCACTGCTGTACTTAAAAGCACTATCACAGCAGCTCAAAATTTTCCAAGCATTTATGACCCTTCTGTAGGGAAATGAGGGGGTGCACAGAGATATCCTCTATTCCACACGAACCTCCTGATGACTTAGTACGAAATTGGGAACATAAACAGTCTTCTGAATTGGGCAGAATAGTTGAAAAAGCCCCCAGAACTCTAATGAATTCAGGCAGGTTTATGTGCGGGCCTAATTAAAAGTCCATAGAAATCAATAAAAAGTCTTCCTTTCCTTAGTTAATTTAGGTTCCAGTAATTTATCAGGACAGACTACTGATAAAGATGGAGTTAAACAATTATGGGTGAGATCAGATTCAACATTGCTATCTGATTTCTTGTATGGATACTACATTATTTTGTGTAGTTGTAAGGCAGGACAGTAGTATCAGTTAATGGGTGACAACCTAACGGGTTCAGATTGACCTTCCTTTTACTGCACTGTGCCGTTTTGGGAAAAACTTCTACCATTATTTGTTTACCTTATCAATTTAAAGCTACCTCTGCAGCAATCTCTGCTCATACAGCTCCTCCTCCTCTAAAACTTTCAAATACCTGTATTTCATTTTCAGCCATTCTGTATTACCTTATGTGAACACTGGAAGGGCCCTTAAGAATATCAGAGTGTCAAAATGCCACAGGTAAGAATGTCTTTAAGTCACACTTGAGACACAGACTGCACAAAATAAAATGTTCACATTTATATATGCAATGGAAGGAAAGAAATCATGATTGTGGCATGTCAAAAGATGCATTAAATGGTTTACCCCCATTAAAACAGCACTGAGTGCAAGATTGCTTGCAGTTAGGTAAAATAATGAGAATTAATTCTTCACCAGTGTATACTGGGGTACTGTGTCCAATGATATTGACCAATGAAGATGGGATAAATTATGTTTTTCTGATATGAAATTCGTCTTGCCTAATACAAAAAACAGAGTAGTAAGAAATGATGAAATTTCTGGTTGTGTCAGCCTTATCACTTAAAAAGGTGTTTAAACAAATGCATTCCAGCACCAGATTGCGTTAACAGGCCATTTTTATAACCAGAGAGCTAAGATGCTGGGAGACACTATTTTTTTTAAAATCACATTTGCATCCAAAATCCACAGCTTGCAGCCACATCTGCTGAACCCACAATAGCAATTGCCCTTGTAACGTGATCTGCAGACTTTTAAAAACCAGCCCATTGATTAGCTGCAGGACATGATTTTATTTATTTATTTATTAGTGCCTGAAGCAGCACACTTAATCAATAAACACTGGCAAAAATCTGGGAAAAAAAGCAGCAGTAATCTAATATCAGCGGCAACTTCTGTGCATAAAGCTACTAATCAAATTGGCTTTCATGACTACCGAGAATGAAATTTAACCTTAAATATGACTCTAAGTTACTTAGGAAGACTGCAAGTAATTATGTTCTACATAGCTTCCTTCTTGACATTATATATTACTTCTGCTACAGAGGTACACTGGAGTCTTGTCCTAAGCCAACAAAACAATGTGAGATACTGAATACCCATTAAAATAAAAGCAAGATAAGGTAGCTGGAAAAGTAATCTAAACTGGGCTGAAACACTCCAGAAAAAGCTTTTGAAGGAAACAGCACAACCAAATAGCTAGACCAGGTGATTGATGGTACATCAGTCAGGGTTTTATTCCTGGTTTTTGGAAAGTAGGGGCTAATTAGAGCAGCCTCAGTATCACTGGATTCTGTTTTGCTCTCTGGGCAGAAAGGTAGACTCGTAACTAGGCCACTGCATAAGAGAAGGGAACTGAAAGTCAGGACACCTGAGGGGTGTTTCACAAGGTGTAATGGTAGAACAGTCATTTCAGAGCAGAGCATGAAGTGCTGTAACCCCAGCTTAACTTCCTATAAACTACAAACATGAGCATGTGCAGGTATCATTACTGGTGGCTTTTTATCTCTTAAAAGGAATAGCTGCAAAGCTGTGCACTAATAATGTTAGCCACTGTCTGATATTGGGTCTCAGCCTGCCATCTTTCCAATCAATGGCAAAATTCCTGCTGGATGCAAAGGTGGCAGATTGGGCTCATTAAATTTTGAGTAAATTCACAGCAGCAAGCTCTGCAGGAACCTCTCTTCAGCTATTGTTCATGCTGTAATCAGGCATATCCATCATACAGCTTTGCATCTGTCTGTGTCTTTCCCTCACCCAAACCTCTTCCCTCAAGTCAGCGTGGACAATGGGCATGCTGACCCTATAGGTCTCTTCCATAGGAGATAACTGCATCTGGGAATACGCCTTTGTTCCTAACTTATATTACAGTGTGGACACGACTGAGGTTAGCATATGGCATTTGCTAATGGTCCCTCCTACCCTACATTAAGTTATACATTATAACTTAATAGAGATGATGTCTATATCCCTTAACAAATTGAATTTAAAATGTTGCAGCAGCTGCACATATAATAGAATCTACAAACTCTTCAGTAACCTACTTAATTATGAAGTATTATTTTAGCCAGTAATAGAAGGTGCACAAGGATGTGCAGAATTTGGGGCTATGGCCAGGAAGCCACCTGCCTTTTTCAATATCACTTTGTATCAAAAATCAAATGTACTTACCTTGTCTCTGTGATTAACGTGAATATGTACCCATTCAACATCTCTTTGTTTGTTTGTTTGTTTAATTATTATTAGAACCAATAGTTACAGATCCCAAGAACAAGGTATTTCAGGGGCAACAGTGTTGATGTAAAAATTCAGACAACTAAATTCATGTTTCCGCTCTCCCAGGAACATTCTCAGAAAATGACTCACAGCCATGACTACAAAGATATTTAGGACTACAAAATTGCTAACATGTGCTTTGTGGAAGTCATAGGAATGCATAAAAGCATGTTAGATAACTCTTTGCTAGTCCGGGGTATTTATGATTGCAATTCCCACATGCTAAACAAGGATAATGGGGTGCCATCACCTTATGGAGAGGTGATGAGGATACATGTACTAGGGTTTTGTGCAGTTCTGAGACTACAGAAACAGGAGCCAGATGGTTCACACATTGAAAAGTGTTCAATTAGAGCTTTATATTTTTTTAAAGTGAGGCTCATGCTTACATCTATTTAAACCAGAATGTACATGACAGTTTATCTGAGCTATTCTGCCAATATAACACCCGATACACAGCAATACAAGACTAAAATATACCTGTTATACGAAACAGATCCACTATGATGAGCTCTAGAAAACTTCTTGGTGCTGCAGTTTCAGCTAATACCTGATTGTCCACGTAGGTGCACGGCACATCCTTACAACAGCTTGCAACTGATTCTACTACCTGCTTTGTACCTGATTTTACTGTGGTCTATAAATGAAGCCAAATACTCATGCGTTTTTCTCCCTTCATCCAAGCCGCCAGGACAACAAAGAGATGGCATAAATAATTCAGAGTATGCTACCATGAAAAGCAAAGCTACAGCACTTACCTATCATCTTTGATGCAGTACTGGTCCAGCAATGCAACTTATAAGTGCTCAATCTTGAAAACCACTGTGGTTCGAACAATCACAGAAGAATCTGAAGAATCTGAAGATAAACTGTCCAAAAAAAAAAAAAAATCCCACTGAGTGTCCTTATATTTATTGTTATGACAATAACAAATTGAAAGACTTATATAAAACCTCAAATGGAGGCTCACCTTCTGTGGGAATTAACACGTGTCTGCCACAGACTCCTGCCATACTGGCATGTTTGGCTCTGAAGCTCAGATTCAAACTTTAGCTCCGGGGGCTTGGACATTGACAAGTGTTGTCCAATACGCAGACAGACAGACCCCTAATTTTGTATTGTTTGCTCTGCTTCCTGATTGATTTCATGTAATGAAAAGTTATTTCAAATTCCTTTCCCAATTCCAGACCTCTGATCCCGTAAGAGGTACCTATATACACCCTATACCTAGAGGGGATCCCATGTACTAGATCACACATGATGTTCCACAACAAAGAATGTTACACACAAAGGATCCTCAGATCCCAACAGAACATAAAGCATATTCTAAGCTGGGCTGGTGGAAGCTAAAATAAGTATCTGGGCATGTGTAGGGATTCTTACGGGTCCCATCTGTAATTCCCCAGACCAAGAGGTAGTTTCTGCGAGCTGTACACGCAAGCCCTTTTAGCACATAGTGCAGCCAAACCTTGCAAATCTCAATCTGCATTAGTGACTGCAGCAAGGGCTCAGATGGCAGACATTTATTCCAATTATTCATGGGATGGCAAGCCAATTTTGTGCCTTGTTAAGTAAATTACTCCTTTAATAGGATAGGTTTACATATCTGGTATACTAGCCCGGGGAAAGAGTTTTCATTTTGCACATAATCATTCCTAACGTTGACAGACTACAGGAAAGACTAGCAAGTGTTTTCTATTCAGAAGGACACTCATCAGAATCTTAACCAGAATCAGTAATCAAATAATTAACATAAGACTAACAAACATGTCCTCGTTTTGGTCTCACTTCGCAGTGGTGTAATTTTGGAGCAGCTTATAAGGAGCTATTAGATGACTGTAGTCTTTATGCAAGCAAATGCAATAGGACCATCTTTAGAAAACATTGCCAGTAGGGCTTAAACATCCTGTAACTACTTCTTGGGTAGGACAATCCAAATTTCTTCTGAAGTTTCCTGATTAGTATTCATGATGCATCTTGAGATCTGTAGATGAAAAATACAACAGTAAGACAATGTTTTACTCTATTATTAGTCAATGAAACATAGAAACACACATTGAAATTAAATTGCTGGAAAAACCTTGATGCTGCTTCTCCCCTTTCCTTTTTTCCATCTTTTAATTCCATTTCTTTGATAAACTCTTACATTTCAAGAGCCAGGTCTTTAATATTCCTCTTGTAGCTACACAACATGCACTATGAATGATCTGCCCATTAGCTTCCGGAGAAGATTCATAGGCTTCAGTTCCAAGTGTTCTAAGGCAGTTTACTAGGCTCTGAGACTTCGATGGGAAGTGTGGGAGGAAGACAGAAGGGAAGACCTGCGGTCTTCCTACACACACTCCTTATTAACTTGAGTAATCCCCTTAGAGCTATCCAAATGAAATGCTGAAGCCTGATAAAACCGATGTTACAGGCAGATAGATAGTTCTGACTATATAAATAACTTTATGAAAACTGCAGAACTTGACAAGAAAGATTTCCTAATTCAAGCCTCCACTCCTCTCGTCGTTCTACAAGGAAAATGACTTATTCATTATGTAACATCTGCATATCCCTAAAGATGTGCAGCTAGGAACGGCTGGAATAAAAATAGATTTGAAAAAGGAAACAATAAGGATGTGAGCAGATTCTGGAACACAAGCTGGTAAATGAGAGTTTTTTCCTGCTGTTTTTCTGAACAGCAGCTCCTGGAGCAGCCAGGACTTCAGAGCTCAGAAACAAATTCAAGTTCTTATCACTCTAGCAAGTTTCCCACCAAAATCACGTTCCCAAACAAGTTGGGATACAGACATGATAGAACTTAGAGCATATTTGAGCCAAGGCCAACTGGCTAAATTTAGATTTGTGGCTATCAGCAAGCATTGAACTAGAATTATTGCTGAGTTAGAAGCAGCAGGGACTGATGATTGAGATTTTTTACTTTATTTTTCTGTACCTAATAAACCCTGCTGGGCTCGTGGCTCTATTTTAAGGCTAAGATTTCAGGCTAGGAAGAGCCAACGAGCCAGACTTATTGTGGGGCTGGCTACAGTTGGCCTTGCTTTTCCATAAACATTGGAGGACGAGGAGCTGACTTTGAATGGCTCATTAAATAATGGAATGTTTTTCCTTGCATACATTTCAACCATTTTATGCATTTTAGAATCAATTAGTGTGAGCCCATGGGGAAAAAATAGAAAACCTAATGGTATTCAATGCAGAATTTGGATTGCATGCTGTAAACAGTACAGGGCATTAAACACTAAAGGAAAATAATAAAATAAGTATATTAATATAACATTTTGGTATATTTATATGAATCTACAAGTGTTCTGGAAAAAAACTATGATCGTCATTAAAAGGCTTCTTTGTAATGGACAAAACAGATCCAACTGACATAATGCCCAGCATTATTAAATTTCAAGGTCCTGCTTTAAAATATAGCAAGCCCAAAGAACTTCTAAAAATTAACTTTTGCTTTAGAAAAATACATAGAGAAGTTCTGAACAAATTAAAACAGGAATTTAAAGTAGTTAGCATGAGCTTATCTTAAGACAAAGTAGCGTTAATATCTTTGTAATGACATGAAGGAGGTAAGGCTATAGGGTAGTTCAATATAGAGCTGTAAGGCACAAAGCAATGAGTCATCAGCCACTGCTCAAACAAATACTTAGATTTTCAGGGGACCAAGACCATTACATTTATGAAACTCCAAGCAGGTATTGCAGTTGTTTAAAGAGCACTAATGCTTGAGAGAACAGTGAAGAGCACTAATGCTTGAGAGAACAGTGAAACACCGATGGAAGCTTTGTCTATGCTGGCCATCAGCGTTCAGCCAGCACCTATTTCTCCCCACACCCCTACTTGTGAAACAAGCACAGTCCTGCTGCACAAGGTTCATCTCCCTGCAGAGCATCCTCCCTAAAGCTGCATGCTGGGCTGTTTTGAAGAGTTTTACCAACAAGTTCTGCAGCAATCCCTAAGGAAAAAGAGGTTAGAGGAATAGCTTGTACAGCAGGCAGTGGAAAGCAGCAGTACAAAGTGCTTTATTGCTGCTTATTTCTGAAAAAAAAAAAAAATAAATAAAAAAAATCATGTCTCTCCCCCACACTCCAGTCCTACTTCCAAGAAATGTCTGCCCGGTGGATAATAATTGCTGATTCAATGCCCAGTAGGGCTCCTTTAAAGAAAAAAAATGCTGCAGCATTCACTGTATTCATCAAGTATTATTGCTGCTCTCTAGAGGAACGGGAAGATCTATTATCAAAGAAGAAAAAGATTCAGCCACACTTTATGGTGGCTATAGCTTTTTTTAAAAAAAAATAAAAATTATAAAGCAGTGTCTGCCTTTGGTTGGGACCCAGAAGGGGGGGAAAAAAAAAGCGACAGAGAGAGAAAGGGCTGGAGATAAAGAGGCTGCGTTGTCTCCATCAGTCTCACTGCGGGTGCCTAGGAAAGCCTGGAGGTTGAGAGAGGAGCAGGCGCTGCAGGAGTGACTCAGCAGCCTCCTGCGGCAGAGGGGAGCTGGCAGCAGCCACCGCCCTTCCCCGGCTGCCAGCACCAGGCCTGCCTGTCCCTGTAAAGCCATTGCTGCAGGAGAAGGCTGCAGCCAAGCCAGAGCCACTCACACGGAGAGCTGGTCTCCTCCTGTCCAGAAATCCCCCTGCAAATAAGTGCAAAGAGCCACAGCTCTCTCCGTTGCCTCTCCAGGGTCTGCTCCAGGGAGAGCAGCAAAGCTGCCCCCAGCCCGTTATCTCCCCACCCCAGCCAGAAGCTGCTCTGCTCCCTCGGAGCTGCAGAAAAGCCATTAACTCCCACTGCCACGCTCACCTCCCACTCCCTGGGAGCAGCTGAGCAGCTGATGCCTCCTCTCCTACACCCCATCTCCCACGTGGCTGTACCCCAATGCCTTCACCACCTCGCACGGGATAGAAAAGGCACAGCAGGGCCACCAAGCACTGCACGTCCAGCCCCACACACCTCCTGCTGCTCTCCTGCAGGAGGCACCTAAAGGTGCAGGTGGGAAAAGAGTCACAAGCTGCATTTGTCACCCAAAAATCGCTCTGTGTGCAAGGCTGGTTGCAGACGGAGAATTTAATCCCCCTCCACGCTGACTGGAGTTGGAAACTGGGCTCTTCCCACCCCCACGGGGGACGTAGTCTCTGTTCCTGCAATCTGGACTCGGTGGGAGAAGCACTCGGTGTCCACAAACACTGCCTCGAACACTTGGCAGAGGCTGTGGGAGGCAAGGGAGAAGAGACCAACGATTGTACAGAGCCCACTCACTCACTTCTCAGCCCTTTGCTCAGTTTCTGCTTGGTCTGTCCTGATTTCCTACCTGTTGGCACCCCACCTCTCTATTCCTGACTTAACACCTCCCTCTTACATGTTGTCTGTTTACTCCTCTCCCCAAAAATCAACATTTTCTCTGTGTTCCCCCCCAGTTTCACTCAGAGAAGAACACCTTCCCTGGGCTAAAACTGTTCCGATCCCTCGGATACTCCCATCGCCCCATTTTGCTGCATCATTTTTAGCTCCTCTGGAGAAGAATTTTATGCAGTATCAATCACAAACACTAGCTCTTGGGGTGAGGTCTGGCTGTGATAAGGCCACCAAAAACTTCTGTTAACTATAGGGAAGTTGGTGCAGAGCACTCACCGCTCCTGGATAAGAAAGAGGCTTGCCCTCTGCATTTTTTTTTTCTTGCTTTTAGCAGTTACACTTCTGTCCAGAGGGAGCCTGGGACATGGTAGCTCCTCCTCTATGCGGGACTCTCCTCCTCTCTCCCTCCCTTCTCCTCCTGGAAAGTTGCTGCAGTGCTGAACTTTTGCCAGGAACCGGACCTGCTGCAGAAGCAGCAGCTTCCCAGAGGGTGGAGAGAAGAGGCAGCCTGAGCAATGCTTTGTCAAAGCAGCACTTGACAGCAGCCACTCAGACGATCACTTCTCCCTCTTCCTTCCCTTCCCTGCTTTTAGCAGGGCTCTAGCAATAAATTCCTGGTACAGGCAGCAATGCCAGGTCCTGCCTCCACACCTCTGCAGCGACAGGCAGAGGACACTGCCAAGGGTTAACGCTCCTTCCTTTTCCATCTGCAGAAATGGTAAAATCCCGTTTCATCCCATCCTCCCCTGAGAACACTGAAAAACTTTGCTTAAGTTCCCCTTGGGCTGCAGCTACCTCTGCTGTCCCTGACACAGCAATCCCAGGCCCTTTATTTCACCTCACGCTGGCAGATTCCTTGAGAAGTCCAGGAAAAATGTTTCAACTTCCTTTCTGCCCTCTCCTCTCCCCATAAATTGCAGCTCCACGGGGGTGAGTTCCCGACAGGAGGCGCTGACAGGGTGCACAGAGCTTCAAACGCTCCAGTCTGCCCCCAGGGAGCTGCAAATCCCAAATTAACCCTTCCTTTGGGCCTTTTCCTTCCTCACTGTACACAGCACTTCTCAGTCCAGCGCGGGTTGCTCCCAAGCGTGACAAGCCTCCTGAAGGAATGATTTAGGTCAGATTATCTGGATAGTAACTCTGCCCCTCAAGGCAAGCCCTAGATGCAGCTTAACAGCCTTGGCCAGCCTAAATGAAATCTGCAATGCGTTCTTTTTTCTGAGCACAGCAGCAGCAAGCCCTGGGGAGCACTGAACTCAGTAGGTCGCCTCCTGTCTCACTCAGGCTCCAGTGCTGGAAGAAATAACTCCTCCTTTCCTCCCCCTCACTCATCCCACACACACCCCCAAGATGCACCTTCACCTCCCTGACCGTGCTGAGCCTACAAAGCTGTCTGCTTTCTAATGGCTGCAGGAGCAGCTGCACCAGGGCTGCGAGCTGGCAGAACGGCTTCTCTTTTCTGCAGACACACAGCATCAGCCAGCTCTCTCAACATCTGATCTCCAGGCTTACTGGTCTTAAACCCAAGCCTCAGATGCTCCCAGATTTAAAGGCTGTATTAGTTACAGGAACAACCCAGCTTGTGCTGCTTCTTTCCTCAAGCTTATTGGAAATGCTGCCATGCTCACAAGTCATTTTAACAAATGAAACAGAAGACACAGCCCAGCCTTACAGGGAGATACATGCCCCTGACTTTGATCTAATGGCAGCAGATGTGGATACTGCGACTCTTTCCTCTTAGCTCTCTTCACATACACACTCCAAAGATTAAAAACAAGTTGCTTGTAGCCACTATTGAAGTTAAAAAAGAAGAATTAATGAAAAACTGCTTTCCATCTTGAATATACAATGGGTATTAAAAACAACTATGTATTTTTTCCCGAAATCATAAAAAGTAGCTTGGAACCTTTTCCCCAGTACTTCAAAGCAGAAGTACATCTTAGAGCTTGTACAGATTTCTTTAGTGAAATGATGACAAACCATTATCTTAATGGATCAAGAAGTGCTACTTTTATGCCTTATTTTTATTAATATTGCTGCACATTGTAGAGGTCCACAAATACACTAGATATTGTATGTACATAAATTTGGCCAGAGTGCCTGCTATTGAGCACTTGCAATGTAATTAGGCAAGCACGAGCTGGGAAGGAAGAATGGTAGCTGGAAATTTGAGGCATGGAAGATGAATTCTAAGCTGTTGTTTTCCAGAACAAAGGGGCTGTAAATATTCAGAAGTAGCACCTGATTTCTTGATGACTACCCAAAAAACTTTAAATCTGGGTACAACCAATTTTGTCATATCTTGTAGCCTGTGAACGTAAAGGAAACATTTCCCAACAACACAGTAAAAGCAGGTCCAGGAGGGATTATTCCTCTAAATAGTGACAGCATGTAACTTACACCACTTCTGAAGTGCTGCTGAAAGGTGCCACTCTCCTTAATGTCAGAGGATTTGGTGCAGTAACGCAGAGGTTAACTGTTACCATTCCATCTTGTGTTAATCACAGGAGGCTTGACTAGCTCCTGCTGGTGCTGAAAAGAACAGAAAAATGTATCTTTGGGCAGATGAAATAAGCACATCTCCCTGCTTAGGACTGACTCATCAGAGCAGGGTAACTAATATCTGATTGTACATCCACAGCACCTCAGCTTCTGGAGGCTGCTTAGAAAATGTGCTGAACGAGAACATCCCCCAGACACTGTGGCTGTGCCTGTTTATCAGCCAGGCTCTGAGACGTGCCAACTGGCTCTCAATTTCCTACTACAGCAAGGCAACAGGCAATTTTTAATTGAAAGCTCCTCTCCCCAGCTAAACAAGTCCAGTTTTCACAACCTCAAAGCCTCTGCTAACCTGGGAACATGGCATTCAGTTTTACTCTTATGCTGGCATCCCCTGCTATAAATGACTGATGTTGGGATAAGAAAGGTACTAAACGTTGTATATGGGATTCAGTTCTCAAACAACCACAGTCTCATAAATATTTTAGATGCCCAGCACCACTTCGGCTCAACAACAATGTTCTCGAGTCTGATTTAGTAAATGTGCCAACCCTAGAAATTTTAAAAGTTATTCTGTCCTTGTGCCCAGAGGTCAGAGAATACCTTTACCAATTGAGAATTTCCAAGAATTCCGGTTCAAAACACAGAACTGCCTGGATTTATACCGCATGTCCTGATACAGGTATAGCAACTCAAGAGCAAGTGCTTGGTTTGGCAGCTTAGTGAATTACAGACTTGACAAGAGGTTGTAGGAAAGGGTCCTCTTCTGGTCATTTCTTGCTCGAGGTTCATTTCACCATTTTGATACCCATCTACCAGAAAAAGAGTGCTCTTCAAGAGCATAAAACCATTACATTGATATGGTCAAAGAGCTCGAACCAGCTCTCAGCTGTCCCAAAGGTCACTCCATCTGAACTCAGGCAGGAACCAGGAGGCAATGAGAATCCACCCATAAAACTCTTCGCTGCAAGCAGCTTTTATGCCGCTACCCAGCTGTACTGTTCTGAACTGCAGACTGCTGTGCTGAAAGGCGAAACGTGACCTTTCGTGTTTGCTTTCAGTATTTGAAATACGCTTGTTTAGCTTCACAAACATCCTCTTATAGATTCTACCAACAGAAGTAGATAAATGTAAGATAAAAGGATCTATCTGGCTACCTCATCTTTCCTAATACCCCATCTACTCAATAGCTATTCTCTACAGCATCAAGTGCTTTATGCTACCTCATAACAAACGGCTGAGTTACTCTCCTTGAAAAGCAAAGTTAATACAATTTCTAGTCAGTTCTGATGGCTGTGTTTGTGAATCAGCAGACCCTTGAAGATTTATCTCCTATCTTACTCTGGAAACCTAGAAACCACACTGATCTGAGCTGCTGCAGGAATTTCTCTGACTTGCAGGGCACCAGCCAGGTATAGGGAAATAATCTCCCACACTGCAGCCCATGTAAGTACACATTTCACCATTTCTGCTGTCAGAGAAGAAGTGGAATCACTTAGAAGGTAACACAACCATCTGCTCAACAGCAACAATAATCCTGGAGGTTTTGGAGTAATTAAAACAAATGACTAAGTAGCTTTTGGCAATGGGAAATAAGCAGGCTAGTTAGTTAGTTACAATGCTAGGCACTTCTGAAGTTATTTCATGAATGTTTCACTTCCAGAAAAGCCAAACTCATGCTGCAAGTTTTTAGTAACCTGAGGGCTTTTAAAGGGTCTGATACCACCAGTCACCTGGAGGACTTAGAGGATGATATCGAGATAACAGAAATTTGAAGGAGCGTGACAGATCCTGATCTAAGGAAGGTGATGATCGTGGAACACCCAAAGGCAGCAGGCCCTGCTTAGTACCTGCACATGGCTCCCTGAAGCATGCCTGCATTGTGTTCTCGTTACTAACTGCAATCTGCCTGTGATTCATAAAGCTTCAGTGTTCCAGCTGAGCAATTTCTTTTGCTTTTAAGCAATTTTTCTCCCCCACAATCAAAAAGTTCACAGCCGTTTTAATGGTAGTTTCTATTTCTCTGAAAAATTTGCACAAATAAGAAAAAACAGTAACTTCTCATCTGCCCTTAAGTAGTATAACCAAGAACACACTAATACATGCTATGAGAGCCTTACAGGCACTGTCAGCCAGGCTGTTTAATTTACAAATAGTCCTGCATTAGAGTGGTGCAAAGCCAATTTCCCTCTAGGAGTAGTGCCAGATATTAAACCTCTGCAGACCTCTGCAAAGGCTTCAGTGAGGTTATATTAGCATAAAACTGGAGCACTGGGATGCATTCCCTATTCCATCACACCCAGGCGCACGTCCTTGACTATCACCCTTGATTATCAAATACAATACCAAGAATCTGATTCATGCAAGAAGATCTGGTGAAGGAAACTGGGTTCACAGGCTGCGGAAGTTCAATAATTTTTATTCATATGCTGCAGAGCTGAGCAACTTCAGCTTGCTGCTACGAAGCTTAACCATTCACCACACTGCAGTACAGTCAGACAGTTTTACTGCTCGCTTTCCATCTGTGTTTTATGGTCAGCTGTCCATGCCAGACTACTAAATAATGGGATGCTTATATCTTGCTAAAAAATGCTTGCACTTCTGTGCACAGGAAGATTATATATATATTAAAGGTAGAGGTGGCTTTATGTACACTCCACAAATTTTATTGCTACTTATGCAGTAAGAAGAATCTCGTAAAATTTCAAAAAATAATTGAGTTAGAGCAGATGAATTCCTCAACTGTTCTTCTAGATTCTGTGACCAAAGGACGAACCCATCCTGATAATGGAGTACTCAGTGCACACAGGTTCCTGCAGACCACAGATACAAGATCTCTCTACTTTTCAATTATGCCTGCAGATCACAAATAAATACTGGTTTTGACTCCCATTTTATTTTTATTGTCACGCATAATGGAAGGTTTTTGGAAGGAAATAGAGCCTCTGCCTGATTTATGAGCCTTTTGTATGCTCTTAACTGTATGCAGCCTCTTCCTTGCACTTATCACTAACAGAGTAACACTACATATACATAATTATCATCACTGAGCATTTAAAAGTGCAGTAGTGAGAGCTGGTCTCCCAGAACAACTTGCTGGTGCACACACTTAGGGTTCACTTTGCCTGTGCCCCTTAACATCACTCGTACTGATGAGAATGCCTCAGATCTGAGTTCATTGCTTCACACGTGCAAGTACATACCACAAGCAGAAAGCACAATCGTATAATGGCACAGCGGAGCATCAACAACTATTCTTGGACTTTATGGCATCATAAAACACTTCTCAGGTGACAGCTTTGTGTAAGATCATCCACAAGGAGACAAAATGTTTTAGAAGGTGAGGCTCAGATCCTCAGCTAGCCTAAACTGGCAGGGCTCCAGTGAAGCCAACGGGCCAGTGCCAACTTAGGCAAACTCCTACCATGTGCCTGAGTCTAACTCCTTGCTTCTCTTGTTGGCAGATGACCCATTCATGAGATTTTGCAGAGGAATAAATCTCTTTCAGAATGGGCTGAGTGGGCTTGTTCAAGACATGCACGTTGTTCTGCAGCTGGCAAAGTAGCTTCAGATCATTTGCCCAAGAACCTTTTTATCATTAATTGCTGGAATCTGATAAATGTAGATCACCTATTTAATTGATTCTGGGAATTAAGATCTAACCACAAGAAGTAATCTGCCATCAGATTTTGTGGCCTAGTTTGGAGTCTTGATCCAAAGAGTAAACAAAGCTAATGAATCCTCTAATTAAGCATTCATTGAAGGAGCTCAGATGGCTGGTTGTTTCCTCCAGCTCTTGTAATCAAGTGGCAGAACAAACTCAAAGTGAACAAATTAACGTTACTGTGTGCAGCAAAACAGAATTGGTGGAAGCAATAATAAAATAATGAAAGCTGCTCAGGCACCTACTATATATGGCACAACCAAAGCAAATAACGGTTCAAAAGAAATAAATTAAATACTTATTAGCATTTTTTTTTGTCTTTCAGATACTGTATTTCAGTCCTTGCAGACAAAACTCCCTATGAGCTTTGACAATTCATATTAGTGTTGTCTCATATTAAAAGGGCTGTTTGGAATACAGGAAGCATACTTCCCAAAACGCAAGATTCATTCCAATTCAAAAAAGAAAAGTGCAGCAGCATAAGGAGAATCAAAGTAGAATAACATATTTTTGTTTGTACTTCAGAGATCGTGACATAATTTCAAATATATAAATAAGATCTGGATTATGAACACCAGGAAAAAAGAAAGAAAACCCTTACTCCTGCTTGCACCTTTCAAAATCTTGATAGGTACAGTATTAGTGCCCTACTATAGACATTTTCAAACCTCTTCAGCATATGAGCAAAGCTTCAAAACAACCCAAAGGTGCAGCATAAATGAAAATAAAGCTAAAGAAATTTCTTTAGCCTCCTCATCCCTTCCCAGAAGTTTTAAAGAGTTTTTAAAGAGTTTTACAGTAGCTGTAAGCAAAGGAAGCACTGTAGGGAAACTGAAATCCTTAACCTGACTTTTCTCAGCATTGAGGCTCTCGGGGGCTTCAATGAGAATTCTCTTATTCAGTTTTTACAACACACCTCTCTGTGGTAAGATCAATAAAAGGACCTATAGGGACCTCTCAGCAGAATGCATGCTTTACTGCATTCCCATAGCAGTAAAGTACTGGCACTCAGCATCGACTGCTACAGTGGACCCGTTCCAGCTCTTCCCTTTCTCCTTCAGGATTGCTGTGATCAATCTTATCACTAAGAAAAAAAAAAATCATTCAATAAAACACGGTGTCACGGAATGCAAATATGTTCATTTTTGAATTTCCAGTAAATTCATCAACAATTACAGAACACTAGAAAGTAACTTTCTTAATCACACTTAATTATGTGTAATATATCTCAGCTGCCTGCTTTGCAAGCATAGGTAGCACACATCATCCCTCACCAGATCATTTTACATTGTATGTTATTTACATCACAGTTGAGAAATTTTCAGAAGTGGGAGCGCCTGATTCCCCAGTCTATCAGAGTTTTGCTTTCTTGAGTAGAAAAATCTAAAAGGATAAACAATGCTGTTGCTCTTCTGACTTGGGAATGCTCAGTTTCTGTGTAAATCAAAACCAAGCAGACACAGCTTATTTTATGCTTTTGAAATAAGACCAGGTGCAGATGATACACGCTTCATTCTGCCATGCACCTCAACCCCAAACATACCTGTTAGACTTTCTGCTGGGGAAACCAACCTTTGATGCAAATAAGCAAAAGGCAAGCCCCACTACATTCCAATGCATGAATCTTTTCCAGCTCAGGGAAATTCTTCACAGGCTCTGGTTTTGCATTCAAGTTATTTCCCTGTACACATAAAGCCCTAGCACGGGAGAGTCTTTGGCCCTAAACCTACACTTCTCCTGGGTACAGGTTAACTAAATAATATGAAGCAGAGGGAAATTTGCAAACAGTAATGTCAGAAATGTTTGCTTTTGCTTCTGCAGCACTATTATGCGACTGCACAGCGGCCACTTTTTGTGTTATTAATGTCATTTCAGTATCATTCATGACAATTTACGTTATTTAGGTCAGCCAACCTAGTGGAGGTTTCCAAGGGATGAACCTGGTCTTACAATTCTTCTGTCTAAAGTCCATGTTACATGAAATCATGAGACTCACACCTAATTAAAACAGCAAGACAGCAGCTGTAGGTAGCTTTAGCAGATGGAAAGGGAAGTAATGCTAAGCAGCTGGGTGACTCAGCTCATCTCCAGTGACCACCTGCCTGCTTTTTTTCCCCACTGCAATCTTAAACACAGACAAGGCAAACAGCACAGACCATTTCATTCTAATTGGAAGCCAGTCTTTATCCTGTTCCTCTATTCGCTACTACTTTAGAGATTTTTCTAATAAAAATATCAAGAGGCCAGATTGTGCTCTGCATTATGACAAAAAGCAACAAAAGGGAGACAAAGAGAATGGGAGAACCAGCATTAGCATTACTCTGTACCTGGAAATTTGAACTTCCAAGGTAGGATGCCTTGAGCAGTGGTTTCCCTTTCATTACAGTAAGAAAGCTTCATCCTTACCTCTGACTAACACTGAAATTCAACATTGCACGGCTGTCTGCAGACATGCTTTCCCATCTTCCTAGCACACACTACTGGAGGAGAAGGAGGGGTTTTGCACTCATTTTATGTCTTTAAAATGATATGGGAAAGAAAATTAACAGGCTACAATTACAAACCTTATTTTCCTGTGATATAAAGTAGAGGTTATTTTAGAAGTTGAGGCATATTAATTTATTAATACATGGCATAATAATAGATACTATTAATATTTAAACCTTATGCTCAAAATTTAATGTAGGGGAGGTTAACAAATCCATTGGCATGAAATAATATATGCCAGTATCCATTTTTTGAGTATCCCCTAACAACTTGTATTTAGAAGCTCAATGAATCTCTGACCAAGCCTACTGGCAAATCATCCCACCTGCTATGATGTCTATACTACTCATTTACTTCCCTGGGTGCTCTGCAAGATACGCAAGCTACCTTTTTTGGGCAAAAGTCAAGAATAGCCACTCAGTTAAATCTAAAATTTATTAGCACATAAAACCACGCCTGTGCTGCTACTGTATTCTGCATATTTAATACACAAATAACAAGCATGAATGTAACTGCTACCAAATTTTTTTGAATAAAACTTGAAGCCTCACTTGCAATTCTTATGAGTTGAGAGCATTTCCATCAATCTTCATGTGAACACTTCATATTTGCAAAATAAAATCTCATCAGATTTACTGTGAGGTAGCGATGCATGTCTTTATTTGTTCTTTGCTTACTTAATTCTCTCCAGCATGAGCTCAGATAAAAAGAGCTTATACCTTTGTATCTTTGATGGAAACTACCCTTCACAGGTTAACATTCTTTATATTCAAGTATACTATGACCTGTGGAAATGACAACACACAACAGGTAACGTTGTGCCTGAGAGCACTAGACTATAGAAGGAAACATGATGAAATCCACTCTGTCTTACTTTTATTAGATGATTCATATTAAGCAAGCGCATCTCTGTACCCAAAATATTTGGGTACTACTGTAATTAGTGACAGTCAGCTTCATTTACATATATTACATGTATTAAGTTATCAACACCTTTTGGAGCATCCCAAAAAATGTTTTGGCAACCTTACTTTTAGATGAATCTCTACTGCAATTGGTTTTACTCAATCGGTGGCTAATAATCTGTATCATCTGTAGCTGCAAGGCAGCTGTCCAGTTTCAGTATCCACTGTAGTCAGGTTATGAAAGATTAAGTATTCAATCCCTGTTGTCCACATCTCAAACTTGCCTCCACAGAATTTCAAGAAATATAGAAAGCAAAGCTAGATGGCTAGACATTTACTTCTTTCCTGCTCTAAGAGCAAACTACACCTCATATTAGTTTCTTAATTCGTGTAATTACCTGGTTATTAAGAACCATTTGTGAGGAGATACATAGTGAGCACAGCAGGAGCTTGAAGAGCATACGCACCTCGTGAGAACTGCAAATAAGCTAGGAGAAAAAAATGCTATTTAGACATGTATTCTAAGCTTTCTGAGGTACAGGTGAGTGTTGTAAACCCCCAGCCCCACCGATAACCCGAGCCCTCCTCAGGCCCTGGCTATGGCGGGGGTTTACAACAACCCCCTGCCACCTCCCTCAGGGGGCTTTGGGCGGGAAGGGGCGACCAGGCGCAAAATGGCGCCGCGCAGCGCCCTAGGGCTAAACCTGAGGAGGTCGTGAGGGAACGCAGCCCCGAGGGCACCCTGCCTACCTCAGACCCACCCGAGGAGGGACAAACGAGCAGTGGGAAGCCTCGACCACAGCCCCCTCGCCTCCAACCCCCCCGCAGAGCCGCCCTGAACCAAGCGGGGCCGTCCTTCAGCCGCCGCGTCCCTCCCCGTCCCCGCCTGGCGGCTGCGCCAGCCCGTCCTCCCCGACAATAAATAGGGGCCGTCGGGCGGCGCCGAGCCGCAGAGCAGTCGCTGGCCCCCCTGCAACCATGAGCTCGTACGGTTACGACCCGTTCTTCCCCTCCTACAAGCGCCGCTATGCCGACAGCTCGCGGCTCCACGTCTCCACGATGCGGAGCAGCAGCGGCGGCTACAGCTCGGGGCGCTCGGCATATTCCAGCCTCTCGGCGCCCGTCTCCTCCGTGTCGGTTCGCCGCAGCTACGCCGCCTCCAGCGCCTCAGGCTCCCTCCTGCACTCGGTGGACAGCCTCGACCTGAGCCAGGTGGCGGCCATCAGCAACGACCTCAAGTCCATCCGCAGCCAGGAGCGGGCGCAGCTGCAGGACCTGAACGACCGCTTCGCCTGCTTCATCGAGCGGGTGCACGAGTTGGAGCAGCAGAACAAGGTGCTGGAGGCTGAGCTGCTGGTGCTGAGGCAGAAGCACGCTGAGCCATCCCGCTTCCGAGCCCTGTATGAGCAGGAGATCCGTGAGCTGCGCCTGGCTGCTGAGGAGGCGACGAGCGAGAAGCAGGCGCTGCAGGGCGAGCGGGAGAGCCTGGAGGAGACGCTGCGGGGACTGCAGGCCCGCTACGAGGAAGAGGTGCTGAGCAGGGAGGATGCTGAGGCCAGGCTGCTGGAGGTCCGCAAGGGCGCCGATGAGGCAGCGTTGGCTCGGGCCGAGCTGGAGAAGCGTGTGGACAGCCTCCTGGATGAGCTGGCCTTCCTCAAGAAGGTCCACGAGGAAGAGCTGGCCGAGCTGCAGGCTCA
The DNA here is from genome assembly GCF_963932015.1 of Anas acuta. NCBI lineage: Eukaryota > Metazoa > Chordata > Aves > Anseriformes > Anatidae > Anas > Anas acuta. The sequence continues at coordinate 2,488,176 of NC_089005.1, read as the reverse complement.
GATCCAGTATGCTCACCTCTCCGTCGAGATGGACGTGTCGGCCAAGCCTGACCTCTCAGCTGCGCTGCGGGACATCCGTGCCCAGTATGAGAAGCTGGCGGCCCGCAACATGCAAAACGCCGAGGAGTGGTTCCGCAGCCGCTTCACCGTCCTCAGCGAGAGCGCTGCCAAGAACACCGACGCTGTCCGTGCTGCCAAGGACGAGGTGTCCGAGAGCCGCCGTCTCCTGAAGGCCAAGACGCTGGAGATTGAGGCCACCCGCGGCATGAATGAGGCGCTGGAGAAGCAGCTGCAGGAGCTGGAGGAAAAGCAGAGTGCTGACATCTCGGCACTGCAGGTGAGCACAGGCTGTCTTTCAGCCCACAGCACCGCTTGGTGCATAACGCGGGGGTGGTCTTGGGTGTACTGTGGTGAGCTGCTGTCAAAAAGGTAAATGAATGCTCCAAAAAGCATAAGGGGAAACAACCTAGATGCTAAAATGAAGTATATTTAACCCTTGTGAATGCTTCAGTCTTTAAGTAGTGGGAATTGGGTGCTTAGGGTTGTGGTAGGGTGCAGAGGGAGGGGTGGGGAGGACCTGCTGGGGAGCGGTGTGAGGGGGCTGACAGTCTGCTGCAGCAAGGTTAAGCTGCAAGGGCTGCAGGAATGCCTTGGCAGGTGGCGTTGCTAGACAGGGAAATCCTGAGGCTTGTGCACTGTCAATGTTCTTGCTTCCAACAGGATACAATCAACAAATTAGAGAATGAGTTGCGAACCACGAAGAGTGAAATGGCTCGGTACTTAAAGGAATACCAAGACCTGCTCAATGTGAAAATGGCCCTGGATATTGAGATTGCAGCATACAGGTATGATAGGGAGGATGCTTAAATCAATCTTGGATCAGGTTCCCCTTTTTCTATAAGAGAACTGTTTTTGTTCCTCTAGCTGAAAGTATCAGAGATAGCAGAGTTCAATCAGATTTTCTTAAATGTCTTGCATGGAAAGAAGCAGTGCTTTTAAGTAAAGCTTTCTCTAAGCAAAATCTGCACTGTGTAGCAAATACGAGTATTATAGTATGCATATACAATGCTGTACTCATAGAGCAAAGAGATCCCTGAGCCTAAAGCCTGTTTTTAGATCAGTAAAACTCCTTAAAACAGGCAGCTATGTTTTCAGAACTAGAAATCCCTTACACGTTTTCAACAATGGGATTTCTCTCTAATTGCTTAGTAGGAGATTACTTGTGAGTTCTTTCACAGAATAATTGCTTTTAAATAACCGTTCAATGTTTTAACCCAGATAGTGATAGAAATCATAAATGCTGAAACAGTTTCTGTGAATGCCACAGAGGGAAATACCGAAAGTGGTTAGGTGTTAGACAAGGTTTACAGGTGTAACATGGAGTTGTTACGTCTGCATTGTTCTCTGGAACTTCACAGGTTACCAAAATACAGATGTATCTTTACCTTCTGTAGAAAACAAATCTTGTTTTTTTTACTACTTCTAACAAGTACTAATTCCACAGTAATACACAATTTAAATTTAATTTATACCAAGAAGACAAGAATACTATTATTCATTATGTATTTGCACTCTAGGTAGTATGCAGTCCCTAGGGCATGTGGCTGCTCAAAGCATAATAATGGTACACTTGTCCATAGCTGAGTTTGCTGAATACCACTGCAGCAGAGCTAAGATGCTTGCCTTTTTTTTTTTCCTGCTAGAAAACTGCTGGAAGGTGAAGAGACCCGACTCAGCTTCACTAGCGTTGGAAGCATCACCAGTGGCTACACCCAGGCTGCCCCGACTTTTGGCAGGTCTGCATACAGTGGCCTCCAGTCCAGTTCCTACCTGATGACAACCCGTTCCTTCCCCACCTATTATTCTAGTCATGTCCAGGAAGAACAGATTGAAATAGAGGAAACAATTGAGGCTGCTAAAGCAGGAGAAGCCAAGGCAGCCCCAGCAGAGGAAGGTGAGGAGGAAGAGAAAGAAGAAGGTGAGGAGGAAGAAGCAGGAGGTGAAGAGGCTGAAGAAGAGGAGGAAGGTACTTAGTTACTTTCAAACCCCTCTCTTCCATGTTTCACCCTGCTCATATGGGATAAAACCCAGAAATCTTAGGAACTAGGCTTAATTAATAGGCTTTTCTCACTGACTATTAACAAGCATGTGAGATCAAGCATGTAGCATTTGAGCAAGTACACCTGGATTTAGAATAGAAGGTAAGGTAAATGTTTAGTGCCAGGAAGATTTTAGGACTGGTTCTAGCCCTTTGGAAACTGCTGGCTGTTTCTCATTCTTACAAAACTTAATGCAATACTTTAAAAGCAACTAATGCTGGCAGCAAGCAATATGTCTATTTCAGACATCCTTGAATGAATAGCAAGAACATCCTGAAATAAATACTAATTCCCAGAGTAGCCTAGGATAATGGGAACATCACCTGATGTCTGGATGTAAGCATTGGGTTCAGTGGACAGCAGCTCCTGTTCCCTGAGGTCTAGGTAGCTTTCTTGTTTTCTTCAACCAAAGTATATGCCACTTGCTGTCCCCCAATTTACTTAAACTCACCTTTTTAAAATGTAAGAGCAACATTATAGCTCTGAAGGCTTTAACCTAAATGTATCTGAAATGCATTGGTTACCATTGGGCTAATTGAGTTTAACATGATTAATTATAATTTTATTAATAAAATCAGATCATAATGGAAGTACAGCTAAGAGCCAATTGAAGGATAATAGCAAGAGTCCTTCTTGAACTCAGATCTTTGAATAAGGTTTAAAGCATTGAATCTACAGTTAATCACTATTTTTCAAGACTGATTTCTAAAAGACCTCTAAAATATTTCCCTCCCCCTGAAATTTAGAATAAACTGGCTGTGTAACTTTGTCAATCACCTTAGAAGTCCTAGATATGTTGCTGCTTTCATCCAGAAATCAGTTGCTAGAGTCATGAAGTTTAGGTTGGCTGTCATCCAAATGGATGGAGATGAAGGGTGCAGGTATGCTGGCTTCTGTGGAATTGGGGCTAGGAACTAGTCTGAAGCAGTGTAGGAGATGAGAAATGTTTCTTCTCGCTTTTCAAAGGTGCGAAGGAAGAATCTGAAGAAGCCAAAGAGGGTGATGAAGAAGGGGAAGAAACAGCAGCTGAAGAAGGAGAGGAGTCTCAAGAAACTGCTGAGGAAACTGGTGAGGAAGAAAAGGAAGAGAAAGAGGCAGCAGGAAAGGAAGAGACTGAAGTGAAGAAGAAAGCTTAATTTCTAAGGCAGTCCAGCTTTCTCATCAAGTTAAACTATGATTGACTGAGCTAAAATTGCAGTCTCACATATTTAATTCAGTGACCACTGAGGTTTAAAGTTAATGATCTATGATGTTTCTCTATGCGGAGTATCAGTATGCTTGCAGAGCACCCACTGGCTTGCTCCCTGAGTGCTGCATGGTCTACACGTATGAATTCAGGGGTTATGTCCTATTTGGGTGATTCAGAATCTTAAAATTCTAAAAGGAAAAAATAAGTCATGGAATGAAAGTTATCTTTAACTTGCATTTAAAATAATTATGGAAACCTTGGGTGGGCAAAATGGAGGCTTCAATAAGTATGTGCAATAAAGCTAGTCAATAAAGTTACAGAAATGCTTACACAGATTCCTTGTAGTATGTGTCCTTTGTCATTAATGCACTTACAAATGATAGATAAAGTGGTGTATTGCACGCATCTTTCAAGCCTGTTGAATGATTCTGTCCCAAGCAGATACATTGGAGCACTGATATGTGGATAAAGCAATAAGGGCATTTGTTTGTGCTGTGGATGTATGTTCACAGGACATTTTAATTATAAAAATACACCGCAATCTGAATGGGCTGTTAGCTTTGGATTTGCTAGTCTTGTATGAACAAACTCTTGTCTTATGGAAGAATTCTAATTAATATACAAACTGATACTGGTGAAAAAACACTGGGTAGATTCAGTGATGAAAGGGGAAAATGACTGCTGACAAGGTTTGGAACAAGGTCTGTCTTAACACCTTGTTGTAGTTTCTTTGTTTTTAAAAGATGGGGGTGTGGCAGTCTCTGACAATTGAGTGGGAGCTGTCTTCCCCCAGTCTGCTGTCTTAAGTTCTATCACTATGGACTTGAGGCTCATTCTCTACTGATAATTTATCAGGGCCTTTTAAAGTTTTCAATATGAACCGAAGAAAAGTCTCACAAAGTGTGATCAGGCACAAAATAGGAACAGCTCACAGCAGCAAAGCCTGGCAATTCTGAAAGAAATGCCAAGCCTGAGCCTATTTATTTTCAGTTAGCTAAAGTTGATGCCTATAACTTAACCTTGTGCCAAGACTGCAAATTAAACCATTAAAAATATGCTTCTACTTATGTAAAGCTAGAGTAGAACAGTCATCATGGGGCTGCAGCCTTCTCAGACACGTTTAGCTAGATGGATTTTTACGTAACATTCTGGGGTACCTTTTAATTTTCTACGCTGACTTCATGACATTGTCTGATTTGCATTGGCTCTCCTCAATGACTATTTTCAGAGAGAAGTATTTTATACAAATTTTAGGGATGTTCCAAAAGCATGTACTGCTGCTTAAAGAGTTATAAAGAAGGCGGATGAGGTAAGTGCTCAAGGCAATTCTTTCCTTCTGTGATCCCATGAAAAACAGCAGGAGAAAGGAAGCCTTTGGCGAAACTGTTCAGGAGACAGAGCTTTGTACTTGTATGGAGTAATTCAGTAACTTGTTTTCAGAGAGTCCAGACAGCATTTCTGAATACTGTTTATTTATTTGTTTTTATTTTTTCTTCTTATTTTTTGTATTTTTGATGCTTTTGAGAACCAGAAGGCAAGTAAGCAAATCATACCCCTTTTTCTTCAACAATCTCTTTTAAGCCTTTCTTCCACACCTCCCCTCTGCTTTCCATAGAGGCTTGTCCGCCTCTACGGAGAAGAGTTTTCTGTGTTTATGCAGACTCACCAGGCAGATGTGGGTGTCCCCCCAGCAGGTACTTTTGGTGCCATGGACAAGAAACCCAGCTGTGCCACTGGCATCAAGCTTTGCAGAGGGGCCAGCAGGGTGGCAGAGCTGCTCCTTTTGGTATGTGACACCCCCAGCTCTAACGCAACACAAGGTGGAGTGCAGGAGATGGCACCTGGAAATTCACCAAAGTGCCCTATCAGAAAATGCTTAGCGTGGCACTTTAGGAAGAGAGAAGCTGCTCCTGCAGAGCAAAAAGCATGCTATGTGCCAGATCAGAGCTCATCACAGCCATTAAAGCCAAACCACAGTTAAAATAGATCAGCATATATTAAAACCACTGCCCCTATCCTCCTATTCTCCAAGCACTGCGCCTCCTGACTTTGCAATATCTGATTTTGCTTCTTATCTCATGTCTTCTCCTGCAGATGAACCTTTTCTTCACTTAGTCATTTGCATCCCTTTCACTTCTGGGAAGCGACACAGCTTGCGGCTTTCCAAATCTTGGCAGCCAGGCTGCTAAGGGATGCTCTCAAACCAGCACAGTCAGAGGGACACCAGAAAACAGAGTCCTCCCTGCAGTGTGTCTCGGCCCGCTCCCCGCTCCCTGCGTTATTTTTAATGCATTGCAGCTAAAGGAGAGATTTCACGACTCTTGTGGGAAATGTGTGAGTCACAGCCGTGGCAGTGAGCTGCAGAGGGTTACAAGCTGTAGGGGCCATCCGGCCTGATTTGTTACCCCCAGTCCTGCCCAGCTCCTGAGGGAAACTGGAGAGAGAGAGGGTGGAAGCATGCGTCTGTGTGCCGGGATGCTCTTGGGGTTGTGGAGATCCTGCTGGCAACACTTGCTTTACCTCAGAAAATCCAGGAGCTGGCTTTGACGCAATGCAGTAAAAGCAGGCAGAGGGAGACACGGTAGAAACTTTAACCCAAGTTGCAGCTGCGAGTAAAGCAGCAAGGCTGTCCTTCCTCTGGCCTTCAGGCAGATGGGGTCTGCACCAGGCCGAGATCTTGTCAGTGGGAAGACAAACACGAGGAGGTCCTAAGGGCTTTTCTTCTCCACACACACTTCCCCTTCTACCTGGCAAGAGGAAAAGTTTTATGGGTATAATACCCAGATTCTAAGAATTAACTTTTTGGTAACTGAATAATTGACAATTCATCATTTTCTGCCTTCCTGGCTTAACTGAGGGTGGTTCTGTCCCGAACAGAGAAGGGAAAAGCCCACTAGTGCATGGTAAAAGCACAGACCCTGATGTGTGGAGAAAATTCTAGTGCCTGACTCAGCACCCTGGCAAACGCAACCTATTTCTGTTTTATAACACTTCTGATTTTGTTTCTGCCTGGATTTTAGCTCTGGGATGCTGAAAATGTCTTAATCATAGCTCCTTCAACCTGATAAGGCACAAAATCCCCGTTTTAGAGCCCTCCGGTTCCCGAAGTCACAGGGGGTCTTGATGGCCCCCCGTAAGTCAAACACATAGATCTTCACAGATAGCATCCATTAATTGTTGTTTTTCCTTTTACAGAGTCTTTTGTACTGATTAATGTACTCCTGTGTCTGAAAATAATTAATCCCTTCAGTGGTTGTACACAGTCTCAAGAAATAATTGGTGCAGAACAGGCAAATAACATACTATTTATGCATCTCTGCCCTGGAATTATGCTATCTTTTGAAACTGTTTGATTGCAGATGTCAGTAGACAAAACCTCTTGGCAAAATTAAATATTAACCAGATCTTATAGTTTTATAAATATTTAGAAATGTGCTAACTGGTTGCTTATTTCTCTTAGGATTTGACGGAAACATTTGCAGTGGGAAATAGACCAAACTAAAAATAATAATAATAATTAAAAAAAAAATTGTATGTTAAAGCATACAGAGAAAAGAAGTGCAGTTGTGGATAATAACTAAAGGCTGAAATATGCTTTGTGTGGAAAAGGGGAGGAAGAGAGTATTTTGTAATATGCCAATGAGTAGCCCATGAGTTTGCCTTACTTCAATGGCTGTCATTTCTTTCTGTAAAACTCTGGTCTCTTGGCTGCATTTAGCAACACAAACATTAATTTCTAGGTTTTGTCCTTGTACCTGTCTCCTACCAGAACTGAAAAGAAAGCATAACTTAAAAAAGAGCAAGTCAGTTTGGGATCCCACCTGCACCTGTGTAAGCACACGTTAGCAAGATGTTTGCGAGTTTCTCACTGATGTCAAAATTTAATTAATTGTACAAGGTGACCCTTCTTTGTCCTGATGCTGAAGATGTCCAACTTTTCGTGCTGAGGGGTAGCCCATTGGCTTCACAATTCATGACATTTTAGCAGATTCTGGGAGCACTGATGGCAGGGGAGTGGGTCTGGGCTCGTTAACATTTTATTCATAAAGGTATAGATATTTTTACATCCATATATGCATGTAACTTTCACAAATAAGCTCGCTACAGAGAAGCTGCCATTTAATTTGCTTACTTTGCTTTAATTAAACGTCACTCAAGCAGCAATCTGTTGAGCACAGCTTTCCATTATTGATATCAGCAGGAGAAACATTCATTACTTTGCTACACAAAGGCATTCGCATTTATTTGAAAGACGTTTCTATTGTGGAGTTTTTACATTTTCTCCAGTGAAGAACATGAGTAACCCTTCCAATTAAAATCTACTTGATCTTCAATTATTGATAGGGCAAAGAATTGGAAAGCTTATGCAAAGCATGGATTTTGATCAGACCCTCTATTAGTCAACAGCTTTCAGAACAGTTCATACACCAAACCCAGGCAGCTGAACAAAAAAAAAAGATTTGCATTTCTTTGCTATTTATGGCATGTAAAGCAGTAGAAGCAGTCTTTGTTTTCCTTTTAAAATGCAATTGAAATAAACATAATCTTAATCCTATAATAAGACATTATTACCCTAGTCGGGGCCCTCCTCTTTTTCTGTTTGTGTCAGCTATCTCTATTTAATTTCCGTGGATTGGGATTTTAAAGGGCCTTTTTACCTGGCTTTCTTCTTAATGAAGCCAACCTGCAAATGGTAGTAGACATAGGCCAGCATTTAGAAGGCCTTTCTATTGGAAATTATATAAAAACAAAAAAGCTTTAATTTGATTTTATTTCTCAGTCATACCAGGTGTGATCTGAACTCTACTTAGCCTCAGTTCAGGCTGTGGAATGGTTTCCTTTCTACAGTTATTTTAAGGTGAACAAATATGTAAAAAAAAAAAAGAGTCAGGGATATTTTTGATGCCCAGTGCAATGTCATCTCTGGGACAGTTTCCTTTTTCTAGGAAATTATTTGCCCTCAATTTTGAGTTTAGAGACAGATTTCCTTGTGGATCATTTGAGACAGGGAGGTGATGAGAAGGACGTTCCCACAGAATTAAGGAAGGAAAGGAAAAAATAAAAGCTGCTACCTACTACCTTTTTATGAATACATAGTGTCAGGGCTGAGATGATTTAAGTGAGCAAAGACCCATTAAGTCACAAATGTGTGTCACAGAAGATAATCATGACCACTTGTGATTAACAGGTATGGTACTGTCTCATGAAAGTCAAGGAATGATCTGGAAATTACCCCATCTTTAAGGCTTTCCTTAAGCATTGAGACCAGTATGCAGAGCCAGCCCAACACTTTCACAAGTAATACAAGCAGGATTGCTCAGACAAGCTGAGCTAGCAGCACGTGGCTTAGAGACCCCTTCCCCTATTAGCAAGAGGGACTGCAACCCCTCCAAGCACCAAAAGGCCAACCCCTAGAATTCAATAGATCCCACTTTTCTCTAGAAACCAGGGCATATGGCTCATATTTGCTTAAACCAGCTCAAGTATTAGTATTACTTAACCATGCTGTAGGAATTTGTTTTCTTAATGAGAAAATGCAGAGAAGGAAAAGCTCAAGTGCCTTTTCAACCCCCCCCCCCCACCCTGCTGGTCAGTATGAATACCTTATTTGAGGGAAGGGTTTGAGTTTGAAGAGAATCACCAGACAAGTCATGTTTTCAGTATTGACCTTTATTGAGCAAGAACTGCTGTGACGGTTTTACATCAAACAACAAAAGGTTGCGTACTGTGCATGTCGACTAGGTTCTCCCATGAGCAAAAGTCCACCCTAATTGCACCAGTGAGGTAAACATAATTATTTATAAGTAGCTTTTTTTTTTAAGGCTAGGAGAGTTCTGGTTCTCATGAATATTCTAGTACTGTTTTCTGTTTGTTTTTGGCTCAGTTTGTTCTTTGCATAATACATCTTAAGTCGTTCCTCAGATATGTCCCTCCAACAGCTCAGGAAATTCAAAAGCTTCCTTTGCACATTTCATCTCATGCACTATTATTAGTATTTTTTTTTTTTAATTTTTATTTTTTATTTTAGTTCCCCAAGCTCTGTGGAGGGAGTACATCTTGAGCCTGCATGCATTCCCCCCCCCTCCCCTATATTGCACAAAAAAGTAAAATACTGTGTGTCTGGAGCCTCCATGAGAGAACCCATTCTGCTTTAAAGCCGTCACTCACATGCATTTTGCAGCTGTCATATGGCTTAACCTTTTGCACCGACCCAAGCTCTTTGATTTTTTTTTTTTTAATTTAGCTATAATTTATTTAATTCACTCTTTCATCTCTTTTACTACAGCATGTGAAGTAACTTTCTCCACTTTCTTGGTGGACACTAATTTCTCCTCAAAGCTTTCTTCATGTTCCTCTACCTTCTGAGTGACTGTCACAGACTTCGTGATGTATGTGGTTGTACTGTCCCCTCCTTCACTAATGATTTTCTCTGCTTTTTTGGTTACTACGATTTTCTCACCCTTATCGTCAACTGGACTCACGTCTAGGCCATTGGTGACCACCCCCTTGTCTTCCTCCTCCTCTTTGGATTCCTCCTTCTTCTCCTCCACCTCCCCATTCACTGCAATGTCTTCTTTCCTGGACTCCTTGGAGGCCTCGACCTCCGCGCTAACTTTTGTTACCTTTGTGACGGTGACGGTCTCCTCCACCGCGGCCTTCTCGTCTTTGACTGGGGAAGCTGGCTTCTCCGGAGAGCGGGGCTTCTCTGGGGTCGCCGGCTTTTCTGGAGAGCGGGGCTTCTCCGGGGTTGCTGGTTTTTCTGGAGAGCGGGGCTTCTCCGGGCTCGCCGGCTTCTCCGGGGTGACTGCTTTCTCCGGGGTCGCAGGCTTCTCTGGGCTTGCAGGCTTTTCTGGGGTGGCGGGCTTCTCCGGTGTCGCAGGCTTCTCCGGGGAGGTTACCTTTGGTGTGGCTGGCTTCTCTGGAGATGCTGCTTTCTCTTCCTCCTTGGCTGCCTTCTCGGCACCTTTCTCCACTTTCTGTTCCTTTACTGCTTCTGCAGCAGGTTCTTTCTGGACTCCCTTGGCCGGCTCAGTTACAGGGGATTTAGGGGGAGATTTAGGGGGTGACTTTGCGGGAGGTGTTTTGACCTTCTCGACCTTTGCTTCTACCTCTTCAGCTTTGCCCTTGGCCTCAGCTTCTTCCTCCTCTTCCTCAGCCTCCTCCCCTTCTTCCTTTTCCTCTATCTCTTCTTTTTCAGAGCCTCCTTCTTCTGCTGCATCAGATTTCGCAGCTTCTTCTTCCTCTGCCTCTTCCTCCTTCTCCTCTTCCTCAGGTGCAGCTGCCTGTTCTGCAGCTGCCTTCTCAGAAACAGCTTCTTCCTCTGCAGCTTCTTCTGCCTTCTCCTCCTCCTGTTCTTCTTGCTGGGCCTTCGCTGCCATTTCTTCTGCAATAGCTGCTAGGGCATCTTCCATTTCAGACTTCTCATCCTCTACTTTTGTCTCTTCAATGATTTCTTCTACGAATTTGTGCTGGACCTTCAGCTTTGGTGGTTCGATTTTTGTTTTCTGTATTTTGGTTGATGCTATTGTGACAGATGGTTGTCTGTGTGTGAATATGGGCCCAGTAATGCTTCCAGAGAAGGCACTGAATCTTGTCTCTTCACCCTCCAGCAGCTTCCTAAAGGAGTCAGGAGCAAGAAAAACAGTGAGCACAGAAACTCAACATAAGGGGCAGCTATTAGAATATCTCCCTCTGTCAGCAGGATGAAAACAGTTTTGCAGAATATGCTAGAGCTGATCAGCACAATCCATCGCTCACAGCCTGAGTTCTGCTTTCCTCAAATCAGTTCTTTCAGTAAATTCATATTTAGCAAACACCTTCTGGCTTGCCTTGCATGTGGCAAACATGCAACCGATCGGCCATAGGTGGTAATTCATCTTTAGCATCAAGAACTCAAGCTGATCAGCTGCCTGGGCTGCATTATGACTCAGGTGAACTGAGAACTGAATGCAGCCAAAGGTCCCAAACTAAATATTGTCTCTTTCAAAGCCAGCTAGAGCACGGCTCTAGTGCAATAGTCTGGGCATCCATTCTTCTTGTGTAGCTTTGAAAATAGGAGGTTTCAGAGACTTTGGTTTATTCAAGTGATCTTTGGCAGCAAACAGCTATAGACCCTAGGGAACCTGTGTTTGTCTGAACAGCCTCAGGAATTTAAAGGGATTTGAAGATGCTTTCTATGTTGACTTTTCTTGTATTCAGAGGCATGTTTTTCATCTAAGCCTGTGACCCAGAAAAATCAGTGGTTCTGATTAGAGTTCTGAAGTGATGCAAAAGAGCCTAAAAAAAGTCTGCCAGGTGATGGCAATAGCAAGCAGTTTTCCTGCTCTAGATTAGAGTGGATGCGAGAGGAAAGTTGAGCAAGAAAAGCAAAAGTGTTTCTGACAAGCAGATTCAGTCCCTGCCTGAAACTGTGATCAAGCAAGTACACCGTCTCTCTCAAGTGATAAAAGGGAATTCAGATGACAAGCACCACTTGCTTGGCATATGCAAAGCAAGCAGGAGTTAAAAATAAGCTTGTCTTTTGCTTCGTCTTCTGCTTTTGTAAACAAGGGCAGAATGCAGCACCAGGGTGCCACTGCACTGAGTCACACCATCCTGGTGTCACTGAGCGCACCGGGAGCTTCGCCACTCATTACCAGCAAGCTGGTCCCCAGTGAGCTCTGCCTCCTTACTGCAGCCCTTCCAGGGTCTGCCTAGATTTGGAAAGGCTTGCAGTAATTTAGTCAAGCCCTAATTTGAGTTGTGTTCACTGCATGCAGCTATTTCTCATCCGTGGTACGGCTTCTCAGAGCAGCAGCATCTGCAGTGCTATTAATATTCCAGACATGTCTGCAACGACCCTACTGTACCTGTACGCAGCAATTTCAATATCCAGGGCCATCTTGACATTGAGGAGATCCTGGTATTCCCTCAGGTGACGTGCCATTTCCCACTTGGTTCCCCTAAGCTCATTTTCCAGCTGATGAATTGTGTCCTGCAGCGGAGACAAGAAAGCCCCTGTGACAAAGCCACACACGCTGAGAGCAAGAGAAGTTCAGGACTGACTTTTAGGAACATGCTGACAGGACCCCAGACCCCACAGACCCCCCCCTTCTCACCAGCACCGACCCCGCACCACACTCAGCACCCAGAAGGTGGCTCCATCTCCCCACAACACCCCCACCCCTCCATCCCCAACCCCCCCCCGGCACCTGGTAGGTGGTGAGGTCGTTGTTGTGGCGCTCCTCGATGTCACTCAGCTGCCTCTCCAGCGACTCCTTGGTGCCACGCACTGACTCCAGCTCGATGCTCTTGGACTGCAGCTGCCTCCGGTACTCGGCGATCTCCTCCTTGGCGGAGCGGATGGCCTCCTTGTTCTGCTCGGCCGCCTCCGTCAGCTTGGCGTAGCGGCACTTGAACCACTCCTCGGCCTGGTGCATGTTGTGGTCGGACTGGCACTCCAGCTGGGCGCGGATCTCCTTCAGCGCCGTGGTGAGGTCGGTCTTCAGGTAGTCCTTCCTCTCCACCGTGGCGTGGGACGCCTGCAGCTGCGCCAGCAGCTCGGCCACCTCCTCCTCGTGGTTGCCCCTCAGGAAGGCCACCTCGTCCTGCAGTGACTGCACCTTCTTGTCCAGCTCTGCCCGCATGAGCGAGGCCTCCTCCATCTCCTTGCGCAGGGCACGGATGGTGGCCTCCGTCTCGTCACGCAGCCTCGCCTCATCCTCGAAGCGCTCCCGCATGCGCTGGATGTCCTCCTCGATGTGCTCCGAGTCCAGCTGGATCTGCGCCTTCTCGTGGCTCACCTGCTCCAGGGCTCCTCGCAGCTCCCTCAGCTCCTGCTCGTAGGCATCGCCCAGCTGCGCCCTGCCGGCGTGCTTCTGCCTCAGGGCCGCCAGCTCCGCTTCGATCTCCTTGTTCTGCTGCTCCAGGTAGTGCACCTTCTCGATGTAGCCGGCGAAGCGGTCATTGAGCCCCTGCAGCTGCTCCTTCTCGTTGGAGCGGCTCAGCTTCAGCTCGGCCGCCCCGTTGAGCAGCGACGACTGGCTCACGTCGAGGCTGTCGGCGGAGCTCAGCACCGTGGAGCCGTAGGGGGCTCGGGAGGCTCCGAGGTTGGGGCGCTTGTAGGAGGACGACACGGTGCTGCCGGAGCCCCTCGACCACGACTGCGAGCGAAAGCCGCTGGACGGGGAGGCGCTGGCACGGCTGTAGGTGGCCCGGGTCTCGGTCACCCGCCGGTACGAGGGGTTGCCCAAGGGCTCCATCGTGTAGCTCATGGCTGGGGACACTCCGGGGGCAACACGGCGCTGCTCCGCCGCCCGCCGCCCCTTATAAAGCCCCGGCGGCACAACGTGGCCGGGGGGGCGGCCTCCCCCCGGCCCTTCCCCTGCTCCGCCTCCCCGGCTCCTCCCCTCCCTCCCTCGCTTCCCCCCTGCCCCGGCTCCCCCCTTCCCTCCCCGGCTCCCCCCTTCTCTCCCCAGCCCCTGCTCCCCGCTCCCGACCCCCCCCAAATCCCCGCTGCCCCCTCCCCGCTGCGCCCCTGCCCCCGTCCCCATTCCCCTGCGCCCCCGCTCCCCCTTCCCCTCCCCCGGCTCCCTTCTCCCCCTCCCTTACATCGCCGCTCTTTCTCTTCTTTTTCTCTTTTCCTTTTCCCCCTTTCCTTTCTTTTCTTTATTTCCTCTCTTTACTTTCATTTTCCGTTCTTTTCTTTCCTTTTCCTTTCCTTTCTTTCCTTTTCATTTCTTTTGTTTCATTTTGCTTTTCCTTTATTTTTTCCCTTTTTTTTTTTCTTTTCTTTCTTTAAATTTCCTTTCTTTTATTCTATTTCCCTTTCCCTTTCTTTTCTTTCCTTTTCCTATCCCTTTCTTTCCCTTTTCCTTTCCTCCTTTTTATTTTTTTTTTTACCTTTTCCTTCCCCCCTTCCACCCCTCCCACTCCCGCAGAGGCCATGGCGGAGCGCAGCGCCCGGCGGAGCCCGCAGGGTAGGGCCCGGGGCCGGGTCGGGACCGGGGCTGGGACCAAGACCGGGGCCAGAACCAGGGCCAGGACCGGGACCAGGACTGGGGACAGGACCGGGGCCAGCAGCAGCGGCTGCAGCACCACGGGCAGCTCCCGCATGGCACAGGGGGGTGCGCGAGCAGGGGGCAGAGGGGACCCAAAATGCCACCCCCCGGTGCCACCTCCCCTCTTCTCCCTTCCCAGGCTTGCTGAGACATTTGAAGGTCAAAAGTGGCCGGGGTTGGGGGGCTGGGGGTGCTGCGGGAGGCTTTGCGGCAAGGAGAGCTCTGCCTCCCCTTGGGGGCCAGGACAACCGCAGGAGGGGGGCTGCAGGGGGCTGGCTGCGCTCTGCCCTGCACCCGCTGCAGGAAACAAGAGTTTGAAAGCCCCCCCTGCACCTGAAATCCCTACTCTTGGTTCTCCCTTCTCTTCCTTTCTTCATCTTTTTTTTTTTTTTTTTCCTCCCACCCTCCTGGTTTCGTCTATCGCTTGGTGCATTGCTTAGAAGTGAATTCTGCTCGGAAACCTTGTTAAGAATTATGTTTGCGTGTTCCAATATACTTTCTAGGGGTTGCATGCAGAGACTAACCAGCATCTCGACTTTGAACTCCTGGATGGGTTACAGCTACATAGGCAATTGATTAGTAAGCTGCAAAGAACAGGGAAGAAAAAAAAAAAAAAAGCCCTGCTGGTGCTAGAAAAATCACTGCTCCAGCTCCACTGCAAAGCAAAGGAAAGCTGAGGGGGGTAGGTTTTAACTCCTCATTCAGAAAGGTGCTGAAAATGTGTCTGCCTTGTTCAGCAATCTGTGAATTTTGGAGGAGTTGATCTTGTTAACAGGCTAAATCCATCCCCAGAAAAGCCTTCCTGCCTTTAACCTGGGACATACACAGCTCCTGCTTTTGCTGCTGCTGTGTCTTCATCGTGGAGAGTTAGGGAAGTCCGAGGGACAGGGTTAAACTTTGCAAGGCACATGGAACATCGGACCTCTGCTGGCTCATTAATATGATGCTGTCATAGGACTGCAGCACTGCAGTCAGTGGAGAAGTCAGAATTATCCCCGGTATCCGCTGAATTGTATTTGCAAACACAGGCAGTTAGATCCTCTGTTTAACCTCTCTGGAGTTTTCTATGACAAGCATAGAGAAAAGATTATACCATAATTGAAGCAATCATGGATTCTAAATCTGTTCCATTTATTTTGGTAGAAGTTTTCTCCATAGGCAAAAAGCAGCTCTTTGGATTTGATTGGAAGTCAAAACAAAAATACTGTCTATTATAGCATCACATTTTGTTTCATTTTAGGGAAAAATATGTGTTATGATCTGGTTTATTACTCTTTTTTCCCTTGATAAGGAAAGAAAAGACTGGGGGGGGGGGGGGGGGAGAACATGTTTTATACATATGTAAAACTTACTGGAAAAGCAAACATATGGTTAACAGAGGTGCTCGGGAATTTTTATTATCCTTTTAATGTTCTGAAAACAAGTTAATGGAGTTGAACAGCAAGTGAGGAGGGACATACTGAACTTCGTAATAGAACTCCCTTTCATTAAATACAATTGAGGCATGGATTGTTTTAAATCCATTTACCCAGCATGCAAAATAAATTGTTGCTTTATAATCAAGCAGTGATAGCGTTCGGCTTATTCACTGCATCTAGAAATTCAGGCAGTGCAAACTTTTATAGAATACAATAATTTTCATAATACATATTGACTACCTTAAAAATCAGGGTATTCGGGTAAGAAAAAGTTTTTATTCACACAGGCATTTACAAGCATGTACAGAATTTCCTTCTGAAATAAAATACATCATTTTCATTTTAATCACAGTCTTGTAATATGCATTTCTGGCTATAATAAGATGTAGATGGACAGTGCTCCTGCTACATGATCCTGAAGGTGATCTGAAGGTTAGAATGAGTCAGGGAAATTAGTCTAAAATGCTGCCTTATTTCTGATGAGCATCTAATTCCTTTTTCCTTTTTATCCATATCAGCTTCTGGAAATTTTGAAATTAAGACTAATATTTCTGCTTATAGAGAACTTTTTCCCCGAAGTTTAACAAACAAGCAATGCTACTTTGGAGCAAACAGCAACATGATGTCTCATGCTTTGAAGCAAAGGCACGGAAGGAGCAGGCACTCACACCGAACTGCAAATCAGCTGCATTGAATTTAATCTTGATTACGCACTACTGACAAACCTGCAGTAAAGAAATACTATGGAAGGATGAGACTGAGTTCTGCAGCTTCCTTAAAAAAAAAAAAAGGAGACAAACCACAGAAGGCGGAGTTGCACAACAGCCTGACTGCTTCCAGATAAAGGAGTAAAAATACATGCAGTGACAATGAATTAACTTGAATATCTTTAAAAAAATGATAGTATCGGATGAGTAGAAGAAAAGGTGTTGGCTTTTTTTTTTTCTTTTTTAGGTTATGGAAAGACAACAGAATGAAGAGGATTGTGCAGAGAATGCAATGCAGTTGGTTGGAGCTATTAAAAACTATTTGTTAATTTAATGGGGTTTCTCTGGGTAAGTGGCCGCCTATTTTCAGTATAAGGCTGCTTCAAGCTTAAGCTTAAGAAATTTAAGCCTGAATAGGTATTAGTGCTATTCATGCAAGGAGAGCAAAGCATAACTTCAGTAGGAATTTTGTCAGACTGAAGGAAGAAGAAGGAAGTTGAAATTTGGCCCCTTTCCCATACTCCACACCACAGAGTAATGTAGATGGGCACGACACTCCACACCAGTGAAGTTCTGCTGCTTTGTATCAGCCAAAGACCTTGATGTCCTAGAGCCTTATTTGGTCATCATAAACTGGGAATAAATAATGGCCCAGATAATCAGCTGCCATAAATTGGTCTCGTTCCAGTGCAGCCAACAGAACAAGGACATTTCAGTCCAGCTGAGGAGATGTCCTAATAATATTTATATAGCGACAGCTATGGAAGAAAACACTTAGGTTTATGCACTAAGGGCCTAATCCTCTGTTGCTGGGTACCTGAACTCCTAAGGAAGCCCAGAGGTGATCAGCAGGCACAGAAGGAGCACATGGCTCTTGGCAGATTGAGCCATCCCATGAGCAAGAGGTTCTGGTGTTCAGTTTCATGGGAAGCTGCTCTTAGGGACTGCTTTGCAGCAAACAGCATTTACATTTCTTTCTTTCCTTGTTTTAATTTGTTCACAATCTTGATACTTGAAATATCAGGTCTTGTGTGGGGTTTAATGATGGGTTCTTGTGATCATCCACAAATTATCTTCAGCCTTGTTTGGGGATGTGCAATGAAGGGAAGGGGACAAAGTGAATGGGAGGGGACTCAAACATGAGCATCTTGCTTTGGCGTGGCTCAAACTTGCTGTCAGTGGTGATGAGGCCAGCTGGCCTGGCTAAGGCAGCTATGCCAGGCTGTGTGATAACATGCCACAGCACGATGCCTGATGGTACTATCACGGAGCACTTGTGCTTTGAAAAATTTATGTGTTTATTTTCCTTCTCTTCTGGACTTTCTCAGGACAGAGCTGTAACACAGTAGTAGTTGCCTAACACCATCTCACTTCTCATCATTCATGTTCAGCCAGAGGTTGTATTTCAGAACCTTAAATCAAACATTCCCAGCCACTTGCATTATTTTCTTTGTGCAGAAATGCTTTGTGTTGCATTTGAAGGTAATAAATTTCTGAAAGCACAGTCCCAAAGCAACATTTGCATTCAATTTATGAGTAAATGAAGATTCCATGCAAATTTCTACAGATCATCATTAAGCTCGTTTCTGCTATTCATTTTCCTGGATTTATTCACTGCTAGAGCAGTTAAAGTTACAGAGCTAAGTTTCTTTCCATATCAATACCAAGAATGGTTTCACAGCTAGGAGCATACTTCAGTAATTTACTGACTTAAAAAAAAGCTAAACATGTACCTTACCACCTACATTTTCCAGTGGTGTTTTCCTTGCATTTTTAAAACACTGCATTGCACACTTGTTTTATAACTTCTGTAATACATGTTCTGTAATACACCTCCTGCCTTGTTTCAAAGGGCCAGTTTTCTAGCTTGTGCAAATTCACAAAGAATCAGCCATGCCAAATGACTCCAGTGGAGGATTTAGCCTAGAGTTTTATGATTAATAACAGAAAGATATTCAAGAGAAGTTTCAGAACCTGCTGTAAATTAGTGCATCATTCTATGGCATTATATGGCATAGTGGCATTCACTTGGGTGAGAGGGGATGAGAGATTTTGTGCCTCTATCTCCATGGCAGCTATTCAAGTCTCCCATTTTCCACAAATATATTCAAGCAACGTATCAAGTCCTTGGCCAGCAAACCCTTGTCTAAGAACTGGATATTGAACTCAGTTTCACCGATTCTTCAAACTACTCTTGGACCAATTAGCTACATATGGGCGATTAACTTGCTGTATGAAAAGCAGATTCAGCATAAAAATGAACTCTGACCTTTCTTAATGACAATGTTTCTGAAGCAATGACCATGTACATTAAAAAGATATTGGAAATCTTGATTCCTATGAGAGAATTAATTGTAGATTCCCATATCAGAGAAAAAAAAACACAACAAAACAGAAACAAGCCTGCCCGGAACAGCTTCTTTAGGTAGAAAGAATTTGGAGGTGAAGGTTAATGAAATAGTCAGCAGTAAACATGCACCTCCTTAAAAAGGGAACGAGCTTAGATGACAACGCTGAGCCTCAGTTTCCTCTCCGGTGCTGTTCTTCCATAGCATCATTAGAAAAGAGGCGACCTTTGGTGCTATGGCCATAATATAATGCAGAGTGATGTAATGGATTTGGGTGCAGGATTGGATTTAGATGCTCTGCCCACATATTGGAAAATATTGAAATAACCTAGTAGCTATGAGACTTCTCTAAGGACTTCAGTCCTAATGATGCTTAGCGTCTTTCTGTTAATATTACTTTCTTTTAATCGTAATTGTACCATTTCATCACTGCCAGCTTTACACAAACATGGAATTAGCTGACGTGCCAACTGGGGGGACTGGGTTCAGGTGTGGCATGAATGAGCTTGGAGTCTGTCACGATGCTTCAAATGGCCCCTTGGCTGCAGAGAACATCCAGCCCAGCCTCTAACAAGATTTCAAGCATCTCCCTGGCCTGTAAAAAGGGTTCATAACAGAGATGAATCAGCAGAATTTATATGTTTAAAAACTCATGTCAGTGGGGCGCTGCAAATCAATTTGTCAGAGAGAACTGGAGGAGACGAGGGGTTCACAATGGATGTGTCAGGGTATCACTGCACATTTAGAGGTAAGAATAGCTGCAAGTCTGGAAATCACAACTGAGGTCCATTAGCTTCAATTGCCTTGCCAGTTTGGTTATAATTCAAATCAGAGCTTCTTGATCCTGTGCCGAACTACATACTGAATTTCACGTGTGACATCTTTGAAAAGCCATAACTCTAATAGGAATCATGTGCTGTTGAGGAAATGCAGTCTGCAGTAACCTGCTGTCTGTGGCCATAATGTTGAATTATAGGACTAGTGGGATGGCAGGGAGTGAGATGGGACTAGCTACGGATGTTCTCTAATCAATAGTTAGGAAATGGTTGATCTCGGGTTCTCCTGTCTGTCTTGGGTAATTTGTCCATGTTCAAATATTAAATCACCCAATTCTGCCTTCTTCAGAGCTGGGGGATTCAGGCATACAATGGCCCAGACAATGCAAAGGATCAGCTCTGAGCCACAGCCCAGTCGAAGAAAAACTCAAATCTAATTGGCTCAGATGAAAAGCAAAGGGAATAACACATCTTTGTTCCCTTGATGCTTCCACACTCTGCCTGGCTTTATGGCTCATTGGTCACTTTTCCTGTGTGTATTGTCTGATGCTTCAAACTGATCTATCCTGAAAGTGCCATACAGAAAATAGCACAGGTCAGGCTAGCAGCCTTTTAGTGATGAAGCGATCAAAAATAGCTCTTCCTACCTAGTTTTGAGAGGTTTTTTCCTAGCCTCCCCTTTCTAAAAATATAACGTTGAAAAGGCTACAGTGCTTCATTTTACGATCACTTTTCCTGAAGCTGTATGTGCCATATGACTGCCATAGGGCAAAACTATTCCTAGTGCTGCTTCCGAGGAATAACAGTGAAAAATTATTGCAGGCTGGAAATTAGAGAAAGTTAGCCACAGCCACGGCTACCTTTGACATCGGTTATCACAACACATTCATCATGCTAGCAGTTAGAGGCATTATTGGGGTAGAAGCCCCATTTTTCAAGACAGTGAGGTCTTGCCAAGAAGCACTGCCCGCTGTGCTAACCACAGAGCCTGTGTGCGACCTCAACCTACAGTTTTGCAAAACCCTGGGCCTAAAATAACCAAAACTCCTGGGGATTTTAACCCAGCAAAACTGCTGGTGGTGTGAACAGGCTGGGAGCTCTGTGGACATCCTGGCTCAGAGCCGGGGGACTCTTGGGCAAACTGGAGGCAAATATAAATCAGCATTGCTCCAGTAAGTTCAGAGAAATGCTCACACTTGCAGACATTTCTGGGGAATAAAACCCCTGATCTGGGAGGATTTATGTTTATAATGCTTGGCCCTAACTCTGCAGCCAGTTACTAGGCTATTTACGGCAGCTGTTCCTAATTAGTTTATAGGCATGGCTCCTTTGTATGCGTTTGGGTTTATCTCCTGTGTGCTGTCACCCTGCTTGTGCACTCAGCTTTACTTTTGTACTTGCAGCACAAAAAGCAACAGCTGCATCCTGCTTCTTCACCGTGACATTTGACTTTCCTTTCTTTTATTGACTTGTTTTTAGCTGAGGCAAAACAGCGCACTTAAATATGGATGATTCTTATTTCTAAAATAAAAGGCCTGATACAAGGAAACGTTCTCCCTGCTAGTCTAATTTGTATCTAGGTTAATTGCTCTCCTGGTGGATGTTTAATTGATTCACGTAAAGACAGCCAATGAAAGGCTCTAGCTCAGTGACGACTCCACATAACTGCAGTGACTCCTTTTTCTCTGTAATTAGCACTAAATGAGGAGCCCAACTTGGGGATGGCTACTGAGATCTCCAAAAGATCCATTTTTATTTGGATGCTGGATATAACAATAGTTTGTTTTTCTGATGCAGACCACTACAGTAAATGTTGAAATGAAAAGGTTTTTAGGTAAGAATGTTTTACAGCAAAATTAAGAAACAAGGGAGCATGAAAGCAGTCCTGCTTGGTGGACTTATCATGTGCAAAGCCTTTTTGGGTGAAGAATCTGAGAATTTTATGGTTTGAATTAGCTTATGAGTTTGGCTGAGGATCTCAGAGGAGCCTGTTCAATCTAGTCATTCTATGTTTCTTTGAATTACAATAGCATGGTGGCAATTTCATCCCTTAGGACTCTTTGCAGTGGCTTGCTTCAGCTTTCTGGCCTAACCAAGTGCCAGGTTCAGATTTTCCTCCAACAGTGCATCAAATATTGCTGGAACCACATGGTAAACTGCAAATGTAAAATTGCACGAGAGCATCACTCAAATACAGGTGTCATCCGTATCAACCAGACCTACTTTCTTGCTCGTGGTCACAAAAATGCAACAACAGAGCCTGCGTTTTACTGTGTCATCTTTTGAAACCGCTCCTCACGTGCCCATGGTCTGAGAAGACTGCCTGGTGCCTTTTGTGATAGAAACGTGAGCTGAGCATATCAAGTTCTTGTTCTCTGTTTGCGTTTAATAAGGAGTTATGGGGATGGACATGCTTTGTAAGATATTCCTTACATTTTTAAGACTGCATACAGAAATCTGAGCTGCTTTTTGGCCAGAAAGTCAGTTCAATTTCTCTGGCCTTATAACATCTAAAGAATATTCTTAGTAGAAATACCTATAAGCTGATTAGGAGGGAAGCAATAAATACAAATCAAATCGAATCACGCAGACACTCGCAGTAGGAAAATCAATAATTTTAGTAATACATTTTGCAAACTCATTTTATTGTAAAAAGAAATATATATAGCTCCTTAGACATCTTGATGAAGCAGGAGCTGCAAGTTCTCCTTTTTGTCTCAAGGTCCTCAGCTGCAGTAAAGCTCAGAAGTTTTTAAACAAGTTTAAAAGCCATGGTGCCAATTATACCAAGTAAAAGCTGGCGTGTGCAGAACGTGCACATAGGACAGACTAGCAAGGCCATCCATCCTGAAGGGATAGAGCAGAAGAGAGACATTTATAGGGAGCTGCCTGTGGCAGTTCTGAAATGATTCCATAATGTGATTTAAATGTGGAAAAAACAAAGGTAATTTTTAGTGCTTTTTTTTTTTTTTTTTTTTTTTTAAATCAGTGACTGTTCTAGACAACCATGCATTTGATTATATCAGTGACTGCATAAATCTGCAGTAAGACAGGAGCTTTTTTTCCATTTGGGATGGAAGGAAAGGTCATCAAAAATATGTTTTTTTCCTAAAATTGACAGTATAAAATGTAATTGTATATTCCTTGGGAGAATTATATTAATTGGAGTCCTTTTTCATTGCTTTAAGGCTCCAACATTTCTGCTTTTTGTGTATTTGTCTAGTTGATCTATCAGCATGTCTACCACTCAGACTTCTTTTCTTTCTCTCCCCCCGTTACAGATGAGTGTGGGAAGGACCTGCAGGGACAAAGAAGATATCTGCATACAGAAATTCAAATGATCTTCAGCAATGCCGTGGTCACAGTGATGCTGCAAGACTGTGACATGCAAATGTGGTGGAATTTGCTGCATTGCTTTTTTTTTTTTTCACTTTTTCTATTTTGAAACTTAAGATTAGCATTAGGTCTTCACCAACTGGCTCCATGCCAATGAAACGCACTTAGAAAACACTTTGAGAAAAGAATTTAAAGGCTATCACCTGTAAATTCCAAGGTCAGAATATTCATCATTGTCCTTTGAAATGCTCCTTGTATTAGCATTGCAGGTTGTGTCTGAAATTGCTAGGCTTAAAGTCTGAATGTTTTAGAATTAAAAAATAAAGCAAACAAAACTCCCCCAGCTGATCTCCTAACCTGATTTTCTTAAACAGCCAGTTGGAATTATTCAATGTTTGTGGAGAATGAGAGGAAGCTTTATCTAATAACCTTATCTCTTCTGATACGCCATTGTCTGCTTGCTGTACATCAATGCATCCATTTTTCCCATGTCACTGCCTTGAAGTGACCTCTCAATCATTATGCCAGCGGTCACAATTTCAACAAACATGTTCCAGTGACTTACACCTTTTTTTTTCTACTGATTTCTCCTATTTCAAAGCAGTGTCCCCTCCTACTGATAGCAGAGACAACATTCGTTCTGTCGATGCTGCTGTTCCCTTTTAGTGCCTCATTAAATATAATCATGTCCTGTTATTTTAGCTGTGTCCAATACTTATAATTTCATAATCTGAAATAGAGATCACACTGCGGCCTCAATTTATAGCAAATTCTGCCTTCCTGTAAAAAAGATTCTAGTGAGAAATGGCAAATTTGCAAGAAATGGCAGATTTGCAGCCTGTCTGTGATAACGTTTCTCACCTCTACTCCTCCTGAGCCACCACCAGCTCCTCTGTTTTGTCCTCAGAGTGGAGCTGATTGCTGAAGCCAACCAGGCAGCAGGCACTGCCCAGGCAGCAAAACACAGCTTGTCCTTTGAAAGGAATTCAATGGGGGCTTCCCTAAGGTCAGGCTCAGACAGCTAGTGAGGTTTTGTTGGGATTTCAGTGATCATTTCCAAGGTGGAAACCAATTGACAAAACTCACCTCTGGTACGACAGAGCTTGCACTGCCATAAATCATTCTCCTTAACTAGCTTCCCCCCGTTCAAAAGCGTTTTCTAAATGAAACGGTCTATTCTTGTATCTCTGCCATTTGTGGAATGCAACCTTTGTTTGCCATTTCACATTTGTAGAACATCCCAGAGCTATGCCATGCCCTTCAGGAGGGGCTGCGGTACATCGCATCTCACCAAAGCACACCCATCAATGGACTTTGACTTTCCTCGTGTCTCCGTTGGCATCAGGGACCAGCACAGCTCCTCCTGCTCATCCCAGGGAAAGTCAGGAGCAGATGGAATGCCCTTGCCAGCAGTGACACGCTGCAGAGCCGCAGTGTCCCAGGGGTGAGCTGCTAACGTCAGTGGCACCGGTGCGAACGAGAGCAGACGTGGGCCAGGCCAGCGTGCCCTGGTTAGCCCTGCGGGGAGAAAGGGAGGAGAACAGATCTCCTTTGAGCCAGGCGTGGAGGAGGACCTCACCTTGCACAGACCACGTAGCTGACCCTTGCCAACTCAATTCCCAATTTTTTCCACTAAGGCACTTTTCTCCCTATTATATTTCTGCCCCATCACACCAGCACTTGCTCTGCTCTCCTGCTCATTACTACTTGGGCGCCAGGAAGACCTGTTGAAACCAAACCCTTGCTGGTCATGTGTACACGCACACATCAGCCTCATCTTCCACTGATTCTGTTTTCTGTCTGCTAGAGAGAAGTGGAACCTGCATACTGCAATTCCTTAATTGCAGCACCCACCTTGGGCTGCAATTTGGCCCAATTATGCAGTTCCTTCCATCAGGCTATGAGCATTGTTTGCATAACATGGGTGCAATCCATGGTGTTCTTTTTATGTGCATGGTGCAGAGTAACTGAGCCTGCCTGTTTTCATCTCATCTCAATCCCCTACAACAAAGTAAGTTTTACTCGCCATGGGAAGGGTTTGCAGAACCGGCTGCCATGACGGTGTTCATTCTGATGATTAAATGCCTTTCAATAAACCAAGGATAACTCCGTGTGGTGTTATTAAAATAGAGCTTTATGGGCCGTAACCTGCCATCATTTCGCATGCACAGCTCCTGCTGAGTTTGTCAGGACATCCATGCCCAGAGTGATGCTGTGGGGGAAATGGGAATGGCCTCCTGGCTCCCTCTGCTTGCTCCCAGACCTTCCTCTGGGATCTGAATCATCACAGAGAAAAGCAACCACATGGTCTGACTGCTACAGGTACTAGAAAGGAGCACGTAACTCAGCCGTTCTGCTAAAGGTGATATATATCCTGCCAAAAAAAAAGAAAATAGTTAAAATCCATTGGTGGATTTATTAGACACATTCCCAGCAATTTGCCTTGGGAAAAGACATCTCTATCGTCTGTCTGATTGCTCTCTGACACTGAATGGGATGTGAATCAGAGAAGCTGCCTTTCACATAATGTGCTTGTAGAACCACGTGAACACGGTTCTGAGCACAGGCTGATGTTCTCAGGGCTTCCCACCTTAGCAAAAAATGTTTTCTAAGGATCCATTGTCTGCGTAAAATAAAGTTGGTATTTAAAAAGTGCTGCCTCCTCACCTGAACATCTCGGTAAAATTATTACATCATCAACCCTGTTCCCATAACTTCATACAGAAAAATGTGGGTATAGAAAATCCATACACAAAGTGCAGTTGATCTAGCTGCAAGCCAGCCCAAAGAAATTGCTGCTGTGCTGTTCTGTGTTCCCGGCAGTGCATCGCTGCCCCTGGGGCTGCCGAGCTAATAACTCCACTGCGCAGCATCCAACAAAATAATTTGTTTACTCTTGTGTGGTGCATTTATTAGATTTTAATGTTCTCCACCTCTTTGCTGATCCTAATTATAGCAATATTAAAAACGTCGCCGTGATGTTAGTGGTTTCGGAAACTTTTGTAAGGGGAGGATGAACCTTTCTATTGGATTGAGTTTTTGGTGCATTTACGTCTTCAGCCAAAAACACCCTTTCTGGTCCCCAGTTTTAATTATTTCAACTAATTGTTCAAATGGGTCTGTAAATCAAAAGATGCAATATGAAATTTTCTGTCAGGATGAAAGGCTGTAATGAAAAGTTAAAGATTCTCATCAGTCGTCTGGCTTCTCTGATGCTTTGTCCTGATGCAGACTGGTCACAAGGAGAAGTAACTCTGGGATTCGTGCCAAACCATTTGCCTTTTCCAAAAGAAGCCTTATGAGCATTGTGAGTTGGTCAGCTCTCTTGGTTTCCCATCCAAAGCATGTGCCTGCTGTTCCTGGTTTGCAACCGACCCTTGTACAACTTCTTTTCCACACTGAATCGTCTTTATAAAAATAAAAAATCCCATTTGCACTGATATAGGCATAGCAGCCTAGAAAAAATGCCCCTAGCTTTAAAAAGAGGAGTGCCAACAGCCTTTTGGTGTTTGCTTTCTGAAAAAATGTTGGATTCTTTTTGGATTATCATTTTTTTTACCCACAGGAACTGCACGGAACTACAGAATCATAGAATTGTCTAGGATGTCCTTCAAGATCATCAAGCCTAATCATCAAAATCCTTCATGCCAGAACTTATCTTCATTTGGATGCAGGATCTGAATGCTTCCTTAGCAAATAGGAAGATAGGTTGGAGTCACTGCAGATAAGGGGTCTGAGGATGTCCATGCAGAATGCCACTACCCATAGCCCAGCCACTGCTGTTGTTCACCCCGCTTGTCCTGGGGCTTTGCTCGTCCCTGCCTCTTCTCCAGAAACCAGGGGCTCATTGCTCCTTCCCTGTTTATTACCCTTCCCCGATACAGCTCCTTTTCCAGAGCAATTTGCTCTTGCAGAGTCATTTCCATTGCCACAGGTAACCGTGCTACCTCAGCAGAGTGGCCCGGCATGGTTTATTGCCTTCTGCTCAGGCCAGGAGATTTTGGAGCAAATAGGGTGCTTAAACATGGCTGGTTGAAAAGCAGGATTAAAATGTGCTGGCAGAGAGATCATTCTAAATAAAGCCACGAAGTCAGAGAAGATCGTGGAAAAGAAATGCATGCTGGCAGGGAGGACGGCATCCTGCAGGAGCTGGCAGGAAAAGCGTGCTCAGCCTTGTCCTGTGTTCCGTGGTTATAGAGGGGGTAGAAAAAAGAAAAGGACTTTTTAGCACGGCTCAGGGCAGGGGATAACCCCAAATGCAAAAGAACCGTGGGGGGAGATGGTGTGGGTGGATGTGGGGTGTTCTTCTCCCTTTTCCTGCTGGGGCTCTGCAGGTGTGAGCCCGCCTTGCATGAATCAGCAGGGCAGCCTGTGCTGGAGCCGCTCCTTCCAAAAACTGTCAGCAACCGCTTGATGAATTAAACATGTCCAAGGATTCCTTTCATCAGGGCGCTCACCACTATATTGCTTTCTAGGCTTTTTTTTTTTTTTTTTTTCTTTTCCCCTGTTGTTGCTCCATCTGCTAAAACTAGACAGAAACTGGGAAAGCCTTGATGTGTAGTTTGTGAACATGCAAGTTCTGATTTCAGAGGAGAGGCGGCTGAGCGCAGAGGTGTGCGTGGGGGGATGCACATGTTCCTACATCCCCGGTTACAGGAGGGAATTTTGTGTATTTTATCCTTAAGAAAAGAGGAAAAAACTCCCGACCTGAACAGCTGAGTGGTGCTGCTGCGCATCGTACAGACAAGTGTGAATCAGACATCAGTGAGAAGAGAGGTGTGGGGGATGTTCTGGAGGATAATGGATGTGTCTCAGTGATAATGGGCTTGAAGCATAATTAATGTTAATGGATAGCATTTATATGGAATGCAAAGAATGTTCTGAAAGACAGGGAAAAAAAAAATAAGATATGAAGTTTTAAGCTCTGAGGGAGCTACTATGCTGTTATTTCATGCATTTTATCTATGGAAAACCTTTGCTGTTTAGAAACTTGTGAGGACTTAGAAATATGTGGCTGGTTTTATTCACGCTGTGACAAACGCGAGGTGCTCTGTCCACCTGGCAGTGCCATCAGGCTGATATGGCGAAATAACAACTTTTCAATTCTTTGTGTGCATTGAAATCCAGAAAAAAAAAAGACGATCTGAGCCAGAATAACAAAAATAAAAATGAAGAGGAGCTCTGCAGAGGGTATGAAACCTCAGGGGGGGGGTTGTAACTCATAGCTGTGAGGGGGTAACCAGTAAAAAGAGCTTGTATGACTGCGAGTACTCATGGGCTCGTGCCCCTCTGGCAGTGCTGGTGATGCTGCTTTCTCTAGGACCGGTCCATGGAGGATTGAGCCTATTGATGGATGCGGGAAGAGAAGCCCTTCCTCTGGCTCTGGTGGCAGATGGGGATGCTCTTGGGGCTGGAAATCTCTGATGCAGCACTAGTCCTGATTCATTATAGCAGTCGTTAGCCTGGAAACATAATTTTCCCGTGAACAGTGATGTTAAAATTCTTCAGAGCGGTTGTGTTGTAGTACATCTGCAATATTGCTGCCCTTGCTGGCTCTGCATCTCCAGATATTTATAGAAATGGAACTGTAAGTCTTGTTACTTCTCTGGTAACAAGACATGGAGGGAAAGGTCTGTGTGTCTGCATCACGAACTACTTCCATCTAGACTGCTCCTGCTCCAATACTTATTTCTTGCCTTGATTTGTGTTCCTTGGCTATAAATTTATTAATGCTCATTGTGTATTTCCCACCAAATATTTCCTGGCTAGCAATTTGCCATGAATATTTACCATTCATATTCTGGACTATTTCCCTTCTATGGCAAATATTTCATTATTTTAAATTTGCTGTCTAATGTGTAAGGCTAATGGTCTTTTTCAAATGAAAAACGGGCAAAGCACTTTATGAGAATATTATGAGCAAAAAGGTACTTTTTGTTGCTGAATTCAATTCTTCAGAACTTTAATTTCATAAAATCATGGAGAAAAGCAAGCTCAGCTGCTAATGATTTGTACCAGTACTCGAGGGACTGCATGCTAACAACCCAGGGTCCCTATTTATTTGTGGAAGGGCTGCACAATAAGGCTGAAAAGAAGTTTTTTTTTGTTTTAATTAAAAATACAGGTACTGAGTTCTGGTCCCTCACACAAGAAATGTGCTTGGAAGAGCTTTTATTACCCTATTATTGCATCGCAGAGTCCTACAAATACAGAGGAAGATCATTGGATTGGTGAGCTGCTATTAATATTTAGGGAAATTAATGTGTGAGACAAATAATTAAAGGCTAAAGCAGTCCAGGCAAAGCAGGCAATATGAAAAACAATCCAAGTCTTTTTTTCTGGTGCCTGTACTGGACTCTGCAGACCTTTTGTCTCTCTGTGGATGGTTCTTGTTTGGTTTCTGACCATTACCATTTCACGGTCCCCTTCTGCATTGACCCTAAAGACCACAGCTTGAGGTAGGAGTAATAAGAGTTCAGATTTAGCACCAGCTGCCTTAGATGACTTCAGTTTTGCAGAGCAAATGCTAATTAGGTCCTCGGACCTGGCAGCACTAATGGCATAGCTTCCTTGGCGTAAGCAGAATTAGCTCGAGCATTAGAGTGGGTGACAGATCCCTAAAGGATGGATTGTGGAAAGCCTCTGGGGAGCTGTCAAGGCACATGCCAAAACCACAAGGTTTGCAGCAGAGCCCATCTCCAGCAGAAGCAGGTGCTGGAAGCGGGTGGCCCCATGCACACGAGATGCTACCAAGGCGGAGGTTTTTGTCCTTGCATCTGCCTCCCAGCTTCTTTTCAGTGTGTTGTTTCTGGTGAAGGGCAAACCCTTCTGTTTCACCTCTCTGAAAACAGGGATGCTCCTCACAGGGGATATTGCTTGCTCATGCAGAGACCTTTTCTTTTCCTTCTGCTGTTAGACTATATTGCCCTGGTGCATCAGCACTGCAATTTCTCCCCTTCCTGCCTGCCTCCTTGTCAGAAACTCTCCTCTCTTTTGATGGCTGCTGTTTGTGCTAACCCTGGATGCTGACTTTCCCTTATAGCACTACTCAAAGCTCAGCGGACCTTTGTGCTATTACTGCAAAAAGCATCGTGCTCACAGAGCAGGGGCAAGGCACACACACTTGTATACGATGTGAATGAAAAAATCACCGACAGCAGGCACTGAAAGCCCCAAACTCCCAGTAACGTTCCCATAACCCACGGCATAACCCAGTTTGCCGATGTGGTGGGACCCCACCATGCCCAACACAGCTCAGGCAGGCATGAGCAGCCTTGATCCCCAGCATTTTTATTAAATTTAAAAGCAGGGGTCACTGTATTTCATCCCTTTCCATAGACCTAAAGGTCGAGCTAAGTGAAGAATTAGAAAAATGTGCCTTATGAGCCTTGTGCCCAGCCCATTAGGAAACACTTCCATCTGCCTTACAGGGAATCAGCCACAGATATTCAGCCAGATAAGCTGTTCTGATCTCTTTTGTCAGTGCTGGCATATTTACAACACTTTGCTGGCATGTTACTTGGGAATTGCAGGCAGATCCTCCCCGACATAGTGGGAACAGGCACATCACATGCTACATACTCCTGTCTAGAGGCTCTTGGCAAACCTCAACTTGGAGTCAATCAAGGCAGGATTTTATAACCACTTCTACCCCCACCCCCTTCTCACATCCCTTATTTCCATCCCTGCTCTTCAAAGCAGGATGATTCACATGTTATAGTAACCTACATTTGGCTTGGCACCACTTATGGGCTATATTTAGAGGACAGAGTCACCCTGCTCTTCCTCCTTCATTCATTGTGCTTTTCCTCCAGGTTCAGAGGGGAGCCGGGAGGTTAAAAGAGCTGCCCAACATCAGCTTGGCTTTGGGTCTGGGCCAGGGCTGGGTGCCTTTTGTGGCACCCAAATCCGGACTACGAAAGACTTGTGCACTTCAGAAAGCCCCGAGTGCTTCCTCCCAGCAGTCGGCTCTCCCTGAGCTCTTTCAGATTGAGAGCCTAAAAATAAAGCCAAGCGGCACCGCTTGCGCTGTGGTAGCAACGGGCGGGCTGCTCCTACCGGCGGATGTTGGTGGCTTGCGTACTTCTGTGTGGGCGTAATGGCTCGGCTGTTATCTTTTGCACCTCTAGCACCAGACTATCCACAAAAGCACGTCTTTTTTTTTTTTTTTTTCCCCCCCTTTTATTTATTTATTTATTTATTTATTTTTTAAAGCAAACGGGCTCAGCTTCCTTCTTTCATCCGAGCCGCGGGAGCCTCCTTTGTTTCAGCGGCTGCCCACTGGGAAATGCTTCCCCGCTAGAAAACAGCCCACTGGCAGCCCCGCGGAGGGAAAGCCCAGCTGATCTCCCCCTTTGTCCCCCCCTAAACACGGCCTCGGTGCTCCGTGGTCACCGTCTGGGGGACAGCAGCTGTGCTGCTGAAACAGCTTTATCGACAGCCCCGCCTGGCTTTCGGCCACCGCTTGCAGCATCCTCTGCTCACATCCCAATAAAAGCGATCGATAAAGCACGGCAGGGGCGTTTTGATGAGGAGGCTGTCGGGGTGAGCCGTGTTTCACTAACGGCCAGCACAGCACTGCAAGGGGAATTCAGCCTCTGGCTTTTAGCTCGGTGGTGCTCGTGTCAGACAAGGGACAAAGACGGGGTGAGACATCTATGTACGAGCAGCATCTATTGGGTTTTCCGTATTTCTGACGAGGATTTTAGAGCAGTCACATACAATGGCAGGTATAAAATGATGTTACTGGATGTGGCTCTGAGCCCCTGCACACCCCAAGGCTGTTGGTGGCCCTGCTCACAACATTTGCAGTATCAGAGCCTGAGACTGGGAGGGCATCATGATGCATCATGCATGATTCAGAGGTGAAGGACCAGAAAAGCAGGAGGGAAGGATGCAAAGGGTGCTCACAGCCTGCCCGCATCCTGCTTTCTCTGCAGGCACCTGCCGAAAGGTGGATGGCTCAGCCTTAGGACACCGTGCTCTGAGGCTGAGCTTCATTCTCTGTTCTGCTCAACGTGTTCTTGCACAAACCTAAACTCTGTACCTACAAAATGTGGGTAGCAGTAACTTTTCTGGGAGTTAATAGGAGAGAAATGCATTAGGCAGGTGTCCTGGAAGGTGCTGAGCCCTGCTCGGTTCATAACGAGCTCCCTGCGTAGCCCAGCACAGGTTTATGTACGTCTCATTCCTGCAGGACTGAAATATTACGGCGTGTGTCAAGCCAAAACTTGCTTTCCTGGCCGAAGTGGTTTATTGCCTTCTGGAGCAGACGCTCCCCCCTCCCATCCATCCAAAATGTCTCAGTCATCTGCTGCCTGCTGACCACAGTGAAAAACCCGGCAGAAGGAAGACTCCAGGGCTGGCACCAGCGCTGAGAAACTTTGTCTGTGAGTGCACAGGGGGAGAGCCCTTTGCATGGCACAGATCAATGGCTGGGAAGTTAGGGGAGAGGATGAAGCAGGATGAAGTCAAAGCAACAGCTTCTGTCTCATTTTTGCAGCCCAGCTTGTCCGGTACCGTCTGCATCTCCACCATGTGGAGTTCTCCTTTTTTTTTTTTCCAAACTTTATGGCTTTTTTTTTCCCGACAGATTTTCTCCAGCTTTACTGCCAGAGCTTCATCTTTCCCTAAATAATCATCACCGAGAGGGTCTGTGAGGGTCGTTCTGCCTGACCAGGGCTCCTGGGTACCCCTTGCCCAGCGCTGCTGAGGCTGTGCCCCATCAGGATGAGGTCCCCTAGGAGGTGCCCCGGCTGCTCACGTTATAGCAGCAGCTGCGTGGCAGGGAGCAGCCGGTGCTTTGGGGCCATCGCTGACACCCCCGGGTGCTGCAACAGCCAGGGGGTGGGGAATAAGCAATTCTACCAACTTCTTGATTGACTTCACGTTTTCATGAGCAAATGTCAACACAGTTCACTGACAATATTGATTTTGCTGCCTGGAGCAGATGGGCACAGCAGGTAAGGTTTGGGGATGAATGCAGGACACAGATTGGTGATACCGGGGAAATCCCCACGAGTTTAGGGTCAGGTTCCCTGAAAGCACACATTTGTCTGCTGCTTCTGCAGGCAGAGCTGCTGTGGGGAGCAGATGCTGAGCTGCTGCGCATCAGCGTTGGGTCACAAATCTGTCGTGGGCTCAGTCAATTCCCAGGTTTACTGGGAGAAAACCAAGCCTGCATGGGCCAATTTCTGTGAGCTGCCACTCTCAGTGAGATTTCGGGTTTGGACCAGGCTCTGCACCCGTCAACTCCCCAGGGAGAGCAGCAGCCAAGCCGCAGCTCAGAGGCTGCTGCCCAGCCTGGTGGCCGGTCCCCAGACTGCTGCCTGCTGCCGCCAGCATCCTTCATCCCCCGTCGGACCTCACCCAGGGACAAACTCCCCCCGGCTGTCACCAGCACAAAGCCTCCCGCACAGGCAAACATTTCTGTTATTAAAGGTCTCGCCTGCGCTTCAGGCACGCTGCCCTTTCCGAGCACTGCTGCTGAGTTGATGTATTATTCTCATTCTCCCTCCTGCCCTGACACGGCACTGGCAGGGAGTTTTCTTTATTGGGCACCGCACGGTGAGAAAGTGGGGCTTGGATGAGCATCAGTGCTCATTAATCACAAGAGTTCAGCCTCCTTTGCGCTGCAAGCTGGTTGCCTTTGGCTTTTTCTTGCATTTTGCCAAGAGGCAGAGCTGGACAGAGCCACAAGGATGCCCCAGGCTGGGGACAGAGCCCCCCAGCGATGGGGACAGTGGCTGTGCCACCACCAAGGACGCTGCAGAGAGAGCAAAGGCACCTGCCAGGAGCACAGGAGCTTGAGAAGAAGGAGGGTGTCTCCTTTTAAATGCACATGGCTGTGGGGCAGATTTTCCCTTTTTAAAGGGACAAACCCGAGCAAATAAATAAAAAAACGCACCTTTCCTTTTCGGCAAGATTAAATGCTGTCGTGTAATCGTGCATTAACCTTTGGTCCTGCATTAGGCTGCTGCTGCTTCGCACCCTTGATGCTTTTAAGCCGGGATTGCAATTAGCCAAAGAGGTTCTTGACAGCCATCCAGGCAACCCCGAACCAGGGCCCTGCTCCCTCAAGGGGGGACGGATCACTGCTCACAGAGGCACCCGGCCCGCAGGAGGCTGCAAAAGGAGGCTCCTTCCCTGCGGGCTGAGGCTAAATGGAGGCTTTTTTGTTTGGAGGGGGTGGTTGGAGGTGGCTTTCAGGCTGAAAAGCTTCCTGCTCAGATGCATTTCTTTGCTGCACTCCCACTCCCACAAATTAGATTACGGGAGTGCAGGGATGCTCCCCTGGGTCTTGCTGTACAGTAGGGATATTTATAGGAAAAGCTTTTTAATAGCCTGAGTCGAAAAATCTGCTTTAAAGCAAGCCCATCCCCAGATAATTAAATAACCCAGCAATGATTAAGAGTATTGATCAGGCACTCGAGTCCCCTCCCACTTCAGCAGGAGGCACACACCACCAGAAGCGGCTGAATTTGGGAACTATTGTTAATTCCCAGCAGGAAGATGAGGTCCAGGGACTGTCCTGGGGAGCTGGCAGTGGGTCCCTCCCTTCCTAATTTTAAATATTGGTCCAGTGCCACAGGCAGTACGAAGCACATCTGCTGGGGGACGATGTGAACTGCAAAGAGCTGCACTCTCGTGTCTTTTGTGGCCATGATGAAATTTGCACGGGTTTCATCCAATGACTTTTAAAACTATTTTGACTTAAACCTCACATTTCCTGCTTAACACATTCATTCATTTGCTTGTTTGTTTAAAATCACACAGGGCTTTTACAGGATGTTTTCTTCTCAGGCACCATTTCCAAATTTGCTGATTATTCTGGAGACTGCCAGAAACCTTATTTTCTCTGAAAGCTCATACAGGTAAAGATAAGTGAATCAAAGCAAAACATTCAAGGTGAAACATTCCAAATTCTCTGTTCAAAATGTATTTTCCGTCTTTATTATTGTTATAAACTTGGTATACAATAAAGCATTAAAGTTGCTCCCAGATGACTTCTCTCTTTGAAAATTTTGCTTCATAGATTGATGCCTAGTAAGAAAGTAAAAAATAAAAAATAAAAGTCAAGGTAAAAATTGCAAATACCAGTTTCAGTTCTCATGCAGCTATTTGCCGAGTTAAATTACCTGTCAGCATTACACATTAGGCTCCATATCCTTTGGTAATCTCAATTTTCATTTGGTAATAAATGTTAATCACCAGAATTGATATTCACAGTTTAATTATATAGGCTCATGTAGGTGCAGTTGCACGGAGGAATCTTATATTTCTCTCAGTGTATAATGTGGCCTAAACACTGTAATATATTTCATATTATTTAGGTCACATATTTGCAAAGGATAACACAAAAATGCAAACCTCTTCTGTCAAGAAACTCCGTGCCTGGCCCAGGTACTTCTGACACCAGTGAGAGATTTTTTTCATAAATATTAATGCAAGTCGGATTCAGTCTTCAGCATGGGGAGCATAAAAAGCACAAGAAAAATAAATGTGTTTGGAAAATGTGCAGCCTAATTTTGCCTTTGGTTGCAGAAGATATAAGATTACAGTCAGGGACAGCAAGTGAGTGTAAGCGCTGTGAGTGTAAGTTCCTACCTAGCATGAGAATATATGGTCTG
This sequence comes from Anas acuta, assembly GCF_963932015.1. Lineage (NCBI taxonomy): Eukaryota > Metazoa > Chordata > Aves > Anseriformes > Anatidae > Anas > Anas acuta. The sequence continues at coordinate 2,452,635 of NC_089005.1, read as the reverse complement.
AGCTTTGGAGCCTGTGTCTGCAGCTCCGTAACCCCACAGAAACACAAAGAAAATGCCCCAAACCAGCTCGTCTGCAGCTTGGGGGTTCAGGCCGCCCATAGAGAGGTGCCTCTTGCCGGTCTCTTTCCTACCGGGAATGAATTCCGGTCAGTATAATAAAAGAGATTAGAAAGGGTTTGTGCCAGGTTTTATGTTCCTTGGTTTTCTTTTGTGTGCAAAAATCTCTCTGACTTTCTAAGTACGGAGGCTGGGTCAGAGGCACCTTGAACTCTACTGAAAAGAATTGCTTAGTCCACGCGCACCTCGCTCAGGCAATCTAAAGCAGACTGACGTGCAGTCAAGGAATTGTTTACCAGCCACGGGAAGATCTTGAAGGTCAAACTGCAGCTTATTGCCCTGCTTTTTTTCTTTGTATGGCCAGAGAATGAAGAGATCAGGGAGGAACCAGGCTTCCCTGTGCTGCAGGCAGTGGATGACACCGGAGGGGGTGTTGCTGAAAGCAGCACAGGTTTCCCAGTTGTCTCCCGTTGTTGTCTGATCCCCCAGTATCCAAACTGGCTTTGCACAAACTTGGAGCATTTCTGGTTCTGCACTGGACTCACGAACAATAGAGAATCATTCAGAATAACTAAAACGAGGGGCAAAGAGCAAATATCATCAAGGCGACCTGACCTCAAAGATAGCAATTTCATGAAAACCAAACAAAAATTACACAGGGATCCACTGTGAACCAAGTGGAAGACCTCTCCCTGCAACATCCAGAACCCCTGCCTGGTTGTACATATTCTGCTTGTTATGCAAGAGAAAAGAAATCAGATATTCAGTGCAGGTAGCCGGGGTAATTCAGCGCCTGTCCTGAAGTAATGAAAAGTCCTAACAGCGCTTGGCATCTGCTGCTGCCGCCTGGGCATCGTCTGCTTTGTTTCCAGCTTATTATGTGACCTTGGGGAAGCACATCACCTCCTTCTGCATCAGCTGTTCTCTATGCCAGCACTCGATCATATTTGTAAGACATTTTGGATCAAGAGCTGCAAAAGTCCCTGTCAGCAGTGCTGGAAGCCAAGGATAGGAAGCAGGAGGCTGTGATTTCCTCACCAGACCCTCACCCCATCGGCCTCCTCCCGGATTTCTGTTTCTTAATCCGTCAGTTCGAATCCTTTGCTGCTAAAAATCAGCTTTGTTAACAATGTGACTTTCAGACGGAATTAAAGTTTTAATTGACTGACAGCCACTTAGTGGTTTCCACTGTTTGGTAAACCTCTCAATTAGCCATTTGTCCCCTGATGTTTCAGTGATTATAGGAGAGAGAAATGTTGGCTCTCACGACGCCCAACCATCGCACTAGTGATTAATGGAGCATCAGCCCTGCTTTTCAACGGAGCCTTGATGGGAATAGGAGAGTATTTATTGTCTTCCTGAAATGAAGTCGGAGGTAAAACTGTTGCAGCACTCAATCTGCAAGATGTTTTGGCAATTTACTCTTCCCTTGTCTGACGTGTTGAATTCAGGAGACAAACAAAAAGCATCTGGAAGTATTTTGGTACACTCAATACGCTTTGGAAATTGAGCTGTAAGTTGAAGCATCAAGGGTTAGACCCTGAAGTCTTGATCCTGCTCAGGGGACAAAACTTCAAGCTGTTATTTCTTGCTAAGGCGTCTGCAGAATCATCCCTGAGTCATGCTACAATGATCCGTATGCTGACCCGCACTGCCACCTAATTTCCATGTGGCCTTTCCCTGAGTCTGATGGCATCTCAGACTGCGTTTAGGGGATGTAACTGCCCACAGCGGGCCTTTTCTTGAAGGCAACCTGGGGAATTGAAGCAGCAAAGAGAAGTAAATTACTCTGTTTTAGCACAAGGCACTGCAGGGTAGTAAAACCCTGCAGGTGATGAGTTTGGCCAGAAGCTGGTATTTGCTTGCAGAGCACCCAGTGCAACCCAGTAAGCCCAGTAACAACCAGTGGGCGATCATGAGCCAAAAGAGTGAGTACCTGACAAGCTTTGGGTTAAGGATTGGGCATTATAAAACTCACGTGAGCCCTGTGTTGAGAGGTGCTGGTCTGGGAGCATCAATTTCATCCCCTGTGAGCAAACCTATCGAGGGAAAAGGGTTCGTTTCTACAGTCACTTTCCCAGCTGTAACCATGCTCCGACCACTATGGAAATTTAGCTCTATGGGTTAGATTTATAGCACTTTCTGAAGCTTGTAAAATCATTTGCTTCTATTAATACCGTTCTTTGCCCCACTGCCATTTTTATGATGGACAAATCTGCAAGTCACAGATGGAGAAAGACCAGAAAAAAGGAAATTAGAGTAATACGAGGAGACCGATTTCAGCCCACACAAATTCAGCTGGAAAGCTGGAATTCAAGCCCAGGGACTTTCTAAGAAATGCATTCATCTTGCACAATTTAGGGCCATGGCAAAATCACCACTGAAAGGGGGATGAGGCTCATAACTAGTTTCTGGATTTGAAATGGAGAAATGAACAGGACGTGAAAAGCAGAAGAGATGCTGGGAGTTTGGGGCTGGGTCTGTAGATGTACTTCCTCAGCTGCACCCCCCAAAAAAGCCCAAATCTAGTCCCTGGTGGGCTTTTAATGTACTTCTGGGTCAGTACGAGGCCAGATCTGTGACCCCATGAACAGGAACACAAAGTTTACCAGAAAGTCTGAAGTGACCCTTGCACTTAATTTATTATTCCGGGTGACTTTTTGTTATGTTTTAGCATCTTTAAATACTCAGCTTCTTCCTAACTCTATGGGGAAGCCTTGGATGTCTCTTCCATGGTGAATTAACTCTGTACTACTGTATTCATCAGCTGGAAAATGCAAACATTTAGTGTCAGGACTGTGGAAATGCAAATGAGGATAAAGACACATTTGCTCCTATGCTGTCCGTCCTGCTTTATATCCAGAGAGCCCAAATCCTTTATTTTAATATTAGCCTGATCTTTCCCGTCTGCCAAGATTCAGCTTTCCATTCTGGTGGTTTTGTTTGTTTTATCTAAGTTATAATTCCATGAGAAAGCAGTATCGTAAAGGAAAACGTGACACACTTAAGTACACCACCGAAATGAAAAGAGATTTACAAAGCCCGTATTGCTTTCTACATCTCCATATATTTTGTTTTCTAAACTAATCAAAAGGAAATAAAACAGAGAGTCAGCTTCAGTCTCCACTCTTTATTTATTTGTATGAATGCCATTTCCCCATTGTAACTTTTTCTTTCTATCTCCACTCTTGTTTGGTCTGGCTTAAAATACAATGCATTTTGACTGAACCATGAAAGCTTATAACAAAGTGATTAGAGACAGAAAAGGGAACAAAGCTCACTTTTGAGAAGGTTCAGCTCACAAATGATCTTCTGACCTTGAAATAAACCCGCTTCAGGAACAAAATTCAAATTGTGACTCTAACTAGGCAGCATCAAGGACATTTGCATCTTAAAGCAATTTAGAAGAGCTCATATAAAGTGCTTGATATTCTTTATGGTTTATTTTCCGTGATCTTTTCAGCATAAAAACTGCAATTCCTTCTTCAACTGAACAACATCCATTTTTAGCAGCAGGAGCAGGTATTTCTAACCCATCCTGTGTTACCACCTGCATTTATTCTTGCCCAATTCCTACTTGGCCAATCTCACTCATCCACGCTCTGCCTGTGGGCCTTTAATCCCTCTGATGGCCATGAACCCCTTGAGTTCTGTAGTCTCAGGAGCTTTTTCTGCGTTTATTTATTTATTTATTTATTTTTAATGTATGTATTTTATGTATATAAAGGATGCTATGTAACTAGTGAGCGTGGCCAGGTTTTTCCAAGGTGATTCTCTGTTTGCAGCTGAGAATAGATGTCATAATAGATGTTATACCTTAAAGCACCCTGGATTTTTAGGCAGTGCTGTGTAATTTGGGAAGCAGCTAATTATGGAGCTTCCCTGAGGGCTCTGGTGGCAAGGAAGGAGCTGTTCATATGCTTTGGGGTGTCTAGGTGATCTAGTGTCTCTGGGCAATCTCTAGGTGATTATATAGTGTAAGTTTTGAAGTCTACCTTGTAATGTTTTGCCTGATGTCTAGCTTGGTGAGATTCGTAACCTTGTGAGTTATTTTCTAGGGCAAATGCTTAGAAACAAGCAGCAGCTGCATCTGCTGTACCCAGGTAGTGGCTAATGATGGGCTCTGATCCCTTCTCTAGTGATAGGGTAGGGGATAACAAAGCATGGGCTTATGATCTTGGAATAATTCACGTCCCAGGTATGGGCTTTTTAAAGGCCCCAAGAATTAATCAAGACCACCTTACAGCAGCACCCTGAGACTTCTACCTTTACTTGGCATTCCTGGCTCAAGACTTCTGATTTACTTGCACCTGCCCTAGTAAATGTTCCTACAATGGCAGCTTGGTTACAAGGGAGATGAGGATGCTGTTATTAACAAACACATTAATGTCACCTGAAGCTGTAACAGTTCACACGCCTGTGTTTAAGGCAGCTGGGAGCAGCAGCCTATCCACAAGTGCTGAGCAATTCTGAGATGCAGGGGATTTCTGAGTGTTAATTAAGCTTTCTCCCCCAGGTCACAAGGGAAATGCTTGCTGTCTGTTTTATCTTGGCCTTTTCTCCCTTCACAAAGACAGAAATCAAACATTAAGAAATGAGAAGATGGTGCAAGAAAGATACAACAATCAATCAAATCCTTTCCAAAGCAGGAGTGGCTGCCTCTAAGTGACACTGAGAAAACAGAAGCAACTTCCTTCCTAGATGAAAGGTGAAGTAAGAAGATCTCGTTAGCATATTTTAACGAGCTACTGCCCTTTTGGCTGACAGACAGTGACTTCCATGTGTGCATGGTGCAGCTTGTAGAGGAGGTTGGCTTAACTCCTTTGTGTGACTGTGGGCTCTTGGGCTGCAGATGGAGGCTTGCTGTGCCCCAATGGTGGGAGCTGCAAGCCTCTGAAAATGTGCTAATGTAGTCACAGCAGGCCTCAGTGAAGGAGGAGTGCTGTGGCAAGGTCTGTGTAAGCATAAAGGCACTGGATTTGAGATGCGATCCCACTTTCCTAGGGCTCTGTCTTGCAACTGCCCTGAAAGAGCAGCTGTGAGGTTTAAGACTACGTGAGGCATCCTGAAGGGTGAATAAAATCACTTTCACTTATCAGATAATGCTTTCTTCTTACCTGCTCCGAATCTTCGTACAATAACTCTTTGCAGAAGTGCTTGGCATGGCTTCCTGCTCAATATCCCAGAGATATTAGAAAGTAGCTATGGGAGATAAGGGGTGGTTATTCACAGCGGGAGCTTAATCATAAATGGGTCCTGCTACAAATAAACATCTCTAAACAGATGCCTGGTGCAAAAGCAATGTCTCTATCCAGAGATTTATTCTATTTCATCAGTGATATGATAATTGACAGGCTTGTGTTTCATAAGTCTGTTTCAAGTTCGGGAGTTTTTTTTTGGGGGGGGGGGAGAAGGAGGTGATTTTTTTTTTTTTCTGGAAGCTGAGAGCTTGCAAGGATAACTTGCAGCAACTTCAGTCTTTAAAGATCTTTAACAGTAGTTCAATGTAAAAGCCACAACCGTGATCACAACTGATGGATAAGGCCCTTCAGCAAGGCAAAGTAGGGGGATTTGGCAACCCAGCCCTTCTCAGCAAGGATATCATGCAGTGCTTGGGGATGCTGGCCCTCCAGAACAGACAGCTTTACTGCTGGCACTGCAAATTAGGGCTTTCTGTTGTCTAAGCACTTGATCAAAAGCTTCTTGTCAGGAAGAATTAGTAGCTAAGAAAAAACAACTAAAAATGTTAGGCTTGAAGCAAGCTGATAAATGATGTTTTTCCTTCTGGACCATCCATCATATTTTTTTTTCTGATCACACTGATGCAATGGATGGATGAGTTGTTTTTCTCAGCTTCCTCTGACTTGCCATATGCAAAATATTTGTGTAGGGGTGCTAATCCTTGCTCTCAGATGAGTTCCTCAATCTGTCTAACAAAGTTTTATACCCAACTGAATTTTCTTTTCAAGCTGGAACTCCGTTTGGTCTCTGAGGTGTACTGGCAAGGCGTTTTTCCAAGATGCTTTCTTCATGCTCTACTGGATCACAAGAATGCTGAATAGCTGTCAATATCATACAGGGTAATAGAAAGTGTAGTAGGTGGCCTTATACATATATTTAACATCTAATTGGGGATTCACTGGCTTTAGTTGGATTCCACAGTCAGGAACTCTCCCAAGTGCCTTGCAGTGGCCAGACTCTGCCCAGCTCTGACTGTGCAGTGCTGAAAAAGTGTTTCCTTTTCCTGCTTCTCCCCTCCCTTGGTAAAAAATACGGTGGAGATGATCTGTGATAGAGCTGATCCTTCACTCAGGTAGTAAATTAATGCTATGGATCCTGAAAGGAACTTAGCAGAAGTCAGATGTGGGTGTTTTGTATGTCTGGGCACTGATCTGCCCTAGCTTGGACATCGGATGTAGATTTAGGGACGTGGCTTGAGGCACATTGCTCAAAATGTGAATATCAAGGGGAATTTTTTTCTCACTCACTACTTGAAGGGCTCAACCATTCATTAGCCAATAAAAATATACATAAATTGCTGCAATATTACTCAAAACAGTGAATGAAATAGCAGTCTTGTTTTTCTTGTAGCGAAAGAAAGTACATGTAAAATTTGGCACCCGCAGTAAGAGCTGAACAATGAAGTAAACGTACCCATGCATGAAGCAGAGCATTTTTAGCTCATGGCTTGCTTCAGCTGACGTACAGTTGATGTCTCTATTTGACATGGCCTTCAGGAAGGATTTCTTTAATTCATTTATAGACCTTGAAGTGTAAAATTGATCTCTTCTGGCTGTTTCTGATACTTCTTAGCAAACAAACGCTCCCTCCCCCAGGAAAGGCCTTTATGTACTTAGATTAATGATATGTAGAGTAACAGGAGCTCTTCAGTCAGCAGTCTAAAGGATAAGGCTTGAGCTATGACTGTTTCCTTGCTTATTAGGTAAGTGATGCATTAATTCTGTTGTGATGTTTATCTCAAGTAGCGCTATGTGTCTGGATGCTGTTAAGTGGCTTAATTATCTTTTTCTGTCCTCTACTTGCAAAAAGGTCAAATGCAGTACAAGGGAGCAAATCCCCGGTAATTTGATATTGAACTATTTTCAAAGGTTATTTGTGGTACGGCAGCTTTTCTCCTTGTCAGATAGGAAGCACTGCACTGTTTTGAGAATTCTGGAGTCTTGGAGCATGAAATACTTATTTCTGAATAATTTCAGGAGATGCGTAGTCCCTGATATCTGCATGAGACCCAGCAATGTCTGTTCTTTTGGTAGAAACCTGTTAACACTGAAGACAGATCAATTAATAAACTGTGTTACCTTTAAAAATTGAATTAGTTTGAGCTGCAGTGTATTTCTGATTATGAAATGCAGCTAGAATATGAAGCTCTTTAAGCTAAGGTACGGGTGCTAAGGTGGGGTTCTCAAAGTCCCAGACACTCCAGTGTCACTATTTAGTGACTGCTTCATGCTTCCTTACACATTATGGCGCTCAGTTTTCTAGTGGAAAGCTTAATCTTGTCCATCAGAAACTTCAAATGTGGCCAAGCTGCCCTGGATGACCCAGAGTGAAGCAGGATCCCACGTGGGGTTGACTGTTGACACAGAAATAAGTATTTGATGGAATAAATCCATGCTGCCAGATTGCAATATGGGATTTTTGTTTCTGGATGGACTTGATCTCTTGTTTTGCAGGAACAGTGTGAGTGGCGTGTCTAAGCAGCAGGAAAACACTAGACAGCAAGATAATTCCACAAGGAGAGAGGAGAAAAGGGTAAGTTAACTCATGTATTTTAATTGCAGCTCTGTAAGAGGCTTCACCATAGCAAACAGATAGCATGCCAGTAACAAAACAGAAATAAACCTGGCAGAGCAAATAACCTTTCCCCTTGCTAATTAATGAACCTGCTAGAAAATGCCAGGCAGGAAGTGTTCAAGGGACTTTGTGATGCTGTCACCCAGAGATGTCAGCAAGTCAATGTGGAGTTGAACATGAGCTGTGTAGATAAAGCAGGACGGACAGATTACTTCTGTGGGCATTATTATAACTTCTGGAGATGACAATGAAAACTAGAGAGTTCTAAGCTACTCCATTTGATTTCTTCCTTTAATCCCTTTTAGCTGTCAGTTTAATCGGGCTGTGTGAACTTGGTTGTGATTTAAATCATACAGGGGAGTGGTTTGCTTAAGCTTCTGTATGGGGACCTGGGGTTTGGTGTGGTCCATATAACAGGCTATCATTTGTTCTGTGGCCTTTGTAGACAGCCTCTCAACGTGGCAGCAATGGCACCAAAAGCTGTCACAACCTGTCTGAGGAGCACGTAACTGCAAATACTTCCATAAAAGCACATGCAGAAACAACGAGCCTCTGAAAGCCCTTCAATGGAAAGTAAACTGGAACATGACTGGCCTTGGATGTGGCATTTTTAATATTTATGTGGATTTTTCTTGAGGAAAAACTATAATGTATGGAATTCAGCTCTTAATGAGATCCTCAGAAGGCTCTCACTACTAGAAAAGCCCTTCCTAAAGTCTGGTGCCTGTTCTCAGTCTGTTATGCAAAACCAGGCTCTCTGTGTGATCTGGCACTTGGCAGGCAAAATTCTTCTGCAAAATGTGTGAATTGCAAAAACTCTTTGTTACCAGATCCTGATGTCTTAAGTCTTACTAAAAGCTCCAGAGCTTTCAGCTATCAGTCCTTTATTTCAGATTCTCTGGAAACACTCAGCACCACCACCCATCTAATGCAAGAACAAGGCGAAAAGATTTACTGGGAGACTTCCAGTGAAAGAGCTTCTGTATCCTGCATTTCATCCTCCACTGAGCTTCAGCTACCAAAGAAATACATAGATGACAGCACATCTGTTAAGAACACAGCAAGAGCAATCTTTCTGCTTTCTCATCTTAACCACTTCAACAGAGCCAAGTCCTCTCATCTTGCTTCATTACATGTTTATTTGCATGCTGTAATCAAATGTAACAACCTTATGTCCAAGGTACTTCTCGAGCACACAGATTCTCAGAGCTAGAAATGCTTTTTGTTATGTCTGACAAGTGGTCTTTGACAAGCCATGTGTGCAGTGAGTGATGCAAGGCTCTGGCATAGTCACTGAATAATGTGGTAGCAGCCATGGGGTTGTGTTCTTTGGGTTTAGGGTTTCAGATCCCCTTGGCTTCCAAGTTAAGCCTGTGGAGAGCTTCAGTCTGGAAATCTGATTTAAAGTGACTGGGCTGATAGTGCTCAACAGAACTGTAGCAAAATAGATAATGTAGCAAGTGTAGGGGTGAGTTTCTAAAGCCAAGTCTGTATTAAGCTATTTTAAAAAATAATGAAAAATCAATACTACTTCCTGTCTTCATTTGCTATCAGGTGAGAATTTGGTGTTGCTTGTAATTTTTTTCTCAGTGGCTTAGAAGCTTAACTTCTATCTCAGAAATGAGCTTGAATATTTGGGGAATGAAGTGCCGTTTATGGGGCCGAGAAGTTCTCTGCCTGTATGATTCTTCCATAGGATTCAACAAGGGACTGTTCAAGGTGCTTCTTGGTTAAATAAAATCTTCTGGAGCACTGTTCTGCATTTAATGTGCAGAGCTAGGTCTGTCTACCTAAAATCTCTTATTCTGGAGAATTTGAGGCAATTGACAGGTCCCCTAGGTCCTGAGGACCAGGGTAGGCCCGTAGAGGTAGGCCCATAGAGGCCCGGATACTTGTGGAACGGCTGGTGGCTTACTCAGATCTCAGGCTGAGTGGATCCTGCTGTTTGGTGTCAGGTCCCTGCTAGTTCTCCAGTCACAGCAAAGCCCAGAAGAGGTCTGAACAAAGCCCTGGATGCAAAATAAACCTGGTATGTGCAAACCGGGGGTGTTCGGGAGACAAAGGGAAGGGACGTGGCCGAATTGCGTTCCCTTGTAGTGAAGAAGGAAAGATGTATTATCAAAAATGGGTTTTCTTTGTCTCGCGTAGCTACAATAAAAATGTTCAGGCTGCAGAACCATGAAAAGAAATTCATTTACTTGGAGTATGCAAGGAATTATGATGAGATTTCTAGCTAATGGCCTTTGACAGATAGAAGGGGTAATAGAAATGCAACTTTATTCTCAATCAAAGAAGCAATGAAATGAGGTTTTTAAATGATAAACCTTGTCACATTGAAGCCATCTATTTGTTTTGTGAAAGAAGCAGTTTCAGACAGAGTAGGAAAGGGAACTGGGGAGGTCAGTTGAACAACCATCAAAGAGCAAAGCAATCAGGGGACACCAACCTCAATTTAGTGTAGCTATCATTATTGCCCTTCCCAAAAGCAATCAGTGGCTGTGTAAAGATGCAGTTTAGTAGTGTTTTGTGCTATCCCAGTGTAGCTGAACTTCTGGTTAGCACTGCATGCTTAAAAATCACACCCTTAACCACCAGCTATGGGAGAGCAAACCCTCATGCTACCACACTGCTATGATGTAGGTAGGGGTGCAAACTGACTTGGAGTGTTTGCAGTAGGAAAACAACAGCATGGAGCTGTTGTCTGGATTGGAAGGTTGAGTGCTGGTCAGCAAGAAACAAGAGAAAGTACACGGTGCTTTTTACAGGTCACTTCAAGGCTTTCAATATCAGATTTTCCTATAACCAGACACTAGCTGCCACAAGATTGATCTGTCTGATACAGGGGAAATAAAAGCCCTGGAAAGGAATACTGAGGGGCAGGAAAAAAAATATTTAATGTGATAGAAGCAAATGATGCTTCTGGGAAACAGCTCTCAAGAAATGCCAAAAATGCTAATTCTAAATACATGATCTTTTCCAGCTTCAGCAATAAGAGATTGACAACAAAGGCTATTATTTCATCAGGTAAAATTAAGAAGATGAAAAGATGCTAAATAAGTAACATTAGTGAAGGACCCAATTTTGTTCCTTTGTGAAGTGAGAAGTAATTTCACAATTGTCTTCCAGTGGATGCTGACTGGGACATGAATATTCTGCTGCTTGAAAAGCTATCACCAAAGCTATGCATGGGCTGGACCACTTTTATTCTGAGTGCCTTTGCAGAGAGCACAGCAATGTAATAAGTGTGTTATGGGTGACTCAGGCCCGATAAATCTTCAGGCTTAGGCTACGATTTACAGGAAGGAAAAATAAACCTTTTGAACCACAAGATGAAAAACAACCCTGGGTCTGTTGCTAAATATAGCTCTGGTTGTGAAAGCAGAATTTGATTTGCAGAAATTTACTGAGGTAGGGAATGGCAAGACTGAATATAAAGTAACATAACAGGGTAAGAATCAGCAGCGTGCATACAGAGTGGCAGAAAATGAAGATGAAGACAGAAACCAGACAGTCACAGGTTTTAAACAAGCAGGATTAGGCTGTGCTTTCAGCTGGAGCTTGAAGTCTGAGCGTTTGCTTCAGCAAGATGGCAGTGGCCATGGGAGGCATTTGGGTTTCACAGCTTTTCACCTGTAGAAAACATCCATTGCTTCTTCCTTACCCTGGGGTGTAACAATTTTTTACTGCCTGAGGGTCTAATACCATGTGTTTCAGTGGAGCTGTACTTAATTCATGCCTGTTTAAGTCGTATGCTTATAAATGACCCAAGGGATGGATCCAGAGCTCATGGACTTGAGTGCAGTGCCAGTGGTCAGGGATGCTTTACTAGCCACATGAGCTTAATATATACCACTATAGCTTAATATATACCACTGTATACCACTTTTTGCAAAGCCACTGCAGCATTTGCCAGTGCTGGTCCTAAACACCCTGTTAACTAAATGTTTTGAAGCTGTTACAGCATACTAATAATGATTAATACTTTTTGTGGGTGCCGTGGAGTGCTGTAGGGAAAATCAATGGTCTGCGTGGGAATAAATCTTGCTTTTTTGTCTTTGCAGCAAAATACATCTTTTGAAAGTACAGAGAAGACGATGACTAAAAATTGGCCAGAAAAAGATATCAACATCAGTCAAGAATAACTACAATGAAAACCTGTATTATAGACACTAATGATAACATGAGTAACCTTGAGCCTGAAATTTTAAAAGGAACACAATTTGACAGTGTATCACTTTTGGATATAATAGTTTTTTATTTTATTTTTTGTTTTGCTCAGTAGTGGAGTCCATCCTAAGACATTTTTAGTTCTGTGAATCTGGAAGATTTAGTGCTAGAAATCCCATTGCCCTCCCTCCCCATGCAGGGTTTTGGTGTGTGGATATTAAATGCATAACCGTGCTAATATGCCAGATATCTGCCAAATAATTTCTGCTGGATCTGGACACATAATTGCTGCTGAGACAAAAATGATTGAAAACCACTTGAGTGTTCAAAGTCCAGCTGAGACAGAAATACGTATTCTGGTTCTTTATTCTTCCAGTGACTGCATATCCATTGAAGTCAGATAAAACACCCAGGATTACTCAACACTTGAAAGACTGAATGGCATTTGTGCTGCAGTTGAATTGTTCTTAAGAAACTACTAGAATTTCAAACCCTCAGCCATTTTTACTGCAAACTGATACTGTCCCAACTTGTGCAGGCTTAATGAAAACTGGCGTCCTTTTAACCAAAAAAAAAAAAAAAAAGAAAAAAAGAAAGTGAGAAGAATCAGGTGTCCTTATTGTATAAAGAAGAAAAGCTGATATTCCAGAGATTTTACAAGGACTATATTTTTCACAGATACAGTTCCCCAGATAATGGAGCATACCTCTATGTACTGTTCAAACAGTCTTAAAGAAAAGACGTATATAAAGGTTGGTTTTGACCTAGATTTTTCTTTGATAGCTTTCCACTTAGCTGCTAGTGGACAGGCAGAAAGCCATCAACCCTGTTAGCATTATTAATGCCTGCAAAAGTGATATGAGAAATGACTGATAACTGACTTTTTCCCTTGTCCTTACAGATGGTAACTCCTGTGTCCTAATACCTGGTTTGAACACTTACACTCAGAGGAAAGAAGCTGAGCATTGAGGGACTGATGCTCAGATTAGGAAAGCTCTGCTGAGATACACTGATTTATGCTACCTGCAGCTGCTGGAAATCCAGCAGCACTGAAATCAGCATCACAGAGCTTTATACCAGTTTGGAAATCTACTATCTACTTTTTTTTTTTTTTTTTTTTTTTTTTTCAGAATCAGGCTCTCTGAAGTCAGTGGTGTTATACAGATTTATATGAATTACTTTTCTAAGAAATCCCTACACACTACCCAAAATCACTGTAGTACTTTAGAGCATCTTCATCTGACAGATGCTATCATCCTCTTTTCTGCATGCTGCTTATCTAATCACGTGGAATTGGATGCTTATATTGTGCACAATTGAGTCTGTTAGTGGGATCCTGATCTGATTGGGGGGTCCCAGAGCTGTATGAGGGATTATGAGGATAAAAGGCATGGAAACACAGAACAGAGATCTAGAAAAATGTGATTTTAGATTGCATTAAAAGGCCTGAAATGCTTTTGTTATGCCTAACCTGAAAGAATAACCAAAACATAAACAAATTATATCATAATCCTATAAACAGGCCATTTAAAAATACAGCTATTGAAAGGCATTTTTTTTCTGTGTAGAAATTGGTGTAAAGATTTTAATAATTTTTATCTTCTTTATAAAAAGGTAATATAAGTTTCCAGTGCACAGGACTCCCAGAAACCTAGACTTGCTTATTAGAGCCATAAAACCTCACCCACCTAAATGCAATTGCTGATCGGAAGCAGCTGAAATATTTCAACCTTAAGGCAAATTATTTCCCAATGTTATACTTTTACTGCAGCATTTTGTTGTAAAAGATGGGGTGGTATCTATCCCCAGCCATGCCCTAGTGCATTTATCTTATTTGTTCCTCCCTTCTCTACCTTTTATTCTGAGTGCAACTGAAGGATTGAAGATTGCCATTAAATGGAACCGTTTTTCTTTCTTCTTTTTTTTTTTTCTTTAACATCTTCCTTTTTTTTTTCGATTCTCTCCCAGATTACCTGTGTAAGAGTGTCTATAAATGTCAGAGCAAGTCAGGCGTGCAACAGCTGGAGACTAAATATAGAGTCTAACAAAAACATACAGGCATAGGAGAATGCCACAGGAAGGAGAACACCTCCAGTTCTTGTGACAGATGCTCCATTTATCCACAGCAGGGATTTGTTAACTTCTCCACCATGGGCCAGGTCTTGGTCTCACCAAAGCGTTGAATGCTTCAGTATCCAGAAAGAGAGAAATCTGATTGTGAACATTCTTTGCTGGGCCCAGATTTCTTTTAAAGATTTGAGCCCCATCAGACACCATAATGGCAAAGAACTCAGCACTAATGTTCAAATTAAGCATTTTAAGAAGCAATGGGAGGAGATCCAGGGTTTATTTCAATTTTCAGCTGGAGATGGGACAGAACTTGCAGTGCCTGAGAGCTGGGAGAAGGGCTAAAATGAGATGAGCCACCCCACTCCCACGGTTCAAAATCCACTGCAGTTGGTGATGTAATTGCTGTTGTTTTTAAGACCATTAGGTAAAACTCATATTAGAAATAAATATTTTAGTGAGGTCTTCATTTGTATGCCCAGTGTTGGTGCTAAAAATATGAGAAAATAAAGAGATAATTATCCAATTCCTGTTGATCATGGAATGCCTAAGAGTTTTTTAATAACAGAAATAAAACAGATTGATATGCATTCCACCACCTACTGAACTTGAAGGGTTTGTTCTTATCTGGGATAAATTAGCACATGCTTCATGTAAACAAGGTATTGGATCTGGCACTTCGCAAAAAATCTATGATATGAGAGGATTAATGTGCTTTTAAATTTGTTTTTGAAAATGACATGGGCATTAAACTGCTCAGCTCAGCTGCAATGTGCTTGTCCAAAGAGTTTTGCAATCCAATAATCACATAACAGACTTTCCTAGAGTTCTCAACTATTGCCAGATGGAAAAAGGGGAAAAAAGAGAAAGGCAAGATATGAGAAGAAGGGTTGATGCAGTCCTACCCTCACCTTTGAAAATTGCTTATCAGTTGTCTGGGGTTCTGTGCCTCTCCTCTGTATGATGTTTGCCAATGGATATACCTTTGGGCCAGCCTTAAAAAAGGGTTCATGAGTCTCCTCACATGTATATGTGTAGATGATTGAAGATACACCTGGGCCTTAGCTGTCCACAGCTTGTTTTGTGCAGAGGGAGGCTTTTTTCTTGTGGCATTGTGTTGGGTTGATGTTGGCTGACCACCAGACACCCACCCTTCTCACTCCCACTCCTCAGCAGGATGGGACAGGGAGAAAAAGAAGGTGAAAAAGGTCTTCTGTTGAGACCAAGACAGCAAGATCACTTACCAACCACTGCCATGGGCAAAACAGACTCAACTTAGGGAAAAGCTGTTTATTGTCAATAAAAATAGATTTGAACAGTGAGAAACTGGGACAAAAAGCAAAATACCTTCCCCTCCACTCCCACCTTTCTCCTAGACTTAGCATCACTCCTTCATTCCCTACTCTTCCTCCTTGCCTACTCTTGGAGTCCAGCAGTTTTGTTTTCTGTAATAAAACAACATCATCTCAGGTATAATCCCAGGCAAGACGATAGTTGAGGAGAACCTCTCTTCATCAGACCCCTGGGCTCTGTTGTCCACCTTGGCACTGCTGCTTTCTTTATTACTGGTAAGGCGTGCCTCCCTTTGGAAGGCATTCCTTACTAGAGCTGTCAAAAATTACTTTTGACTAGCTTACAAAATACACCATGCTTTTAATTAATCAGATAGAAAGACAAACATTGCATTTAAGATCCAGGTTGGTAATTTATTCAAAGATGGCTGCAGTCAGATAAACTACCTAAGATGCTATTGTTTTGCCAAAAAAACCAACAAACAATATTCTGCTGATTGATCTCCCTGGATTGCTTTTATTTTGTGAGTAAATGTGTTTGTAATTTTGAAGACAAGTTATAATACAACCAGACTGTGTGTTTTCAGCATTTAGAAACACCCAAACTGAGGCCAGAGCCTCTCAGTTGCCATAAATTAGCTCACCTGCATTAGGGTCCAGTGATTCCAGCAACCCCCTCCTATCCACCTGAGAATAATAAAGAGCACTGTTAAGGCTTTAATTGCCCCTTAATCTATTGAACAAGGAAATAAGACAGGGGAGTAGTACTGATCTCATTTTTTTTGACCTGCCTGCCTTTTAGTCATACCTCAGGTCAGAGCTGGCTTTTTCCCCTGAGTGTTTCTCTGTGTGAGGGGGTGGACAGAGAAGACTTAAAGATGGATGGCAGCACCTATCCTTACTGCTTAGATGTAATTACTTTGATTACATTACTTGTTGCTGAAGATAGAAGAGTAAGCTCTTCTTCCTCCAAGGATTCAACCTCACTGAGTTTCTGTTTGTTCCCCAGTACCTTCAGAGCACTTCACACCTGCAGGTGCTGCTGAAAAAATGCTGACTTGCAAGTGGACTGGATGCAGGAACTCAAAATGGAGGAAAACACTAAAATGCTCTTCCAGCCTTCCCACAGCCTGTCTGCAGCTGGAATGTAAGTGCATGCTCTTTTCTTGGGTTACGTGAACTGCAGCTCGATGATGTTTTCTGGACGCTGTGGTACAAGGTGCTACTTCTCTCCCTGCCTGCTGAGTTTATTTACTCTTACTGCTACAGCTAACCCCTGGAGGGGGTTTTTGAGACGTTCACTTGTTAGGAGCTTTCTGGTCCTGGAGGGATATGTATCAGTTGTCTGAAAAAGTAATGAAATAATTCTGCAGGAGATGTCTTCTGCAGAACAGCGTTGAGCAGGTGTCTGGCCCGAGGGGTACCTGGAGAAGGGCAGCGATGCAGGCGCCGCAGGTTTTGCTTTGGTGCTGTAATTAGGTATAGGAAGGAAGAGGAGAGAAAGCCCATTGTTATTCTGCTCAGAGCTCGGTTTTGCTAACGCAGCACAGCCTACGCTTCTGACTCACTGGTCTCTGCCAAGCAGAGGACTTCTTCCAAGCAGAGCTGCTTGACTCAAAGTCAGATCAGAGCAAGCAGAAGCATTTCCAGGGCTTCTCTACAGGCAGCTGCCATCTCATCTTCCTCACCTCTTGCTTTTCCTCTAGACAGCTTGTCATGTAATTTTATGGAGCAGGTGGTAAGGGAGAGAGGTCATCAGCCAGTACAGATATCTTTTCATTAATCTCTTGACTCTTTCAAAGGCATCTGAAATAAGAACATCAAAATTAGAAGGTCCTAGGTCATGTAATGCATATAAATCAGCCAAGCTGGCAATGCTCTAGCTCCATGCGCTGTTTGATTCGGCAAGAGGTATTTTTACAGTATTGCAAAGGTATCTTTGCCGTCTTGAGCTGGCTGCCTGCCTGCATGCGTGGCTGTTGGGAGCCTGTCTGTTAGGAGAGCAGGAGCAGGTTACTCCAACACAGGAGGGCGAAGCTATGAAAGGGAACAGCTGTGCCCCCGTAAGCATATGGTATCCGTGACTCCAAATCCCTTTTGTGCAGAGGACAGTTCCAATATGGGCATGTCTAGCAGGTTAGCGTATCCTCTCCTTTGTTAGGAAGGAGGCTTACAACCTGACACTTCTTATAGTATCACTTCTGGGCTTTCTTTGCTTTCGAAATAGCTGTCTTGATGCTAGGAACTGATCTGCAACTGGTTTAATTGGCCTACTGACATATGGAGCGATACTAACTGGTATCAGCTGGATATCTGTCTGATAGCTCCATGTTCTTGTTGGGTAAGAGATAACAAAACAAAAAAAAAGTGGAGATTACCTTTTAAGAAGTCATCAGAAGCTTAAAGATTGGAGTTACAGGAGGATTGGGGTGCTACTGTATTTTCCTAGAGGGACTTTTTCCTCCTGGTTTCTGTGGCAGAAACCCTTATCTGCACATTGTGACTAGCAAAACAAAGGAGCTTGCTCAGACACTAGTGTGGAATTTGCTTAGTTCTATCATTAGATATATTTGTAGGGTTGATTCTTTTCACACCTACTGTGGAAACTGGGAGTCACTGTACTGGGCTGCAGCAATTTAAATGTGATCAGAAGCCATCACACTTCAGCACAATGGTATGGGTGAGCTGAGCTGAATGTCAAGTGTCTGATTTGAAGCTGTTAAATCAGAGAGGCCATGCTGAAGGAAACGCGCCATTCCCTAATAGGGCTGGACAAGGCTTTATTAGGTTGGTTATTGGAATGATTTGAAATTCCATCTTTGCTCCGGGGAATTACAGAACTAATTATAATATGGCAAGGATATCTTTTTGACAGAGATCTGAGAGCACTCGATGAATGTTCCTTATGCCTTTTGTGTGGTGGGTGAGAAGGATCACATTGTCCACAGGTTTGCCCATTTTATAAAATGATTATGACAGGCAAGAGGTGGGTCTCCTTTAATGAGCTCTGATCCTTTGATGTAGTTCCTTTGTTCTGAAGGACTTTTGTCTCCTTGGGGCACACCTTACACTGCATCGATAGAAATTTCATAGGCTATTTTGCAGGATCATTGTCACTATATTTATGGCTGGCTTTTTATGAGTGTACTTTGTGAGGAGGGTTTGGCCTAAATCAGAAATGAGAGGAGAACTGGGATGGTTATTTCTTGTGGTTATTACCCTGGAAGCAAAATCGAATTTCATATATTTTAAGTTGCTATGCTGTGATTTGGTCTCCTTTTTCCTTTGGCATTGTATTTTGGGTGGCTAAGGAATTTCATTTAGAATAATTTTCCTGCTAGTACACAGGAAATTTTTTCTACCAGAGAAAATTACATTGAACTTGGTGTCAGGTATTTCTTTTCATGGGCAGTATGACTTCAGCTGTCTGCATATGCAGTATTGAAGAGGCGACATGAAACTTGTTTGTCTAACCACCATGTTTTAAGATTTACAGCATACTTTCAGTCTCCTAAAAAGAAAATAATGTGTTATCATGTGATCATAGACCTACATGTATAAATATTTCCAGGGAGACCTGTTTCCTTAAGGCATTAGTCAGGTTGAAAAGGTGGAATTAAGTTAAATGGCTTTGGACAACTTTACTGACATCTAATGATAATCAATATATTATGTTTGCATGTGGTGTCCTGTAATTTTAAGGTTATGAGTAACCTTTGGCCTCTCTCCTTCTGAAGGAATGGAGAGATATACTGGATATACAATTGGCTACTTCATTTTTTCTCCAATTTTCTGTTGCCAGGAAAAATCATGGAATGGTTTGGGTTGGAAGGGACCTTCTAAAAATCGTCTAATTCCAAACATCCTGGCAGGGACAATCCTGCCATGGGCAGGGACACCTTGCATCAGACTAGGCTGCCCAAAGTCAAATCCAGCGAGGCCTTGGGCACTTCCAGGGATGGAGTACCCACAGCTTCACTGGGCAGCCTGTGCCGGTGCGTCACCACTGTCACAGTGAAGAATTTCTTCCTAATACCTAACCTGAATCTCCCCTCTTTCAGTTTAAAACCATTATTCCTTGTCCTATCACTACACTCCCTGACAGTCGCTCCCCAACTTTTCTGTAGGCCCTCTTTAGGGAAGGGGAGGAGGTGGTGATGGTGGGAGTTAAGTTTTAGGAGGAAAAAAATATTTTCTGGAGCTGGAAGTAATGTATTAACACAAATTTGGTTCTTTTTCTGCACTGCACACTCCTTCACTGATAAGGAAGAGTCTGAGTCTAGCCAAAAGTATTGTTATTGACTGTGCATATTTTAAATACTTATTTCCAGGAAAGTTAATAGGCACAGATATATAACAGCTGCTCCCAACCAGTATGTGTCCTTAGAGAAAACGTTCAGTTGGTGCAAAATAAGAACCATCTCCTCCAAGGAACCCATGCTATATTTCAATGGCTTATGACTAGTGAACCCGTTCCTGCGTGGCTCTCAAAAATGAGATGTATTTCATATCATCAAAGTCATCACAGCTTTTTCTCTGCTCTTGCAGGGGAGTGGAAATTTAATACTGATTAATACCAACAATAGACTGCAGCTGTCTCGCTTACTGCGAGTTTCTACGCTGGCCAGCAAATGTTGTATGAGATATGAAGGTGTCTGTCCCCTGCCCTTCTTTCACCTACTCCTTGTCACAAATGAGCCCTCGGCACAGAAGCACAGTCAGGAGCTATGTTACTCTTCATTCTGCTCATTCATCTCCAGGGGCAGGAGGTTAATTTGGGTAGCCAGGAGAATAAATACAGACTCTGGATGTGTTTGAAGAACTGCTCTGGCACTGGAAATACTCTAGCTGCTGCCAGCACAGTTACTTGCCATCCCTTTCATTGTGTTCCCAGTATGCAGGGCACAAAACTCAGCAGGTAGGAAATGCTGTTATTAGTGTGTGGGGTGATGTTCGTGGAGCAGGCAGGAAGCTGAGCACCCACAACCCTCATGACACACAGCATCTCCCTCCAGCTGAATTGGCTCGTGGGCCATATGCTTGTCCTTGGCTATGGTACAAAATGGCTGAAAGGCAGTCAGAGAGGAGATAACAAGCCGTAGAGATATGGAGAGGAGGACAGGGACACGTCAGAACTAATAAATCCTTCTGAAATATTGATTGAACTCTTTGCATACTGCCTTTGTTTCTCTAACTCTTCATAAAGTATCAATTTTCCTCACGTCATCTCATTACCTGGGGTAAACGTCAAACTTCCCTAAGGTGCACTGTGCATTGAAAGGCTCGAGTCTTTGTATGGAATTGAGGAGGACTAGACTTTTAATCCTTTTCTTCCCAGATACCTGAGATTCTCAGGAATAGGGATTGGAGGCTATGAAACAGGTGTTTGGAGAACATCTAGTCCCTAAATTAAGCATCAGTTATCTGCTCTGCTAGAAACTTCCCCTGTGATCCTGAGCTCCTGAACTCCAGATTTATAAAACTTGCACAGAAGTTCCTCTTCCATGGCTTTCAATGAGATTGTGGTGCCTATAGCTTTGTATTTTGGGGTGTAGAGTCTTTGGTAATCAAATTCCTGAGATCAGTGGCATTTCAGAGCCAAGAATGTTCTGTGGCTGTGAGCTTTAGCCTCTCTACCATTATCTATGAAAATGGAGTTCGTAATCTTCCATTCCTCCTGTCTATAATTCTCTACTCTGTTTAGCCTGTCCTTTCTTTCTAACAATAGTTGTTTCTCAGCAGTTTAGCACTGGGAAAGGCCTTATTATTTTGAGAAAGTTCATTTCTGTACAGTGCCCAGTGCAACAGAGTGGAGGTACTGACTATTCTTGATGCAACAGGAGCATCTGAAGGCTTGGGCACTAAAATATCCTCAGATACAGAAGCTTGTCAGACCAGTGCAGTTAGGAGGTAATTTTTTTCATGCCAAGGAGAGAAACAATCCTTGGGTAAAAGAGTTTCTAAAGGAAAGCTGTGTTAGATCGGGCTATCTCTATTATGTAACTTAATGTATTGCAGCAGCATGACTCTACAGTTCTGTTGCAGCTCTCTGCTGGTTACAACATTTTATTACCCTGTGGATGCCAGGATTTGGAGATGGGGTTTTATTGATTGCCGGTAGAGCAAGCTGATGTTCAGCCAGTTGAAAATGGTTTCAAAGAACTCATTTTGCTGATGTCTAGTTTTTTGCTTTTTAATTTTTCTTGCTTTAAATCTGATCTCAGTCTGGTGCTCATGCTAGGCTTGAACGTCACAAGAGAGCTTTGTCTCAAGTGGGCTGGTGTCAGGGAATTCACAGAAAAATAAATTTTTTATAGCCGTAGATAAAGGAATCTGTCATGAAATATTGCACAGACTACTGGAGAAGGCAGAGAGAAAGGTTGACATTGCGATTTTTAAATTTTCAAAGTGAACTTAGGTTAGAACATTATACAAATAGAATCAAATCCATGGAGCGGGGCATTCATGGCAGCACGGGGAAGGAGCTGGAGCTGAATCCTGAATCTTTTAATGAGTTGAGGCTACCACTGAGCTCATGAGGGTGTGATAGCGGAATGGGTCAATTGCTCCAAGTCCTCTGCACGCCAAACAGAGCTCAGAATTTTAACAAATAAAAGTCCTACTGAACGCTCCTTCTCTCATAATTTGTGAGAATGAGACTTAAACACAAGGCAAAAAACTCGGCACCATCACACGCTGCCAAATTCAGAACTTGCCAGGCTTTCCAGTTAGTTGAATTCCAGATTGCTGTTGACTGTCTCTAGTTATCTGAGTCTGCAGATCGTATGAAACAATAGCTCATACGAGTGTCACAAAATGGAAGAGATTCTTCAGACTGTAAATGTCTTTCTCATTTGGTTTCATGAGGAAGGGAAGCAAGTATAAAGTGAGGAAGGAATATTTTTTTCCTCTCTAATGAAACATTTCTGTCTGCAAATTAAAAGTGTATCTATTTTCAGATTGTCAGTTTTGTTTTAGCACGTTGTGGTGTGGCATGTGAAATGCAGAGTTCGCTGCTAGGTGTGGCTCTGGAATCAGAATTTCACTGCATTTGTTGGAGAACACTAGGGAACATCAAGT
Organism: Anas acuta; assembly: GCF_963932015.1. NCBI lineage: Eukaryota > Metazoa > Chordata > Aves > Anseriformes > Anatidae > Anas > Anas acuta. The sequence goes on along the minus strand of NC_089005.1, from coordinate 2,430,157 downwards.
TCAAGGAAAATTAATTTTTCACCAGAAAACACTGAAGTTTTGCAAAACTACTGAGGTTTCACTTTTTTTTTTTTCTGATTAATGAAAGAGAAAAACCACATAGGAAGCAACAAGGCTTGAAGAGATGCTAGGATGCGTCTTCATCTCAAGTCAAGCAAAAGAGAAGCTAAATCTATGCCTGTTTTCTTATTTAGAGGCTTCACTCTAGCTAAGGGAGGCAGTGTGATCCAGGGGCAATGTGGAAAAGCTGGTAGGAGTCATTACCTGTTTCCTATGGCCTTCTTCCTACTACTATCAGAAAATTTTGCATCTTAATTCAGTGACAGAAAGCTCAGGCTTTGTTTGACCTGGGATCCTGGAAGAGACTGTAGTGTTGCTTTGTCTTGGTTTCCCTGTGTATACAGTAGGGCTAAGGATACTTTAATGCTTTTTCCTGAAGTCTACAATTAGCTGCTATGTAAGTGGCAAAACGGACAATTCATATAATTATGTAGGAGTATTGCCTAATTAAATGATTATCTCTTCTGAAGATGGAGTATTTGCATAATTATAAAAGGAAAGCTGGATTGAATATCAGAGCCTGGGCTCTGTGAAACAGCTATAGGATACTTGCACACCTGTACTTCCTAAAGCTAATCTGGTTTTGAAAATAGCATTGGCCACGTTGGATAAAGGGAGAAGCAGGAACATATGTGTTTCCACCCCAGAGGCAGAATTCCTGCTCTCCACTCCAACAGGCTTGCTGCCAAAACAGCTCGGCTGCTCTACGTTTTATCTGCAATGCATCAGTAGCTTGTGCAGCCCCTTTTTGGCACTGTTCTGATTGCCTGTGCATAGATGCAACCTCACCAGCCTGCCCCGATGAAATGCTGCATTCAGCTGTAACTCTTGGCTTGCTGTGCATTAGCCAACTGATGCTTTCCTGCACTGAAATTGCTGTTCCAGAAAAACCAAACAGCTGGCATCTTTACCCAAAGGAAGACTTTTTTTTTTTTTTTTGCTGAGGATATCTGAAAGCTACCATAGCTATGAGGAGATACCTTTCATCTGTAGAAACATAAGATCTAACACACAAAGGGGAATACAGAAGGCTACCCAAGGTATCGATGAGTCCTTGAATTGCTGTCAGAACAGCATGTTTTATGTGGTTTGTAGGGATAAGTATAAGTCCCTGGTCGCTTCCTTCCATGCACACCAAATCCATTGCATTTTGAATATATTGTTCTCATGTTTCTCAGGAGATGTATCTGTATTGCTGCTGGGAGATGGGTCCATGCACTGTTGCAGTCCCACTCGAATAACCTTGATTTTTAGGGTAGGTTGGCTCTGGAAATCAATGAAACTGTAACATAAGGATGTAGAGTAAAAGTTGGAGGCACAAAATTACACGTATAAGTCAGGCTTGTCCACCACCCTGCATCATGTATTATCTTTTACGCTGGTGGCCACAAGCTGTGGAGGTTTTAGCTGAATCCTCATTGTGAGGAGCCTACAAGTTGGTGAACTCAGTTTAGATAACTGTGTTCTTGATGGATCTGGGCTTTGACCTGCTTCATTCCATCCCACCAAGGTGTTTAATGAGGATATGGAAAGCTGAGAGTTTCTTGTGAGCACTTGGGGTGTGATGTGAGAAAATCAGATCGCCTTTGGAGCAGCTCCGTGTGGCACTACAAACGTGACATGGCATCTGGGGAATTTGAGATGCTTAGTGAGATATTAAACTGCTTAGAAATAGCCAAAAGGATGTGTTTGGAGGTGTTGAATTTGGCTGTTAAGTGGGGTTGTGGCCCCAGACATGCAGCGGGAGCAGCGGTTGCATCTTGGTCCCTCACTGACCTGTTGAGGGAGTTAAGATGAGGGAGGGACTATACTCATATGGAAATCTTAGGGAAAAATGGCATTGCTTGTAAGACGATAAAACTTGTGGATCTTGTAATGAAAAAGGGCAAATTCTTTCTCCTCCTCGATCATAGTTAACCTTGAAAGGACTAAGGGAGAGACACTTCACCTCTGCAGTACGGGTGCCTGAGTACAAAACGCGACATACCTGGGGACTGTTTTTACAGAAGGAAATCAGATAAATTCTTTGGGATGCATCACTGGCACTGCTGCACCCCACCGCCCTCCTCTTTTATAAGCAGTGAAATGCCAGGTCGCCAGCTGGGAGGGGGACAGAAGAAGCTGGTGCTGTGCCAGGAGGAATGATCACGGCGAGGAACCTGCTGAATGCCAGGAGTGAGCATTCAGTCAGTCAGAGCTGGTCTTTTCTTTGAAGCTATCCAAGTGAGCTCATGAATATGAACTATTTTGAAAATAGCTGTGGTTTTCATCAGCCCAGAAAAGGTGCACTGCTGGGCTGAGGAGCTCACAGACTGATTGGTATTTTTCCTGGCCTCCCAGGTAATGTTTATCATAAGGGATGTGGCTGCGATCAGAAGTCGCTGTCAAACTGGGGGAAGAGAGAACTGGCAGGTTTTTGCTAATGTATTGCATGCTAATTCTGTGCCCTTCTTTTGGATCCATTTCTGTAAAAAAAAAAATAAAATTATTTCATGGGCATTCATGAGCCCATAGAGCACTTTCTCAACTCTAGATGAGGAAATCAAGGCAGAGTGAGTCTTATTTTTGAAGGTACCAGGTTATAAAGGCAGTAAGACTTAGCTGATTGTGGCAGCCCTTTCTGCTGCTTTATGTGGTTTTGTAAATTCAGCTAACAATATACCTACATGCAAATATGAGCTCTTGGGCCAAAATATATCACAGGCTTTTGCTATTCAACAAATGTGAACCAGAGCAGAAAAATCCTCAGCTGAGAGCACCGATCCAACCACTACACCTCTTCTGCCTCTTGCAAAATTCAGCATCTTTCCAGAAAATTCACCACCTTTGGTGTAAAGGCAGTTTCATTTGAAACAAACTGCCAAAAATCCTACCTCAGGCTGTAGTGGTAGGGAAGACTAATATCGGAGAGAGGTCTTAACCAATATTGCTTCCCCTTGCCAAAGGCAGAGTAATTTGCAGTTAGAAGAATCTGTAATGCATTGTGCTCATTTAATAAAAACTGCAGGAAGTACAGAATTTAAATGCCGTGCTTAATATCTAGGGTGACTTGGAAACAATTACATAAATTTCTATCTAGTGTACTAGGGGCATGTCCTAAGGTGGTGTAAATCAGTCACGATGTAGGTTTTCTACCTTGTACTGTAAAGAATTAAAAACTTCTCTTTTTGGATTTGGAGTCTGAATATTTTCCTTTTGAGTGCATTGGTGGTCAGTCGTGACTGTGTTATTTCCAAAATGCTTCTTGAGGAATAAGTGATCCATTTGCTTACCACCTTCCCATGAAAACATCCCATGGCTTCCTTGCTGGTACAGCACTTTGATCTTCACAACTCCCGAGCATTTCAAACCCAAGCTGAAATTAATGGCAAGGGGTCCCCAAAGATCAGCAACATTTAGGGCTATTAATCACGATATTACAATGTTAAAACACAACACCATGATTTTTGCACAGTTAACTTCTTTTCTAACTGAAAGACTTAATGACAGACTTGAAGCTAGTTCATTAGGTATCTCTGGAGATGGAAGAAACAGTAGGAGTGATTTAACGAGACTGTAAAAAAAAAAAAAGCAGGAATACATCTGAACACTGTCTAGGTTTCAACTATCATATTGTGGAGGTAATGGCATATTAATGCACAAATCAATATACAGAATTAATGCCAAATTGCCAGTTAGACTTCTTTAAGCTCTGGAAACCTTAACCCTGGGTTAAGGCTTGGTGGAAGAAGGATGTTTAATGTCTTTCTGGTATGGATTCTCTTACTTTGTTGTAAAGAATTCTATTTTTCTCAGAATTGTCAGGAGATAAGCGTTTTGTCGACACATATATGGCAGAGAAAAATTTGCCCTGCTGTATTCAGAGCCTTAGCCATGTATCTCTCCACATAAATAACTCTCAGATTGATGCTGGCAGTGGAATATCATTTAGCTCTCATTTGATTAAATGGAGCACATCTGAGCAGGACATGAAGCAGTGTTAGTAAGAATGGGTGGAGAACCGTGTCTTCACGCATGGCTTCTAATCCCTTCTTATGCTGAAAGCAGTTCACGTTGGGCCACAATGTCCCTTTTTGGTGATTACGGCTCATCACTGCTCTAAGTGCTTAACTGTTTATGACTGAACTGCTCCTCTGCCTTGTCCCTAAGTGGGAGCAAAGGAGGTAAAGTAAGGCACCAGGCAGTGGGTGGAAATTATGCATGCTCTGCCCAGCCTCAAAGCACCAAAATGGCGTAAGAGGCTGTTGTGCAAGTTGTCTTACTCATGCTGTGTGCACGATGCCTGGTTATGTGCTCTGCTGTTGGTTTTGACACAAGACACATCTAGAAAACAAGGGCACCGTTTAAACCACTGGTATTTTGCCCCTGTATGCATGGAAGTGATATCAAACGTCTGTGTCATGTATATGGGCTTTTGGAGCTGTCCTGATATATGAAAATGGGTCTTTAGCTCAAGAAAATCTCATTCCTCTGCTGTTTTTCCACTTAAGCAGTGAGAGGTGAGTTAGGTGAGGGATGGGTTTGTCAAGGACTGACTGGTGATTTGGGCAGCCCTGGGCCATGCTCCTAGTTGGGCTTCTGCTCTCTGAGTTTGAGGAAAAGCATCTTCTAGCCATCCATACAGCTCCCACCTGGGACAAGCTTTTGCTTGGGCAAGGAGTGTATCAGATGGGATAAATCTGGGTAGAGAAGCATGGGAAACTTCATGGTGAAAGAACCCTTAAATAGGCTGGATTTGGGAAACAAAATCCTTTCCCAGGGCTTCCCTTCTACTTTTCACAGCATCCTAATTACCTATTTCTATTTCTCAGTCGCTGCCACAAAAATCTGACTCTGTTACCCCACTTGCATTGAGCTTCATTTGAGAACGCAGTCACCTGTGTGCTGAGCTGCCTGTTCACATATTTCTGGAGCTCCCTCAGCCCAGTTTATTCTAGTTTGGGAGCTCTGATTTTTAGCTTTTTTTCCTCAGATTGATCCCTTAACTGCAGGAAGAGCTTGAATTGTGACAGTAGATGGCACTCTTATCAATCCTCACAGCACGTTTGTTGGGTATAGAAGGAGCTGGAAGCAGAAACGTGTTTTAGATGCTGCAGAAGCCGTGCTACAAAAGAGAAGCAAGCAGGCTGTGAGGAGCTACCCATGGCTCTGCTGTCTCTGCCATCCTCTGGGTGACAAGCTGTGTTTGCTTTGGTAGAGTACCCGTAACAGGATCGATATCCTCGTGCTCAGGATAGTCCTTTGCTTTCGATGTAGTGCATCTTCGTGCTCTGCCTGCTCATCTGGGCAGGGCAGTGAGTTTAAAACCCTCAGCAGCATGGGCTGCTCATATTATCTGTGGAAAGCTGCAGCACTTCTTTGCAAGCTGCTTCCTGCAGGACAGCTGCCTTGTGCAAAGCAGAATTGATGCAGCCTGCCATCTCCAAGATTTACGTTGTGCTATTTCGCAGATTCTTGCTACTTGTGTTTGTTTTTCCCCTCCCTAGAACAAAGGAACTCTTTCAGGCTGTGAGGATTTATGTTTTTAATTTCTGCCTATAAAATATAATCCATCTCCATCCTACGTACATCAGACAGTGGCCTTTCAACCCATTGCCAGTGGCTTCCCACTTTTTTTTTCCATTTGGCAATCTCAAATAAGCTCTTGTACTTCATGTTAGAGGCTCTGTACAACACTCAGCATGTGTTTTGCATCCAAGCCTTTGTTTGCTGATTTGGCATTTGTTCTGAGCCATGTATCACATGTGTAAGTAAAACCCTGTTGTGGAATTGGGAGGTGTGATGAATTCAATAACCCTATTTTCTTAGCATCACTACTCTCTGGAAAGCATCAAGCCAGCATCACTACATTGGTCTTAACCATTGGTAAGGGAAAAACAGATAAATGAAATGGTTGGTTAAACTCTTACTTAGTGCCTCTTAAAAGTCTATTTGAGGTTTTCAGCGATGTCTCTACGCTGAGCTTTTGTTTGCTGCGCAGAAAAAGAGCTTTTCAGGAAATGTGTAAATAACAGTTTACGGCAACAATTTTCTCCTAGTTTTTTTTTACCACTTCTTTGTGAAAATGCTGCAAAAAAAGAAAAATCTGTTACCTGAGCTAGACATCAGAGTCTTCAGATAAGCAGGTAAAATTGTACATATCAGTATTCTACTTTCTTGTCAATAAGATGCTTTTAATAAGCAACTTGGTGCAATACCCAGGAGCAGAGATTTCCTGAGGGTTGAAATAGTAATTTGCAAAGGCTTCTCAGCTGAGGCGAACTGGCATCAGTGAAATGTTTCTCATTGAGAGGTGAGGATATTAGGGTTTTCTGCCACATGTTTTAGAGCTAATTTTGTCTACTCTCAGGGGGTTATCCAGGGAAAAATTATCTGGGAGATGAAAAAGCTGAAGGAAGTAGAAAATAAGCCAGCCTTCTCTGCGAGGTGATAATCTACGATCATCTGGCCTGAGGAACAGAATGCAGTTATTGGCAACAAAAGCTTTGCCTATCAATGATGGTGACCTTCAGGGACAGAACGTAGGTAATATGTCAAAAATGCTTTATTAGCACTGTGCAAAGCTGCACACCACCCCCCAGGATCTGTGGACAGCCAGTATGAACCTGGGATTATTTTGTATTGAGGTTGATAGACTTCAGTGGCTGTGTCAGGAGTGCTGTGGCCGTTGAGGGAACTGGGGAGCTGTGTCCTGCTGTCAGAGGGCGATTTTGTGTTTCCAGCTGGTCTCAGTCTACCCTGCAAAAATGGAAAGGCTACATTTGAGTGATGCCAAATTTGGAAGTAAATCTAAGGACTTTCTAATGATACGGTGTATTCTTTACGTGCCAGAAAAGATGTATATTCCACTAATACAGGTATTATTCCTCTTTCTGCTCTGCACCCATGTAGAAACCTTGCAGAAACCTATTAATTTGACTCGATTGGGAGTCAGTGGCAAGAAGTATTAGTTCCTTTTCAACATCATCCCTCAGTAGTCTAAAGAAATGACAGTTATGAGGAAGTGTCTGAGCTATCTCAGTACAGGAGGCTGCCTTGACAGTCCATTTGAGCTCCACTGAAGCCACATGTGATACTTCTGACTTTCCTCAGCTGTATATTGGGTACTTATTCTGAAACTCCTTAATTGTATGAGCACCCCTTAAATTCTCCAGTTCCACTGAAACTTTGTCAACGAACTATTTGTCTTGATCAGATTATTCAGGATCAAGCCCTGTATTAGCTATGCATAAGTTGTTTACTGTCCAAATACATACTTCATTTTGTGTTGGTAGTATAAATTCACTGGATGTACTTAAAGCAATTGGGCAGTTAGCAGTATCCTTAAGCATTTTTTCTTTATACTCCATATTTGGGTAATCCACAAAGACATAGAATTACTTAAAGCAGTTTTTTTTTTGAGTGTACTTCTTTTTATTCCTGTTTTATATTCAGATCACTTCTTGACAGACAGCAGATGTCTGTTAATTCGTGAAAGCATTTGTTTCGCTGGCACTCCTGATAAAATTACTGAATTGATGAACCACAATATCTGTCACTTGAAGATACCCAAAAAATGCTGTGTGGACCCATTAGCACTTGCCTTGGGTAAAATGAGTAGCCTGATAGGAATTACCATATTGATCAAAGCCGTGCTTCAGCTAGTCCAATACCCTTGCTCTGACTGTGGTCACTATCTGCTGCTTCAGCAAAAACTGGGGTAAGTCCTTTGGGAAATATCCGTGCAATGGCTTGCTCTCAGGAAAATCCGCCTCCAGATGCTTGCCTGTTCACTTCTAAGGTGGGCAGGGGTTATCTCCACTCTAAAACATGTAACTGATGTGAATCTGAATGGCTTTAACTGCATACACAGCTACGTCTTTAGAATCCTGCTGATTTAGCAGTTTTTCTTTTTTATCAGTTTCACCTTTGCTATTGTCCCGTTTTAGGGTGGCTGTTGGTATCTCTAGGGCAAGCATCCTGGATCTGTGGTGCCTGTGCATCATGGCACGGCTGCAGGGAGCAATTTGTGCACGTAATCAATGAGGGGCTGCTCGGCATGGGGCTAAGGTGCTCAGTCGGCGCTCGATGCAAGCAGAGAAAAGCAGTGGTCAAGCCAAGGGCATTGCAATCAGATAATTGATTGTAAGCAATCTGCTGTGCTGGCAGAATTGGCCCAGAATATGAATTTATTACTTTTACAAAATTACATGAATCAAGACATTTAATTGCAATATTTTACTATTTTTCCCTGAAAACATGTTTTTTCATCATTTATACTGTGGTTAAAAGGAAATGTGACTTTGCTGTAGGAATTAACTAGCACGCTCCTTTTTTAATGAAGGTTAAACTGCCTTCAGACAAGAAATGTGGAACTTCTGAAGCTCTATAAAAATACTATTAGGGGATAATCTGATTTAAGAGAGGGTGGGGACTACTGCATGCCCAGCTCTTACTGAAAAGTGCCTTACGTATTCACCGTCCAGTGCTGTCAATCTTGTGCATCCCTATAGATGTTGAATCCTATTTGGGGTGGGGATAGTTGTAAGAAGAAGATTTAATTTGCAGTATTTGAATCTAGAATGTACGTTTTTGCTAAAGAAATGTACCAGCAGCTTGTTATAGCTCATTAGAAGAGATATCCTGGAGCAAGATGGGATGCACATCTAATAAAGAAGAGTTATTGCAGAATAGATTTAAACAAATATCATTTGAGAAAAAATTAAACCAGAGTGATTTGGCCAAAAACAATCTTGAAAAGGACTTTGTTAATATTCTTTCGTTCAGAACGAATTTCCAGGAGGGGCCTAATGTACACGAGCTGTTGAGTTCTGAAGCTTTTGGTTTTCCTGCAAAGACCAGGGCTCCCTTACTGGGCAGCCTGAAATGAAATCAAGGCTTTGATGTCTATACCAGCTGAAAGCATGTGGCCTTAGTACTCTCTCTTAGTGGTGGTATTTATGAACGTAAACTCTAGCTCTTGTAAGATCATGGTAGTTGAACACTGGTAAGGACATACAGGAGATGACGGTGGTTGCGAACTCTTTTTCCAAGTTCTTCCACCATTTTAAGAAAGGGGTTGGAAATGAGTGAAACTCCTGTTCTTTCCACTTTCTGTCTGTCCTGCGTTGTCCAGCTCCAGCCCTTCTTTTTGCAGCAGTATATTTGAACACTTTTTGTATTTTCATCATAGCAATAGGCCAAAAAATGGTTGTAGAAAGATGTGTGGATGTCAGAGGTGTAGTAAATCTGCAGTTTAATGTATCAGCCTATGGCTGTTCTTGGCCAGCTTCTGCTTTATTTGCACCTTTTGCATTATTGATAGTAAAAGCTCAGCATTGCATACTGAAAACAGAGGAAGGAAGGCTTAACTGCAGAAAGGTTGGAGTCAGCTGAAAATAAATGCGACTTTACATCTCTGAATGGCAGCTCCACCATTCTGCTGCTCCAATCTGTCACACCAGTTTTCTACAGCGTGAACTGGATTCAGTTTTCTGGAGGAAGAGCGTAGCCAGACTTGAGAGAGTGATTAAAAAAAAAAAAAAGAAACCCACAAAAAAATCGAAGAGCAAAGTTCAGGAGTATCAGTAAGTTCTTTATCATGGTGCTAAATAGATGGCTTTGCCTGGAAGCATCAGTAGTTGGCATTTTGCCTAGCAAAATCTCACACGTTTGAGAGCTGACAAAACAATGCCTTTTAACTATATCAAATGGGCTTTTTTTCCGGAACTGAAAATAGACTCCTTAAAATCATGTAAAAAGTGTCGTGTGTAGGCTGGGAGTTGATTAACGCAGGATAACTCCATGTTCTTACGTGCTCAGAAATAAAATGCAAACCTCTTCTTGCTGATTTAATACTATGCTGCTGAACAAAACCTGATTCAATGAAATGCCTTACAAGTAGACGATAGCTGCTTTGACTTAAACCTGTTTCTTTCTGGTCTTATGTGGCTTTTCAGTAGCTCTTTGACAGCATGTGGGATCTCTGCACTGAGATGAGTATCCCCTTAGCCAAGTTAGGAGCTGTATGTGCATAGTAAGGTTACATGTTAGGCTGTCTCTTGCTTTCCTTGTGTGTATTTGATTCTCTTTGGTGAGACCAGATCTTCCCATCAGGTGAGGGATCAAGTTTTCATGAGTTATTTCTTACAGCTCAAATTCACTTTAAAGTTCCTTGTGTCATGTAGGTACAAAAGGGATTTTTTTCAAAGGCACGGTTGCCTTAGGTAGTATTTTGGTGCTCTGCTCTCCCTTGGTAGATATTTATACCTGTAAGAACTCAAATATTTTTTTTCTTACCAACTCTTCCAGTGGAAAATGTCTAATCTCTGTGCACATTGGAAGTTGTTTCTTAAAGTATTGATAACACCTGGTGAGACTCCAGCTCTTAAGTTTGCTGCATGTTAAGCTTGGGTGTTTTACACAGCTCTACCTACTCTAAGATATAGCATATTTCTTGTTCTCTCTCTGCATTTGCAAGTTTTTATATCGGTCAATCCAAGGCACTTGTCTATTAAGGACCAACTTACATTTAGCTGATGGTAGTGTAAGAGCATTACAGGGTAGCTGCAAAGTAGTTGTAAGGGTATTGTGCTCTCAGCACCAGGTAACCAAAGTGTTTTTGCTTTTTTTTTCGTGCATCTTTGATGTGTTTACATTGGTCTGACAACTTCCACTTCCTGCATATGTGCATTATTAGCAGGAATGATGGAAATTGGCTCTTTGTATTAAATCACTTTTGTCACTAGACAATTTCTGCTTCAAACTCAGAATATCAAAGCAGACAGATCATTGCTTGGAAATAGGCTTTCATCCAAAGGCAGAGAATGCAATTATATTTCAGAGGAAGATTTTTTTCATGTTATGGTTTGTCACTGTAATTCCTCTGCTAGTTTTTTTTTTGTTTGTTTGTTTTTTTTTACAAAGGTTTGTTGTTTCTTGTCAAATACTGTCACATCTCCCTGGGATAGTCAGTTCTGAGGCACAACTCCATGCTGGACATACTTGAGTGTTATCTGACGTCTTTGCCTGAGACAAAAAAGCTCATCTTTAGCTGGCTACTTATCTGTAAACTCATTCATTCTTATTTGGCCAGGACTCTGGGATCAGTGAATCAACTTAAATATCACGTCCTCTAGGCTTGTGTGAGACATTGCTGCAGCTAATTGGGGCTAATGTCACTGCAAGAGCTCGGCGCTGCAGGGAGGGGACATGTGTGCATGAAACAAAGAGGATTTATGAAAAAACTGGAGGAAGTGTTGGTAACTTCCCGCAGTATCCTCCTGCGGTGTCCTTGTACAGCTACTATAAATAACAGCAATGAGGGATTTTACATGCAACCTGCCTGGTAACTTAGAATAGAAAAGAGGGAGAACTGAGTTTCTTTGGTCTTGGTCTGCTTTATACTGCTGCAATTTACTATATAGATAAGAGCTGCATCTTCCTCCTTGTTTGGGATGACTGAGGAGTGATGTGGCTGAAAAAGGGAGAAGTGGGGGTGGCGGATGGAGGGTTTGGGGCTGGCAGCACCTCTGGTCTCGGGCTGGGTGCAGGTGGAGGACAAGGTCCTTCTCTTGTGCTGTTCCCCAGCAGCATTTTTCTTGGCTGACCTTTAGGAGGGAAAAAGGAGGTGACTTGGTCTGCGTGCTCCCAGCCAACACAAAAGGGCCAATTATTGTTGTGGCTTTTGTGGATGAAAGCACTTACCATTTCAAGGCTGGAGTGAGGCCAGGAAACTAATTTCATCCATCAGATGCCTTTCAGTGGGAGCTGATGTTGAAGGTACAGCCTGGTGCTAGACCTGAAGAGAGCAGGCAGGTTTCTGAGCAGCTTCTCCAAGGATCACAAGCTCAAAATGTGCAATATGGAGATGCCAGCGCAGGAAGAGATGCTGTAACTGATCTGTTATCACACCGCCAACAAGCTGTTCATCAGTAAGTGATGATGAACAGTACCTGTTTCTTGTCACCGTTAACTAACATAATGTAGAGCCTCACAGCAAGGCCAGCAGCTCCCTGCCCAGGGAGCCAAGCTGTGGCAGTGAGGTTGCTCTTACGACACTTTTCTTCCATAAAAAAGCTCATTTGCACAATACAAAGCTGAAGTGAACTCATTAAACGTTTATTAAATGACTAAATGACACGCCACTCTCTTGGGAATTCTCAAGAGAGTGGCTGAGGAAGGCCATAAATATTATTTTTAATTGGGCTCAGAAGAATGCTATGTTTAGGAAAGGTGGTGATCTTGGAGATGAAACCCGTTACACGATAGTGGCAAAACACTGCCTTGCCCAAACAAGCTATTGCTCTGCAAATCTCTTTAAAATCATTCTGAAAGTTGTGGTCCTGCAAAAATATAGGATTCTCCCAAGGGCTTAAATGGCTCTCTGGCATGCAGGATTGGTGCTAAAGATGGTATTTACTGTCACAAGCACCTAGATGTTTAGGTATTAGCACCAGGTATATCAAAGGTGTTAATGGATACAGAGTTTTTAGCTTTTTGGGACTGATGGTGACAGTTTTTATCAGCACAGCAAGGCAGAAGCTTGTTGTTTTGTTTGGAATTTTAACATTATATGCAATTATGAGTGATAGTAATGAAATCTAGGCTTCTGTATTAGGAGTCCTTGATTTTAGTGAACCTGTTTCACTGAACTACTCTTTTGCTTAAAGACAAGCATGTGCTCTCTTACTCTTCTCAGCTCTTTTTGTGAAAAAAACAAGAGCCTGCCAAAGAACAAATACATAACCCCTTGGTGAAGGCATACTTGAAGTCCTGTCTCCAAAGCACAGAGGATATGACTCGTTCTTGCCCCTAGCTATAGAGCCCTGGCTGTTCAGCTGATGTAGTAGCAGTTCACGCTGTTATTTTTGCCAGGCCAAGCCATGGGTATCAGCCAAAAATCAGCAAGTTGTGCAAGCACAGCAGCCCCTGCATTACAGCAGGGTGGTATTTAATTTTCTCTAATAAAGGCTTGCACAGCACAGAAGCAGAGGAGAACGCAGCTGGCTCCCAGCTTCCTCAGAGCTGCCCGCAACCCCCTGTAAATCAATAAAACACATTATACACTGCTGACCCTCCCACGTGGTTAATAATCAGGGAAAAAGGCAAGACTTTAATGTCTTTGTATTTTTAGGAGGATGCATATCCACTGATCGGGTGAGACAGCTGCTTGGGTGTGTGCAGCTCATCAAATGCAGCTGAAATTCTACTTTTTGCAGGGAAATAGCTAACTGCTGATAGGTCTAGCCCCACTTGTGTGTTTTGGGCACCAGAAACATCTGACACACGATAGCAAGGAATTCTGTGTGTGTGTGTATATATATATATATATATTTTTTACATACACTGGGCTCTTGAATAAGCTGTTCATTCATTTTTTCCTCTTTCCTGTGTAATCCAGGACTGCTGTAAAGCATCATTAATCAATGTTTGTCCTGTTTTTTGTAAAGCCTTCAGGAAAGGTTAAGCATGACTGTAGATCGATTATGTGTTTTTAAGCCTTGAGGATGTAAGTAGAAAGGGCTGTAAGTTAATCTTGAATATTGTCCTGTTTCTTCTGGCAAAGGAAAAAAAATCAAAGGTGAATACATCAGAGCTATGTGATCTTGCAAGACAGCAGTAAACTTTTTTCCATAATTAAATAGCAAAACCTTTCATATCAGACCATCAAAAGTGAAGACTTAGGGGAAAATGAGTTCTCTTCCTGCATGACTCATCCTCCCAGCAGTAGCTACACAGGGAAATTATACAGCTTTGGGAGCTGGCTGAATCAAACAAACCTCTGCTAAACTTTTTGTCCAACTGAAACCCAAAGAACTGAAGTATAGGCTCAAGTTGAGCAGGCCAGAATTTCTTTTGCAACGTATTAGATGCTTTCTCATGGAGTATTTTAAAATCAGGTGAGTGAGGGGGAGCTATTCCCAATGATTTTTTTCTGTCTTTAGCAAAGATTTCCTACCTTCGGTGCCTGGAGGAAAATACCCTGCTTGTCCCCAGAGCACATGACCAAGAAAATTGTCCTTGTTTAAAGTCAGTATAGCAGTAGCTATTATATTTGAACATCTTACTTGCACGTTTCTGCTTCTGTAGTCAGTAAAATAAATTAGAGAAAGAAATTAAGTATCTCTAGGACTGTGAATGATCTCACAGTAAGATAAAATAAGCCTCCTAAGCATGGGCTGTTGTTGGCTTAGAACAAAGAGGCCGGTGTTTCTGCCTGCCTTTCTTTACTCTGCAGTGGTCAGCATAATGTAACTATTGTGCCCTGAAGTAATATCTGTGATTCTTCCATTTCCTGCACTTCACATTGTAGAACGAAATATAAAATTTAAAGCTGTCTTTATGTCCCTTCTTCCCTTTGCTTTGCTAAAAGGATTTCAGCATGCTTTGCCACGAGGCAGACAGAAGATTACATTCTGCCCTTGCTAATATGACTAAGGAGAGGAGAGAGGAGGATACGCTTCCTGTCCCTGGGTCGAGAGGGGAAATATTTTTGGCTGAAATTCTGTTCTCGTGCGCCAAGCTGCAGAGACTTTCACCATAGCCACCGGTTCAGAACAGATGAAGCTGGGACTCGATGCATGTGGAAGCCTCCTGTTTTTCTTTAATGTGTTTCGGGGGTCAAACTTTAGCTGGCGGAAGCAAGTGCAGTTCTGCTACGCTGCAGAAAAGCAACAGTTACACCTGCTAAAATAAATGAACCTTTGGTTTAATGAGACTCAGGGAAGTGAAAGCAATGCAAGGAGACTGGAGGTAATCGCTAAGGGGATGCAATTTTTGTCTTTTGTATGCCTAAGCAAATATTCCAAAAAATATCTGAAGTCGTAATAACAATTAATGCACTCATTAATTGCGTTTGGAAAGTAATTTTGGAGACATGTGGAGAATAGAAGGAGGAGGATGGGAGCTTTTAAAAAATGCATGAGGAGCCAAGGCTGCAGAAGCAGAATTGCTTATTAAGAAAAGTGGAGTCACCCTATGGTATTTATGAAGTAATGTATGTTGCTGTGTCCTTCAGAGGAGATTTGTTTTATCATCTATAGGTTGTTCTTCTATCCCAACACAGCTGAAAGGCAGGATATATGGACATTAATCATGCATTACTGTTAAACTCCTTTAGGTAAATATTGTCCTGGAATGTGAATGGCTGAGATCCGTGGAGGCTCCCAGTTAGGATAAGGCACTTTAAAGAATTAAAATAGATTTGTGAAAGCAGCTAAACTTTAGTATTTTTTCTCTGCGGAGACATGCCACACTGATTTATTTCTCTAACATCTGACAAATGGAAATATCACTCTCCCAAAACAATCAGAACTTTCAGTGTCCTAATGCGTGAAGCAATATCAGCTGGGATTTGCTGACCTTTGGATAATGGAGCTCACGAAGTTTAATGTCACAAGCAGTGCCCCTAGAGAGACTTGGCAACAAAGGTTAAGAGGGAATGGGGGTCTTGAAGTTCAGAATATGTGGGGTGAAACGTAGTGGGTAGCTCACCATTCAGGTTTATGCTCCAATTTCACCATCGTGTGTGCCTGAAAAGTGATGGCGTGGCATTTTGCTCTCCCCAGTGCCTTAATGTATAGCTGGCGGAATGAATTGCCTTTCCAGAAGAAATCCTGCCATCATTATAAATAGTAAAGGTGCATTAGTAATTAGGAGATGAATTTTTCATATTTTATGCATGTTTCATTAATTTGCAGCTGCGCAGTATTGTGTGCTGTAACTTTATTTCCTGTGAAATAGGAGTGAGCAAGGCCAGACCATCTCCTAAAAGTCCTAATTCAGAAAAAAACATAGACAATTAAAAGTAAGGCTGTACTTGCATCTCTGCAATACACGGATGTGATAATACTAGAAGCAGAGGATTGCTGCTTGTTGTACAGCCTCCCTAGGATGCTCTGTGGTTTTTCTGGCAAGGGGTCAGCAGCAGCCCTGATTTACGGCTGTCCTCCAGCTCGAATCAAGCCAGTGTAAGCTATCTACTCAGTACCCCAGTAGCACCTTCACCCTTGTCCATTTAGAAGGGTGCTTTATGCCCTCTTTCACTTGCATTTCAGTTCTGGAACCAGCTGTTTGCCAGGAAAGCCCACCACTGTGAAGCATGTCCAAGGCAGGTCCCTGTGGTATTCTGAGCAATGTGAAATATGGGTAAGGAGGAGAAAGCAGGATGAGAACAAAACCATCCTCACATCCTTTTGTTCCTGGGCTTCTTCCCTTTGTCTTCAGTTAAACCAGTGTTATGTTGAGGAGCTGTAATGAAAGCAAATGTTGTTTACAGAATGGTTGTTTTCATATCTTATATAACTTCCTCCTGAGTATGAGTGGTGAGTCCTGAGCAATTCCACCTAACTAAACAACAAAAACCACTCTGTATACAAAAAAGCTTCATCTGCTTCATAGTTGGTCAGGCTACAACAAATGATTACTGTTTTAAAGATGTTTCTGTAGTTACTTTTCATGCTAAGTACGTCCTTTTGAATGTGATTATAAATTTTATTTTTGTGTTCATTAAAACAATTTTTAATTTTGGACTACAGCCAGTTACTTTCTAATTTTGTTTTACTTTGCATAGCTGCAGAGATGCTGTTATGCTTGTTTCAATGACTGTTGTGGATTCCATTTTCTTAGTCAAAGACAAGCCCATTAATCTTATCATTTAATCCTGTAAAACGTTTCTATGGAAGTACTCTAAGTGCCAGCTCCTGAGTTGCTAGAGCAAGACTTTTAATTGTGATCACGAAGTAGACAGTGGGAACTGCTCTGGGAGTTCACCGTGATGCTTCCCATACCGTTATTTAGGGGCTCGTTACTTCTGTAGCTGTGGAACA
The DNA here is from genome assembly GCF_963932015.1 of Anas acuta. Taxonomy (NCBI): domain Eukaryota; kingdom Metazoa; phylum Chordata; class Aves; order Anseriformes; family Anatidae; genus Anas; species Anas acuta. Next base: position 2,413,289 of record NC_089005.1, on the reverse strand, counting down.
TGAAAGCTTCAGCTAGAGCTGAGAAGTTTCATTTCAAAGCATTCTTTTATCAAATGTTACTTCAGTCATCATTTTTCTTTTTTTTTTTAATTTTACTTTTAAAATCTTTAAGAGCGCTGCTGTGATAATGAACAGGGTATTTCAGGCTGGGAATGTTTTGAAGAAAATCTTTGTTTTTGAAATTAAAACGCAAGAAAGTAATCTCTGCTTCTAGCTGTAGCCACTCCTGCATCAGACAAGATTGCAAAGCAGTCCTAAACTGCTTACAAAAGCAGGAATTTTATTTCTATTTTGTAGTTTCAGTGCTTGCTGGAGATCAGAGGAATGAACGTGGTGAAGCTGGAAGCTTGCTGCTGCTTCTGGTGTGGCAGCTCAGCATCAGGACCGAGCTGTTGCAGTAGCAAAGTGGTGCTCTTTGGAGGCAGCAAGAAACATCTTGCTTTGTTCCTCACCAAAGAACCCAGCTGCCCCGTGAATGAGGGGTTCCAGGGGAAACGTTGCTTTTAGTCTGAGCGTTTGGGGGCTCATCAGAGAAACTTGGTATCATCCGAACTAATCTGGTCAATGAGGAAGGTTTCCTGCATTAGCATCAGCCTAGCCTGGGGACAGTCATTTCTGCAGCTCTGAAAGGCTCCCTTTTGTGTCTCTGTGCATGATGCAATTATATCCTCATTAAGTCTATAGGGGATGTCTTATTTAGGTCAAGATGTCAGAGATGATGTATAGCTGAGCTAGCTCCTAGGCTTTTTTCCTCAGGACTCTTACTGCTTTTTTTGATCAAAAGATTTGTAGTTTTCCAATGGAAAACTAATCTTTTGGGAAGTCTGCTGAAAGCATGTGACTTGCTATAGCTGACAGGGTTGTGGCTGGTGCCACGGCTGGCTGCCTTTGATTTCTTATCCTGTGGGATCAGATACCCGCTCATGGCAGTAAGACCAGAGCAAACCTCATCCTAATGATGTTACCCTCATTGTGAGATGCCTCCCATCCTTTGTTGTACCCTTTTTAGTCTCCCTTTATACTGTCAGGCACTGCTGGGGCCATGGCAAAGGTACCTGCAATGTGCACGAGTGGGGTAAACTCATAATCCTGGTGAGTTTATAACCTACTGCTCATATAAGGTGCCACTAAGATGCGAGCAAGCAACGTAATCAATGTGAGAAGGGGAGGAAGAGATGGATTTCAAGGTTTGTAGCTTCTTCAGTGACTTTAATCAGCAGTGCACGGGGGTTGAATCAGCTTGGTTGAGCTTTCTACAGCATAATGCTGTCTGGAGAGAGATCAGTACAAGATTTTGATATATCGCAGTGGGACCCAGACCTTTTCAGAAGGCTCGCATGGGCTGGGTTTGCAACTACTGGTGTAAAAATAGTGGTCATCTTCTAAATTTCAACGGCACCAGCACTATACCTAGATTCTCTGTCAGGGGTTGTACATTGGGAAGGAGCACTGGAAGCTGAGCACTTGCTCAGAGGGCTCTGGAGTAGTCTTATCTTAAGCCCTGGACATCTGACTGTTATAATTGTGGATATTGCTATAGGACAGTCCCCATTGCTCCCAACAATAAAAAAAAAAAAGACAAAGACAAAACAAAAATCAGTTTTAAAACACTGCCACTTGCTCACTTAACTTGGCTTTTGAGAGGATATTCCCAAGGCTTTTCAAGTGGCAACAAAGAGCTTACTAAACACACCGTCCTTTCACATTATTTCTGTGTTGGACTGGGATTGAGCTTTAGAAGAAATGTCAGTGAAGGTTATTTTGACCACCAAGATCTGATCAGAAGCTTCTCTCTCAAGCTGCAGTGTTACAGATGCCGTACACAGCCATTTTAATTAAACACCCATCCTCGTAATCAAATGCTTGGCTACTGGAGATGTCACCTTGTGTAACTTGATTAGATTTTACTCTGCTGGAGGATGGAATCAATTTTTCTTCTAGTTGTTTGCTAAGAGGTTTTTTATTAATAACACAAATGGAAATTTAACTTGGAAGGGCTCCTCCTTGTATAGATCTGGGTCTTCTTGCCAAGTCTATGTTCTTGGCTCTGTCGCAGACTCAGTGATGACTTTGATGGCTCATTCTGGGCCTTGGCTTTCCCTACATCATTTTCCTGTGCCAGTTCCTCATTTGTGGAATAAAAGTAGCTCTTCCCTAAACTCATAATCTCTTCGTTACCGTCTGGTGTCCCAACCCAATGGCGATGAGGGCTGCGTGTGTAGATCATCACATCCTGGTGGGATTTATTCCTTAAGGTTTGCTTAATGTATGAGCTCACGTTACACAAGTCAAACTTGAGGAAAATATGCAAGTGCATTGAAAAAGCAAACTTTGACACTTAAAAAGCAAGCAGGGTTTCCTAGGGTAAAAGCAGGCCTGTCTGGATTAAGTGGCTCTGGCATATTGCGTGACTGCCTCTTTCTAGAGCTCTGACTCACTTATGCAGTAAAACATTTATGTTTTACAGCATCAGGACATGTTTGTATAGGTGAAGGGAAATTGCTCAGGTAGAAAATGCTGCTCTGGGCTTCCGTCCCCTGTGGAGGGACAGCAAATCTGCGTGCAGATGCTCAGCACAGGCACTCGAGTAACCTCTGCATTTGATGCCTGCTCAGTGCTGGGGATGTATAATTGATAGGGGCGTGCATCCCTGCTGCAGGCTCCTAACAAGGATCCCATACATTAATGCATTATCTTAGCAGGCCGCAGGGGCTTTGGGTTTCTGTGCATGTGCAGGTTATGTGGGGTAAATTTGTAATGTCAGCTCTTCTGTTATGGGCTTAGCATGCAGGGGATGCGAGGAAGCTTGCTTGATTTCACTGGGGAGGAAAGTACTTTTTGTTTATGGATAGGAGGGATGTGGGGAGTGAGCATGGCATGTTATCCTAAATATTCACTTGGTTTTTGTGTGCATTTGTTTCTGTGCCAGTGCTTCTATTTGTGTTGGGGAAGGAGAAATGGGATAGGGTCATGTCACTGCCTATAACTTTGAGATAAAGCAGATGCAGGAACTCAGGGTAGGTGGTAAATGGATAGATGGGGACGTGGCAGAAAAGCAGGTTAGCTGGTGCTCTTCTGCCTAGTCCTGGCTTGTGGTGACTCTGGGCTATCTTTGACAGGTATCATCATTACTTGGCCAACAGGGGTTGGAAATATTTAATGGAATTTACTAATTTGATCAGCAATGGAGACTGCTACTCAGTGGAGAAAGAAAATGGATTCCCCCCAGACGAGAGTGCAGCAATACCTAATTATCTCATTCTGGCTGTTGCCCTCTGTGCCCACATGTATTCAATCATTCTCATTTAGTTCTGGCACCATAAGGATTTGTCACTTAATAATTTGTTTTACTTGTAGCCATTTCCTTTTGATAAAGTGAGCGTCAGGTGGCTTTTCCTGGGCATTTTGCTGATCCGATCATTGAAAAAGTTGTTCAAATACTGTTTCTGCATTGCTGCAATTAGCATAAAGGGAAAGTTGCATGTGCTGCCATAAATTAACCAATTTACTTGTGATTTTTTGTGTGCTTGCTGCGGTAGAGATCTGTTGCAAAGCTCATTATTCTATCTTTTTACCAATACATTCACTGAAGAATAATCTCTCTTAGCCATTTGCTGGTCTGTATTTATGTTGACAAAAGTTTCAACAATAATCAACGATAGGCATAGATTTCATATGTGGCAACCTTCAATTTGAAAACTCTTGCTCACCTGAGTGTAGATAGAATGCATTATCTGACAGTAATTCCTCTAATTAAGAAATGGATCCTCCTCCTAAAGCCTATTTCAAGAGGAAGAAAGTGTAACTTTCATGTGGTCAGGTGTGAAGGCTTGCATATGCTGTGAATTTTAGTTCTAGATGTTGATTTTTTGTGTCCGTATTTGTAAACCTGCTGCTCTGTGTGTAGTGGGTATGTGTATGCGCTATGAATGAATTATAAATATTTAGTTATGCTTTTAGATCTCTTTATCACATCTGAGCTCATTAAAACAAAGCAAATGTAATCAATCAAACCTGCTGGTAAAATGTGACAGGCAGTTAAATTAGGGGATTAAAATAGTGAATTCCTGGAGGTACTCTAAACCAGAAGGATGCAAAGAGCTGGGTTTAAATGTGTTGTTGTGAGCATCCCTACCAAATGGCTCATGCAATACCATATGTAGGAGCAACAGTAAAGTGTTTGCCTTTAGGTTGTATCGTATTAAATAAGGATTTAAGATTACATGTTTGAAAGACAAAGCAAGCCCAGATTTTCTTCTTTTTAAATACTCTGATTTTTATTATATATATATATATATCTTTGCATCTGTTTTGTATCTCTTTTGTGGGATATTGGGTAAGGTTATATAACAACTTGCTTTAGTTAGAAGATAAATGGAAAAGAAAATACATTAAAACTCATGTGGCTTGCATATAGTCCAGGATCATGTCTGAATTGTGCTATGCGAAATAGAAATAAGTATTAAATATTGGTGCAAAGTATAAGTCTATATTTTGTTTAGCCTTTGGCTTGCCTAGAATGTAAATCATTACCCCACAAATTTTTTTTCAGCGTAATCTAAAGGAATCTCAATGTTTTTAAATATTTAATCTTTTTTTATCTTGTTCCATTTTCTGTTCTATATTCCCAGCATACCAATACTTTATTGTGACTTTTTTTTTTTTTGAAGATAAGAACCTCATCTCAGCACTTGCCTCTTCCTTTATGAACGTGTGGCATTCTGCAAAATAGGATTTTACTCAGTGGCTGAAGATTTGTGTGAGGTTTCCATGTTTCTGATACATGCTTAACAGCTTTTTAGTAGGTTCTCTGAAATGACCTGATATTCACCTCTTGAAAAACACTGACTGGTATCCCCAGATAGGCAGAATGGTTGAAGGTGGGTTTTGTACTAGCTAACCCATCCCCAAAGTGTCTCTTTGGATAGATAAAGAAGATCTGACATTTCCATCCAGTGGAAGCCACGATGTCGCATCCTAGCCAGCAGTGCTGCCAGAGATCTGTCTTCCCTTTCCCCTCATACTTCCTCCTTAGATTTTGCAAAGATCCCAATACATAGACTTTGACATGAAAAAGAACACCGGTGACAACCCAAATGAATATCCCCACAATATGCGTTGGTATGGTATTTATGGAAATTGCAAACCTGTAGGCTTTAATAACGCACTAGATTTGTTGCACTATAATCTCTGGTGTAATTGTTATAATAAATAGATTCTGTAGATGAACATATTGTGAATAAATGACTTGGGTTTAATTTCATTTGGCCATGGGGGGAACAAAACAACGAAATGCCAAGGATATCTTTTATCCTTTGATTTATGTTAGTCCCAGGTATAAACAAGGCTGTTTTTCAAATGCAAGAGTCTAAATTGGAGGCACAAATCTCACCTCTTAATGACTTGAATGTCACTGCCATGAAGCTCCATTTTTACATGCCCAGATTTCTAAGCCAAAATGTGCATTTTCAAATGCAGATCAGACAACCCACGTTCTTTCTTTTTTTTTCATCCTCTTGGATCCCAGGATGTGAGTGCCAGACCATCAACTAGAGTTAATTGGTGCTGTCCAATTAACCTCAGCTAATTAACATGGTCATTGTCTTTGGATATAACAATGCAGGAATGGTCCAAAGCTCTAAATACCAACTGTTAGACTCTGTCTAGTACTTAATTCTTCAGCAAAACATCCCTGTGAGCTCTGCACCACCAGCAGCAACGAGCTACTTGTCTGGTACCCTGAGCTTTTCAGCCAGAAGCTATGCTTGGAAAGTGCAGGGTGCCTTCAAGTGCTTTTCAAGGCAACAGGATTAGAGAGGTATTCCTAATTTGGTCCCCTAATCCCTTTCAGTTAAGGGGTATCTTTTTGACAGCCCAGTGTGTCTGCTCCACTTTTCAGTGGATGTGTTCTTCATCATATCTCTGTCTCCCTTGCACACAGATTAATGCTGCCATCAAAGGTTTCACAGCTGCATAAGCTACAATGGCATATTTTTCAGTAAGTGGCCTAACTCCTGCTATTGTGTCAGGCTTGGGAGGGAGAAAAGGATTCCAGGAAATTAATTGAAGGCTTGTAATGGGAATTTGAAATGAGACCTGGAGGCTGTTGTTCCCTTGAGTTTGGGACAATGCTTCACTTCATCATTAGTGATGTCAGAAAATGTTAGTCCGTGTGTTACAGCTTTCATGGAAAGCATTTGTGCTTTTGCAGTGTACAAATTAAAAACACTGTAAAACCTGAAAGAATTTAGTGAGCTCGGGGGAAGGGTACTAAAGGGGGCTCAGCCTTGGATCGATGCTATAAAAATTGTATGATGCTTTGCAGATGGCTGAGTATAAATCTCCTAGCTGCCTTACCTACTGCTTTTGCATCTTGTGGCTAAATATAGACGAGCACTTCTTTGGCTGGCGTCAGCCAGCGCTGCTCTGCTGAACACGAGGGACTTTCATCAGTTTATACCAGCAGATTCCTATTTAGCGATGGGAAGTATTAGAAGTGAAGCAGGTTGTGTTGTGTTGTTTCAATTAACGTGCAAAGATACCTGCAGAGCCAAAGAAAAGAGAAGAGAAAGCAGGCACTTATCTTCTACAGTTGTAATGTATGTGCAGATACTGAGTTATTGTACGTATCAAGCTAATTACTGTAATGAATGGATAATAATCCTCCAGCAGCCTGTGAGATTGCTTGATGACATACTGGGCATCTTTTTAGCTTGCCACTACTTTAATCCATATTTAGCTGATGACTAATGAAATGCAACCCAGAGATCCTTGTTACGAATGCTTCTATTGAAATAATTTAACCAAGCTATTTATTATCCAGCTCCTCTTTGAGTTCCAGATTGCTCTCTGCTCTACAGGTGCTTCTGGGTGTTTAGAATAAAAACACAGGCTTTCAATTCTGGGATGGCTCCATGCTTAGAAATAACCATTTAGGCAAGGATCAAACTCCACTTATGCATCTGATTTGTTGCTTCTGTTTTGCAGACAAACAGACCTTCAGGCACTGCATGTAGATTTGTACCTAATTTTATTAAAGTGGGCACTTCCTTCCTGGCAACTCTGCCTTGAAGCAAGAAAACTGATGGCCTGTGTAGCTAACACACTACTTAAATTTGCACTTCAGAGCTATGCACAATAAATAGAGCAAAGAGTGCTTTGGCTGCTGAGTCAGTATGAGCTGAAATGGTGTGAATTTGTCTTTTCCTGTGACTTGCTGCACACACACTTTCAGTAGCATCTGTCATGTCAATAGGATGCGCGTCTTCTAAGGGGATGCAGCGAGCCAAAAAGTTGTTAAAAGTCATGAGCTGCTCAGGTGAAGCTGATCAAGTCTGGAGGCGGCATTGCTGTCCTTCCCCTCTACCAAGTAATTCACCCTGTGTAGGCAGAGGGAGTAAATGGAACTAGATTAGTACCATGGCACATTACTTTGGTGTAAATGACAGCACAAGCTGCAGCTCAGAGAAGAATCGGTCCCACAGAATGGAGGAGTTGGTAATGAGCCTTATAAATCATTTCTTTCCTGGAGATGCTTTGGATATATCTGAAGTCAGTTTGAAAACTAAGGCAAGCCCTCCTTCTTTGCAGGGCTGGGTGCAGTTTGCTCCTGGATGTGAAATAGCAGCCAGGCAGAGCAGAGTAAGAGGCAGTGTTATTTGTGAGCCTGTGCTCTTTCACTTTGTACTTACTGTTGAGGGTCCTGGTGATTATATTTTTATTACAGTCTGCCTAACCTTGACTAGCAGCATTAAGCAAGTGTGTGTTTCAGTGGGTACTTATCCAGGAATGTGATTTTTTTATTTTAATACCAGATAGGGAGCAAGTACTGCAATTGTTCGCAGCAGAGTTCCAGAAAATTACAAAATCCTTCATTAGCACAAGAGATTGCAGCGTGGTTCTTTCTCATAATTAGCTGAGTTCTTGAGTGCCTGAAATACTTTTTTATAGTGAAGAAAGTTGCGGAAATTAATTCACAGGGGGGTGGAGGGGAAAGGCTGAGAGCAACAAATCCTGAACCCATCTCCAAGGCAAAAAAAGGTACAAGCATGCGTGTTTGTCCTTGTAGGATCCAGCCCTGCAGAACATTTTATAAAACCTTGATAGATGTCCAGGTTACTGATGTGATTTGTAGCCTTAAGGCTATGAGCCCATCACCAAATTGCATACGGTGCAGAAAAGCACGCAGAGGGTTAAAATTACTGCTGGGATTAAGTGCAGTGTAAAACTCTGCACAACTGCAGTGCCCTCTGGATGGGGATCCTTCGGGGCTTTACTTCACCTCATTGCTTCTTAGAAGTCTGGAGGAGAGCAGGGTGCACCCTCCTGGGCTGGGTTTTCTCTAATGAGATCCCTGCTGGGGCCCTTGCAGCGGAGGCTGCACCTGAGCAGCCTTGTTCCGAGTGGGTGTCTGCAGGGGAGGCAGGCAGCTTGGTCACGTTAGTGCTGCGTTTTGTATTCCAAACAGGGCTGCGAAGATGAGAAAGGGATTTTCCCCAAAGCACAGAGCAAATCAGTAGCTGCTGCAGCATCTCTGGTTTCCCAGCATCAAGCAACCTCGGAGGGAGCGTCCCCTCCTCTACAAGGACAAACCCCTCATAATACTGCAGAAATTCATACCTACGTGTGCGCCTTTTTAGAAGGCAGTTTCCTTGTTGCTTTTTCAATTGTTGCAGAAAGGGCTCAGTCCTTAGTATTACAAGGCACTGCATCAAAATCAGTGCTGGTTGGGGCCAGCTGCACTTGTAGGATCAGGTCCCCCTGCCCTCCTGACCCCACTGCAGTGGGCTCTGCCCTGCTGCCTTACACTCAAGGAGGGCTCCTAAGCAGCAGAAATTCTGACTGCCTGGAGAGATTTTCTTGCTGACTTGTTCGTCTAGCCTACTGCTGTTTCTTGTGTTATTTTTAAATCTTCACGCTGTAGTGGTGGTGGGGGAAAAGGCTGCCTTAATTACTGCAGATAAAATAAATCAGGGAAATCTCATTGCAAATGCAGGGAGACGAGACATGCCCAACTACAGCTCCCTGAGTCATCCTGCCAATAAGGCTATTAATTCTCGTCTGAGGGAACAGACTGCATCTTCAGAGGCACTGCTAAGAGGTATTGCAGGCTTTCAGATCTCTGGGACGCTTGCTCCCATGCTGATGGCCAAAGGCTCCAGCCATGATGTAATCCTCTCCAGGAGGAGAGCTGCCAAAATGAAGAGACAAGGCAAGGAAAAGTTCCTGGGCAGATGATCTCAAACCTTATCTTCCTTTGTGGCGAGATTGATGGAGGGAGTCTGTGATGTGCATATCTTTAGGGTACCTATTTATAAGATTCACTTATTGTGAAGTGTCAGTCCTCAGATCCCATGGCGTTCTGCTAATTTGGGTGTAGGTGTAAATGAGTCAGAGGCAGTACAACTCGATAACCAGAGCACTGACCTTAGAAGTAAGGGAATCTTGTGTTTGTTCCCAATTCCACCACTTAGTCACCTTCTTTCTCATCACATTAGTTTTCATTCTTCCTGTTTTCCTCTGACATCATTGTAAAAACTCCTGGAGACTCAGCAGTGGGCCTAAATGTGTCCTTGAGATCTGGCACTTGGCATGGAGGGACTTGTCTGAGACCTGGCATAACTTAGTTTCTGTGCCCAGCAGTGGGTTAATGGATCTGCAGCCTTCCGCTTCGTTGCTTTTACAGTATCAGCCAGCAGAAGGGAAGATGCTTTTGCCAGAATGATCCCTAAATTTTCTATGCAGCTGAAATCTAGGACCAGAAAAAAAGCAATTGGGGGAGGGATGGGGACACAAAGGTAGGAGACAGCTGGTTGCATTAGCACAAGAACTACACTGGCTGCTTTAGGAGAAGTTGCTGCTGCAGGTATGAGAGCACTCTGCTTCCAGCAAGGGCAGCAAAGCCCAGAAGTCGCTCTGCATTTCATAAGATCCTGATGTGCCTGAGAGCAGGCTTCATGGACCACATCGTTCTCCGTGCTCCCATGATACATGCAGATGCAATTTCTGCTTGCTCATCCACCTGTGGATGCCTTCTTGCCTGTTGCTATTGTGGCTTTTGGTCTGTTTTTGGAGCTGGTTCATAGGTGAAAATTGTCAATAACTTTATTTCTAGGTGTTCCCCCCCCTCCCCTCCTGTGGCTTGCAGGAAGCTCCCTCCCATCTGCTCCCACCATATGTTTTCGATGGCAATTTGCACACTGGATTAGAACATGGGGCTGATCAGAACATTGCAGTTTTTAGCAGGAATAATTATTTTTAAAAAGACTTTGCTGCACCTAGGAACAAATACATTTTTCATAATCCTGCCCATTTTTTTCCCCACACACAAAATCAGCAATCAACTACATTAAAAATAAAGATGAGGAAGATTTTAATTACCATTATTTAGCTATAAAGGAATGAAACATCGCTCTCTGAGGCTCCAGAAATCCAGACATCAGAAATAACCTGGTTCAATCCTAGAGGCAGTGAGCAATCACCTCAGCTGCTTTAATTGCAATCATCATTATAGCTCTAATTTTCAAAATACTTCATCTAAGGCCCAGAAAGCGAGAAGGCTGGAGAAGCAGTTTGGTTTACTCTGACCATGTTTTATACCTGCTGCATCACTCCAGCAGCATCTCAGCAAACATCTATCACAATAAACTATGCTGAATAACAGTGCTCCTGCAGTGCTTAAGCTTGTAAAGATATTCTGTTTGCTCTTAAGGAATGTTTTTTATTTGATGCTGGGGATTTGCTATTAGTATTTACTCTTTTTTTCCCCTCATTATATTTTACTGTGGGTTTGTTTCTTTGCTTGCACTCTGCATTGTTTTGTCTCTGAAAACAATGTGGATTTATGTGCACTAAAACCACAGTGATGGTAGAATTTACTTGGAACACAAAAGCAGCGTGGTGTCAGCCCATTAGTTATTATAATTAGCGCTGTGCAGTTATTAACACCACACAGTCCTGCCAAGAAATTCTCATGGACTCGGATCAGTCCCGAGTGTCAGCAAGTGGCATTCTGTGGGGGAAAACAAACACCAAGCTCTGTGCCTGACCCTGCTGCTCTGAAAGCTGTGCAATGCCTCTGCATTGGTGCAAATCTGTGCTTGTTTAGGGTCTTGTGGTACCAGTGGAAATGTAAAAAATAAATAATAATTTAAAAAATCAAAAAAAAAAAAAAGAAAGGTGTTCCAGTTAGAACCATGCAATCCAGGGAGTGAGGAATGGGAACTTGACATTGCCTGAGGGAGAAAGAGCAAACTCTGCTTACCTGCTCATATCTTTACTGGCAATGCCTTTGGCTGTCAGTTGAGTTCCTAGAGGGCTAAAAACTTCATTCGGTGCCTTTTGAAACTGATGGGACTTTGTGCTGACAAATTCTGCACCGTGCCCTGCAGTCACTGATATTCATGGTGTACTGCTTTCATTTCACCCCATAAACCAAACGCAAAAAGTTCAGAGAAGGGCAATGAAGTAAATCAGGGGAACAGAGATCTGGCTCTATGGGGAAGCTGAAGTCTTAAGCTAGTGAAATCCCTGCTTGTTTAGCCCAGGAAAATGAAGGGTAAGAAGGGAGGGAAATATGATCTCAATAGAATAGAAGTAAGCAATTGAGGGGAGATGGGGAAAAGAGATTTTAAGGCCAAGAGTCGCTCACAGGAGTCCTTACTCTGTGTCAGAGAGACCTTGTTTTATCTTCTAAAAATTTCTCTAGATAAGTGATTGGTGTGGTTCATCACCTGGGGACTAAGTCCTGGGCAGGATATCTGGTGAGTAGCCAGGTCTGAGCTTGTTTGAGGGTTCTGGTTTGTTTTACTGAAGGGCCTGATGAGGTGTCACTGCTGAAGGGCCTAGAAGCTGTGTTCAACTTGCATAGGAGACTTTGGGAAATGCAGGCCCTAAACAAACAATGCAGCTTTCTGGCTAGCTAAGGACACTTGTGTCCCTCTCATTTGGTGTAAAAACACAGCTGTAAAGATTCTGCAAGACCTCACAAGGGTTGTGCTTATGCCTGTGGTCTCCCGGAGTAGGTGTTATAATGTGATCTTGCATCTCTGATAAATGATACACTGAGAACTTGAAGGAATAGTGTTTTTTTGTTTTGTTTTGTTTTTTGTTTGTTTGTTTGGTTTTTGACAAATCTGCTAACTGGTCAATGGATTTAGTGGACCAACGGCTAGATCTGGCCTAGACAGGCTGGGTTTTGGGGAGGCAATTGTACTGTGTGGTTGAGACCACTGAGAATCCAGGTGAGGTGGCAGGAGGATATATAAATGGGGAGAAGACGTGATTGCTTTGCACCCAAGGTACTGGATACTCCATCCACTTCTGTACCCCAAAATATGGAAAAAAATGAGTCAATCACACAAGAAAAACTGGATGTTAATCATTCTTATAATTTGCCAGTCCTGGGCAAGGATATTTTGGAGAGAGTGCATACCTTGGTGTCTGACAGGCTGACCCTGACCTGCCAGCTTTAGTTGATAGCTCTGTGCTCACACAGCTTGTTTGTATAACCATCGTTTGGGTAAAGCAAGACAAACAACAACAACAAAAAGAAAAATACACGAATGCTTGAAAGAACTCTGGCAAGATTGTCCTTCTTTGCAGAAGGCACATGTATGGGGTTGCTATACTGTGTAAGCAGGCTCTGTTGTGTTCCTTGTGTGCTAAATGCTACCAATTAAATTTGAACCATATGAAATGGGAATCAAAAATATCTCTAGAATGATTTTTAAAATGAATTTGCATAATACAGGTCCAATTTAAGTAACTTTCCCCAAGGCACAGCAGACCTGTGAGCTCTCTGGCTGGGCAGGGTGGTTATATCTTTAAATCTCTTCATTCTCCCGTAGATTTTTTTTCTCCCCATATAGAAAACCCCACCCATATCTCTGCAGTATCTGCAGCATGAATTAGGAAGTCCATTGGGACATCTAGGTCAGCATGAGCAGATCTGACATCAGCCTGCAGATTATGCCCACAATCAACAGTGCTGCAGTTGTTTCTTTCCTTCCTCCCTCCCCCTCTTTGTACTAGGAGAAAATTATTCTCAAATGGCAATTCTAAGAAACATTAAAATGGCTCTGCAGACGCTCTTGTCAAAATGCCACTCTCTTCATCAGAAAAAAACCCTCCCATGTCTTGTGTGTAGAGAATTTATATAATCCAATAATGTATATTTGCTAATGCAGTATTGACTGGGATTCAGAAACCAAGCAGAGAGAAAAAGGAAGGAAGCTGAAAGCTGATGATGGTGCAGAGAGGAAAAATGAAGCTGGTATCTGATAAGAGTTTTCACAGCAAAACTGCTGGCCAAATCAAGAGCCTGGTTGCACTGCTGTCTAATGAGACTTTCTCACTGGCTTGAGATTTGCTCCACCTACTTCCATAAATGAATTTGCCCCACGTTGGTATGTCTGTACAAAAAAAATACCACTTCTTGCTTCTGCCCACTGTCTTCCAACAAGGCCCTACCCGCATTAATTCCAGCCCCCATGCTCCCTGTCCATGTATTAAGATATTTTTCTAAATTCTTCAATTTCCTGTGCTTTTTTACAACCTCAGGGTCTCTCTTACATCCTCGTGCTATTTTTACAATACTTTAATTATACTGGCCTCAGTGGAATTATGCCTGATGTTTCCTAGGGTAGAACTAAACTCAAACTCCCCGATTCTGAGCCTGGTTATACATTGGTGTAATTCGGTGGAATTAACCTTAATTCTTACCACATTGTACCTTGGGACAAAGATTGCCTCTAAGGATGTGAATAAAGCAGCTGGGAATAGAAGCATTCACTTGTAGGTTTTTTTTTCAGGTATGGTGGAAACCTTAAAGATTTCTTCCTTACGGAGTTGGAATTTGGATGATAGTTCCCCTGTGGGTCATCTAAAAATGGAGTGAGGTAGAAACATCAGGCCTGCCAGCTTGTGGTTTAAGCAGAGCTGATGGGCAGAGACTGGGAGAGGAAGGAAGCTGCTGCACAAGGAATTTAAGGGATTTGCTCAGGGTCCTTCTGCAGGTCAGAGGCAGTTCTGGAAATACAACTCATTTAGTGCCCAGGTCACGCTTCCTATTGGAAGAAAATCCTTTTTTTTTTTTTTTTTTTTCCCCACAGGGAGCTTTTGCACAGCATAAGTAGCATTTCCCTTCTAATGCACAACCATTATTTTCCAGTATGGGTGTACAGGAGACATGCCAGGATTGTACCCTACCTGGTGAATATCCGTGTCCTTTCAATGAGCTGCAAAACCGAGCCTGCATTCCTGGTGACCTAAATGCTTGGGATGGGCCAATAACTCTGCACCTGGGTGCCTGAATTGGGGTAAAATAAACTTGTACATGCTCATGCACAGACCACGCAGGATAATCTAGGTGCTTTCATGTCAGTCTGTGGGATAAGTATGTCTTATTGCAGCAGTATTGATTATCTGGTGAGGTATTTTGGTGTCTTTCCCTGCTGCTAAATGCAGATTTAAACTGCAGAGAGATGCTGCTATGCTTATAGTGGGATAAATAATAAATCAAAGCTAGATAGGATGGCTTTTTCTTAGCCAAAGGCCAGTACCGATCGGTGCTTTTCCATCACATGAATGGTGGCATGCTTGTGTTGCTGTCCAGAGGAGCCTTTGTTCCCCTGCAGAGTCCCATTAACTTCCCGTGGACATAACGGTCTGTCTTTGAGGAGTTGGTTGCGGACTTATCTTCTGCTAGAGATAACTATAAGTGCTTTCTTTTATTATTTTCCTGACTTGAACACCTTCCAAGGTTTGAATGCAGTAAAAATGACATTTAGGGAACAAATTAGGACATAATTCTAAATTCTGAAGTATATTGGAATAGAAAGCTGTATAGAAGGACAGTGGGGAAAAAAATCCTTCTAAAAACCATAACCTTTCCATCCTATAAGGAGACAAATATTTTTAAGTTTCTCTGCTGTTATAAGTGCACTACACTAACTTTATTCTTTTTTTTTCCATCTTCTGGAAATTTCAGTATAACATTAAATGTTGACAGTGAATGATCTGCTACTACAAAATTGTTAATACTTTTCTAACCTCTTTTTTCCTAATTATGGATCAGAGGGGGAGGGGAATAGAAGTCTTGAAAGTGATCTTGTATAAAAGACATTAATATGCTTTGCTTGCGATGCATTGCACGTTACATGCCAGTAACAGAAGAGCAGGAAGGCAAAAGTTGGTACCTTGATGTAGCTTCTGTATGCCTAGATCAATCAGGAAGCTGTCTTTAATTACTTTAAGTCCTTCAGCAAAAAATGTAGATTCCTACGCTTAAATGTAAGGGTTAGCTACGTAGTTTTTATAGCAATATTGAGCCCGGGAAAGTATTAATTCTGAATGGGGATGTAGCTGTTACTGATCTGGGTAACGAAAGAGGAAAAATTACAAAAGAGGAAAAGTTTTCTGGGATAAGGATGAGTGAAGAATAAGGGTTTTTAGAAGAGAAGTCTTAAAATAAGTGGATTTGTAGCCTTGCTGGAAAATGTTTCTATTTAAGCACGGTGTAATTCCAAGGAATTCTGACTAGCAAGTAATCTGATCTGTCTAGATCAATTTTTCCTCTCAATTCCATTAGCATGCAGTTGCTGTCAGGTTATTTTTGTCCATGGTTTCAAATTGGGAAGAAAGTGGTTCAACGCTTTCCACTTTGCAAGGTAACTGCGTTTGAGGCCCAGAAGCCAAATTTGGGCTCTTCTGGGCACTGCGTGTATCTCTAGCTGCCCCTCACACTTGTACAGAATGATTACTCCTTTTAAACCCACTTAGTAGAGGAATTAATGCTCATGTGGAGCAGAAGATTAAATGGTATCATGGTCACAAGGCTTGTTGAAGAGAATTATATAAATCACTGGGACCTGCAGACATGGTGCAAAAGGTGATGTGACTCATGATGTTTAATGGCTTTGAATCTGTTCTGAAATATTTGGTGCTCATAACCTCTCTGGAGCAAACCACTTCATATTGATTATTGGCTTCATGCAGCCTTGTATCTGATATCAGCTGCGAAAGCACGGTGACTTCCTCTTATAAAACCAGGACCAAAATGTACTATTAAAGGGGTGGCTACCCTGTTGCAGAGCGAGTAGGGATGCTATCATAGCAAAGCAGTCTCTCAGAAGTGGTTTTTATATATATGCTTTTCTCTACATATGCTACAGATTTGCTGGTATATTTGAACCAGAGCTGCCTCTGGGTTTTTATCAAGAGCAAGTGATCATTTCTGAGACAGCTTAATGTGAAAAAATCCTCCCTGAAGGGTTAAACAGAAACCACTAAACTCTATCTACCTGCAAGCTGAAAGCAGATTGCCGTAAGGACTATATATACTCACAACACTTGTCCTATCCCAATGTACGTGGGATCTTACGGAGCCTTTATTCGGCCAGCAAGCACACAGGTATTGGAGTTCAAGTAGGCAAATTCTTGAAGACCTTTGCTCCCTCTGCAGATCAAAGCTTTTAAGTGAAGCCACTGATGCTGCATGCAGGTGGATGAGCCTTTCTGCTGGTTCAGCTCTGGGGCTGTGAAAAGTGCTAGGGTTGTAGATCTGCAGTCCCTGCAACAATCCATATCTCTTTTTAGTTTTTCCCTTTAAGGCTTCACACCATGAATTGAGTAAGAGTCATGGGACTCCCAGGCTTTGGGTAAGTTTGACCTACAATTAATATGGATCATCTAATTTTGCAGCACCTGTTTAATTGATGCAATTAGAATAAAGTGCCTGGACTCACCTGGTGCTTTGAGCCCTGCTGGGAAGCATTTGTATTTGCTTTTATTTCTGTGTGACTTTCTTTTCCATTTTGTATTATGCAACTTCGTTAATTAAAGTACCTTCCTCTTACAAATGCAAAGCAGCTTTCAGTGCTGAGGGCCATTGGGCTGAATGTGCCCAAAAAGATATTATACCAACACATACGGCATTAAGGACCTGATGAGATTATTAACAAGTAATGGGTAATTTTCTCCCAATTAGCATGCTGTGGCTATTATTAAACCTTCTACTAAGGGACTTCTGTATTCCAAGTCACAATACTGTTCTTATCGGCCATTTCCAAGCTCTGACAGGTCAGTCAATGCTTTTCTGACAATAATGGAACATTAATTCAGTCTCTCTTGCCCCTGTGAGTTGTATTTGGCAAAGCCAAGGTGCAGTAGGAACTGAAAATTGACATTTCAGAATCATCTGAAGGCAGGGCTCCTAGTTTGCAGATGTGTCCTGAGCACACATGATGCACAGAGGGGAATTAAGCAGCCATCTCATCCCAGGATCTTGAGCTTTTTTATGTGCTCAACCTCCCTCTTAAGTTCGTATCTGGAATTATAAAGAAATTTAGAGTTGACTGAGCTGGCAGAGAGGCAAAAAAAAAAAAAAAAAAGCCAGCTTATACCCAGAGCTGCTGTGGGGCTGACTTCCAGCCCTGCTCACTTACAAGGTAAAAACAGTCACAGAGCTTAGAAATAAAAATTATACCAAAGAAATCCCTAATTCCATGTGAGCTTAGCGCTGTCCCTCCATGCTGCAATCCAGGTCCAAACTCCAGGGTTTAATCATTTTGCTTCAAGAGCCATTTACCAGGAACTGGGACAGTTTGACATATAAATAAATAAATCTGTGAGATTGTTCTTTCCTTGGCATGGAGATCAACTCTGCTGACAGAATGCCATTAAAAAGAAAAAAAGCAATAAAGAAGGTGGCTGAAATGTGCTCAGTTATATTCTGAAGGATGGTAAGACCCTGTCCCAGACCCTGAGGATTGGTATATGAATCTGGAAGGTGCACACAATCCCAATTCTGGAGGTGATATGGCTGGCCCTTCCATGCTCCTAATAGGCTGCACTGATGCCTTGCAGGGCCGAGAGGGGAACTGTGCTAACTGATAGCATCCACCTGTGGTTTCTATTGCTTCAGTCACTTGATTGCTTTTTCCAGCAACTCACCATTATAACCAGAATAACTTTGAGCATTTTATTTATTTGCAATTTTAGAGGTTAAAAATCATGAATTTTGAAAGAAGACTTTTTCCCTGGACTCAGTCCCTTAGCAGGTAGCTCTATTAATTTGTAGAGCTGCTCTTGTACAGTCAGGGCAGAACTAAGTGCCAAGCAGTAAGACCTCAGCTACACTCTCCTTTGTGCAGACAGTCCCTGACACAAGCAACTGCAGGACTGAGCAGATAGAAGGGTTGAAAGGAAAAGGTTAAAGTTAGTCCTGAGCAACACAGTGTGCAGGGACAGAAGCCAGGGCTTGCTGCTTAGTTCAAGGCTTTAGCCAAGCCACAGCAATGTCCCACGCTGGCTGATTGTTTTGGAAGTGACATTAATTTGTGGTTACACTGCGCTCTGATTTCATCACTGCAGTGCTTGTAACAAGCATGGTCCTCTGAAATAGCTGATGTAAAGCTCGGCCTCTGTATTGTCAATTCAAGGGCAAGTCATCTTAAAACAGTACTGCCACTTAAATTGCTTTGGTTGTCATGTGGAAGGCAAAGTGACGTGAGCCTTATTCAACAATAAATTGAATATATTATCTATTTGAGCTAAAGTTTATGAAGTGAAGCAGGGGGGGAGGTCAGTTGATGCCAAAATATTTGGGATCGTCTGGGCTGGTACTCTTGATTTAATGGTTATTAGGGCTTAACATCTTAGTGTAACAAGATTATGTGGACCTTGATCATTGAACTTGATTCGTTCACACTATTATTTTTGTTTTAATGGTGGTTTTAGATCACAGCCTAATAGATTAATTTGAACCCAGTTAAAAATCCAAGATCAAAAGGAAGCCTAGTGTCAAATAAAATCTTTGGAAAAAGGTGATGTGAAGTGATATAGCTGTGGTTCAGCAAGGTTAAATGCCTGCAAGAATGCATGGATTCTACCCTGAATAACAATAATATATCTGGTATGAAGTGTTGGGAATGATCTGTGGAATATGGATCGGCAAGAGCCGCTGTGCTATAGCTAAGCTTCCTTAGTTATTAACTGAATAGCTGAGCTTGTATTTTTTTCCTTCTGGCTGACTTTCACATCTTCCTTAATCGAGACAGGCCTAGCTGCTCTTGCATTAGTTGGGCTTGGCTGGCGTGACTCAATTATACCAATGCAACGCAGCGGCGAGCCAAGCCCATGAAACCAAACCTTCAGCAAGCAGCACAAGTCAGCACGTTGGAGCACAGGGGCCAGCTTCTGCCTTGCAGTGTCTGCCTGCAGGGTTCTCTGCGTGCTGACATCCAGCCTCCAGTTACAGTGATCGATTTAAAAAAAAAAAAAAAAAAAAAAAAAAAGACACTTGCAGAGAAGTTCAGGCTGCCTAGAACTTTGTGTTCTTTCCAGACAAATATTGTCTCATTAAGGAAGTAAATGATGATAACATCTTAAAACTTCAGTTGGGATGTGCCTTTGAATAAGATTGAGTCCTGACTTTTTTTTTTTTCTGATAAGCTTGGAAAATCTCCAGAAATAACTAATTGGCTTACTCGGAATCTATTGAATTCCTTTGTGTCCTGAGCAAGTTTATCTTTGGAGCACTGTAATAATGTACCAAATGAACATTTTCTCCACTGATTCTGTGAGTGAGCCACTGCTCTGTCCAGTAACTTTTACATTTTCAAAGAGGATCTTCCATTAGGACTTGTTCAGGACACGAGGAAAGTATAGGTAGCTTGTGATGCAAGTCTCTAATACGTGTTTTGTGAAAGCAGTGAACTGCTACAGTTAATGATCAATTTATTTTGAAGAGGAGGTGCACATCTGCAGGGGATTGTAATGCTGCCTCATTTGAAGGGGACAATTTTTATGGCTGAGGCAGCCTGCAAAGTTGTGTTGATGTGCTCCGGAGTCCAACCATGGCATTTCCACTTGGTTGTGAGCCTGCAAGATCTTGTACCTCACCTCCTGTTGAATTGTCCGACTTATTCCAGGACAAATCATGTGGAAGGCTACGAGATGGTGCTTCAGGACTGCAGTTAGCCATCTGCACTAAGGGGCTCTGCAAATTTCCAGTGCTCCCGTGTTCCCCAAATATCCAGCTCCTTGGTTTGTCTCAATGGGCAAAGCTTTGACTTCAACAGTATTGGGCTAGGGAAGGAACTAGTGCTAAAAAAAGCTCTTGAGGTGGATTGGGGACTCCAGTGAATGCAGATGAAAAAGTGAGACCTAAGGTGCCTGTGGGCACTGCACAAACACGCTGCACAGGGAGGAGTTCTCCCCTAAAGGCTCAGAAGATGAAAGGAGAATACAGGGGAGAGCTGCGTTTAGTTTAGGGGGAGAGATTATAAATGCTATGCTATCTTATGATGTGCTTGGAATAATTATTAATCGCATGATTAAGTGTTTGATGTTCTTCATAACCAACTTATCAACATGTTCAACATTAATTTTGCTTGTACTGCTTTATGCAACTTTCATGCCCCATAAAATGCATGTTAAGTACTGGGGATGTTTAATAATGATGTTTTTCACTTGGGCATGATTGTAAAATTCCCTTGGGCTAAAAAAAAAAAAAAAAATAGATGAAAAATAGCTATGGCTAAACTTTCATTGACAGGTTAGGTGAGGAAACAGGCCAGTTGCTATTTGAGAAAGGATCTTGAAACAGTGAAGGTAAATGGTAAAGGAGCTTTTATTTACTTTGTCAGTGGCACAGATTTGAATCATCATTGAAGTCAAAGTAGTGACTGGTTTTCCTTGCATTAATATTAATGTGATATTAAATAATTATACTAGGTATAATTAATTACGTGAAAAGCTCATTAGTGGTGAATAATGAAAAACCTGATTCAATAGGAACAGATCTTTTTAGTTATCCCTTCAAGTTGTGTCCTGCTTGCCTGTGATACAGCAGGAATGATTTTCTTTGGTCATTTTAGGATGTATGTATTCATGTATACACTTAGCATTGGCAGATGTTAAGTGGGTAACAAATGGATACAGCTTTCTTTGAACTGCTCATTGACAAAATGAGATGAGGAAGATTCTCTGCTTCAGAATAGCTGCGGAACATATAAAAGCTTCAAGCGATGTTGTTTCAGATTATTACGGCAATTTTATGGGCCAGTGGAAAGCAAAAAGTCTATTTCTCATACTCTGTTCCTCAGTATAGTAAATCAATAAATAACTAATGGCAGTCACTTTAACTTCATCCCTAATGGATTGTTGTCCTGTTATTAAATGTGAGCAAATTGAAAATCTAACAAGACTAGAGGAAAAACGATCTTGTATGAGTGTTAGTTACCCCAGAACTGCTGGGAAGTATGAAATATAATTCAGGGTTATTGTTTGATGTAAATATTTGCAATGCAATCCAAACATCGGTAGGAAGCACTGGAGAGAAGAGTTTGAACGCATCATAGTGCTTTATAATAATAATAAAAAATTGAGCTGTAAGCTGGTTTGCCTTGAAGTCATGCAAAGGGCAGCTGTTGGCATAGGTGAGAGTGGGAAATGGCCCTTGGGGTGGCCAAGGAGATATTAAAATGAAAAGTAGAAAAATGAATTGCAGATCTAAATGCTGAAGCACATTTATTCTGTAGCTTCAGATAGGAGTGTAACTTGCTTTCACTTCTGGCTGTAATTTGATTTTATGCATTGTTATTGAGCAACTTCTTTGTTCTCACCTACCTGTCACTTTCAGTGTTTGATAGAATGGTTTCCTCCTACTGCGTGGTTTACACTAAGCCTTTGTTTGTAATGTGTTGTTTTATAAATATCTCTGATGTATTTACAGTGTGCTAAAATTAGCTGCAGAAAGAGAGCATTAATCAATTGTTAGCTATGGCTGATATTTTACTGCACCGTCTCTCAAAGAAGCAGGACTGTGCAAAAACTGCAAGCCATTCCCCTGAACTGATGTTTTAGCTGACTAACCTTCCAATTCTGATGACTTTGTCATAGAGAACTGCCTCATAACCCACTTGGCCTAAATGTTTTCCAATTCAGAGAATTTGTTCTTTAGGATTACTTCCCATGGCATTTTTATTTTAATTTGTCCACATCTTCAAAATGTTACTTATTTTTTGCAGAGAGTGCCTGTCTCTCACGTATTTCTACTCTTACAATGAAAACAGTTCAATCTTAGAAGAAAAAGCAAAAAAAAAAAAAAAAGCCAACATAGCGACAAAATTCACAATTGATACTTGTCTTCAGCAGGGTCGCATCTATTTCTCCCATTGGCTCAATCTGTCTTTGAGGTTGCCTTCATCTTTCTTCCTAGCAGGGATGATTGTTCTCCCTGATCTCCTGCAAAGGGGCTATTGTCTGCACAGCACAATGCAGTGCCAAGCAAGGATAGCTGAGCTAGCTTTAAAATAATAATAATAAAAAACTAGTTTACTAGATGCATGTAGTTTCTCCAGTGTTTGATGGTTTCTGGTAGCCACTATAGCTTTGTTAAAATGTGATTTTTTTTTTTTGTGCTTAGCTCTGTATGAAGCCAGTCTTGCCTAGTCTAATTCACATGGTAGGGACTTGCAGGTTGGTAGTTAGTAGGTATAATTGAATTTAGAGTGAAATCAGTGTACAACAGAATGAACTTAGGAAGGAGGAATGTGATTTCACTGGCTGAACATGCTAGGTCAACTTTGCGTGGTAATTTTAACAAATTGCCAGATTGCTTACAAGTGAGAGAACTTTCACGGAATAATTTAATGTATTTGACAACATTGCAATATGTAAAGGTTTTGTTCCTGCAACTGAGACTTTATCTTGCCGCAGTGCCAGTACTTATAATTCATCTCTTCCTGTACATAAGGCTGGACCTTCTGTCTAACACAGATCTCTTCAACCTTCAAGAGCTTGTCAAGAGTACCCAAAAGTAGGACAAAGCCGAGCACTGTCCTAGTAATGTGTTGCAGCATTTGGTTTCAGTTTCCTGCCAGTCGAAATCCTGGTTGGATGCATAAACATCTCTGTGCAGTCGTAGTAGTAAAGTGTCACCGCTTAACTGCATGCAAATAGAGTGGGTAGTTCCTAGGAGCTCAGGAGTAAGTGTCATTGCTGGGTTGTTTCTCACATTAATTTGGTTTCAATGCTAGAAATTCCCACGTCAGAGAGAAAATAGCTGTCATTTGGGTTGTACATAGCTTTGACCTTGCTGGCTTGTCATTCAGGGGCTGAGGTGTCTGTATTTCAGTTCTAGCTCAATAAATAGTTTATTACTCTGGCATCTATTTCTTTGGAGACCCTCATTTGGGGAAGAGCAAAGATATTTTTCAAGTTTCTTGATGTGGTGCATGTAGCAAACTTCTTGCAGTTGCCCTTTGGGTGACATTTCCTTACTTTGTGGAAACGTTTAACATAATGCTGTTTTACAGCATTAGAATACTTAAAGTAGTTTAATAAAATAAACAGAAAATTAAAATGTTGTAATATTTTATCACTTGCAAAATATAGTCTAAAATTACCTTTTTTTTTAAAGAGATCAGGGAGAAAAAGTTTGGATATTAAATCAGATAATCAGCAAAGCCAGCATCTGATGCTTGAATTCTTTCATTCATTCAGCCCATCGAGCTGAAAGGAAACCAGAGACCCAGACAATGTTTCTTTATCTGGATCCTACTTCAGACAAACTCTGTGAATGAGTGGAGCTGGTGCAAGGGAGTTGCCTACTCTAGCCTGACTGATTTCCCAGTTCTCTGCAAAGATAGGAGACATTGACAGTGTCTTTACAGCATGATATGAAATTAAAAGTATTATACGTACAATGAATTTGAGAGAACTTTCACAGTATAAACAAATCTACATTAAAATTAAAATCTGATTAAAAATAAATATCTTCAAGTTTTCTGCACAACATTATGAGACTTCCATGGTTGTGTTCTCCCACATCTTTCCATGCCTTTCAGGGACTTCAGTATCATAGCTTTTACTATAAATGAGCGTTTGTTTTCAGTATAGTAAATACTGATGTAAATATGATGTGCTTGTGAAAGATGAAACAGGAAAAATCTAGGAGGAAGCATTTAGGTAAACTTAATGTCTAAAGATTTAATGAGCACACTCATTTTCAAATCATGTATTTTACAGCAAGAGAGTTTAGGCTGTGCAACTGCTGTGGACTCTTTATTTGGTAGGACTCCAGGCACTGTACAGAGGGGGGTAATGATGTTTGCTGCCTAGTTAGAGAAGAACATTTAGAAGGTAAAATGTTGATTTTTTTTATTTTTTTTTTGTCCTGCATACTTCACTGTCTGTTCTTAGGCATTCTGGAATACATTCTACAGCTGCATTCATGAACTTTAAGATATTAAAATATTTTTGTGCATTTTTCAGAATTAATATTTGGTTATTCATAATTAACCTCTCATTAAAATGCATTGTTTCTCAATCCCATTAAGAATATTCATAATTAAATGAGCAGCTGGAGTGGGCTGCCTGGAGTTGCAGGCAGCAGTGTAACGAGTTATAGCAAGGATTCAACTGCAATGCAGAAGTAAATTCGGGGTGAGTGGGGAGTCATCCACAATTTATGACACATAATTCAGAATTAATTTACATTGAGTTATCTTCCCATATCTTCAAAGCAGAGTATTTTACATTAATGTATGGTTTGGCATCAGTAGGCTTCTTCGCCCCTCTCCCTTTCCTTCTGGGAGAAGGAAATGCTGTCCTATGAGTCTGAGTACAGTAAGGGGGTTTAGGAAGGTCAGGCTGTGAAAATTTGACGTCATTTGTCCTATCAGCATGGGGGACAAATGCTGATGCCATCATTTAGCTGGTGAATTGCTGTATCTCTGCCTTGCTGAGATAGAGTGGGAGAAATACAGCAAGATGAAGATTGTCTGAGAGTGGGTGAGATAAGATGCTGATTGAGTAAAAGCTAAGATGCTGCACTGACTTCTGAGGCTTTTAATTAAACTGACCTGTGTCTGCTTTCAAGGTTAGGATGTGGTTGGAAGGAGAAAACCAGTAATTCCCAAGGAAAAGGATGTGTTGATGGGAAAATCAGCTAAGAGTTTAAAAAATAAATCATACTAACAAGCAGTTCCAGGGATTTGGGACAATATTTGCAACCAGTGTTTTGCATTTAGAACCCCAACACAAGCAAAGCCCTTACTTCTAACCTCAGTCAGAGGTATTAAAGCAGGTAGGGTAGTTGTCATTTCATAGGCAAGGCACAGCAGATGTAATTCAGATAAATGACTTATTTCTGGTCACACACACTACCTGTGACAGAGTTGCATGAGTTTCTGCATCCAGGATCTTTAGTTTAATTTCCCTGTGTTGCCGTGTTGAATGAATGCATTCCCTGGTGATCACGCTGCACTCTCCACCTGCAGGTACTGCCTGCTTGGAGGTAGAAATAAGGAAATAAAATTAAAAACCCACCCTCTTATTAGAGGCTAGGAGGCTGTTACAGGCAGAGGAAAAAATAATTACAAACAATTTATATACTGCAGGTTGCTTTTTTGCTGTAAGCAAAGAAGAGGTTCTTTAACCATGGCTGAGTTGAAAGAGCTTTGTGGTAAAATTGCTGCCAATTAAGTAGGTCTTTAAAATAGAAATGTTAGGCAACATTTTCCATTTGTCAGCTGAGTGTCCGCATGCTTTTGATTAATGCATAAAACAAAACAAATGTTATGGGAAAATAAGCCTGCTGTGTTTATCTATGTAATTCTTCATCTATCACTCCACGCCGTGAAATCAAGTGCCATCAATTCTCTGGACGAGGTAATCAGAGTGCAGTTCCATTTAATCCATCCATTATTTTTAACCTTGACGTGAAGTTTCTTGATGCTGCTTTTTTCACCCTTTTCTGTTAGTTTTTCTTAATTGCTTGTCTTGGCAGCAGGACATTTCAGCTGTCCCAGTGTAATCTACAATACCCGCTGGGAATGCTTCAACAAAGGTTTCTGCAGAGTCAGCCTTTCTGAAAATAAAGCAGATACCGAGGTTAACATAAGAGGTGCATGCCTTGAGGTCACATTGTATTTTTTTTTTTTTTTTTAAACAAGTATAGCAAAGACAAGATTGCCTTGAAATCCTGTCTCTCCCTGCGTTTTGTGAAAAGAAAATCTTAGGTGATATTAAAGTGTTGCTTGGCTATTTGGAACCTGTTTTTTGTTTTTCAAGTTATGATACTCATGTAATCTTGAAAACTAATCTAAAACTTCACCCTGAGTCATGAGTTATATGGTAAGTAATGTTCTGGTCATTTTGTCCTATTTGTTCCACTATTTGTGTTTTTAAAAAAGTCCTTTTTAAAAGGCAATTCCCTATTTTAAAGGGGAATGAAGAGAAAAACCACAGTTTAGAGCTGGAGATGTTCATACTGCTCAGACACACATGATAAATTTCACAAAGATTAATTCTTTGAAAGGAAGCAGCCTGCTGTTCTCAATGGAATCCAATACCTGCCGTGGAAGGGCTCTCATCAATCATGCTATTTTGAGACATTAATAAAGACATTTAAGGTGTTACAGTTCATCTCAGGCCTGGAGCAGCCTGCGATATATGTGTCCTTTCTGCAGCAAGTGTTTTGTTAAAGACCAACCTTCTTAAGATTTATAGGACAAACATTCAGCCTACTGCTTGCAGAGGTACTTATAAGATAATATTAGTTCTCCTGTTGCCTCATTTCAGTGAAGTACTGAGAATTAGTCCCTGTATATCTACACTTTAACATCTGTCTTTGCCGAAGCTGATGTTCTTGATGTGTAGGATTTCTTAGGCATCAATTTTCCTTCTGTTGAGATTTGTCAAGTTACTGTAGAGATCAAAAACTGCTCGAAGAATGGATGCTAATTTTCAGTGTGCATGCATGGAATTAAAATAATACGAGGATTTCAAGTTTGGAGTCCTGCTTGGGTGCAAACCCATATGTGCTGGCTGCAAAGCAGTCAGGAACTGGAATTCTTTTCCTTGTCAGTGTGTTACTGTCAGCAGTGCTCCTTGCTGCTTCTGGAGATGTTGGGCTTGGCTGCTGCACGTGGCTGCAACCCAGGCTGGGTAATTTGATGGAGAGAGCGGCTCCCACCTCACCAACGTGCTGGCAGTGATGCTGCATGTGCCACCCTGAGGTGGGTGGGTGAAAACGTGTCAGATGAAGCAATGGATTTTAAATTCTGTGTAGTGAAGCTGTGGGGTTCGTTGCTG
The DNA here is from genome assembly GCF_963932015.1 of Anas acuta. Taxonomy (NCBI): domain Eukaryota; kingdom Metazoa; phylum Chordata; class Aves; order Anseriformes; family Anatidae; genus Anas; species Anas acuta. The sequence continues at coordinate 2,386,187 of NC_089005.1, read as the reverse complement.
TGTGAAATCAAATGTGCTTGTATTCTAAATGTACTTGTATTCTCATGCAATATGTGCTAATCTAATGGTAAAGGATGTAAAGTAATTCTCTACAGTTAAACAATCCTCATCCCCACATACAGTCTTGCACAGGTTTATACCACTGGATTTACTTCTTGCTCTCTAAATGACCTGATCCTATAGTATTTTTGCCTCCAACTCCTTCGAGGATTAAGTCTTGGATCTGCGCTGACAAACCTTATTTCTACGCCATCTGTTTCAAGCCCTTTCCTCCCCGCTGTGCCTGATGTGTTATTTCTGTAGAGGTTGAAATATCTGCCAGAAGAGGTGTAAGGCTGCCTGTGAAACCTCTATTTTCAGGTGTTCCTGATTTAAGTGCTTTTTGCTGAGGCAACCCTCTTGTTCCAGGTTTGCTCAGATACCAACACTCCTCTCTCTCTGACAATATAATCGGTGAGAATGGGGAAGGAAGTTGTGTCAAATCATGCAGTGATGTAGTAAGGTTGCACAAGCTGGGAAATGAATTTTGTAGTCAGATGAGTCCTGTTATGCAAAATAAAGCTGGTGTGTGCAGCCCCAGATCTGAATAACAGCAGATCTGGGTTTAATTTGGTTGGAGGCACTCAGAAATGATGCGATGCTGTGACCTGATACTAATCTGACAATGGTCTGTCTTTGAAAGGACGTGGTCCTGTGCAGGCAGTTCTGGGATGATTACCAGCCTGAATAAAGGCTGTAGCGGCCAGGGAATTGCAGGTAATCCTGGCCTCGTGCTTGGACCATCTCTCCATCATCAGCAGAGCACTTAAGCACGCACTTAGCTTTGTGATCTGAGCCCATTTGGAAGCACTTTGACAAACAGCAGTCACCGAGAGGGTGCCTCTGCTCTCATTTCTGAGACATCCGAGGTTGGCTCCCTGCGGCGTGATGCCCTTAGCTCAGCTCTGACAGCAGATAAAGCATCGGGGTTCAGCACAACGACATGATATCTCCTTGTGCACTGCGCAGCACTCTTCCTTTTTTTCTGTATGGAGATACTTACAGCCTGAGTTTTGCACGTATTTACTCTTACAGGGATAGCACGTTGTGTATTCCCAGTAAGTCATTACTCATAATTCCAGGCATTAGTAAATATTATGATAATTTGCTAATAACTTAATAATGTGATACTAATAACATATAAGATAAATGAATAGCAATGCAAGCTGCTCCCAAGGATAACCGATGAGAAAACATAACTGAGAAAACAGCACTTGTTCTCTTGCTCAGTTCCTTGTCTCTGATTCCAAACAAAAAAATTCCCTTTTCTACGGATTTAAGTGATTTTTAGATCAGCCCCACAGTAAGACAAATTCTTTTTTTTTTCTAGACTAGGGGATACCACTGATAACTTGTTCAAAAGCTGGTGTCGCAGAAAATTACCCCCTTAATTGACAGCACGGGCAGTTTGTTAGGTGTTGAACTGATGGCTTGAAAGGTCGTGCCACTACTGCTGTGCACTTCAGCACTTCTCCAAAGAGCTGACCTTACTGAAAAGCACCCTCTCGTCCTGGGCTTGGAGGTGAACACAACACCAGGAAAACACCCAGCTCGGCATTTCTTTCCTGCAAAGCAAAGGTTTTTCTCAGAGGCCAATGTTAACAACTCTAAATCAAACTCAGAAAGCAAGCACCAGCACAGAGCAGCCTCCCCGTTTTTAACAGATGTGTAGCTTTGGGAATAGATTATTTCCTGCAGACCAGGAATTTGGGATTGTACATGAAAGAGGTGAGGAGGCTGCCTTGTGAGCACAGATTGAGTTTGTACCAAAAGGTTTTGTCCTCAGGCTGCACAGGGCATTAATTACAGAAAGCTGAGGTTTAACACCTTTCTGTTTTGCCCTTGCCAGCTGCTTCCCTTGTGACTTTGGAAAGATTGCGTAAAGTTGCTGCCTCACTTTACCCATCTGGAAGGCTGCAAGGCTAAACTCTACTGTGCTGACTCTGCAGGCCTATTTGGGGGATTAGTTAGTGCTTTCAAAGTGGTTTGTAAATCCCACGCACTAGTCAGATAACACGAAAGCAAGCAATAATCTGATTTTTTCAGTATGCTGCTCAATATTGAGTGTTTTTTTTTTTGTAACTTTGCATCTGCCACAGTGCACAGTTGTTTCTACTTCTCTTCACATGCAGTTTATGCTCCTGTTTATTGGACATGAACAATGCATGACTCCAAAGCAGTTCTGGTAGGTTCCTCTCACTGAATCATCGCTTCAGAATCATCACTTAATTTCCAGAGCCTTCTCCAAAAGGAGACAGACATCCCTCCATATGCAGAGTCCAGCAAGTTTTCTGTGCACCGTGGAATCACGCGTGCATCTTGCAGCATCTGTCCCATCCTCAGACCAAGAAACAGCCTTGTGCAAGGGAAGCTGCTGTATTAGTCAGCAAGGGCTCCATGAAGAGGGTTGGTTGACAAGTTCCTATGAAAATATTCCTGTTTTTTAAACAGCAAATGGCTTGTCAAGTAAATGGAAGCTGGCACAGATTATCCTTATTCACTCACAAAGATGGTTTTCAGAGATTTAAAAACTGGCACTAGTATGAAGTGCTCTGAATTTTTAATTTGCAGGGTTTGGATTTTTTTTTTTTTTTTTTTGAAAAACCGACAAGGAAAGATTAGGGGTGTGTGGCTTTGCCAAAGTAAATTTTACCAGAGTCTGGTACTACACTGCAGCACACTGAGGCTTATGGACAGGCACCTCTAGGTGTCAGATATGGATAAACTCATGCAAGCTCTTTTGCCCAAGCACCGTATCAGCCAAGTGCAGGCCAACTTTGTTCTAGAAGTTGTATCTGACTTAAAATGCCAGAATAGATTCTCAGAGTCATGTTATATCCTTGCAGCTATATGACTTTCAGCTTGAATCCAGCCCGTGTGGAGCTCAGGGCAGAACCAGATCACGTCTGTACCTATTACCTCAGGCACAAGCTAATGAAATTCCTGAGGTTGTTCCAAGTCAAATACTGAAACCTTGCAGTGTGGCAGGTACAACTTGTCTAAAAGTCACTCTTGAGACCATTTAGGCCACATCCATGTGCAAAATGCTTCTTCATAGCAGAGGCTCTTTGGGGGAGCAGTGTTCTCTGCAGCCTGGAGTCTGATTTCCCTGGCTTTGGGAGTGATGTGCTCTGCTGGTTCGTGGCACCAGTGTGCTGGACCGAGGTCTCACAAGGCTTACGTGTGAAGCAGTGCTGCCTGCTGCCCAAGGATACTGTCAGCATGGATGGGAGATGACAAGCTGGCTCACGCAAGAGAAGCTGTCCTCAAGATGTTGCAGCTCATGGTGTTCTTACAAGCTGGGGTAGCTTCAGGTGCTTGCAAAGAGATGTTACCTTATGTGCACCGAAGGTTTTTAAATTGAACATGAAGGTGCAGAAGTTTAAGCTGCACGGGGGGGAAAAATAAATAAGTAAACCTTTGGTCTTACAGCCAAGGGTCTGCCAGTGCTTTGGGTGTTGAGGAACTGGGGACCAGATTGCCCGATCTCTCTCCTTCCTTTTCCTCTGCAGACACACCAGCAATCATAAAGGCCTGTCTAGTTTGAACCTACAAGTCTGACTTATTTGTCCCTCTTTATTTAACTTTTGGAGTCACAAAGGTAGAAAATTAGCTGGTTCAGTTTTCTATTGGGTGAACAGCCCCAACCTTTGTCAAAGTGCTTCTCATCAGTGGTTCCTCTGCTCCCTTAGAAACTGGTCCCTTAGATGCTCTGAAAGTAAATGCTCAAACTATAAATACAGTCTGAGATAAATAACTTTTCTGGATGTCCTAACCTTAGTTCTTAAAGCTAGCAGATGACAATGAGGGGAAGTAACTTTTTGATGCAGCCGTCCTTGCCATATAACTCGCGTAGCCATTCCTAGAAGTCCTTGGAGCCACGGATTGTACATCAGTCTGTTGGTGAGTTTGCGGGCTTGGAAGCTCATTGTAATGTGTGTACTGAGGTTGGGTATTCAAAAGTATCTAAATATTTAACTTCCATGTTCATCTAAATAGTGTTGATTTGGGTTTTATAAGACTCGTGCTATTTTTTTTAGCTGAAATAGGTTCTACTGTTTGTAGAATAACCCCCCTTCCTTCCCCACAGCCTTTGAATTATTTATTTCATTTTGCATGTCCTTTCAAAATCCTTTCTAAAGAGGCTTTTTGAATGTATTTACTTTTCAGGAGTCTGTCTCCACCTGTGTTTAATAAAAATTTACTCTCTGTCCTTGCTGACTACATTAAGCAGTCTAGGGTGATGGACTTTTTAATAAAGTGAATATAGGAGACAGATTTGATAAAAGACTTGCCACATGTAATGATGTTTAATGAAAATAAAAGCTTTTGGTTTTGGTGTCCTGCCCATTAACTTAAGTGTGATTATATTTATTGTCTGTCAGGCAGCTCGACGCAAGCTCAGTCAGAAAATGAAATTTTAGTGTTATAGTATAAATAGAAAACAGGAGCATTTGTGAAGGTCACGTTAAATCTATGAAAGCGTTGCCACTGACCTCTGCAGAGATCGAACTGGGATGCAAATATTGCCAGGGAAGCAGTAAGAGTAATGTTACAGATGTTTCTGGTTATGGTTGAAGTTGTATGTGTGGTGTCTAACAGCATCCTTATCGCTTTCCCTGATGTCACAGTTGGAGGACCTTTGTCAATAGAAGGGAAAAAAAAGGGCAAAATCAGTGATGCTATAACAAATGGATGTTTCTTATCTAAGTATGTGCTCAAAATTAAATATAAAGATTGAAGGGTGCTGTTTACATTGCAGTCCTTGTACCCTGCGCAAAACACTTTGCCCCAACCTGAGGAATGTGGCACAAAGACACTGAGTTTGTGCTTTAATGCCAGATCTCATACCTCTGCTTCCCTATTCATAATGCAGAAGCAAATCTGTCTTAAAAAGCTTCTAGAGATGGTTGGAAAAGCATAAAAGATTCAGGGAATGTAGTTTTTTAAAAATTCACTGAAAAAGTATTTAGAGCTTTCCATCCGATGTAATAAAAAGTGATTATTTCATGGAGGGTAGAAGAGGTTGGTTTTATTCTTTTTCCCTCTTCTCCTTTCTTTTCTTTGTGTAAAATAAATTAAAAAATCAGGACTATAAATACCAAGGAAATGGAAATAAAGAAGCCTTGAACAGGGAGTGAAACTACTTTCATTCCTTCTTCAAAATAATAAAACTCTGGAAAGGTTTATAAAAAAAAAAAAAAAAAAAAACATTTTGAAGATTGACACCCTTTTTTTTTTTTTTTAAATCCATGGCCCCATTAATTCCAGAAATACTACAGGGTGAAGTACGGTTTGTCCAGCTGAGCATAGTGATCCAAGTCATATATGCAAGGGAAAAATTAGTAAAGAAAACCACCTCTTTGTGTTTTGTGTTTTTTTTTGAAGTTTAATTACTATTTCAGCTGCTCAGCAGTTTTAGAACTGTTTATAGATTTTATTCCATATCTGATTTACCTGAAAAACAATGTAAAATAAATTCTGCTCAAGGGTTTTTCTAAATGTCATGTGCAACACACACCAGGCTCTGCTGGCCATCTATCAAAGGATTGCCTGGAAGAGATATTAGATGACTACAAAGGTTGGGGTTAAAAGATTGATTAATAATTGTGATGGAAAGAAATAAGTTGGCCCCAAAACATAGCGATACATATATATAAAATTGTAATAGCTCCATGTTATGTTAAATATTTTCTAAATGAATATCTTCTCTACATGTAGATGGCATTAAATGGCCAGTGTTCTGCACTCGTATGCGCATTTCTATCTGGTTTATATCATAGAATGATTTATATATGTGTCTTTAGCACTTATAGACGTTTATGTAGCAGTTTACATGTGCCTTTACGTACCGAGTATTCTGTGTATGAGCACAGAATTCTTCTCATGCTTTCCATGTATTCTTAAAGACCACAACTCTCCTCCTTTGTTCCTGTCTCCTTCCAAGCCTGGGCGTCTGCAGCCCTCTCCAGAACACAGTAATACTCATAAATAATAAGAGCATCATGATTTATTCCATGAGCTGATGGCAGTGAGTGTCTCAGTGAATGCAGACCTGGGGGGGGGAAAGTGGCTGGGACCACAGGGCAGGATGAGGCTCTACGCAGCAGTGCTGGGCTGCTTCTTGTGGGGAGCTTGTGCAATGAGGGGCTGGCTCCTGGCACCCCGTTTTGGGGAATGCAGCAGCTTGCAGGGAGCCCTGTGCTGTTCCAGGTCGTTTTTTGCCCATTGGCTTAAACCTCTCTTGTGTGCAGGGAGGGCACAGCCCAGCGCTGGGGGCTCCAGGGAGCCGTCAGAGGTTGAATCCTGCACGTGGGGATGAAAATTTGCTAGGAGACAGTTGAGTGATAATTTCTCTTTTGCGGCTAACATTTTCAGATAAGATGGGCTGAGTCAAAGCTTCACAGCAGCCCTGCTCCAGGTTTGGGTGGATTCACAAAGCACGCCCTGGCTGAAGGCTCTGAGATGTGCCATTAGCAGCAACGGCAGCTTGCAGGGAAGTGAGCAGCGATAGCAGTTCCAGCCAGGGTCTTGTTTCTTCCCAGGCTCACAGCGACAGGACACGCTGCACCACCCACGCTTTGCAGCAGGGTCGAGCACCAGCAGCTCTCACTTCACGGGGAAAAGGGTGGTCCAAATCCCAGCTTTTGCAAAACCTCCCACTATCTGCCTTCTGCTGCAGCTGCTGGGGTATGGTTTGCATGAACACAGTTTGCTAAACATGTCAAAATCAATCTGAGGGAAAGATGCTACACAACTTTGAGGTGGTTTCCTCTACCCGGGATTGTATCCTCTCTTTCCTAACAAAACGTGGTGTATAAATTCAGCGGGCCAAATATATCCACCATTTTTTCACTTTGAGTAACACTTTCTACCAGGTTTATTCTTGGTGTAAAAATGCAACTGCTGGCCCATTATTTATTTATTTTTTTTAATACTGGAGCTTCTACTTTCCTCCCCCACACCACGGGGTACTCTGCAGATGCTCAGAATTTGCACGTGGATACCTGCTTTTTCTTCCACTTTCTGTTGGGCATAATTTAGCATATATCTTAAACATCCATGCTGCTCGGCACGTTTTAAATAAGTAATGAGAAGGCACTACTCTTCTGATTGCAGCGCTCCTAATGATGGCAGTGATTGAGTAAATGACTCTAACCCTGTGTCAGGATGGCTTTTAAGGCAAGGAAATGGTAACATGAATAAGGAATAAGTGTAAAATCAGTAATATAATCATTCAAGGGAAACAAAAAACATTATGGTGGTATGAATTAGCTCTTGCTTGTTACTGACATAGAGGTCTTGTGTTTCCACTCTGGTTAAATTCAAAGAGTTTGGGGTCAGCTCTTATCAGTGAGAGGGGGAAGTCTGCTGATTTACAACGTCTAGACAGCTGCCCAGAGGTACTGATAAGCGCAGAACGAGACCCATTCCATCCTCTTCTCTATGCTTTGTCTGCCTTGTGACTTGTGCTGCTCAGCCCCACAATTTGGGAGGACACACTGGGTGTCAGCACCAGCCAAGCCGTGGTGGTTGAGCCCCAAAATCGCCCTGTGAGGCTGAGCTAACCCAGGTTCCCTGCGTGGTGCACCCAGAGCAGCTGCTGCATGCCCCAAAACCTGGAATCCATCACTCTCCCATCCTAGTGCCTGCGGGATAAAGCCTGTTATTTTAACTCACTTGTTTTAGACGAGAAAGGAGCAATTCTAGCAGGCTATCTAAGGTTCCCTGTCCTCGTTTATGGATCTCTTCCTGCCTGCACTCTGCTGTGGATCATTAATATTTCAGGTTTATTTTCCATTCGGCTGTGTGCCTGCCGCACACAGCTGATTCTTAGCATGAAAAATTCACCGTGAATTACAGCTCTCTGGAGGTCTGGTGATTGCCGGATGATTCAGGCTTGAGGTCCCCACTGCGTTTTCTGCCTCTCCCTTGCCCTTTTTGGGTGCTGGGCTGCTGCAGCGTGCCTGGACCTGGGCAGAGTTATTTGTTATCCTTCTCAGGGCTTCACCAGAGGGATTCTCAAACAAAGATCTCTCCTGGTGGAGTGGTGCATCAGTAAATTGTGTGTTAGGTGGTCACATCAGTGGTTTTTGATATACACCTTAGCATGGTTACTGCAAGCCATTCTTTTTCTAGGGAAGGTCAACACAGAGCCCTTTGCATGTGCTACAGCAAACATCTCGAAAAAAAAGAGGAGAGGGGATCCCAAAAGGCATGGGGACACAGCATGAAAGTTTAGATACCTGGTCCCAGCAGGTTCAGCCCAAAATGGAGCTGGGCATCCCCTCTGCAGCCTGCAGGGGCGAGTGAGGGCCTGAGTTTGGAGAGGAAAGAGGAGGTGGTGTCCTCATTTCGAACATGTAAAGCTGAAGCACAGGGAACTTCAGGCTGGAATTGAGTTTCCAGGTGAGTGAGCTTGATGGACTGGGTGTATAGGAGATGCTAAACTCTTCTGAAAAGCCAGCCCTCGACTGCAGCTGTTAAGTGCCAAGAAATCTGACCGCTGGCATGGGAGCCAGTCCCTCAGCACCTTTGGAGAGTCACAGAGGGAGCGGTGCCTTGAAATCTGGTTGTAAGCTACGTGAGCGGTGTCACGCTGGCAGTGGGGATTTTCGTGCTGTGCTCAGGTGTGTGTAACAAGAAAGAAGGCATCAAGGCATCGTATGCAGTGTGAGAGCTGTGGACTCAGATGCCCGCAGTCAAGTATGTAGGAGCTCAGTCGGCATCTCTGCAGGGGGGGGAATCTTATTCATCTGTTCCAGCACCTTGACTGGGAGACTGCACTGTGCTTTTTCAGTTTTCTCGTCTGTTCAAGTCATCCCGTGGGTCTTCTACTGTTGTGAAGCCTTATCACGGAAGAGGGCTGGGTAGTGTTTTTTTTTTTTTTTTTTTTTTTTAGGAGCTAATTTATAAAACATGTTTAGCAATTCGTCCCAGCACTTTAACAGGAAGTACCCGCTGATGGGATTCGGGGACATGTCTGTGACAGCTGCAAATTGACATGGAAAATACATTACTCTAGTGCACTTAAGGACTTGAAAAGATAGTTTCAGTGCATGGTAGGACAGTTGTTTTCTCTCTACATGCGTGGACGGATGTAAGAGACCTTTTCTGTGTTTGCAGCACAAAGTAAGCACACCCAGACTGTCCTCACCTGTACTGGGGCTTGCTGGAAAAATTCTCCTGTCTTTCACATCATTTTTTTGACTCCCAAAGAGGGGAAACTGCTGTTCCCAAAGTCCCATTAAGTGGTGCTATTCCTTTTATTTATCTTGCTGCTTTGTTTTCTGTACTCAGATCTATTTCAGCAGGCACATGACCAACGTTACCCTTTTGGTCCTGGGTATCAGCATAGACCAATCCCATGGCAACTGCTCTCCCTTTTTTAATAGCTCTTGCAGACACATCTATCAATATTTCAGCCTCCACTTTTTTTTTTTTTTTCCCTAGACCTTCAAAAGGCCAGGGCCATGCATTATGCAGAATTATTTATGGATCTAATGTCAGTAACAGCCCATTAATATCTGTGCCACTTTTCTAAAGATTGCTTTAAAGTGATCCGGGGGCTGTGGCAATTGCTGGCGGCCCGACAGACATCCCTGCTCCTTCCCCAGGGCCTCCCATTTCCCCGGCACCGGAGGAAGATCAGAGGCATCCAGTAATGCTGTACTTGGGAAGTTATCGATAAACTGACGATTAAAGCTTGGCACTTCTCAGCCCCTGGTAAATAATACCAAGGAGCTGATGGCTGGGGTTCACACTGACTGATATTACCCGTCAGTGGCAAGTGACATTGTAGGAAGAGACATTTTCTTCGTGGCACTGGAGAGCCATTACCCCAGCTGGGTAGTAGATAGACAGAAGGGTCTGCATTTTCAGGGTCTGTCAGTTAGGAAATCTGCAATATTTCCATGAATTTTGACTGATTTGCACATCAGTCGACTCAATCTGCAGAAGCTATGAAAGATCTACTGGCATAAGGAAGCAAAAAGAGGAGAAAATCTTTAATTTCATGTTACAAGTGACATTTGCTATTTGTTTTGATAGGTCTGATTCTGAGTTTGGACAGTATTTTATTTTCTGGTCAGTAAACCCAGGATCAATTAGGTCTGCCTCTTGCTGTGTGGAGCTCAAAGCATGTACTGTCTGTGGTGTCATGTTAGGGCTGGGTTGAGGCTATTTATTAGATGCCTGGTGCCTCCGTGTCTGAAAATCTGAACGTGCTCCAATCTCCCCACTCTTCCTGGCTGATGGTGTCCTTGCTAATGTCTCCAAATCCATAGCTCAAGGTCAGAGGATGTAGTAAATTCAGAATTGATTTGTTTGAGGTGATAGCAGTCATCCGATAGCCAGCCAGAGAAACTTCTTTTCCATGTCCCATTGCCCTCTAATGGCCAGTGTTGCATTTGCACATCAAAGTGGACAACTAAGAGAGCCAGACGGGAAATACTGAGGAATCTGCTCTGTTGTGATGGTCCAGTGTTTGCCTGTTTCCAATAGTCCTCCAAAACTATTAATAATGAAGGTTGATTTAGGGGTGTAAGAGCAAAGGGCTTCTGCTTTCTTGGGAGTGACATCCTTCAGAGATGGAGGGAGGGAGGGAGGGAAAACAGGGATGAGAGAGGATGGTAAATTCAGAGGTCAGAAAGAATCAGAAGAGAGACATTTTGGGGTCCCTGGGAGTAAGGGGAGATGAAGTGCTCACTCATACAGACACAAGAAAGGACCAACAGTGTGAAATGGCTTTGCTTTTGCACTGGGAGCAAGACAAAGGTGCTGTGTGTGGTTCCTATAGAGAAGATGCAAATTCAGCCAGGGCCAGTTCTCCGATGGTGACTGTACCGTGCTCAAGATCCCTGCTGCATCCTGCTGCATGATGCCAGCAGACGGCTTGCTGCTCTCCTGCACCATGTGCATGTGGCAGACCGTGTTGAGCAGGGGACCCTTAGCCAGGAATAAGGGGACAGCTGGACCCAGATAAACTACTGCAAGTCAGCACAAAGTGTGAGAGCGCAGAGGGAAAAGCAGCTGATAACGTAGTAGGCCTTTGGGACTACGTATTGTGGGCTCTGGACAACCGGAGCACTATAGAGATCTTCATTTTTCTTGGGTTCACTTTCTTCTTGCAGTAGAGACTTTTTGACAGTAGATGTCACATTTGCCTAACACAACAGCAGGCTGTACGTACAGCGAGTGCTGCTGTGCGAGGCCTGGCTGGGAGCTGTAGGACACTGCTCCTGCTCCGTCACAGAGGATGCTATCGTCCTTTTGTCCATCGGATGCTGGGGCCAAGAAAAGCTGTAAATCATAAACAGCTACAGGTGTGTTCTGTAATACACTTTCCTTAGGTTTCTACTGCTGACGATGTTTGATAGCAGCACAGCATTTGTGGTTGGGTTGCAGTCTCTGCCTATTGAAAGTGTTCAGATATTAAGGCGGTTTTTGCCCATGCAGGTCAAGCACAGTCAGCAGGAGAACGCAAGCCCAAGCTGCATGGTTTGGGAGTTGGGTCTTGGAAAGGTACTCACGCAAACACATCTAAATATCAGCTTGCTTCAAATCTCTACATCCTCGGAAAGATCTTGAGTACTCACAAAGTGGAAAAGGTTGAAAACCATGGAGAAATAGGTCTTAAGTAGGTAGAGAAAATGTGATGTAGTATTTTGTCAACAACCCAGCTTTACAGGATAAGCTGGCAGGGGTTTGAAATACTTGTGAATGATCTTTTTGGTCCAAACTGGGAGGTTTAGGGATTTGTTGATTGTTTTGTATGATTCCACTTCACACTATTGTCAAGTGTATTGGATGCAAATGATTGTCATTAAACTGGAGGTAGTTTTGTGACAGAACACTTTTAATACAGAAAATATTGTAAATACATTAATTACAGTTCATAAAAAAAGTTCTAAATCTTTATACCCGAGTCAAATACGGATACATTAAAATCCATTTTTGACTGAAATAACAAAGCAATTATACAAAGCGGAAGAAAGCCATGCTCTTCCAAAACTACCTCGCTCCTCAAACCGAAGACGGTAATTTCATCACAACTGTATTTTGCAGGGTGTACCATAACTGATTGGCACTGTCAAAGCACACCTAGCCCCAAAGAAAAAATTGAATTTTATATGTATTTCTATATATGTATATATGTACATATATATATGTATTTCATTTCAGAGATGATGGGTCTGCAGTAATGATCACAGTGTGTAAGGAGGCTCTGTTTTTAAAAAGTGACTGTCCCATTGTGTGGCCAGCACCAGAACAAGATAATATGGGTTGGGATTTCAGCGGGTGTGAGCTGGTTGGTGAACATGAGGAGAAGTTCTCGCACCCTCTGAGGATCAGGCTTATTTTAAAATCCTAACGTGTGCTGGGCAGAGCCAAATCCAGGTACAAGCATGCACAGCGCTGGCCTGAGGCCCCAGATTTTGTTTTGGCAGTTTGGCAGCCGTGCCATCTTCTCTGGCCACTATGCCCAAAGGCTGGAAACTGCACAGGCACGGTGTAATTGATTTGGAAAGCCAAAGGACTGCTCTGATTTTGATCCCCATCCAAACGCAAATCCAGTTCAAACTGGAATCTCCATAAAATCTTGAGTACTTTGGGTTGAGGACAATTTTGTTCCTTTTTTTTTTTTTTTCTGGTAAAAATTTTTTTATTCCTTGAAAAACACTTCTGTGTGCTTTAACTTAAAAATATCGATGCCAACCACATGAAAGGTATCGGTGCCAACGGTAACAATAGCATCAGTGCCAGCACCCTCACAGTATTATTAACAGCAATGCCAACAGTATCATGCAGATCTATGCCAGCAGGCCAAGAGTGTCAACAGTGTGGATGCCAACAGGCCAGAACGAATGAAGAACCCCTCAGTAATGAACCAGTGTGCAAAGCCTCATGCTGCGCTGCAGTCCCACAATAACAAACCCCTGTGCCCAGCCGAGTTCTCATTAGCAACTTTACAATAACACACCCCGCTGCAAGAGCAATTAAACGAAAACACCAAGGTGTGTATACCCTGGAAGGGAGAAATATCCAGATATTTCTGGAGCTGAGGGGTGAATAAAATTAATGATTAAAGATTTTGTTGACTGCGCTTTTCTAAATTTTTCTGTCCAAGTGCAATGATGGCAGCTGGAGCTCTTTCTTAAGCTGGCACAGCCTGAGCTCTGGGAGCGCTTGCAAGCAGCAAGTGGTTTGGTTCCCACGTGTTTTGCTGCTGAGCATAGCTCCAGTCCTACCAACTGAACAGAGGAATCCTGTTTAACAGGTAATCTAAGGATTAATAAGAGTATCTGATCCCAAAGGATCCTTCCAGAATCAATTGGTTTCCATTCCGTAGTCTTATTATTCCAAGGCTTGTTCAGGCCTCAGGGTTGCAAACTTTTCTCCGAAGGGCAGGAAGGATTTTTCTTGTTCCGGAGGTTGCAACTTTGCACGTGAAGCAGAAGGTCTGGTCTGTTGCTGAAGAGAGGGCTGGCAAAGATCCAGAAATGCAGCAAATAGTTTGTAATTTACAAAAATCATCAGCGTACCGTGCTTTTCCCTGACTTTCTCAGGTCTCTACAGAGAAAAGCAGTGCATGTACAGGTATCCCAGTGCAGCCACTTCTTGTGGGGGTGGCCTAGGAGTTGGGACATTAAGCAGCTTTCGTAACGTACTCCTAGTTTACACCTCAGTGCAAGTAGCAATTCTGCTTCGTTTCCTTTCAGACAGCAGCTTGATGTCATCACTAGAGGGTTTCTTGCTGTTTGAAAACCAGACTTTTCATTTCAAAGCAGCTGTCAGTAAGCGATTCTTTTTTTTATATATTAAAAAAAAAAAAGGAAGCCTTTACCAAAAGTGGAGGAATCACTGGACATATTGTCCCTGAACATTCAGGGACCTTGATCAGCCCTACTTCGGAAGCTTCATACACGGGGATTAACTGGAGGTTTTAAAGCCTGCATGAAAAAGAATGAAACAAATGACTGTGCCTGATGCGGTTTCACCAAATTACATCCCAGAAGATTTGCAGTTCACATTTAAACTCGGGTTACCTTTGGTGGAGGTGGAGGTTTGCCTTTGGGAACTGGGAGGCAAGCAGGCTTTTTCTCCGGTGCCTGGAACAAAAAATGTAGTTTAATAAGCATTATGCTTTCATGTTTAAGCAGCTGCACAACCTTCTCAGACCTCAGCTGCTGCTGCAGTTATCTGGTATTTACTGCAGCATTTTCCTGGTGGAAAAGCTCGGGGTGAGTCAGGTTAATCTGACTGCATACAATAATAGAAGTACACAGGGGATATAGATATACTGCTTCAGAAGAGCACTGGGCTATTCTCAATGTGTAAATTCATCTTTATCAAGTAGCTGTGCTCAAATAAACTGCTCAGGAAGCTGAAGCTGGTTGTGTGCTCGAGGTCCATGTTGAAGAAAGCATCTCTGAAGACGGGGATTCCTTTAATCATAGTCAGAAACTGAAAATACTTGTTGGTGTCTGCTATTCATCTGCTGCTGAGATGAAAGATGTGAAACATTGTAGGGTTATACTTACAAACAGCTCTTGTGTGTGAGAAGAGGCTGGCTTGGTGGAAGGGATGGGAGGTGGGGGACCCTTTGGTCTTATGATGGGCTGTAAGAGAAGAGAGTACAAAACATGTTGGTCCTATATACACATCTTGTACGTGTGCATCTGTATGGTCCATGGGAACTTGTGGGCTTGTGTTTTATACAGAAAGTACATTGCTGGCGGTAAATGGATGTATTAATTTCAGAAATAGATCGGGGATGCTTTATGCTGCCTGGCCCTGAGAAACACGCAGGGCTTTATCTGGAGTGCAAAGATTTCCCCTGCCCTTGGGATCAGATGGTCACTGCAGGTCTCCACGTGAGCTCCTGTGTGCTGCCCTGCCCCAAACCAACATAAAAGCCAACGTGTTCTCTCAAAGTACTTACACTCCGAAGCTGTGGTTTGTTTTCCTGCGGTGGGGGTACAGGAAGGAGAAGTTTCTTATCGTTCATCTGAAAAAAAGGGAACGGTTAAGTCTGATGGAGACCTCATCTTGTCTTCACATGCACCCTTTGCCACAGGCAGGTCAGTTAGGGGCTTTTCTTAATGTCATGCGCTGTACCCGCTTCCTCCCTGTGCTGAGACTCACAGCACGCTCCTCTCGGCCCTAAACAAGCACTTTGAAACCCTCCTGCAAATGTAGGCCACTTCAGCTGGTGAGTTTTCACATTCCAGCCCCTCATTTACAGCAGAGAGGCTGTAGCTGACCCAGCACCTCCCCGCTCTTACCTTCTGGGCAGGTATGGCCAGGCCTGGGTGTTCTCCTTGTTCTTGATCCACAAAGACTTGGTTTGTAGCTCCAGGTCCCCTTCTGGTCTGCCTGCTATGTGAGTTTACAAATAACTGTAAATCTTACCCTGTCTGAAGTTTTTTTTTGTTTTGTTTTTAAATAACAGCAAAAACCACCCGCTAAAGTCAAATGCCTGTCTTAATCCTACTGGTCTGTTATAAAGTCATGTTTTTTCTTTTCTCCCTCCCACACACTTTTTTTTTAATTACTGCAGAATTAATCTCGAGTGCTACAGATTCAAGTTTGCAGTCCTCTCCCAAATTCAGGACCCCTGAAGCAGCTCAGTGAAGCTCCTTGACCAACTTCCTTGGTTGTCCAAGGTTTCCTTCACCCACATTGAAAGCCCCAGCTTAAAAACTATCGAGGAATTGCTTGGTTTTAGTGTTGTTGCTTTTTTTTTCTTTTCTGCTTTTTGTTTTTCTCAATAGGGTAAATACTTTACCTCTTCTTGAATACTCGGAAGTAGATAAGTAACGCTGCTGCAATTATTGTGATAGTAAGGATGACCAGCACAACAGCAATGATAGCGAAACCTGTCAGGAAGACACAAGTTGTTATTTCTTAAAAGATGTGCTATTACTAAGCAGATTCCTATTGGCAAAGTATTTTTTTCCTCAAGGTCTAGACCCCATTTATCCTAATAATTTCTCAGGCTTATAGCTTTTTCTCCTATCACAAGTAATCATTAAAATGAATTTGTTTCTGCTGTTTTTGAAGACTCTGGTTATTGCTTGGGCTGTCCTTTGGCTAAACAAATCCATCCTCAAAGATCATTGCACTGTTATTCTTCCTTTCTTTCTTGAAGGGTGTTACTAACATAGGCACAGCCCTTTAGCATAGCGTACAAGTGAGGCTTCACAATTTTCCTTCAACAAAACTACTCTACAGCCTCAACCAAGACTCAGTGTTGAGAGCTGCTGGTGCTTTAGTGAATGTGAAGAGAGGACAAAGATAATATCAACAGCTTAAAATTCTTTCCTTAAATCTTTTTTTTTTTCTTCCCCTAGACAGTTGGGTATTTGTACAGAAGGGATTTTCCCCAAGAGGTAGCTCAGTTACAGTTCAGCACCATGTAAATGCTAAAGCAATGACCCTGCCTGCCTCCTTCACAGCAAAGCCTCTGGGAGCTTGGCTCCACTGAAATTTGACAGCGTGTGCTCGTTATCTCAGGACGGAAAAGGAAGAAGCTCACCACTAACGTTATAGATACACCCAGGAGATTATTTAGAAGAAAAAATAATTTCCTCCAGTCGTTCTCACAAGCTTTAATTACTGAAAGATGCACAGAAATCAGAGACCTAGATATACAGTATTTGCAAAGAAACAGTCTGACAGCCAGGGCAAGCTGGGGCTGTTTTCACTGGAGTTAAAGCAGGTCTTGCTTCAACCAGTTGATGATAGTCAACCCCATGTGTGGACATACAGCACTTACTGGTAGCAGCTGATGGGCTGTCGCAGGTTGGTGGTGCCCATCCTTCCTCACACTGGCATTGCAACTCGTGGTCACATACCTGGGGAAACACAAGGATGGAAAAACTTCAGGATGGAAATAGGAATGAAGCTGATGTAGTAAATCATTGGCTCAGGAACAGGGCAGCATTAAGCTTATTACAGTTAGGTCTGGAAACCCCCTCTCATTTTGCTTGGACTAAACTTTGGCACTGGGAGTAGCAATTTTGCACAGGCTTGGTTGTCTTTTGCAAGTATTTTTACACTGGAAGCTATAGCACAAGGCACAAAGCAGCACCTTTGGTCTTTACATCTGTAGCTCTCTCAATGTTCAATTGTGAGCATGGTTATCCTCACAAAACGGGAGGAGACCTGAATGTATAGGTGTGATACTGGTTCAGAGGCAGGGCCAGGCAGAAACTGTGTCAGTCCTGTGAGCTCCTTAAAAATATTGTTACCCTATCAGGTTAGATTTGGCTTTATAAAAATATAAGAAGCTTCTGACTTTTGCAAATTCCTATTCCAGTAACTTAGATACCAGCATCAACAAGGTCTGTAGCTGGCGTGCATTATTATTATTATTATTTTACGTTAATAGCATCAAATGCTTATATCTTACAGCATGTCCTGGACACTTAGCAGAGCAGTCACTTGATCTAAAGACATCTTCAGCAGGGACGCATTCTCCATTGCTGCATACCTGCGATGTATAAGGCAAATGTCACCGAAGAGATTTATAGCTTTCAGAAAACACAGAGCTTGCACATTATTGTGTAAAGGTATGAAGTGTGAAAGGAGGTATGCAAATCACTTAGACTTATAATAGGGTTTGATATGTTGACAGAATTTTTCATTTGACCTTTGGATCCTTTATAGCAAGGGAGTGACAAAGATGTAGAGATATGATTGTTTTCCTGTCCTCTGCAATCCTTTTTTTTCCCTTAATAACCCTCCCAGGTAAAAATATGGCAAAGAAATTGGACATAGCACTCAGTGAGGCCTAACACATCCATTATAGAAATTATTAAAAACAGTAATCTATGTATGGTCTTTTAACTTTTCAGTACAAAGTATGTTTCTTCTGCCACATATATTTTTGTCAGTGAGAAATTAATAAAATAGCAGTCAAACAAAAGGAAGTCAGAAGGACAGCAGTTCCTGTTTGCTGCTGATTCATGCTAGATGTAAGGCAGAAGTTATGGCAAATCTGATCAGCAGAAGCTCCACATCCACTTCAGCCTTTCTGGTTTAAAGTCCTTCTTGTCTGGCAAAAATGCTAATGATATAAGACTGAAAGAGGGAAGAAATAAGAAAAAAAAAATCTCTACTAACCATTCCATCCCCACACTTGGTTCCATTGAGGATCATCCCCAAATCTCCTTCTCCATCCCTAGGAAAACTTGCTTTGCAGGACTCAAAAGTCACCAGGCTCCCATACGTAGGCATCTCCTGCCCTCCAGTACAGAACAACTTCCCACACATTATATCTCTGGAAGGAGAACAAAAGCCACTAGAACAGTGCACAGCAAAACCCTCTGAGCTGGTCTGTTGCACAGCCTGAATTTGCTGTGGCTATATAGGATCTCCAAAGAAATAACTGCAGGTATCGGTTTTGTTTCGTGATGGTTTTGGGGTCAGTTTGTTAGTAGAAGGTGGCAGGTCCCTAATACCTCTTGAGTTTATTAGGGAACCCACGGGAATTTGCAGAAATGAATACTTAGCTGGTCTGGCTCAACTTCTGAGGTTCACCTCAGGTTACTTATTCAAAAATCCGTTCCCAGTCCTTACCTACACACACACACACATGCACGTACACGGTCATCCTCACAAGCAGGCTTGCACACATGCATGCTCTTGTTCATTCTCAGGCTGATCTTGAGATAAATTACTTTGCTTCTTTCCCTGGATAGGAGTACTACTTGGAAATTAGATTTCTTAGAATTATATTTCAAATGGAATAAGAAACAAGGACTTGTAGACTTATGTGCCACCTAAAATAGAGCGCTCTTTGCTTCGGTCTCTTAATTCGGATGGGAATGGTCTCTCTCCACAAATTCTAGCAAATTCTGTAACAGTGCTTACTTTCTTTTACATGGGACGTGACTACCACCTTTTTTCTTGCAGTATCCGTAATATACCCCTCTCTCGTTCATCCGGTAACAGGAAGCTGCACCTTCAGTAGCCCCTGTTAAAGAGGAAAACAAGAAATGCAATGATGCAAAGAGCTTAGGAGAGGAGCTGGGATTAGTTTAGGTTCTCTGCCTGCAAAAACTGTTAATACTGCATTTCATTTAGCTGCTTAGGAAATGGCCTTTTCCAGTAAAGTTACCCGTGAGCCTAAATGACTCTCTGGCACTTCAAGCATTAATTCTGCAATGGTAATGCGTGCATTCAGCAGCACCTATCCCTCTGTGTTCACTGCCTTGTACAAACCGATGGACTTTGCTTCAGAGAAAGGTCATAGGATTAGGAAGCTGGTAAACCACCACTCCTCTCGAAATACAGATACTTCCTCATTTTATCAAGTGCACATTGACTGTATCAAAGTCATCTTAATGTTGTGCAAAAGAGGAATATACTTATGCCTTCCTATTTTTCTAGAGGTATACTATATTGTATGCCGTGACTTTCAGTTTGGGTGGCGATAAACTTTTACGATGTAAATACAGAGCTGATAAACTACATGGTATGAGTGAGAACTCAGTTTTCTAGCTGTGCTGTTCCTGATTTCCAAAAGGGCTTTCCTGAGTTGCTCTCGGGCAAAGCCTCCTATGTCTCTCTCTTTTGACCTTAACAACATTTTTTCAATGCCAGCTTGTACTTACGTGCTCCGAAAGCAGCTTTGCACTGTTGTTCTCGGGTGGGGCAGTTCCCCATGTAACAAAAGCCTTCTCCCTCTTTGCAAGGATGTCCATTCATACGGAATCGATCCGATGGGCAATTCCCAGAATAACCGGTGCACATCTCGGGCAGGTCACACTCATCCTTAACTGCTCGGCAAACAGTTCCTGCTGCTTTATACTGAAGTGGGGGGAAAGCAATGCTACACTTAATTTTCTTCCTTGCCATTTAAAAGTCACACTGAACCAGAGGGCTAAAATTAGGGGAGACAAATCCCATCCTCACTGTAAAAATTGCATTTTGGGCCAGATCCCTATCTAATGTAAAGTTGGTTACATCAGTTTACAGGATTTTGCCTGGCTGTGCCTCAGCTTTTCTTCCCAGGAGAAAATGGGTGATCAAAAGGCTCATTTCTCCAGGGTGAACTGGGTGTACTGGTTGCTGTGGTGTGCATTGGGATGGGCAAAATGTGCCTGTAATTACAACGCTATGTCAGTAATTACCAGTAACGAGGATTGATTCTCTTGAGAGATGTGTCAGTGCTTTCCCAAAGGCAGAAAACCCCTACCCCAGAAAAGATGAGGAGCCAGAGGTGCAGAGGAGTCTTACTTGGCAATTCTCACAGCACTCTCCATGAGCACACTTGGATCCCGCCGTCAGTTTGCACGTCTCGGGGTTGCAGCAGGGGTTTGTGCACTCCTGTGACAGAAGAGGCAATCAGCTCTGGTACAGCACAACGTGTTCTTGGTCCCCTCCTCACTGCACTCTCAGTGAACCACCCTGTACTGGCTTATTGAGGGAGGGAGGGATGCCTCGAACCTGACTTTGCTTCTCTGAAAACCACTGTTTCTAGAAACCAGGCCAGACATCGTGAGATAGAGCACAAAGGACACTAAGTGGGATTACAAATGCGCCGACAGAAGTGGGGAACTTGCTTATTTCCTCTGAGACAGTTTCGAATGCATGCTTTTTCCCCATTCTCAGTTCCTGTGTCGACACAACAACGCAAACCATGCCATCTTTCTCATCACTCAGCATGCACTTTGTAGGCATGTCTGTAGTACATATAAGCAATTTGATGACCAATGTTCCTATAGAAGTATTTCAGCTAGCTTTGAGCTGGCTACCTCAGAAACCAACTGCTCTACAGCCTCAATAAAACTGCCTCTTCCAGGTATTATTTTATCCCCAGTTATGCAGATACCTCGGCAGTGCCACAGTCGCATTCCTCTCCTTTTTCCACAAAGCCATTTCCGCAGGTTGGAGGTGCTACGATGGTGTTTATATCTGGGATGTTAGTTAAGCATTTTGGCATGTCATTCAGCATGTATTTCTCAAAGTCTTGGAGGCTGCAAGAGCTGAATACCTTGGGGATGATGGAGCTATATTGAGAAAGGAGGAGGACTTGTATTAGGATCAGCATAGACAAGGAGAAACAATAACACTCAAAATAAAAAGAACACAAAAAAGTGAGCATAACCCCAACTACTGGGTGCAGCCACTTTTCCAAATGTAAAAAAAATAATAAATATAATGGCTATCTCCTAGCAAGAAAAATACGGGAAGCAAATCAGAAGAAAAGATGGGGTAAATGTAAATATTGCACATAAAGAATCCTACATCTCAGAGTTTTAAGCCCGGTCTACACAATTTGTGTCTGGATGCTTCAAGCATGAAGAGTTTTCCCCAGGGCTGTCCAAATCAGGGTATTCAGCTTAAGATGAAAATCAAATTAAGCCTCTACCAATTTAGTATTTATTGAAGATGACAACATTCTGTGTGTTTTTTACAGGAAACATTTTCAGGGTTTATAACAAAAAGATATTTTTGGTAAGTCTTGGAGAAACTCTGTCATCTGAGATAACCACAACAATTTCATGCTAACAGTTTTAAGGAAGAAACGGTTGCTGCAATTTATGGCATAATGCCAAGGCCACAACAATGCATGCAAAGCAAAGGTCATCCAAAAGGGACTAAAGATTATTATTTTGGGGGGTGTCTATCTAGGAATAACTAAGAAGGGCCTGGAACTGGAAATGGGATGCTCACCACTTTGTGGAGTTTCTTCCTTTTTCTCTTTTTGTATAATTGGAGTGGGATAATCTTAAAGGACAAAACTAATGACTTTTCTATTTTGTGAAGCTTATCCAGAGCCCGTGCTTTACTACCTCTGTCCATTAATGCACTTGCCCTTTTCCAAACTCCTACCTGACGGTATCTGTCATGATACAGACTTTAGCACTACATATGCAGGCTTTGGTGTCGTGACTCATGCCGAGGTTGTGTCCCATCTCGTGTGCCATGGTAGCTCCAACTGCAATTTCATTCCTGCTGTGATCCTGTGGAAACAAGAACCACCTATTATTTCTACGAGCATTTTAGAACAAATAGGAACATTAGAGAAGCTATGTGGCTAAGAAAAACAGGTTTTTTTCTAAGTAAAAACATCCTTATCCTGTGTAATGTGATAACATTGATCTGTGCATGCATTTATTCCAATGTTTATGCTGCATTCTGTGTAACAGCAATGAGATCACACCGCTAACCAACATCAGTAAATTGGTGTAATTAGTTTTTAAATAAACATGAGGGAGTTAGGCAGCCAAGTAACAACTGAGCGTTAAGGGGAACTGAGCATCTCAAACCCTTAATCCTCTCTTTGGATAGCTGTCTTGTGCTTAGGGTAATTATGTGGGTGTGCTATAATTACTGCTCATTACACCAAGTAACCGTTGTGTACACTCTTGTGCGTGCACAGAAGGGAAAGGCAGATGCTGTGCTCCATCTTCGCCATTAGCCTGGTGCTATGGTGGGAGGGAGGAACGGAAAAGTCCCACTCTTTGGAGTGAAATGCAGATGTTTAAAAGCAGCTGGCAGAGGAAATGCATAAAGCATGTGATGCAATGTACTGGTGTGCTCTTCCAGCATGGCATTGCAAATCACGCTGCTAAAAATTGCATCTCCCCTCCAGAAAAAAAACATCCTGCATTTACAATCATCCCAGGATATCCTTACGGCGTGGGAAAGCTGGAATTTCATGTGATGGGTTGCTCCTCTTACCAACAGGCCCAGCCTCTGAAGCGGGGCACAGCAGACGAGTTCCCAGTTCTGATGGTAAAGTTTGGGGTCTATGTTCCTCTTTAGGCTGAGGTTTATTATAATAATTTAGGCAGTGGTAATATAGTGGCTAAGTGCTATGACAGGCACAATCAATTCCCCATTTATAACAGGAACCTTAAGCTGGAGGCATGAAATCATTTATTTTTTTCCTTTGACTCTACAGGAGTCTGGAGCTCTAAATACAGGTGTCAGAGTTTGATGTTGGCATTTAGATAACCCAACTACCATGGTTTGTTTGTGCTTTTGTTACCTCTGCACTTCATTTAAGATAAAGTCTGCGATTGTGGTTTCTGCAGCCTGATCTAATAATGATATGAACCAGACAGAGAAGTGAAAATGTTGTACACCACCAATTTCCATAACCATCCTTTGCTGGTTGCATGAAAACATAGAAAAGCTTTCAAAAATTAAACAAGAATAAATCAGACCTGAATTATACCTGCAGAGTATACATCACTGCATATGGATTTTAGAAAAGCTAATCCAATTGTTGTCCCCTCAAAGTCATAGCCCCTGTAAGGAAGAAGAAAGGCAGAGTGAGATGGGGTGTTATTACAAGGGAGAACATCTGAAGGCAGCACCAGCTCCATTAACCAAGCAGAAGGCTTGAAGCATGAACTCATTTCCAGCTCTGGTTTGCATCCCTGATTTAATAAAATGTTTGCGGACATGCTGAGGATCACTGCAAGTCAGTAAACAATTAAATACACTTTTCATTTTTTTTTTCTTTTACCTAAATTACATTGCAGCTCATGAGACCTGAGCACCTGTTTGGGTGCAAAGTGCTTGATGAAGTGCTGTAAATGCAGCAAAGTGCTTGGATGAATCAGGGCCATTGAATGTGAGCCAGAATAGTGAAGTGAGCGTTGGTTTGGTTTGGCAATCTGCATTTCCCAGCCTTTAAGCTTCATGCCGGGGCTCTTCAGGCTGTCAGACTACGCTGCAGTCCTCGGGACGCCCAACTGTTTTGTGACCAGAGCAGGGAAAAGGAAAGACAGAGATGTGACAAGTCATTGCCTGGCTTTGCAATGTTTCAGGTAGAAGGATTAGATAACGTGTCCTAACAGTACATCCTAGGAGCTAATCTGTGCTCCGTGAAGAAAACAAAAGCAAGAAATGAGAGCCTGCATTTATCTTTTTGTCCTAGAATTAGTGCAGCTGGGTGCTGGAAAGGATGAAATCAAGTTCTGTACAGTCAGTGTCTCTGCTGGGTTGGTGACCAATTTTTTTTTTAAGAACAAATTCCTTTAACACGTTTGGACATGCAGTTAGAAAACAATGATACACACGTGATTAGCTGAGCATTGTCGTTTCTTTTCCTCTTTAATAAATCTGAGTTACGCCACTTTGAGAAGCTGTCCAGAGTGAATCCTGCAGTACGACTCAAGAGGCATTTATCATTATCTGTCCAGATTTCTAGGCCAATTAGAGCCACGTAAATATTTATGGCCTTATAAACCTGCAGCAGAGAAACATTTTTGCTGTAAAAACAAAGTACTTTATGAAGACTTTTGAAACACACTCAACTTGGTAATTGGTTCCCTTTTGTCACTTGCAATACGGTCCACTCCAAACCTGATTTAAGCTTTTCTGCACTTCAAAGTTACAACAACAACAACCAAAAAGACCAAACAAAACATAAAATCTTATTTTTCCCCGCTTTAAAACCATTTTTATAACTGGTTTAAAAATACTTGAAAAATCCTTAGATTTAAATTGTGAAAGAAATCAAGAATCAATTCATTCTTTGTGAAGGATTTCAATCATTCACTTTAGCAGCTGCTAAGAAAATAAGGTATAAATCTTTTTAATAGGAGTTTGTAAAAAAAATCCGGTCTGAAGGCAAACAACAGGATAATACAAATGTGTTAGATTTGTTATAAAAATGACAATTACATTACAATTTTCAAACAGTACATTTTTCATTCCTTCCCAGATGTATTAACAAAAAATCATGGAGTTTGTAAAAGTCAAAAAAGTATATATAAATCACATTTATTTCAATTTCACTTTGTTGTTTTTTCTCTTACCGTGTTGATGTAATTGACTATTCCAAATATCCTTTGTCTCACAATTTCAACATCTTGGTTATACTTCTTATACTAAAAAATTAAATATATGATGTCAGGAACAGGAAAGGAAAAATAAATGATTTGTCGGAGAAGAAATATCCCAGAGCAGATTGCATTGCAAATCACACCGTACATGGCCTAGTTTTCATCTTTTCTACTCCTTATTTTATCAGACAATGTATCACAAAGCCTGGAGGAGAGAGCTGGGAAAAAGTGCAGGCATATAACTCCATGTTACAGAGATTCTAAGCATAGGGGAATGAGTTGTATGCGTGATAGGGAGAGGAAAATGTGTCTATTTTTTTCTCCATGTTCACCCCTGAGTTTGCCAGGCAGCACTGGATGCAGGGAATTAGCTCGCGTGGGGTTTGTGCATGATGCTGAGGAAGGAGGGAGCTTGGGTCTGTCAGCACAGATACACATACCTTGCCTCGAACAGTTTTGTGACTGTTAAAATAGCCATAAATCTCTGATTTGGTAGCATCTGGGACTGCTTTCAGTCCCAGCACAGTGTAGCACTGTAATTGTGGCAGGAGCCCAGAATGAATAGCACCGGCTTCAGAAAGCTTATCTCTAGCTGATGAAACGAGAAAAACTTATTTCAATACTCACCATAGTGTTGTCTGCGACAATGTACACTTCCAGATACTTTTTTGCTTTCAGATATGCCTTCATCTAAAGAAAGGATAAATTTTGATAAATATTAAGGCTTGTTTCAGTCACAGTCTTTGCAACTTCACACCTATGTATTGGCTATTAGGCAATTTCTTTCAATAAGTAATTTATAATAGGGCTTTCTAAAATGATGAAAATTACTAAAATGGTGAAAGGTAGGTTAGATATTTAAAAGTATTTAGCTGTTTGAAGATGCACATGGGCACCAGCTAGCACCAGTTGGACAGTGATTACAAAAACTCAGATCTGTGAGATTCTGCACTGTTTTTTTAAGGTTTGGTTATGCCCCACTGTTTGCAGTTGCATCTCTCCTGAAGGTGCCACCAGGCAGTGAGACTTGTGCCACTCATGCAGCTCTGCTAATCCCTTGACTTCTTTTCTCCTATGTACTTACTTCTGGACTGTTGCTGGATTTGAAGATGTCACCGATGCGGTATTTTGAATGAACATCCCAACTACTATTGACTACACCGCAGGTTTTTATGGGCTCATCTTCTCTGAGTTTCTCATACTCGTAGACTGCGTGTTCGTCTCTGTCCGAAGATCCCAATGGTTCAATAAGGTACTTCTGACCACGGGTCTCAAAATACCCACTGTGAAAATTTTCTCCAGGTTAGACTGTGATCTTTTAAATCTAGAAGACTAAGTCAAGACAGCAACAGTATCTCTAACAACATTTTGCACGTTTGTAGGGATCGTGGCACACATTGATGTCATGGAACATGGTTTGACAGCATGCAGGCAGAGTGTGCAATGGTTTAAAGGCAAAAACCAAAGGTATTGAGTAAATTGGAAGCTCTGTCTGGTCAGGTGAGGTCTCTTGAGTAGGAGACCGTCAGTCAAAATGAAACTGGATTAGGAATGAATTAGTTTTATGTTTGGGCGTTTTGTGCTTGAGAGGGATGATTGAAAAGTGAATTTCAGTTCATTGGGGAATTCAAATATAAGTTCTAATTTTCAATTCAGATGAAATTTTGAAATATTGAAAGCAATTTAAAGTTTTGTGTCATTTCAATCAGTAAGTGTTAAAATAAGCATTCAGTGTTAACGCGTAAACTGGACAAGCTACGAACTATTCACAAAGAAAGTCTGCTATGCTATGATTTATGACCTGATCTAATATGGAATTAGTCACATAAATTTGACATAGAAATTCCTTTAGCTTCTAATTTGTAAACTCTGAGACTGAAGTAGAAAAGTAACCTTTTTTTTACTTCTTCCCCTTGCCTTTGTAAACTAGTTTCCTCATGAGCATAAACGAACAGAAGATGAAATCCATTTATTTATATCCTGATTCTATTTCCGTTAGAAAATATATCCTCACAGAACATGCTATCTGTGCCCATTGGAAACCAGAGCCCCACCTTACCTTAAACCTGTGCAAGTACTGATGCTTGCTGTTGAATCAGCATCATCCTGAATATAACCTTCGTAGTAACAGTGATCCTGTATAGAAAAAAAATAAAATCCTTGTCAAATTGGGCCAAATCTCACTGACTGCAATGAATTGGCCTAGTGATTTCAGAAAGCCATCTGAGAAGATCTCCCATTAGGGGAGATTCTTAAAATGAAAACAGCTGGTGACCATTTCCATATTTGCCACAGTACTATTATTGTTATCCTCCAACACAGACCCAGATGTTGGTAAATCCAGTTAAGGTGGGCTCTGGTTAATACAGAACACAACATGAAAATAAGAATAAGCAGATTTAGTGCTCAAAATGAAATGTAAACTAATGTGCTCTGAATTGGGCTGAATTTGGCCCATACGGAATTATTTTATTGTGGCCAGAATTCAGGGAAACACCCTTTAAAAAAAAAAAAAGCTTTGCATTCCGAACAGTATGGATTAAAACACACAGTGTGACGTTAGACAAAAAGCTTCAGTGGGAGCTTTTTTTAAGGATAAGACCAGTGGGCAGACAGTTAATTAAAAATTAACTAAAATGGAACAGCCACTTCCTCTGTGTCTGTATCTGAATAACTGATTTGTCATGGCTCAGAGAAACCACCTGGGGTAACCTGCAACGCGTGGGTGATAAGGTGAGCCAAGGAGGAAATCTGTGTTTATCGGAGCCCATGATCTCACTGAGATTAGGGTGTAAGAGCAAGTCACCGAGTTGCACAGAATGAGCAAAGTCAAATGAGCAGGGAAATGTTTGGTCTGTCCTAGCTCCACTCCCTTTCCTGACAAAAGAGAGAAACCCAGCTCAGCAAGTGCGTTCATCAGGCAGTGAGCTGAAAAGTGACTGCCTGGAGTCACGAAGAATATCTTCCCCTGACCCTTCTGAGGCATCCAGAGTTTCAGTGGATCTTGATTTAAAATCTTTTTTTCCATATGATTTGTGCTATAATTTCAGGGACCCGTGAAATTTCATATAAACCTCAATACTGCAAATACAGGGGAAAGAAACCTTTATTACCTTGATCTGAGGACTCGTTGTTATTTGTTGACCATCATCTGAATAAACTGTTTCAGTATAGTCTTTAGCTAATAGATCCCTGCAAAGAGTAAAGCACAGTTATTATTCCAAAAAAATAATAAAAAATTAGTCATCTAGAAATGAGACAGTTGTGTCACACATGAAGTATTTAGGGAATTCAAATGATTACTCAGGTTATGGTTAGTATCAAAAGACGAAGGAAGCAAAACTGCTGGGTGGGGAATTCTGCCTGTTTGTAATCCTTACTCAAAGAGACATTTCTAAAATAAGAAAGCAATTAAAGTCTACTTATTTCGTCGGCATAAAGTAGTCTCCTAGTAGATCTGAAAGTAAATACATATAAATCCAGTATTTATTCTTTTTTGGCCTCTAGTTTATGCAGACATTTCCAGCACTCCACAGTGGTACTGTTGTGTTCTCCTCCTGGTTTACCTGCACTAAACTTAAATAGCCAAGACAGAGGTCAGTGGAAGAGCTGCCTTGTCTGCTTCACACACGTGTATGTGTGCACACAGAGATACTGCTCAGAGATCACACAAACATATATTTTCAAGATTGTTGCCATGCTTACCTCAAAACCAGGGCTGCTGAGCTAGCAGCAGAGCACTACTCACTTCTGTGCAGGCAGCTACCCCCAAATCCCACAGCCCAACTTCTTTTTAAAGAGTGGGGTTTAGTGCAAGCTGATTTCCCTTCCCTCCTTTCAAATACCCAGATTAGATTTAAAAAGGGGCAAACATTGAATTATAATAAATATTTGACATCAACTGATTATAGCACTGCTGTATTTACACAGCCATTTGAAAAGAACCTCCTAAAGCTGACTTTTTGATACCATGTTAAATATTATGGTGGAGCCAGCAAGCAGAAAATCACAACCGTGCTTTATTTTGCATTTGCTCCGTACAGTTTGGGGTTTTTCTTTGTATGCTTTGTTCAAAGCCCGCTGCTTCTCCGCACCTTCTGCATGGCCTGTTAAAATGCTGCTAATCTTTTTGGCAGAACAGGCAAGCTCTCCTTGCTTTTAATTTCCATAAAGCATTTTGTTGATGCCCGTGTTTATTACACTACTCAAAGTTCAATAGACGTAGTGCTGAGGTAGGGCATGCTGGAAGCCTTTTCTGAGGAATACTGCACTTCTTATTAATATTTTTCCATTTTTGAAGCATTTATAGAGCTAACACAGCCCTGTTTTCATGAATGTTTCTCTGGTTCTTCTCTGTATTCACTACCAGTATAGAACAACAAAAAAAATACAACCCCGAGACTACCCATAGACACAGAAATCTTGTGAAATAATATGACCGTCTTAAGCATTCAGTGGATTTAGCCATTTAAGGAATAGACAGGAGAGTAGGGTTAGCGGTATAGGCAAGTCGTTCTGTCACAGTAATTTTGCATGCCTATGTGGTTATTTCTCATTACCAAAACAGCGACATGATGCTTTCTCTTCCCTCTTCTCTCTTAGGACTGGACACCATAATAAACCATAATACCTTCATCTTATAAGAGCCTAAGTCCTGTTTCTTTGTATTCTGCAGGCCCTACAAAACCACTTACAGCGAGGATTAATGTTCAAGGAAGGAGCTGAACTGAACATACTTATTTTTTTCGAGGTGCAGTATGACTTCCTCTCCATTGGCTTTGATTTCATACTCCAATGTGTCATCGTATTTTTTCTGTAAACAGATTTAAGTGTTAGAATATGGACTGTTACAATTTCTGGCCTCACCATGAGCTGGCAGTTGCTGAGTTGCCAGCTGCATTCTTTTCCTCCTCTTCCCACCAAAAATAAGTGCTCTGGCAGTTACAGAATAAGAAGGAGGTCACCTTGTTTCATGCTTTTTAGTTGGAGGAACAAACTTAACTTTGCAAATGCATTTCTACCATCACAAGCACATATTTGCACATTCAGTAAAGTGCTGAAGTGGATATTGAAATGCAACCATTTTCATAACTCTATTGAAATATGGAAGAATGTGCTTAGTTTTAAGCATTTGATTTAATTTACTACAAATCAGGATGCCCATAGGTTATTCAACATCTGAGTACTATCAAACCTACATCTGTGCAGAGATACAAGGACAGAAGATGCACTTAATGCATACAGGTACTTGGCTGCCCACTGAGCCCACCTCACAGTCTGTTTTTACCAGACATGGAATCACTCTTCCAGGTTTTCTTTTTCCTTCCTCTTTTGTAAGATTAAGTGTCTGACTCGACGTTTTCTTACCCCTGAAAGCCAAGAGTGCTCTGACTCCAAAAATACCTTCAACCTTCCCCATCTCCCAGAGAAGAAGAAAAGAAAAAAAAAAAAAAAAAGAGAGTAGTTCTCTCTTTTAATACCTCTTTGTTTCTTTCTACATCTCTTTTATGTACTGTGTGCAATTTCCGTGGATAAACTATTTCATATTGCTCAACTCCAGGTAATATCTTGCTTGTGCTTCCTAGGGAGAAAGAGACGTATATTTATGAACACACAGCATTAACTTTCTAAACACCATATTTCATGTCTGCCATGACTGCTTCTCTGGGGCTGTATAGTCATCGATTTGTTGTGCCACTCATTTCTCATGCATTCTCTGCTCTGGCTTTAGTGTGTGGTCATCTGCTCTGCAAGGCAGTCCCCCCCCAGTGTGAGCTAACAACATTTGTACAGCCTGGCTTTTGGATGAGTTGCCATACCTGGCAATTTCTTGGTGTCAAAATATCCTGTGCAATTCCCTCTGGATTTCTTTCCCCAACACCAACCAGCAGTTTCGTGTACCAACACGCTAGATCAGCTACGCAAGGTGCAACCTTCATCTTTTGCAAATGACATAACTTAAGTTGTATGGTTCTGTGAAATTAATAACCTCCAAACTTTATCACATAATGACATACAAGTTAAGACTGCCTCGATAGAAGCAAATAAACTCATACAGTTCCCCACAAGTCTGGAACAAGCCTAGATTTCTGCTTCAGAAAGCTTTTCAGCTAATCTTCTCACATAAATACTTCCCAACGGTTCTTCAATAGACTTGCTCTTATCTATTGAATCAGACTGAGTGACAGCAGAAGGACTGGAGAAGGCATTTCAGCAAGGGCAGGTGAAATAATAAGGGATGACGAATAAAACGGGAAAATCTTGAGGGTGGTAAGGAATCCAGATTAAATAGCTCACATAACCAATTTTTATTGGTCTTGCTTGTGAGGTGTGCTGTCTGCAGTGGCTATAAAGAACATGGAAGAAAAAGTGCTGATGAGTAGTGTTGCATTTTGTTGTCTGCTTTTGAGCATGAGTGAATAATGACAGAAGTTAATTTGTGGCACGCTTTGCAGGGTGGTCAGCACGCATTGCAGCATTTGAAGTTAATGACAGCAGCTGCTGTACAGCACTGGGGAGAACAGGGTCCTACAATGGACGTGTTAGTTTCCAACAAGTCAACGGGAGGTCTGTATGCTTCATAAACTCCTAAATCTCCTACAAAAGGTAATTTCACCTGAATAGACAAATTCTTGAGGGCTCAAGCACAAGAGACTGTGTTAAACAACAACAACAACAGAGTGCAACTCCCATTTTAATTGCCTGCCTCAAGGCCAGATTTTTACAAGAGTGGGGCATCCCATTACTGCAATTTTCTATAATCCTTAATCTCTGCAACAGCAGAGTACATCCTCATGCACATTGTTCCAGTAAAATAGATAGATTAATTCTTCAGAACTGGTTTATTTGATTAAACCCTTTCAAAAAAAAAAAAAAAAAGCAGAATAAATGTGGCTGTATGTAGATAAAGTTGTGTGCTGTAGAGAAGGGCACGATGGTATGATGGTAATAAATCCTAAGTTATCTTAGATCAGCAGAGCAATTACAAAGTACACAGTAACTATCCATGTGCATGCTGTTAACGAGTAAAAAATGCAAGTCCATTACTGTAAATAACAATAGGGCTTTATATTTTAGTTTAAGCAGCACTTTTTTTCTTGAAAAAAGGGAACCTTTTTCTTTGGAGGCTTGGTCTTTCTATGATCTTAAAGCATGTTCTCATGCAATGATCAAAGTAATATTTTAGGCCTCTCAAAAGCTGGGTTCTGTGCTCCAATTTTATCTGCCTGCTCCCTTTTACTTTATCTGCAGCCCAGATAATTCAAGTCTAGGCTGGAATCAAATCAGGACTCAAAACTAAACTGGTGTTTCTCCTGCAGAGGGATGCAAGTCGCATTTCAAGGAAAACAGTTTTGTTCTGGAACAAACAGTTTCTTAGAGGTCGTTTTTTAATCAGCTCACTGTATTGCCTTTGGCTAGCTTCAGCCATTGTCTTGAGTCAGTAGCTTTAAGGAGGAAAGAAATTCCTTAGGCTTTCTATAATGGCTAGAAAAAAATGTTAATAATGAGCAAATAATTAAGTAATTTTCCAAGAGCCTGAACCAGGAAGAAATATCATTAGTGAGGATTTCATTGATAATGAAGGTTTGATTTTTTTCGAGGAACTAAATATATAATGCTTTAAGCATTAGTGCTGTACACATTTTCAGATATTCTGTGCAAATAACGAAATCAAAAAGATACCTCCTGAGTACAAATTACATGTGTAATTATGTGTATGAAACCTGTGCGTGCTTGTGCATGCCAAGGTCTGAAAAAAAATGTTCCCTGATGACATGAATTGAATGAAACAATGCAGATGGGGAAAAAAAATATGGTGTGGTCTGTTAGGTTAAGCTTCTCTACTCACAGCTTGAAGTATGCCACAGATAGTGAGGGTGGTAACTGTTTTAATTCAGGTAATGTCATTAACTGAACTCAGATAAAAGTGTTTTCTTTTATAGGCAAAAGGCTGTCAGTGTAATCCTTTGCCCCAGTTGGATAAATTCTCCAATCACTTGCAGAGGAAGCAAATTCTTAATTGGCTCACAAAACTAACCTGTTCTGGGTCTGTAGCCAATGTATGGTGAGTGTTCACACAAGTAAATATTTCTCTAACTAAATAGTCACTTTGAACTGAAAGAGAAGAAAAGCAAACTCCCCAACTTCAGTAATACCTTTTTCTTAAATGCCTTTAATTCACTGTTCTTCAGTGTCATCTTCATGTTAATAATTAAAAAAATGTAAAAGTTATCTAAGATTACCCATAGTAACCACTGATAAAGCATTTAAAGAAATAGACATACCTTGTTGGAGAAAACATAGCAAAAGGACAGAAATGAGAACTTTGTTTGTCATCTCAGTCGCAGTTGTCTGGCCGTGGTCTCCTCGGGCTGGGAAAGTTGGGTTCCCAGTCCCTCTGCTTTGAGCAGTCCTCTTGAGCAGCGAATGAGAAGGAGTGAGCTGCTCAGCTTGTTCATGTTCCTATATGAGGAAGTGTTTACTAAAGGTGTTGCACAATTTTCAAGTCACAGACTGTTACAGCAAGCGGAAGTTCCTGCTGGTTAGTTAATGTCACACGAGTTGTGATGTATTGAATACCTCTTAGGAATAAGTTCCCTAAAACTGCTTATCGGGGGAAAAATGAGATACTGAAGTTCTCATAATGTCTTTTTTTTTTTTTTTTTTTTCGTCTGGCTGGTGAAAAGCTAAAATAGAAACAGCCACTAATTTTCAGCTGTGTGTGTAAACTCAGGAATTGATACTGACAAGAAGCAAGCACCACTGGTGGAGGAATGGGGAAGTTTGCAGGAGGTCTGGGATAAAACAGGTGGTCAGGGCTGGTGATACAGATGTTTCAGTTTCTGCCAATTACCATTTAATCTGTATGGAAGGGATGGGTTTAGAGCACTGGTATAGGTAATTCTAAGTCCATGAGTCATAGCTGTGTTATAAGCACAAAGTGCATCCTATTCTGCCCCTTCTATCCGTATTAATAATGTTTGCTATCGGTTCATGTGACAGATACCTAAATAAAAGGGCCTGTAGACAAGTGAGCCATCAAGGTGATTTCTGCCAAATAATATCCTAAATGTCTATGCTAAAAACTCATTGCATTAATTTAGCCAGTTGTAATATAATAGTACTGTGCTCTTCTCAGGGCCACAGCTATCAGTATGGAGCTGCTTTATAGAAGAATAACTTTTCATATGCTTAGAATAGGTATTGCAGAGCACATAGAACTAGAATGGATCATGCTATATACTGCAGTGCATGAATATATATTAGTGATACCCATTACACAATAATAGATACATTATTCATTTATTACATTCATTTATAAATTAATAATCATTTCAGTGTAAATCTACAGGACAATTTTTACTGCCTTAACCGGGTGAAAAATGTTCATACTTCTAATAGAAATAGTTTTGCAATAAAATGTATATCTCAAGTCTCAGGTATGCGTTAAGAAGTTCTGATTTTTTGAATTTTGAAATTGTAAATGCCCACTTTCCCCTTAGAATAAGAACACTTCCTAAATCTGCAGACATTCTGCAGACAGACTGGGAACTTCCAACAAGCAGACTCTGAGCTTTCTCTAAGAACAGTTAATAACATTTTATGTCCACTGCTAATTGCAATAAAGGTGTAGAACTGTCAGGTGAATAGTAAAACTTGATTCTAAGACAAGAGAATCTTTGTCTTTATTTTGTTTAGCCATTATAGAGAGGCAAAGTGATTTTAAAATGGATGTCAAATGCTGCTGGCTAGAAGCAGGAGAGCTTCATGACTCTTTGTATTTGCTTTGCAGAGATTCAGGTTATTGAGGCTGTATTCAGAATTACCTGTCCTATAATCCCCTGTGCTAACATCGCACCCCAAACGCATTGTTCTGGCTTCAGTTGCTCCGAGGGATGTTGGGCTGCATGCACCAACAAAAACCCTATGTGTAGCTTTCCTTGCCACCTTGCTCTTGGGTCTTCCCTCATCATTTGTGTTTTATTTATATTATTATTCTATATTTTCTGTATATTCTATATTATTTATTATTATTCTGTTCAACAGTCTGTTGAAGGCTATGGCCTCTGTTTTGGCAGTTGCGTGACTTATTTACAAGGGGTGTGGAAATGTAAAATAATCCTTCACAAGAGTAAGTTTAGACCAGACTCGTTGCCTGGCCTCCAAGCCTGCTCCAAGATGTGTATATGCATGTGCGCTTACTGTGTTTTTCCTAAATGACATTGGGTTTGAATGGTTTCTACAGGGGCTGGAGAGCTCCTGGAAGAGTTTAGTGGCAGGAAGAGGGTCTGGGAGAGGAAAAGGACATCTGTTTGCCAGCTCTGGTAACAGGACTCAAACCTTTCCTCTGCTGTAGGGCTGGAACTTGGAAGTTTTGGTGAGCTGCAGCAACAATGTCATAATTCAGGTCAATATTAATATTTTCTCCCCTGCTAGTGTAACAGCATTAATTTTAGCTGACACTGTGCTCTGACAAAGGACATTTTTGTAGACTTCCCTATCTCTCCCCATTGTGACCGCAACCTGACACTCCTGGGACAGAAATGTTTTGGTGGCAACTTCCTTGGGGCACTATAGCCAGGAGCCAGAGCTGATTTTGCTCTAAGGAAAAGGGCATACCATGCCAAACCATGTCGCCACCCTGGGTTATGAAAGAGTGCTTCAGGCAAGGAATTCATAAAGTGTCCTCACTAATGGTATGGACATACCCCTGACAAGGTGTTCATTTCAGTTGCAGAGAACATCAGGGTTCTGTGTAATTTAATTGGTATTTTTTGACCCAAGTGCTATCTGCTTAATTAAAAGAGGGAAACGGAAAAGGGGGAAATTTGTATGACCCACTAAGGGTCATACAAATCCTGCCTGTGTGAGATTAAAATATGTATTAAAAGCAAAAAGATGGTAAACGCTGGGGCACTAGGTTGAGCTGTGCTACTACTGCCTTGTCCTAAATCTAGGTCACTTTGAACTAGGTGTGCAAACATGTTAATGCACCTAAGAGGAATTTTCAGGCGTGTGTAAACAATGCAGGTATGTGTTTCCCCTGCGCTTCAGTGGATACAAGCTCAGCCACGGCCGTAAGGAACACCCATGCAACTCCTACAGCCAGGGTCAAGAAGTTGAGAGATGTTAACTCGGTTTTTCCACGTATCTCCATTTGTTCTGTTCTGCTTTTGCCCCATCTAACCCTGGGAGAGCTTCAGCGAACAGCTCAGTAGCTCTGCTTCTTACTACAGAGCAGTGTCCACATCCTGTTCCTCCTGGGAAGGCTTTCAGGGAAGGAATGTGGTATTTCACACTCAGCTGTCACCAGACCAACCATGGGCCTATTGCTTCAGCTCAAACAGTAACCTGCCTTCCACCTTCCTCCATTTTCTTTTCCCAGAGCTTCAACCCAAGCCAGCTTGCAGGTTATTTTTCTCTGACATACAAACAAAACCATGTGGCTTTTGCATCTGCCTTCCAGCCCTGTGCTCCTGTTTGCTTCCTCTGTCTCTTTGCAGCTGCATTCCAGTCTCCCCACAACCTGCCTCTCCGTGCCAGCCCCAGGCCCTTCCCCTCCATTTCCAGAGCTGATCCAAAACCCATTGAAGTCAACAGAAGACCTTCTATTGCTTTCCAGGGCCTTTGGATCAGCTTTACAGTTCCTCTTTAAAACCTGATCTTTACATAAAGTATTTTCTTGTGTGTGTCTCTGTTGTCTCACACAAGGTGAATTATCCTCGTTTTCCTCAGCTACCAGTCTTCCGTGTTTTGTCCTTCCTTTCTGGGTTCTGTTGAAAGACATAATCAGATTAGGCTGCTAATCAGAGTATTTGAACATTTACCTCCCTTCTAGCTTATAGTTGCCTGCTCCTCGGCTTATGTGCAGCACTTGGCTATGTTTGCACTTCCAGGCTTTAACATAAAGTAAAATGCTTTCAGCAGTTCAGAAACTAACAGCATCAGCTGAGATATTTCTTGAGTGACTCTAGCTAGATCACCATCTTTCATCTGATTCATTGTAATGAAACCTCATTACAAACTTTTTACATCTCTCATCCTGTGTGCCTTGGAGAAGTTAGACATATATGGTATGCTCCAAGTATTAAGCTTCTTCCTTCTTTCCTTCCCTTTTTTTCAAAATAAATGATGAAAAAGGTTACATCAACTTCCTTTTAAATCTCTTTGTTAGCTACATTTTGCTTAATTCTCTTGCACCAGGATAATGTGGTATATATAGCAGCAGTCTAATGCAGACTGTAGGTAGCCAAGTCAAGGTACACGATATAAAGTGATTTTCCTGAAGGCTAATACATTTCAGAAAACACACAACCCCACTTCTGGCTGTGCTATGTGTTATACAGTTGTGGGCATGTGTATGAGCTGTTTAATGTTCTCTGCCTGCACAACATGAGTGGCAATGCAAATCATTGCAAATTAAGCACCATGGCCTTAGTTCCTTTTTTTTTTTTTTTTTTTTTTTTTTTAATTGTTTATTCTTGTAGTACCTAAGGCCTAGCTCAATTTTGCCAAGGTTTTGGGGAATCCTGCACGATACAGCATGGTATCTACAAAAGCATCCATCTGGGTCTAGGCACAAGGGCGAGCAGTAGCTCAACTCTTTGAGCTGGTTTTTAGAAGAGAGAAGACATCACCCAAGGCTGTGGGTAGGCTTTTTAGGCTGTGTTAGATCTGCACAAGGTGATGTGTGTGCATGACAAAGAATAGGATGCACACCATAGACCTACATTGTCTGGACCTCATTTCTGCCCATCCTCTCCCTCCTTCACCCCACAATATTCATGGAGGGCCTTGCACCTGCCTGCCACCCCGGCTCTGCCACAATCAGGCCTTTCAGCTCAGCTCCTTCCCTCCTGGGGAAGCTGGAGAAAGGCAAGACACACAGCTTTTTTTTTTTTTTTTTTTTTTTCTGGCAAACAAATAAAGGCGCAGCAGAGCTATTTTACCTGGATGACCTGTCCTGGTGCCTCCAGTCTGATGGACTCCAGTTGCTTCCCACACACAGAGTACATAGTGAACATTTTATTGAGTCATCTCATCTCTGCACTTGAGGCAAAAACACGAACAAAGAAGCAACTGTCCAACCTGAGCTAGCCCTGCAGCAGGAGGTTTTTCCTGGCATAGGAAACTTGATGTAGTTACTGGCAAAAAGCTCCAAGTGTGGACATGGCTGTCCACCAGCCAAGCTGTGCTTTGGACCAGCAGAGTAAAGATGCCTTCTGCTTGAGTGAAACAAGCAGGAGTGCAGCTATGGTGTGTCTACATTAGGATGCAATGTCTAGCAGAGGGTATCTTTACCCCAATTAACATCTTTATGTGACATAGACATTGTAGTGAAGGTAGTCAAGGCTTTGAGAGCAGCTGTGGCTCCTCTATCTGTAGCCTAAGCTGCCGCCTTGGCTTGGTCTGCTGCCTCAAAAAACAGTGGGTGGGTTTGGTTCATTTTTAATGAACTTTTTAAGGCCCTGATCCTGCCAAAGAACTTCCCCCAAAACACCTTTAGACTGCTCTGGCCTCCAACATGTAGGTTTTGCATCCCAATGGTTTGAGAAATGGCTTCAAAAGACACAAAGCAGGCAAAAATCAAACCCATTAATGACGTCTTTGAAGCCAATCTGCTCTCCGTGACCTCAGCGACGTTACAGCGAGCAGTTAGGTGTGCAGCACCTCCAGACAAATACAGGCTGGCTGAATCCCTGCCCCAACCCACTTAATGCAAGCAAAAAAGAGGAGACACATGTGGAAATAAGTGCTTGGCAAGTTCTCTACACCCCACAGTCATGCTCATTGCACAACGAGAGACACCGTGACCTGCAGCGAACAAGTACGTTCTTTTGTTGA
Organism: Anas acuta; assembly: GCF_963932015.1. Taxonomy (NCBI): domain Eukaryota; kingdom Metazoa; phylum Chordata; class Aves; order Anseriformes; family Anatidae; genus Anas; species Anas acuta. The sequence goes on along the minus strand of NC_089005.1, from coordinate 2,347,488 downwards.
GATGAAAGCGTGTGTGAAGTGGTAGCTGGGGGGGGTAACCTGCAGGTTTACCCCATACCTTTGCAATAACTGTTGTACGTGCATGCTCTAAGGCTGCTGAGAAGGCAGGCTGGTGAGAAGGGAGCTGTCACATGCCAAGTTGCAGGCCATCTTCTGCTGACCGCCTCGTGGAAGTGCTTGCTGTGATGAATGCATCCCAAAGCAGCGTTTGCATTTTGTTTCCTGTGTTTACCGCTTCCTCCTTTTGCTTCCAGCTACTTGGTGAGTCTCAGCCCAAGAGAACGACCAGGCTGTCTGCCTAGACAGGACCTCCACCCACGTGGGTGAGGACCATAGCTTTCCCTAATTATCTCTAGCCATATTAGTCTAGGCTAAAAAGCCTGTAAAGCAACAGACATGGCTGTGACTGACCCCAGATATTCTTTGACACCGTCCTTGCAAGGTTAACATTTTCCCATCTTAGAGGTGGGAAAACGTGGGGCATAAAAATTGGGTTGTTTGTTGCAAGTCTGTCAAGTGTGGTGGCAACCTTGTGGACCAGACATACACCTCTGGGGTTGTTTGAAACTGAGCTGCAACTTCTCGATGAGCTATCACACCTTGAGAGAGAAAAGGGACTTTGTTTACACTCAGGGCCAGATATTTCTTATCTTTTCTTTTTTTTTTTTTTTTTTTTGTATTGTATTGTTTTTATGTGAACGACCACACTGGAAACAACAAAGCCAAAAAAAGCACTGATGAGCTGCAGCATCTGTTGATATTTTGGCTACAGGGGCTCGCAGTGCTTCAATGTGTTTCATTACTTCTTTTGTCCTCATTAGATGAGCCTTGAAAATACTTTTTTAGTATTGCTGACAATAGGCAACCCCTAATCAGTGTAATAGGTTAACTCAAGATATAGAGCTGTGCTGTATCCTTAAAGATGAATTCTGCTCTGTATCTATATCACCTCTTTTTACTTATTTAAACTGCTCTGCATACCACAGCTGTGCAAGCAGTGGCTGAACATTTTCTTAGCTAAGAGCACGCTAACAATGTGTTTGAAATGTTGTAGTATGTCAAGGAGTTTTGATCCCATTGTATTATGAGTGGGGTGTATGAAAAGTGTTACTTGTATAATGATGTTCACGTTGAGATGAGTCCCTGAAGTCATAGCAAAGTAGAGGGACAAGGCAGCTGGGAACTGAAAACCATGGCTTTTTGGGGGATTTACAGTGCAAGGGGTGAGGATGGTGCCAAAAGCCCTGTGTGATGAATGTGGATGTATCTTCCTTTGGATGAGGGAGGACCATTACTAACGATGGCAAGATAGAAATTATAAATCAGCGTGTTTACCAGGGCCTCAGCCTGGTAGGCATGAGGCACACAGTGCCTGCCAGCTCACATGGTTTGTGATGAGTCTCAGCATATTTATTGTTTTCCTAAAATCTTGATCCCTGGAGTCATGTGAATAGGTCACAGTCTCAGTTTTCAGTGATTATTATTTTCCTTAAAAAGAAAGCAGTTTTCTAGGTCTCAGGGATCTGGGCAAATGCTTGAAAACATGAAGTTGAGCAACACAAACCTGAGAAAGCAAATAATAAGAATTCCAAATGACTTTTTTTTTTTTTTTTTAATCCATGTGTTTTTATGGGTTTGTTTTGTTTGTTTTCTTCTATTTTTTTTAGTCCTGACTGATGGTTTTGAACGCTTGTAGTTGGCAGTCTGAAGCCCTGATCTGAGCCATTCCCTTTTCCAAAGAGGCTGTGAGCCACAAAAAGACAAAAGGCAAATTAAAGTATATATTTAATCCTGCTTTACAGATGGCACACTCTCCTGCTTTGGAGAGTTTGAGACTAGGGACTCAAGGTCTCATGGGTGGTCTGTAGCAGCATGAAGAACTGATTTCACATCTTCTAAGTCTCAGTCTCCCCTGCAGCAAAATAGGCCAGGTTCAGCACTCTACTAATGATGCTGTGTAGCTTCTGAGCAGCTCAAAGTGAGCCGTTCCTAAGGTAAAAAAAAAAATAATAAAATATTGTGAATGGTCCTTGGTTGGGTATATGGGAGCAGAGCTTTGGTGATTTTGTCATGGAGGCATCAGTTCTAACAGGAATGTTCCTGGACCCCAAATGCAATTCAGTAGCAAGGGATCTCTGCCCACCAGCTACCCTCTTCTGATCAGGAACTCATTTTACACGTATCATGTTTCTCCTGCCATCCTCCCCACGCCCATGAGAAGGACAGGCACCGAGCATAGAGGAGAAAGAGCAAAGGCAAAGCCTGGTGTGGCTGTTTACTTAACTTCACGCTCTATTGTCTTCCATCAGATAAGCCTGTGGCCGTATGGTGAAGCATTTCTAGATCCAGATCAGCCAGAAAAAGTGAGATCAGAGACTAGGACACAAACACCAGACCTCTCAGGTTTCTTCTATCCCAGGTATGTACCTGCCCCATCAAGTCATGTGATGGGGAACTGGTTGTGATTCTCGTGCAGAGATTGCCTTCTGGTTTCATCCTGCTCCAAGGTGTGCCTGCGACCTGTGTGTGGTTTCCAGCACCAGACCTGTCCCACTAGGCAGGGCAAACTGCGAAGGGGGATGGAGGAAAAAGCCCATCTGCCATACAGAGGTGGGCAGCTGCCCTAAATCTGCAGAGATATGAGATACAGGAAGGGTACAAGAGAGGGAGCAAGCCTGTAAGTGGCATTTTGGGTGCATGGGGCTTGGCAGGCAAGCTTTGTGTTCACTGTCCACATCTTTGGACAGAGGCAACTGCTTAGTCCATCGTCCTCACCTATCATTACTCAGGTGTAACCGTCAGCTAACTCAAAACTCTCCGACTTGAGTTTGTTTTTCTTTCTAAGCTGGAACACGTCCAGTTTTTAATTGATATCATTCAGCCAAAACTTATTTACCACCTTTTCCTGGTTTCTGTGTGACTTTTGGCCTGTCTGAGTATTTTAATTGGAGGCAAAGTAAAGGCTGCTTTAAAATTACATTTGTACAGGAGGAGTTTTTAACCGTCCTGTTTAAAGAGGACATTTGCTGAGTGCCAACCCAAACGTACACAGGTACATTAAATAGAAAAGGTCCTTTCAAATTATTACCTGCAAAAGGTAAAAAGCTGAAAATTAAATCAAGTAAAATAAACTTCCAAATGCATTTAATTGAAAGTTAGTACACTTTGCAGAATAGTGTACATTTATTAGCTGAGTATTTTTGAGCTGTTAATCCACACTTTCCTGTTATTGTTGCTGTTCTGACACTCAGAAAACAATGAAAACTCTTTTAAAAGAACAAACTTAGTAAAATAATTCCTAGGAATTCAGAAAACAGCAGTGATGTGCACTCCAGCTTAGCACAGCTTGCCAGCGCTGTATGAAATATTTCATGTTCAAAAGGGCAGTAGTTCCAAGGTTAACACTGACAGGCACTTGCTGTAGGGCAGCTCTAGTTGTCAGGGTCTTTCCTTAGCAGCTCCTTGCTTTGGTTGACTTTTCCTATGCTGCCACTCTTCATCACTTCATTTATTTGAGGCTCTGACAGGACTGATAGGATCGGTAAAGATTCCCCAAATTCCCACACCATATCAATGTGCTGTTAGCAATTACTTAGGTTAGCAAACAGTGCCAGAGATATTAAGGTATTTGCTAATACCATTCAAATGTAGCCATTAAAGTGTTAATATAAATGTGAGATAAGAGCTAACCAATTCCTTTTTCACTGCCCCGACTCCATTCAAATGAAGCGATGGCTTTAAATTTCCATTGCTTTAGAGAAGTAAGGAGAGGATGTATTGTGTGTTTTGCTACAGAGCTACACCTCTTCCCTGTGTGCCACCAGCTGCAGGCATCACTGTCCCTAAACTGAGCCTTTCGTTGGCTTTGTAGTGCCAAGGATGAACATCCAGCACTTGTCTTCCACACACAGCCAACATATTATTATTATTATTCACATTGGTATTGCTGCCTTCAGGTGTACAACTATAGGTTTAGCTCATGTGCACAAATGAAGGAAGAATACTAAAGCTAAATACTAAAATAAATCACACAAATTAAATTCTGCTGCATATTCGAACAAGTGGCCCCTCACCTGAGTCTTCATCATGGATATATTGTGTATATTCATTATCTTCACCTAGAGTCTTGACTTGTGCTTCCACATGTGCATAGAAAAGACAGAAAGAGAACAAGAAGAGGTATAGAGGAGATTACAAAATCTTTAAGTAAATAACCCGCGTAGACCCTGCTTTTGTGTGTGTGGCAATTTCTCTGGTGGGTTGAGTTAAACATTTCCAAGTGCCTTTCTTAAAATAAGTTTGGTAGACATTTTGGAGCTCTGATCTGATGCCTAGTAAAATTAATGCTTTTTTTTTTTTTTTTTTTTCCCCTTTTTGTTTTCAAGCATAAAAATTTGGAAAGGGCATAGTAACCTTGGAAGCTTGCTAAAATACTAATCTGGAGCCAGACTTTTTATTTTTTTATTTTTTATTTTTTTTAAACTTCATAAAACTTTGGGGAAACATTTTTTTAATTTTTGTTTTCTTCAGAGCATCCTGGCCTTGGTCACTTCTGTGCAAAAAAGTGCCAGAATGCCTTAAGAAAAGCTGATTTTGCACTATTTCCAAGTTCGCTAGTGCTGTGAAGTAGTAAAAATTCATGAGAAAGAAATGTTACAAGATTTCTAGAATGAAAAGTTTGGGGATACAATTGCCCAATTCTTCTCTTAAAAAAGCACCCTAAATTTAAGAACTTTTGCTGGTTGTAGAACAGAGTACGAAATTGAATAAAAACCTTCTGTGTCTATTCACATTAAAGGTAAATGGTTTTACAAGAGATTCCAGGGCAAGTCCAATAGGGATATGAATAAAAATGGGGAAGTGTAAAATGAAATTGTTTTATTGAATTGCAACATATTCTTGCTCTCTTCTATATATATAAAATCCACGGATTTATTTAATCATTATACCTTTTCATCTATTTGGTGTTCAAAAATGGAAGAAAACAAGAAAAAAAAAGTCTCTGCTTTCTGATTTTTGGAGGGTTTTGAGTTACTGCTAGAAGGGGTTTGGTGTGCAGCTCCTGCAGCAGTGTGTGCCTGGTTCAACCCAAAATCTCACAGGATACTTGTGCTCCGAGGGAGCAGTTCCAAGTTGAACTGAGAGTTGACTTTTGTCTGCCGTTCTTCTTCGACCATGCAAGAACATACACAGAAATAGATTAAATAAAAAGAGCCCAGGACTAGTCATCTACTTCTAATCTCCCATAATACGCTTCTTGTTGAAGTCCCTGGCTGATTTTATATAATCCTGTGTTCTGGCAATCCACCTTTATCCCATGGAAAGGATAGCCCTCTTCCTAGAAGAATGAGTACTCTAATGCAGGATGCAAAATGCTGCCTGTGTTCCGTATCTCCAGTAATAGCTGCAAAATTTAAACAAAAGCTTCCCTGTGATGGGTGAGGAAGTCTTTTCCTTGTGGTGGCATTTGGATAGTAAATATATGGCAGCCTGGCCCATAAACAAATCAAAACAGGAACATCCCTGGAGCGAGATCCTCTGTTCCTCGTGCTTTTCGCCGTGGTTAGGGCAGGAAATCACCTGCAGATCTTGGTTCATTTTGCACTGTTGATCATTTTTAGCCACTCACCATCTTGCAAGGCCTGAATTGGCATCCTAGGGGATGCTGCAGCATGACCTCAGCCAGTTACAGATCCCCTACAAGCCGTCTAGCTGTGGCATGGGACAGAGGACAGGCAGGACATGAAGCTCACCAGACTTGTAGCTGTTCAAGAGACCCCCCTTTCATTGCAGGGAAGGCTTTACTATCAATTCTCATTGACAGAAATGCCTTGGACTGTCAGCCAGCTTCTGATGGGAGGAAGAAATCGAGAGCCAGGTCACTGAGACAACTGCCAAGATAACAGCTTATTCAAACAGGTCTGTTTATTCTGCAATTTATTCAGTAAATTGGCCTGTCCAAATGAAATTTGATGGGAAATTATTCCGGACATGGAACATAGCTTACATGGCAGCTGCCATGTATCTCCCTATGCAAATTAGAGCATATTTGATCCTTAGAAGATGTTATTTTTAAAGCTGAAATCCACTTAGCACGTTTCAGAAAATCTGTCCTGCTGATAAATGCCTTGAAAGCAAATTTCTACAGTACAGTGTTTGCCATAGCTTTAGGCTGTGAGATCTCTGCCATATCACTGTTATTTGTGCTCATCAGAGCCTCACTACATTCATATTTCTTTCAAAAGGTTCTGATGGGAAATTCAACTATTGCCATAGGAGTTGATGCAATGAGTCTGATAGTCTTTCAGTTAAAATCTGAAACTTCGGTTTAATCCCTAGAATGCCCTTTTTAAAATAAGTCTGATGAGTTTATACTTTTAAAGCTTTGGATAACAGGTAGAATGAATGTGGAGAATGAAGCCCTAAAAGGGTTTCTTGTTGCAGTTCGGTAGCCAGTGCTTCCTGACTTGTCCTTATAAATACTGCCCAGAGATACACCTGCCTGCATGGTACCAGCAGTTCCGATGCAAATAAAGCAGCTCTGCACTTTAAAATGCATTTTTGGCTGGGCTGCATTTCCTGAACATTTCCTTCCAACTTCTTGCTCACACACAATGCAAGTATACATGAACACACATTTGCTCACTTATTCATTCACACAGCGCTCTGCTTCTCGGACAGACTAAGCCTCTTTGCACCACTCTGTTTGTAAGAGGAAATAAAGTCACCATAAATCACAATAATTTCTTCCTTAGCTCTACATCACTAACGGCCACGGCCATAGTGGGTTGGTTAAACGAGATGCAGTGCAAGTGAGCTTTGGGGGCGTATGGAGAAACACACACACACACATCTAGGTGCACAGAGACAAGCAAATGTCTGCGTGTTTACACAGAGAAGGTGTTAATCTTCTTGATAACGATCTATTTTCTAAGAGAAAAAAATAAAGAAGGCTTTTCTTCTCCTCCTATTCAGGAATATATATTTAATCCCTTGTTTTATAATAATTTTCTGTGGGTGCTTCCGAACCTCTCGCTCACAGGATCAGTTATTTTAGCCAAGAGAAGTCAGATGAGGATAACAGGTTTTACCAAGGACTCATTGTTTTACTGGGAAGACTCTAAATGTGAACTTTTGTTACTACACTGCACCTTTTAAAGATGTGCTTGCTTTTGCTGTAACACCAAAACGTTCATGCTGAGCTTCTTAGTTTAGTAAATCTAACTTTGTGATTAATTGCATGAGCTTGTGTAAGTGTTTTGGACCAGCAAAGCTGCGTAAATGTTATTAGCTCTAGTTCACAGGTGGAAAGCAGAAGCTACTTGCCTGAGTTGTTAAGAGTGTTATTGTCAGGGCTGGGGATGGGCTGCAGGGATTTCAGTCCCCACAATGTGCCTAGACTGGGATGGGTAATGAAATCCAGAAGCAGGTACCAGGGGTGATCTGAGAGTGAAGATCAGCACAGCTCATTCTCCAAGCTCCCTGCAGTTTTGGGTTCCTGTTGGTCCCCACATTATTGAAGTTGGAGGTAGCATTGAGGTCTCTGGAGGCAGTCTGCTGCGGAGGCTCAAACAGCTCAATAAAGCTTTTATGTTCTGTTGCTTCTAAGAGTCCATGGGAATACAGCTCCTAAATGCCAATGAGATGGAAATCAAGCTGTAATGATCGGGAGGGGAGGAAAGAGTGAGGAGAGTCACTTCTCTCAGTGAATTAGAAACCACATATTCCTTCCATCCCCACAAAGTGACAAGTAGGATTTTTGGCTTCTCCGTTGCGCATTACTGACAGAAATGTTACCCTTGGAAACTATGCACATTTAGGACTTTCAGTGATACTCGAGCACTTTAGAAAGGAACAGTTTCACAAAACTAGAATTTACACTAAATTATTCTGAGCCTTTTAAGAGGTGCTCCCAGCTGCAACCTTCCTTTTGTAAATGATTTTCTTCAGTATGCACCATGACAAAGAAAAACAGAGAGGGAAAGTGGAGACTAAGACTCAGAAGTGATTAAAGAGTGCGAACAAAGTCAATTCCCCCGCTCTCTATAGCTCCAAACATTTTTTAAAAGTACTTAAGATAAGGATTTATTGCTAAACAGTCGGTCTATACTTTGCCAGGTTTCACATCGCTGACTAATGCAGTTTAGTTGTTACAAGCCAATGACTTTACATTTGCGTCATCAAAGCACTCAACCCAAGTAAGTGTGTAGGAATTAACACTAAAAAAAAAAAATCAGTGGAAGACCTTATGGAAGGGAAGGGAAACTTCTATTTTACTGAACTTTTTAAAGCTGTCCTTACTCACATTCTTTCATACCTGCAAACTCGAAACCACCAATATGTATTTGTCCAAGAAGTCTGGGCAGGATTATTACTTGTGGTGACACAGAGAACAAAAGATGGCAGCCACTGTGTCCCCATTACATCTGCTGCGTTCCTCTTGAATGGTGACAATGAACCGGGTTTTGAATAGGTCTTTTATACCCTTTTGAAGCCAACAGTTATTATGGCATGAAGAATCTTGTTTACTTCACTCTCCCAACATCTTAGGCAATTACCTTTTGTTTCCTTGTTTTGGGTATCTTGCAGCTACAGGCTGTTTTCCTGTTAGGGTAGGAGGAAGAGGCATGGTAGGTACATACAATTCTCTTTTTTTTTTTTTTCTTTTTTTTTTTTTTTTGCTGTCCTCCTGTTATTGAAGCGTGGGTCTTCTGCTGAAAATTCATCTTGTGTTCTTGAGGTGGAAAACACCATCCTTGGTGTTTGCCAGCATAATTGCTCTCAGTAGATGCCATTCTTTTAACCCTTGCTTGTTATTTTTCCTGGTACTTTCATGAAAGTACACCTCCATTCATGCTTAACTCTTCCCTATCTCAATAGTTCTGACACTAAACTCTACAAGTGTTACCTATAGCTAGGCTAAAAACATAAAAAGCACCAGGAAATGCTCTGTGACTACTGAAAATAGAATAGTCAGGAGAGAGGAAGGATGTGGGAGGAGAAGTAAGATGTGAGGGAGATTCTCAAAGCTTTTTCTGAGACTTTTAAGCAGTATCTGTAAAAAAATCCTGCAAAACAAGAGATGATAGCACCTACTCAGGTATGTAGCAACATTTCCGTTTTCTCCAAGATGAGTCACTCAGAAAGTGATATTTGTGCCCTCAGGTTTAGAGACAAGTGAATCAGTTCTGTTAAGAAAAGCTCAAGTACCTGGGGCCCTTCTGGTCCTATTTTCTGTGACAACTTGGAACCGACGGCGTTTTGGAAACTAAGCGAGTACAACTGATGCTAGCTAGGTTTCTTCTCAGCCTCCCAGTATGCTCCTGGGTTTCACATCACTGAGGAATATTTAAGGCACTCTTAAAACCTCACTTCTCATTAAGATATTTCAAGCAGAGAGAGATGGATTAATTTGCTAAAGGCAAAATTTTGACCGTTAGATAAGAGCAGAACTCTTCCATACGGATAGATTTGGGAGGAGTGGGTTTTGCCTTAAAGCAACTTAAACGTATCAGAGAGCTTTGATCCTCATTGGAGCCATTACTATTATTTCATTTCTTCCTCAGTTTGTACTGTCTGGTGTTTGTGACCAGAGCTAGATAGAAAACTGCTGATTCCATATAACTTCATGTTATACAAGCCTTCCCAGAAACAGTTGACAAACTATGTTTGAAAAATATGTGTGGAAAGCAAATTATACATTAGTCATATTTGGTTCAGCTGCCTTGGGGAAAGGAGAATAATAAAGCAGAGATATTTCCTCTCTGCAATTAGCTGTGTGATGATAGTGTAAGACCCTTGCAGGTTAATGTTTGTGTTTTTTTTTCGGTAGGGAAGGGACAGGTGATGTGGTTGGAAGGTAAGAGTTGGAACTCATACTCTTAGAGGCTGCTTGATAATCTTTTTTTAATGTCACGCCTGTGCAGTGTAGGTATGAGGTCTGGATTCACATTATACTATAAATAACTGCTTTTGATAGCGTACGTATGAAGTTCATGAGTTGTGTTCTTCTTACAGTAGCTTTGCATGGGAAATATAGACTTTCTCTTACCCCCTTAGATTTAATTTCTCATCACACTAGAAACAGGTGTGATGGTTGTTTGGGAAGTGTCAAAGCCATCAGGAATCACAGAGGCAAATCAAAGCTTTCTCATTCAGTTGAATTCATGCTGGGGTGCCTGTCCCCCTTGTTCAGGCAAAGAATATGAATTTACACCAGTCAGCATTGGGGCCAGGGCTTCTGTGTTGTGTGTTGCTGCCATCCAGAGCTCACTGGAGCAAGGTGCATTTGAAGATGATACTCCGCTAGTTCTAGTCATGCAAGGTAAAAGGCAATAAATAATAAATGCCATAAATAAAGGATGATGTTCCAAAATAGCTTCAGTTTCCAGTGAGAACTGGAAGCTGAATCTACCACATCTGGAACAAGTCTGTTTTCATTTCATATTCAGGCCATTCTCTCTTCCCCTAGAGACTGGTTTCAATGAGAACACGATTGCTTCAAAAGAACCTGCAGGGGCTTAGTGCTCGTAGATTAGCATTTCTGTAACCTTATTCAGTTACTCTTAAAAGACTCTTGGTAGGTCTGTATAGAATATAGGTGTAACTTTGGCTGCTGCTGATTATGGTGATGTTAGACATCAAAAGTGAAGAGAAGCGTGAATCTATCGCTTGCATTACTGCATAAGGCCTTCTGAATTCTTGTTGTAAAGAGAACAGAAACTTGAGAATTGTATCCTTGCGAAAATTGCTGTTGGGCCAGAGGCAGATACTAAGAACTGAGGGTCTAGTGTTGTGGCCTTCATTTCAGACACAGCAGCTGTTTGAAACACGGTCATTTGTCCAGATATTCTTCTGCACTGTGGAATGAGGAGGAGAGGGGCTGACAAAAAACATAGCAGAGGTTATGGTTTTCTGCTTGTGTGTCTTTGTGAGCTCTTGCAATGTTCATCATGGTTGGAAGAAACCAGCTTCTAGTCCACTCCAGGTTGTCAGGAGATGCATTAATGTTGCTTCTTTCTTGCTTATTTTTCAAGTGTTGGTTTGAAATCTAGAGAGTGGAGATGGTACAGTAATTCCTATACATCCAACACACTTAAATTGGTGTTCTGTTCTTCTGCTGCCCCATCCAAATGAAAGAATTGGCTTCCATGGAAGGATTTGGCTGGCATCAGGCAGCCCAACTCTGTTGAAATCAGTGCAGGTGACCCAAGTATCTTGCCTGGTGTGTTTACATGTAGCATTACCAGATGGTACTTGCCCAAAGAGGCACTTGTAACACACTGTTACTGAGGCTTGCTGGTTAATTTTAAAACTACTGATCTGGTGTAAGAGAAAGTTCAGCTGTTTTACTGGAGAGCATGGCTTGGTTGCGAGAGCGTGCACAGGGAACGGGGAGCAGAGGCAGTGCAAGCAAACAAATACCGAGAAAGTGAGTCATCCAGCTCTTTACTTGAAAGCTCCACACTCCCCCTCTAGCAATATTCCAGCTCAAATCCAGACTGTAAATCACTACCTGCGTGAACTCGTGAATTACTCATTCGTCATGTGTCCGGCCAAGCCATGCCAGGCCCCATTGTTTGAAGTGGTTAACCCCCTCACCGAGGCTGCCTGAGTGCAGTCGGTGCGAGCCCGTGGGAGCTGTCAGAGCTCTTCTGCTCTGCTTGGACCCCAGGGAACTGCACAGAAAGCCTCAGTCTTTGGTTAATCTGGGGAAAGCAAAGCAGAGCCCTAGTAGGGGTGTGATGGTCACTGCCGAGGCCTAGTTTTGTTGTACAGTAGGTGTCTTTGGAGTGACAGCTGAATAATTCATAACTCAGGCAGACGGTGAATTGGTGGAGCATTACTGCTTCACTCGCAGTTTTAAAGCAGTCAGTATGGTCTCATTTCAATTCCATTTAAATGGGAAGAAACGCAATAGGAGGGATTGTCTGTGTCACACGGAACAGAGTCTGAGAGATTGGTGTTAGCCCAGATCTTTTTCCCTAGGCTGATTTTGATGAAAGAGCGATCCAAAGCTGTGCAGAGCAGAGGATGGGCACAGCCACAGGGACACAAAGCCTTAAGGATGCAGAAGGTGCTCAGCGCCACTGCTCCGTGGGTGCTGTGTGAGAAGCAGAGCAATGCTGCGTGGCACCAGGCCTGGAGCGGTATCACTCATCCGAGAGGCTGATCCGAGCACACTAACTTCTTCTGGTAGAAGCAGGAGAGGTGCCAGGACCCTCAGCTGTGGTGTTCACCTGGCCTTGGTCCTTCTCCGCATCTCCAGAGCAACTTGGGCTCTGCTGCCTGTTCTCTCGGGGTGCTTTCTGTTCTCTACTCCCTATCTCAGAGGCCAAAACCTCACACTTCTGAGGCAGGGATCAAAAAGCTTCTTAACTGCAGCACAAACCAAGTTTTACAGGGCTGTTGGAGCAGTGCATGAACTCTGTGCTGCAGATGATGACTTCAGGCCTGGTTTGTGAGAGGAAGCTGGCAAGCAAGGAAGAAAAGTTACTGAGCTTTCAGTCATCCCTCTGTTCTTCACCAGAAACCACTAGAAAGTGTTGTTTGTTACCATGCCACAGTGGTATGATGACATGGCCTGGGAAAACTTGAAGGGGAAAACAGGTCCCCACTTCCCTCCTTCCTCTACTCCCCTGCAGGCAGATAAAACATCTGAGCTTTTCTTGCTTAAAAGTCTTTGGCCAGTCCTTCCAGCCCTCTCAGAGTTCAGGTGAGACTGAGCTGTCCAGGCAAGGATGGGTAATGCTAGCCAAGGTGTCCTGGAAAACCTCCAAGAAAGGCCATTTCAGTTCCCAATCCAGAAGGTTGTGGTTTTATACAGGGGCCATACTTCCCAGCCCCATGCAAATATCCTAGAACCTCAAATGGCATTAGCTATCTATGTTCTGGCAACTGTTCTTGCACCCCCTAAATTCCCTTTTTAAGCAATGAATCTGTTACTGGACATGGTTAGTCTCCTATAACAAATTATTAACAGTGAAGAAAAGGGATGAGGTTTGGACGAATTTTTCCAAAAACCCAGGGGAGAGGTATCTATATCGCACAGCAAATGCTGCTACCTGCACCCTTGTCATTTTTGTGCCTGCTGAGAAACTGGCTGGCAAGTACACCAGCTCAGGCAATTAATCCTGGGGAGGGGGGGGGGAGAAGGAACAATTTTATGGATTGAGCAACACAGAAACAGAATTAAGTTGTTTTTTTTTTTAGGGTTTGCATGATACATTTGCCTTGCAGTGGCCTAGAATTTTTGCTCTGTGGGAAATTTTCACAGAAGGGAACAGGGCAGAAACGTTGATTTCTAGTTCTGAGGAGAGGAGCTCGCTTTCCCAGCAGTTGTTGTTTTTATTAAGTTAATAATAAGAACAGCTAACAAACAGAGTTAAAACTCAGAGTTTACCACATTCAGTAGCTGGATCCTGAATAGGAAATAAGCCTGGAAAGTACTGTGTCAAACTCACCCTGAGAGGTAATAGAAAACTACACAGCGAAATTCAAAGCCAGTAAACTGTTAACCTGTATTTACCCAGGCAGTATAGCACGAAGACACCTCTTACGTACTCTAAACAGAAATAGTTACATGGTTTGGATCATTCCTGCACAGTTCTCTTGTTTTAAAACTGCTGTGTGCCATTTTCATGTTTCTATGACATTGTTGGTAATGCCTAAGCCGAGAAAAATCCTTGTTGGCCAGGTGAGTACAAGGCTTTGCCAAGGGCAGGGTGGACTCGGCTGTAGAATTAGCTGGTATAACTGTCTGGTTTAAATCAGATGTTTTGGAAGATGAGCAACGCTGGTGTCCACAGGAGGGAGCCAAATACATTACTCTCAGAAGAAACACCTTTGGTTTCAGTGTCTTTATCTGCTGTTCCTGTATGAAAAGGAGTAAGGCCAATGGCATCCTCAGTACATAGTGATGGAGTCTGATGCACCATGGCAAAGGGAACTAAAACTTATCCAGATTATCTCAAAGTATTCAGGGAAAAAAAAATAAATCATGTTGAGATGTATCTTACAGCTGTGATACCAATTTTTAATGATGGAGAGGAAAAGAGTCCTTTCTTGACCAGCAGTAGACATGCTTGAAAGAAATGTCTACTGCAATTTTTTTCTGCTCTCACACTGAACTGGCGAGGGCTGAGGCTGTTCCTCATCTCCCTTTTGTTCTGGATGAAAAGCCACATGGGTGTTTGTGTCTCTGTGGGCTGATCTCTTCTCTCTGGTGACCAGCAATAGGACCTGACGGAACGGCATGAAGCTGTGTCAGGGATGTTCAGGCTGGATGTCAAGAAAAGGTGCTTCACCAAGAGGGTGGTCAGGCACTGAAGTAGGCTCCCCAGGGAAGTGGTCATGGCACTAAGCCTACTGGGGTTCAAGAGCCATTTTGGACAATGCTCTCAGATGTAGGGTTGAATTTTTAGTTGGTCCTCCTTGGAGCCATGAGTTGGATGCGATCCTTGTGGGTCCCTTCCAACTTGGGAGCTTCTATGATTCTAGTTCCTCCACCCTTATCACAGACCCACCTGCCATGACATACCCTGGGGAACGGTGATTTTTAGATCAAAAAGATGTGGAAAACCCTCTTTAAGGAAGCTGGGCCCTTTGTGGAGTGGCTGCAGGAGGGCCGTGTCAGAGGCAGTGCCCTTGCAGGGAAAGCAGCCTCAGATCTGCAAACCTCTTCCTGTGTCTTGTGTTTCTTTTTTTCCCCCTCTAAACAAAACTTCAGCTTTGGTATGTGGCCTGTTGCTGAATGAGGAAAACATAACGAAAAGAAAGCTTTCAACTGACTAAAAATAAACAGTGTTTTTTATAAATATGCTGGCAAATTTCACAGAAGGATGGGATTTCTTCATCTTCAACTTCATGAGAGACACTGGGGGTAACTTTTCCATATTAAAAAGAATTCATTATTATTATATTTCTGGTATTTGTTAAATTCCGTGGGTTTTTGAGCTGTTTGCTGACATCTGACATTGTTTTGGGATTGCACTTGGAGATGAGGTAGTGTGCACATTTGCTTTTGCTTTGAGAAAGGGTGACCTTTCTCAGCCCACTGAGGGCTGCAGCCTGGTTCCTTTTATCTGCATCCCAAAATGGTAACAGCAATAGACAACACATCCTGCCAGTCCACAGCCGGGCTAACTGCTGTCATGCACGAAATGACCTGGTGCTGGTTTTTTGACCATGACAGAGGTGGATAGGGTTGGGGCCTGTAAGTTGGCAAACCTGGTTCGTTGCTTCCTAAATCATCAGAATGAGGTGAGGAATATTGATGCCATCTCTTCTCCTTCAGCTGCCTGTATAATCCTAGTAATTAAAAATGCCGGTTTTCTTTAAATGGCTTTGTGCCTCTTGCGTGGATGATGCTGGTTAAGAGCAAAACCCTATCTCCAAGCGTTTATCAGTAGTATGGGAACATGGTGCCACAGCCGGATTCTGGAGAGACAAAACAAGTGGTATTTCATACAATTGCTGGATTAATGATAAAGAAAAAAGCGTAGAATAGCCAAAGTAGTCGCCCACAAAAAGGCTAAAGAACAAATGACGGCTAAATAACACTGTATATAATTCATAACAGCTACGGGACTGAAAAGAAAATAGATATGTCGTGCAATGTTTTTTCATATGTTAGAAGAATACATTCCTTTCCCCTGTGCTGTAGTTATGAATTTGTCAGGGTTCACGTTTTTCCTCTTATTATTTCCCATTGTTAAAGGTCATCAGGCTTTAAAAATATGGATAGCCTGCGTCTTTTCTCTAATCCATCTAATGTGCTGTATCCAAAGATTAAATCCCTGACAGAACAGTGTCGGATGAATCCTCCTCCTCTACCCCCAAGCTCTTGTGTGAGTGGCAGGATGGATTCTGGTAACACCAGGATGGAGTTTTAATGAAATACAGGTTATTATTCACAGTAATTGATTGTGAGGCTTGCAAGGAACAGAAGCAATTGCTTAGCTTTGTCCTGCTGTGACTCGGGCTGTCTTTGGCAAAACAGCAGAGACCAAAATAGCAACCCAAAGCTGAAAGGTAGA
Organism: Anas acuta; assembly: GCF_963932015.1. Taxonomy (NCBI): domain Eukaryota; kingdom Metazoa; phylum Chordata; class Aves; order Anseriformes; family Anatidae; genus Anas; species Anas acuta. The sequence continues at coordinate 2,331,451 of NC_089005.1, read as the reverse complement.
GCTTCCAAGCAGGACCCTGTGGCTGCAGCTGTAAAAGTTGACTAAACCACTCTTGTCACTGATAGCAGTAGATGGCTTCAGGGAAAGTGCTGTGAACGGACCGTATAATTTCAGTGGTGGCCATGCAGAATCTCTTTCAACCCTGCTGACTTTCTGTAGGTGTTTTACCTCTGCTGGGACTAAAATGGATTTCAGTCTAAGGCCCCATCCTTTCGCAGATTTCATAGTCCTACAGTCATAAACCAGGGCCACTTATCGAGATCTTTTTGGTGGTGGCTGTGCCTTGGTGCTGATTCTCCACTGTTTCTATTCCAGTATGACACCAGGAGTGTTCCACTGGCTTTTTCAACAGACCCAGTGGGGGATGAGGCAAGAATTTTCAGGAAAATGTGTGTGCTTTTTGCATCTCAATGAAGATCAAACTTTCCAAAGTGCTTGGGCAAAGTGCACTGTGTACCCGTTGTACAGATTCTGGTTGCATCCTGTCCCTAAATAAACTTGGGGTAATACATTTCTTGTTCCTTGAGTCCCAGAAGACCTCTCCCTTGGCTATGACAAAGAAAAGGGCGTAGTGTCGTTGGACTTTTTATTTTTTTAGGTTGGTGCAAGCAGTTTATTTTTCTTTCAGGTACCATCTCCCTATTCAAAGCTCTTGCGTGTTGTGGCTGACACCACAACAGTACCATTTAGATTGGGCTGCAGATAGCTAATTGAGCTTTGGGACACCTACACCAGTGTACCTTCCATTCCTGTAGGCAAACATTGCTCTGGTTTCAGCTGAGCTGACCTGTGATGGCACAGGGGGATGGTATATTTTCCAGCATGGTCTAAATACGCCCTCTGGGACCCTGGCATCTTACTCTGTTTGCTAAATGGAATCTTCCTAATGAAATCTGTGCTGTACTGTCCTTCACTTGTTATTAATAAGCTGTCTGACTCAGAGCTTATAACTTTGAGTCTTTACTATGACAACAGATAAAGTGACAAGCTTTAAAGGAAAGAGCTTGTGTAAGAGGAGGAGGGATTTGTGAACCTTTTGGCCAGGCAGTTCGCTGAATTGTCCAAACTATTGTTTTGTACCAGAAACTTTCAGGGAAATGCTACCTTCTGGCCCGTGCCTCTGAGCAGGCTGGTTATGCACAGATACCCTAGCTGAAAGCTAAAGCCCATACAAGTGGCAATGCTGAAATCACATCTTAAAATGCAAAGTAGCAAAACACAGGCTTCATCGTAAATCTACAGGCCCAGGATTCTCCATCTTGTTATGATTTACATACCAGGGAAATACAGACTTGGAGAGGGAATCGTATTCATTCGAACGGCATCATGTTTGTTATTGGAAGCCAACTAAAGTATGCTGTAATTCATTTGCTTTATTGTTCTATTTTTTGATAGTTTGCTGTTTGTTGTTTTTGTTGTTGGTTTTTGTTTTCCAAAGGAACAGCAAACACTTGCACTGCTGTGTATGGAAATGAGAATGTCCTGTCCTCTGCAGGCACAAGTAGGACTGAGGTTAAGTTTGTACTAACTCTGCAGAGCCACGGTGCCATGAGATGGATACAGCTGGGGAGCCTCATTGTAGCCGCCCAAGCTTTTCTCCCAGCTTGTTTATTAGCAAGGTGTGTCCAAGCCTGAAACAGCCATTTCAGTGCACTTCTGTGCAATCTTTTGTGTGCTAGACCAAGAAAATTTGCTCAACACCCCACTGCGCTTTAGGATTTACTAGGTACCCTCCCAGAGCAATAACTGTAGGACTTGCTAGGCCTAGATATTGGGCAATGCAGTAAAACAAAAAATTTGAGGGCATTGTACACTCTTGTATTGTTATTCAGTGCTTCCTGGCCACTACACAGAGCCCTGTGAAGCGCTCTACAACCAGACCTTATTACTCCCTTGACCCTAATCACATCCCTTGCACGGAGTATGAAGGGGGTAGAAACTGCTCCATAATTTAGCGCACATAGAAATTGCTTTGGGACAGCTGAAGTAAACCCTTGTGATTGCTGTTCCTAAACTGTCTCATCCCCTTTGAGCAAATGCCCCACAGAGAGAGCACGTGGCTCAGCTTTTGAGTAAACTGCCAATTTTTCGCACATCCCCCTCGTAAGCAGTGTGGATGGTAAAGAATATCAAAGCCAACTTTTGGTTGATGGCAAACTGCCTGTAGTCTTCAGTAACTTAAGAACTGGCCCCAAAATATTCACAGCTGAAGAAGAGATTTGAGTTGTAGTTACCCAGGGAAAGTTATTGGCTGAATCTTAGAGTTAGTGCTCACAGGGGCTGGCAGAGCTGATGAAAATGCGTGTTTTTCTGCAGTATGAACTCAGAAATGGGGTATCCCTTTCTGTGTTGAAAGGGATAGACTGGACTTAGGAAATTCAGATGTTTGCAGTGGTATGGATGAGGCGGAGAGAGAAGCTTCTGGCCCCCTGTCATGTCTTGGTAGAACAGTGGAGGTTTTGGCTCCGGGGTCCTCAGGCTTTCCCTCTCTTTCTGCATCTCTCCTGGGACCTTGCTCTGCTTTAAATGCAAATTTGCTATGGAGTTGGCACAGTTAGCGTGGCATTCATACCACAAGTCTTCTGGCACCTCGCGTCTGAAGATTCACAATGGTTTACCTTGTTCAGGCTAGAAATGCATCAAAATCATGTCTCATTATTCATCGTCCACTCTGGCAGCTCCTAATCTACACCTGCTAATAGAGGGGCCTCATAACTTTGAGGAATAAAATATCTTTTGCCTAAGGATCTTTGCCACCCAGCCCAGTATATTTAGGCTGACAAGGACAAAACTTTCCCATTCCCAATGGGCACTGAAGTGCAGGGAAGATGACTTAGCCAAAGTCACTTAGAAAATTAGTGTCAGCAAGTAGATTATGATACATTTTTTCCCTTCAAATGCTGGTTTCAAGCTGGTAGAGCTCTTCAGAAGTTTTTATTTTGCTTTAGAGTTTGGGGTTGGGAGAGGGTGAAAACTGGGAAGTAAATGAGGAGAGGAAAGGGTAGTCCTGCCTAATTCCCCCCATATAATTTCTGCCCTTCCCTGGGGGTTTTAAGTACTTAGTTGCAACAAAAAGCTTTTATACTAGAGGCCATAGTGTGAGATATAAAGATGATCCAAAGCATAAAATAAAGAGAGGATGAATTAAATAGAGAATAAAAAGGAAAATAAATGAAGAACTTTTGTGGTTAAGTGCTAGGAGCTTTGGAAAATAATGCTCAAATTAGAAGCATGTGCTCTAGAAAGTTACAACATAGGTATTGCAAAAAATGCATTCCTCCCAGAGGATGGGGATGAATTAGGATTCGAAATTATGAAATAAGCTGGGGAAGAGATCTAGCCTCCCACATTAGGAAAACAAAGTTTAGATATAGATCAAATGAAGCTTGCTTAGGTAATTTTGAAATGCAATAAATAAAAGAACAGTACTTGTGGAACTGCAGTGGACACTGTGGTATCCACTGATATTAAATATGAAAGAATGTAATAGAAACGGCCTTGACGTCAGGACTCAAGGGGGCAATTCCTTGGCTTGTTAGGTCAGCTTAGAGGTTAAGAGACATCCACAGTTTCATTTATCTGAGAAGATGTCTTTCTAAGGATAGGAGCAGGTGCTTTTATGCTACCAGCACAAATGAGGCTGAAATGATTGCGGCTGTTTCTTCGTGTGTTCTCGTAGTTATTCCTTCAGCCTCCTGTTTTCAGCAAACTTTCTGTGTGTGGATAGAGGAGGTGGACTAATGGGGCAAGGGAAAGAGTTTATGGCTCATGGATCCATGTCTTGTGTCTGGGCAAGGGGCCCTCGTTCTATTTGTGGAAGAAATGGCCAAAATCTTTATGTCTAGATCCGGGACAAATTCTTTACTGAAGTGTGCAATGAGCTGCAGCAATTTCCCAGTTGGAGAGTTAAAGGAGGAGAAGAGAATTCAGAGCTGGAGTCTGGAGATGAAAAACTTTAATTAGAAACCCCTGCATTCAGCTATCTCATCCCTGCCCCTATATGTAGAGCTCAAACAGATGCAAAATCTTTATTTGTGTGTCTCTGTCCAGCATTTCTCTAGTAGTGCTGATATTCTTGCTGTGCTTTAACAACCAGGCTTCTGAGATATTTTGTTGTGTTGGCTGGACTGATCCTGCACTCTGAAGCCTTCAGGAGCTCACCCATCGTGCTGTAATATATAACCTTGGAGCGTAATCTTCCTGCAGGGTGGACAGTGTGCTTTCCAACTGGCTCATTTACGAGAGACACAACACAGAAGGGAGATGAGTGCAATTCCAGCCTCAAAGAGCCAGCTGAGTTTGAGTGAATAAGGAATAGAAAGCATCGTGGACAGATTTGCTGGATAAATATATCTTAATATATATACAGACAGGTCATCAGCCCATGTAAATCAGCTTTGCTCCAGTGAAGCCAGCAAAACCGGATTTACACCAGCTGAAAACCAGACCATACGTTCTCACCTAAACTAAGTCTCAAAAATGCAGCTGGTGGAGGTTTGTTGAGGAAGAGACGGAGAGAAATGGGGAGGGATATGCTGTTCTATACTGGCAGTATTAAGGGGAAAACAGTCATTCATTTGATTTGCAGATTCAAAGCTTTTCTTGAACTATGCACATGGAGTTGCAGATCGGACGTGGTCACGCATCGCTGCTCAGCACCGTGGCTGACAGCTGGCATCAGGTGCAGGCGTCCTGCTCATGTAAATCGTTCCACCTGCACCTCCGAGAGCAGATCCGTTGGTGATGTAGTCTGTGAGCGACTGTCAGACCTCTGAGTCCTGGAAAAAGAAAAAGGCCAGGAAATTGCTGTGGTTCCTGTTCTGTGATGGCTGTTACTAACACTGACATCAGTATTCATCCCACCAACTGCAAGTCCTAAGCCGTGTATAGGTCTTTCTAATTTTATCCCTGCGGAATTACTTGAAGCCAGATAAAATTGACTTTCACACAAGAATCTCCATTGTTTACACACCAGAGTTCTCTGTTTAGTCAGTGAAACATGTTTTTTATTAGATTTCCCTTGGAAAAAAAAAAAAAAGAAAAAAAAAAGAGACATTTTAAATTAAGGGAAAAGATGTTTGTTTTGTTTGGTTGCTTTTATTTTGTTTTGTTTTTGTGAAAACTGGGGTGGCAGTGGTGGTGACTAAAGAATCCTAATGCAGGACCAAAGCTTTGTTTTAAAATTCAAAGATGTTATCAGGTATTTCAGAGCATCCTTAGCTGAGAAGCACAGAGTCATTCAGGTGGGAAGGGAGCCGTGGAGGTCTCTGGTCCTGCACCATGAACAAAGCTGCAACGTTAGCTCAGGTTAAAGTTCAGAGTCTGAATTTCTTGTGTTTGGCTATGACTTGTGCTATAGCTTTAACTTGTAGCATAGTTACTAGCTTCCAGTTAATGTATTGTTTAATCACTCTAATGTAATGTTTATCTGTCTAAACCCTTATTAAACAGTAGGGTATTTCTGTGGCTGTTTACAGACATTTAAAAAACAAGGATTGAAGAGAATCTTCAAGGATATGCCTGGCTATATAAACTAGCTGGCTTTTGGACTTCATGCTACACTTGTAAACAGAATTCACTCATTATTACCAGGACAAAACGAATATAGGAAAGTGCGCTTGAATCCTGTTACACTGGTGTAAATGAGTACTGAAGTCAGAAAGCAATAAGGGGGATTGAGTCCATTAACCCTACAAAGAATAAGATGGGGAAAAATGCTAACATACCCACAAGATAACACATGCATATATATCCTGACCTGATATTGGAAAGGGCGTTGCTGTTCATCTAGGACATGGATTTACTGTGGCCAGGTTTCCTCATGGTGGTAAAATGGACTTGGTCACCGCTGTGTTGGAACTGGAAGCAAATACTTACTGTATAGCAAGTAAATTAGCTGGGTGGAAGGCAGGAAGGAAATGAATAGAATAATAGTACTCTAGTAGTAGATGTAAAGCCCATGTAAACAAAAATGCAGTTTGTTTTAAATGTCTGCCCTGGTGATTCCTATCTGGGCTGATGGAACAGTACCCGCATTAAGGCTTCATTATGGGAGAGTCAAAAACGTCACTTTTCTGACATTAGAACCCAGGCAACTAAAGATCAATTACCCATGTATGTCTAATTGCTGGGGTCATAGTCAACTCTGTGCTTTAATTTTCCACCAAGTTGTTATTTCTGTCTCCCTCTCTCTCTCTCTCTCTCTTTTTTTTTTTTTTCTCGTTTAGCAATGACATTTGCATTCCTTTTAGCAAAATACCAAGGTTAAACTAAAAATAATTCTGCCCATCAGTTTTAGATTAGGACTAGAGCAGGCACAGATTTACTATAAATGTGTATGTAATGATTGCTGCATGCACTGCCAGGAAATTGCTACAGTCAGACATTTGAAGAATTAGATTAATTTTTTTAACATAATCTGAAGTTGTTTTTGATCGCCAAGTGGTAACTGCTATTAATATATGTGTGAATTCACCTTCTTTCCCAAGAAATGAAGATATATAGAAATTGTTTCCTTTCCTGAAACCGGGGAGGTTTGAAGCTTGTGCCATCCTCACTGCATGTGTTCTGGAAAAGATGGCAGCACACCCCTGAATCCCATACAGCCTTGAAATCAATGAGATAATGCTTATAAAACTGCCTTCTCTTTGCAAGGGTTTTATCTCTGGTTGTGAACTGTAGATAGCTAATGCAGTTTTCTCTTGCATTTTGCTAGTGAAAACACAGATTTGGTGTTTTGGAGGTTCTGCTTGCGTGTTTGGAGGGCTGGACGCAGGATACCATGCAAGGAAATGTTTATCTTCCCTCTTCCTAAACATAGAGCTTTAAGGGAGCGTGATACGACATGTTATCCCACATCATTATTAGAGCCAGCTTTAATTACAAAATCAGATTCTCCTTCAAAGGCCTACTAAACCAGTTGGCCAAAGAAATATAAAGTAATTGGTTTTGCTGTTGCCATTTCAAAAGCTCACCATATCCAAAGTTTGAGACTATTTTCAATCCCTACAGTTGACATAAAATTGTAGCTTTTGTTGTCATTTGAAAGGAGTAAGTAAGATCACCAGTGAAGTCTTTTCCTTTTTTTTTCCATTGTCTTTTCCTCCTCACTTTATCCATTGACGGTGTTGTGTTCTGCTCAGGAGCTGTGAGTTGGACAAGCTCATTTTCATGAGTTGGATAAGCTCCTTTTGATGTAATGGAATATAGTGAAGAGGATCTGTGTGGGATCTTGCTGCTCTACCGAGATGTCTTTTAGGCAGCCTGTCTGCGTGACCCAGCCTCTTAACGCCATGTTAACAAGAAAAGACGCCAGCCCAATGCATTAGCTGGAATTAAACAATATTCCCTTGACAGTGTGTGTGTTCTTTTCTCCAGAGAGACATAACATTAATTTCCCTAAAAGTAGCAGTATACCCAAAGGACAAAACCAACCTCTGAACAGATGTTGACTCTTTAGGATTGAATGGGATAAAGCACTGCTAATGCTTCCGCATTGTTCTTGCCTCAACGTCTTAAATTTAGAGAGCTTCAAGCAGCCTGAGATTCAAGAGTTCTGCTTGCTCCAAGCAAAGACTCAAAGCTTTAATTTGTAAGTAGCAATGGCTTATCCTCGTGTAGTGGTGTGGGTCCTACCATTCATCTGTCCTTCTGTTAGCATTCCTACGTGACTGCATGGATGACTCAACTCCCCGCAGAGCTGCTACCAAATAGCCACAATTGGCTTTTTGGCACAGGTCAGTGCTCCTTCTCCCACCTTTCTTTGCTTGCTTATAAACTCACTGAGCAGATGAGCTGTACCAGAAGCATATCTGCTAACGTGCCTTCAGCTTGAGTCTCTGTAGCTGTCCCTACTCATTAATTGGAGCCATACGTAGGAAACACCATGACTTCACCATTGCTGCTTCAGTGGCCCTGCCTGTAGCTGGATTGCTAGCTGAGCATCCGTCCCTCTTTTCTCCATCTACCTGAGTAAGACTCAGTCTCTGGAGTACATTAATGAATGCTGCAGCATTGTTTAATAATTGCTGTGTGTGATTCAAACACATCAGATGTCTTCAGACACAAAGTATGCAAAATTGCTGAGAGTGCAAATGTTGCAACCGTACAGATGGGTAAGTTATTGGGTATCTGAGAGAAGTCACCATTCTCATTAAAGGCCTGGGTTCTACTCACTATAATTTATTGCAAACCTAAAAGACAGACAATAAAATATGTTTGACGTTTACATTTATTTGCATGGCTATAAAACTTCTATTTTATTTGCAATGGCTTTAAAAGCAATGGGTATTTCAGATAGAGGCATGTAGTTGGAACGAAGTCTGTGAGATGTTCTCTCGCTGTCTTGTTTATTTTAAGTCTACTGAAGTCTTAGCTTTCTTCACTGTAGGTGGTAGAATATTTTTACACACACTTGCAAAAGATCTGAGTATTTAAATTTTTTTCCAGCGTAATGGAGCCATGTGTAAATTTGTGAATCGATTTCTTAATAAATAGTACTCTTAGACTAAAAAATCCTTGTATTAAACTACTCTACAGATTTGCCTGGAGACCAAGGGGTTCTCCTTCCTTCTGTAGTTGATCTGCTGGTTTTGTGTCCTCCATCTGGTTTGACTGATTGGTCTTGTAAAGCTCAGTGAATTATGATGCCAGTAAGGCCTAGACCACATAAGTGAACTTCAGCTTTCAGTGCTATTCTTAAATATACTTGATTCTTATTAAAGATGCCAACAGAGATCTTACCATGTAGTTAAAAGACCCCAGCTATCAGGGAGTTAACAGAACCAAGCTTTACATCAGGAGCTTCCTCTGTGTCCTCCAAACAAAAGTTCTTGTAAAGGTGGGGACAAAGCCTTTTCTATGAAGTTCATAGTAATATTGAAACCTGGTTAGTGTCCGAACACTCAGAGCCAGGTTCCCAAGTCAGAGTTTTTCTTGGGAAGATACTAGGCTTGTCCAGGAAGGCTTTGCAGTGTGAGATGATGTATTTAAAGACAGATTTTGCTCTGCTTCCCAAGAGTTGGATGATTCATTGCAGCTACTGCTGCTCTACTCCACCATTTCAGATCAAATAAGACCATTGAAGACTCCACTAAAGGCATGGTTTAAAAAGCCCCAGGATGGAAAAGCAGGCTGAGAACCTAAGAGAGGCCTGAGCACAATAAAAAGGTGTGGTATGAAATTTACCAAAGCTATGGCTGTAGGGAAAGAAATCCTTGCCAGAACCAGACCAACATTTGATTCCATAATTTCCAGCAGCCTAGGAGACTATTTTGTTTCAAAATTTATTTCTCTTTTTATGTGCTTTATCTCCTATCCACTAGGAATTGGTTCTGTTTGCTACCAAAAGAAAAAAAGAAAGAAGATGTACTGTACAATTATGTGCTGTTTTCACAGGGGAACTAGGTTTAAATAATGTCTTTCATACTCTGTATTTTTGATGGATTATATATCTGCAAACCTTGATTCATATGTATTGCTTCAGGGTTGCTTGCTTGCGTTCTCTGATTGCACTTGATTGCGTGCTCTGTTATGGATGCTCCTTGTGTCGCATCTCCTTAGTATCTTATCCAGTCCCAGCCTCTAACACTGCTATCACAGCTCAGTTATTTGGAGTTACAAAAGCACAACAATTTATATCATATCCTTGTGAGCCTCTGCAGGCTCAATACTTACAATGGGTGTTTGTCATCCAGAACTTGGTAATATGGAGAATTGACGCTCCGCTTGCACATGGCTCATAGAGTTAAAGGAATGCTGACAGTTGATCGACTACTTTTAATGACTTAATCCTGTAGGGCAATTAATTATCTGCACCCACTAGCAATGCTTCCAGCAACGTGTTTATGATCGTAAATAATATCTTGAAGGGATGTGTTCTTAACCTGTGATATATATCGCTATCTTTAGCGGGCTCATCTTCAGTTATTAACCTTTTGCAAACCACTTATAAATGGAAGTGTAATAAAAAATATGGCTGAAATTATTAGCAGTCAAAATGACCTCCTGGAATATGTCCTAAGAGAAGCTGAAATATTCTACTCTGTCAAACAGAGCTTGTAAAGAATTCCCCACTTCCTTTGGCTTTGAGGAAGGGAAGTTGTAAATTTGATTTTGGAGTTGTTCAGCTCTGGAACTCTTTAAACATTTACTTAAGGTTTTAAAAAAAGGTTTTGGTATAGAGCTATCATGATTGCTTTTACATACACTTGCATATGTGTGTTTCTTCCTTCTGAGTACAGAATGAGGAGCAGAGAAGATACATCATAAAATTAGTTTATGTTTTCAAAGCTTTTCTCCCATAATAGGAGCACAAAATGTTGACCTTAAAAAAAAAAAAAAGAGTCCCCCAAAAGTATCTGCCAAGGAAAAAGCTTTCCATTCATTCAGGATTCAACATATGTTTTTTTCACTTGTCGGCCCTAGCAGCTGACTTTATCTGTGAGCTAATTACCTAGTGGCACTTAATTGAAACCTAAAAAGAGCCCAAGGGGCTAAAAATAATCACAAACCAATTATTGAATGTGTAGAATTTGTAATGATCTACTGATTTTAAAGTATAATGTCCCAAGTCAAGCGTAGAGAATGGATCAGGGCCCGTCATAGCAGTACCCATCAGCATTGCTCACAAAGGTTTTGGTTACTAACTCGGCCAAAAGAAAGAGCAGAGTTAGGAATAGTATAACCAGGTGGTTCGATTAGAAGAACAGCATTCAGGTTTTAGGTCTTTATGTGCCTTTCCTAAAAAAATAATACTGGAGCTGTGGCAAAATAGAAGTAGATTGTTAAGAGCATTTCTTCACTTACTGTGATGCTACCTGTAGACTTTTGAGAGCTGGAAAATCTTTCCAAGAAGTCTGGTTGTTGATCTGCCCTACATCTTGCCTGTTACATTTTACCTACTATGCATAGACAAGTGTTTGTTTCCCATCTCCTTCTCAGTGACATTACAGCAACTAAACTGACAGGAAGCGATGACACACAACGGCATCTTCTCAAGAGACACCACCTGCTCTCTGTTACACCTTTCTGTTTGAGACACTCAGAGCACATCGGGAGCTTTATTTATGTGAGTGGTACTGTGAGTTTCTGCAGGATATCCACTGCGTCAATATTTATTTTTTACATTGCCTGCTTTTACACGTTCTCCCTGCAGAGCATGAATTCGAAGTGCTGTATATTGTAGGAACATAAATCAAAGCAGCAGCCTCCATGCCAGGGAGTTTAGCTGCAACAATGGATGGCAGACAGAGAGAAGCAGACAGAAAAACACAAGGAAACAATTGTGCACTGGTGCTCACATCTGATGGACAGTGGTCTCAGCCCAACAGCTGGCTGGCTGGCTGTAGGAGAAGAGCTACTTGCCTGCTTCTGTATTTGCAAGGTCAAGGCCTCCCTTCTCAAAAGCAGCTTTCACTCCCATTCGCCCTGCGAAGCCAGCTCCACTTGAGAGAGAACCTCTCAAGGCTGTTCTAGTTCATGGCTCTCCGACAAACAGCGTCAGCAAAGTCTTGATCATCAAACACTCTCATTTAGTAACAATAGAGATGGAAAGATGGCTGTTCTGCTTGGGCAATGATTGCTCTGACGGAGAGGATGTGATGCAATTGCTATCTGATTTGTAAGCTAAACCAAGGAGATCTGGAATTACTGAAAAAGGATAAATGTGGATGGCCCTGAACAGTGCTTCTTGGCCGACTACAACCAGTCTTAGTGCTAAGATCCCCCTTGCAGATGTATATCTGGATACAAAAAGCACATGTAGAAATGGAGCGGAGAAGGAAATAGCTTTCCCGTTCTGCAAAATTTTTTAAGATTTTGAACTTTTTGTGTTTCGCAACAGGATAAAACAAATATTTTGACGTGTTTCATGGAAAAAGCTGAGAGATTCCAAAATAAGAAAATAACTCAGTGATTACATCACCTGGGATGTAGAGAACCCACATTTAAATCCCTTTTTTGCCTGAAACACAAAATACTTGAACCTATGCTGTTTACATCAGAGGTGAATATTCAAATTCCTAGCCTACATGACCCATTAGTCACCCTCTTGTGTTGAATCCTCCTGACTTGTAACAGCAAAGGTACATCCTTATTGTGTCATTTGTCTGATGATGTCCTTTGCAGTCACTGTGGATTAACTTCGACTGAAAAATTTCTACTAAAAGGTGAGAGATTATCCAATATCAGGCTAAAGCATCCACCTTGAATCACTCCCTCTTCAAAAATTGACCATGCTTCTCTGAAAACCGCTGTCCTTAGACACAGGTCATGCCATGGACCTCCTGTAATCTGTTGCCTCTTAAAATCAAGAGCTGCTTTATGCTTGTGTCTGTGGAAGTATCTTTTGCAGTAGTTAGGCAAATCAGTGGATCCAGTGGTAGCAGAAGGGAACTTATTAAACAGAAATTTATAGGTATCATTTGGGCACAGTCTCATACAAACACCTTCCCAAGTAGAGTCTGAATAAAAATCTGAATTATATCTGAACTATTGTCTATTCCTGAAGGTATTTATTCTGCAAACACTTAAGTCTGTGATACAGCACACAGTCGTCTAAGTTAGGCTACTCAGGATGACCTTGACTGGCCACCTGGTGGACTGAGCTACCTTAGGAGTCCAGAGCAGTGCCATAAGAACGAGTCAGTTTTTCTGTCTCACTTGGGCTATTTGTGTGGTTTGTAGTTTAGGATAGAGACAAATGAGTACTTTGGTTATGAGCATGCTCAAACCAAAGGGAATAAAATGTAAGAGTAAAGTTTGTTAATCCTATAGAACTTGCTACTTCAAGATAGCATTGGTTAAAAGACCAGGCAGTGGCTGCAGGTTAAGATCCTTAAAACAAAGCTGTCAGAAGATTTGCCATTTTTAATTTGTCTAGTTGCCTGGACTGAGGATTAAAGGGCCTTCCCTCCCTTATCACTGCTTGCTTTGGGTCTGCAAAAGGCAGCATTCTCTTTACAGTTAGGACATCAAGGACAAAGGTCCAATTTGAGTTATTTCCTTTTATACAGCATCGCTAATTTTATAGTTTGCTCTGAAAACAATACGCTTTTTAACTTGATCCACAAAGCAGCTAATGAGCTATAGGCATGCAATCCAAGCAATCCTGAATATGAAAACCAGACACCCCAGTGGAAGGCTCCCAGGATTTCAGGCCTGCTGAACCTATTTATTCCTCTGAAACTTATATTTACACTTTACCCATCTGCCCTTCATCCATCCCTTCTGCAAATGAAAGGTATATAAGGGCTGTATGACCCTGTATGTTAGGAGTTAGATGTGGTTTCAGTAGTTTGTGATTCCTCTGTTGGACCTCTGCAAAGATAATAATTGCCCCAGTAAAGCCTAGTCCAATCAAGTGGTAGTTAATGAATGAGCCTTGGACCATTTCCTTAACTGCCTTTGGTTTTAATTCTTGTCCAATTTTTGAGTCTGGTCTAAGTCTGAAACCTCAAGGTCTCTCTGACTTTTCCCATTGCCTAGTAATTAGGGAAAAGCATTAGCCAGGATTACTGGAAGGCACTGATTAAATACCCCAGCCCTTTTTGATGCCGAATACATCATCAGGAGAAGAGAAAAGAAAACATCCTGTTGTCTGGGATGAACATCTTACCCTGTCTACTGCTTAAACGTGGAGCTTGGAAGAGATCCTTTTTGTATCATGACCTTGAATGCAGATAAATGGCAGCTTACTTCTGGCAGACTTTCAATTCCTGCATTCCCAAGCAGAACATCCCCTTCTGTGTTAAACACCTTCTTGCAGGTTTGAATTTAACACACGCAGAATTTCATCTTGACCATGTCAAAACAGCTCTGAGCTCACTTTTACGTTGCAGGCCCAGGAATTGTTTGGCTAAAGTATTGGAGACACAAGGAGTTATCTGAATTCTTCCAAGCTTCCTTTATATTATTGCCTCCGGATTCAGGAGAATAAAATTGGTGTCCAGTTTAGAGATCCCATATGCCCCAGAGTGTTAAAAAATTATAGGTAGTGTAATAGAGCACCAGGCATGTGCCTTCCAAAGCAGAACAGCCAGCCCTAGGTCATTTTAGCCTACGTCCTTTGTTAATTGTTGTTTGTGGATCAGATTTTCATTTGCCCATTTCTCTGCGGGTTATAAGAATGGCTGGTATCTCAGGCCCATTTCTGTCAGCGTCTGGCTCTCTCTATTCAACAATCCAGATGTTTTTTACCATAGACATTTTACAAAAGCCTAAAACAAATAAATACACGGCCCTATCCCTTCACCCCTCTTGGGATTAAATATTCCCAGAGTGTTATTACGGCTAATGCATGTTTTCTTTCTGTTAAACAACAGCAGCAGTGAACAGCAAATTCACACAGACACCATTGCAGCCTCGTACATACCAGTGCTTGAGAATCACGGTCACAACACAGCCCGGAGCCGGCATCCTCTCTCCCACTGGGACCCTGCCCCAGTGGGCGTCTTGCAGCTGATGTAAGCGGACAGTGTGTCAGCAAGAAAACCGCTGCGCCAGGGCCCTTGACCAGGCTGGATGTGCAGCACGTAAAGTAAACAAGATCCCTCCCTCCCCTGCATCCCCTTCCCACCACCAATAACCAATATTTACAAACGAGATGATTTGTAGCTACATCAGTGGAACTTTAAAACAAGCATTTCCCTGGCAGTTTCATTTGAAATACCAAGTGGTTTTCTAATGGGAAAAATTAACCAAGAGCTCTTACATTTCTTTTCTGTTGTTGTTTATAATCACGGTCGACAGAAACGTCATCTTGTAATACTTCACCCACTTATCTTGCCACACGATTATTCATACCAGAAGTGGGGATGGGACTATAAGAGGCTTCTGTGATTGTTATATTTTGCAACCTCCTCCTATTTTTAAAAGGAATATAGTCCAGAACCAAACTGTGTGTATTTAACTGTGCCCAACATCACCTCATTGCCACTTGAAACTGTTAATGCTCTTAGGTTCTGTGTGTAGTTAAAACATCTTGGGAGCTGTGCTGAATTATGCTCCTAGGGAATTAATGGTGCAGAACTCTGCCAGGCTTGCCGCACTCGCTTGCCCTCCCCAGCCATGCGGGCTGTGCTGAGAAGGGACGTGGCTGCTCTCCATCTTATTCCCACTGATGAGTTATTTTGCACCAGTTGTAGCCAGAGAAAAGAGTCTGGTCCGAGATCGTCAAGTACCTGATTGGCTTAGCTACAGGAGCAAGGCTGGGAAATTTGAACAGTCCTAAACAGTAAGTTAGAAAGCCACAGAAATGAGCTAAAAGATAAAGGCAACTGTTTTATTAAATGTTGATGGATGTGGCTCTGTGACCACAATTACTTGCTTAGACAAAGAGCAAGGTGAGTGGTTTGCTGCAATGGCCCAACAGTATGCTCCAGAGGTCACCTTTAGGCTTGAAAACGTAGAGCCTGATGCATCCATATGTTGCTCTGTTGAATGTTGTGCAGCCTCAATTCTTGTCTTTCCAAGATTCTTGGCACCAACCGTTTACTGAGGACATAAGGACCTTAGTGCACAATTCAGTAGAAACCCAAAGAGTAGCAAGAAGCCTTATACCCTGAACTGGGAATATAGCGATGTTGAATTGAGTCCTCAGTCATCGTCTTTTTTTTGTTGTTGTTCTGTGTCTCATCTGGGACTAATGACCAGGCTACTAATTAGTGCCAGTGGAAGAAAAGAGCTTAAATGCAAATGTAACCGCAAAGAATAGATTGCAATTTCCCAAACAAATTTAAGAAAAGCCAGCGAGTATAGACCGGTTGCTGGAAAGTTTAGCTAAGTTAATTGTGAATTGCTTTGAAGTCAGTGAATGTCAACAAACATATATACATAATTATTTACCACCACATTATTTAGGAATTTTCATGTGACAAAACACTAAGCTATTCAAAACACATTTCTTCCACTTTATTATTGTTTATGAATATCTCCCTGAGTTCCCAGGAAAAATAAAACCCCTGTTACAGAAGGCGTTATGTAAGTAGATAAAAGGTGCAATGCTCTGGTTAGCGAGGTAGGTATAACACGGGAGAGGAACAAGTATGGAGAAATGAAGTCACCGAGTTAATTAGTTGCAGACCCACTAATACAGCTCATTCCCATGAATGGCTTTCCACTGAGAAATTCTTCTTGTGGCTACATTTACAGACACAGGCAGTGCTGGAGCTTCAGCCTGTCGACTGCCATCACCTCGTGGAGTCTGTCATTCTGCTGAGCCAGCTGTCCTTACGAGTTCAAGGAGAAAAATCAGTTTGTGCTCTTTGATATCTCCTCTTCAAGGACGGTGGTGAGACTGTTCCCAGAACTTGAGGGATTTGCGTCGCCTCTGAAAACCAAATAATCTCTGTTTGACTGTGTTACAAGGGTAACTTCTATGGGATTTTTTGCTTTACGCATGCAGATCTTATACCTCTGCAGATCCTGCAAGCATACAGTCTCCCACACAAGTAACAAATTAGTGTTTCTTGCTCCAGGCAACCTTGGTTCTGCAGTTCTCGTACACCTGGCAATTATCAACAGCAGCATCCGGCTATCTGCAGTGGGTTTTAATGTCTTGTGTATAAATCTATTCTTAAATTACACCAACCATCCACCCTGGAATAAGAAGTAAGACCAAGGCATTATCTGTATTCTGTGCAAAGGATGAAGTGTAATGTCTGCAGTGATACAGAACAGCCACAGGTCTGTTGTGCTACTGCACCAGACAGACAGGATTGGAGTATTATTACTGGACAAGCAAGCAGGCAGAAGAAGGTAATTAAAGGAATCTGGAACAAATTGTCCCCATAGGAGCTGATGATGTGACGGTGACTTATGCCAGCAGAAAAGCTGGTCCACTGAGGCTCATTGAAGAAGTTAGGGTTATTGAGTTAAAAATTGCTAAAGGTGTATTTTTTCCTTCAGCTGATGAGGAGATGGATGCTCTGCCTAATTATCACAACTGGAAAGCTTGTTTGGAATAAACAGATAAGCTTTCGTAAATCTGGAGCTGGATGTGATATGATTGACACCTTGCACTTAATTGTGGTGTATTGGAGGATGCTTCAACAAAGCATACAGAACCAATGACACAAAGGTGGGACTGTGTTTTGGCAAAAAGAATTTAAAAATACTAGGCCCCCCTTCTTGTTTCCACCATGGCTAATGTGTTTCAGCATGAAATATGTTAGGATTAAGGAGCTCAGTTCTGATTCCACCTGGATCCATTGCTGTTGATTCCAGTTAAGTTAATCCTGTTTCATATCAGGATAAGCACCATCAGAGAGCTGTTTCTAGCAGAGAAATTCAGAAATAGCTTTAGGACCTGAAATCCTGGTTTCCTCACCCGACCCCAGTTTCAGCTTCAGGGTTGTGTAGGAGAGGAATCACTAACAGACCAGACTCAGATCTGCCTTTAAATAAGCTTTTCCATTTCTAATAAAGCCTTTCAGTCCCAAAGCACTTCCAGCTTACAAAAAATCAGCTTGCATGCATGCACTGCAGGGGCTGTAAATGGCTGTCAGTGGCTGTCCATCATCATTCAAAGGACATTTTTTTGGAATCTTTTTTCTTCCATCCACCCAAAATGGTTTGGTCATTTATTTTGCTCATGTCACTTAAAAGGCTTTGCCTTGGAAAACTCTTCTAGCACTTTTGAATCAAACACTTTGAAGGCCAGATGGGTCCCTGCATCATGCTTCCAGGGAGCCTGGGTCTGCATCAGCTCTTTTAAGGATTTCAGTAAGCCAACTCTGACCTATAGCAACGTCTTCAGTTGGCAGGTCTGAGAGCTGCACCTCCTGCTCTCCAGAGTGTGGTGGATTTTCAAGGATTAGCTTTTGCACTGACAGGAAAAAATGCTGGGGTGTAGAAAGTAAGGGCTCCTCTCAATAATCTCTAACTGGTAGTTCACCATTTTCCCATTCCATCATAATTTCAACATTTACTTTCTTCTCTGGGACAAAAAAGCAGCAGCTCATAAATTGATCGTTTGAAAGGAAAAAAAAAAAAGGAAAACAGTGAGATTAAAAATGTGGACTGGGGTGCTTGAAGCAGTGTGTTTCAAGCATTTTGAAATATCTTGCTCTGATTTAATAGTAAAAGATTTACAAACTTATTTTAGTAGAAATTAACATTACTCAAGTTCTGGAGAAAAAGAAAATTTATGTTCAGTTTGAAAAACTAAAAAGAAAAAATTCAAAAATTCTGGTTTTCAGACACGGGAGTTAAATTAAGACAAGATTTGGAACCAGAGGAGAAACATAATAAAAATGTTTTCCATTATGTTCCCATATGTGCTGAAAGCCAAATTTCCTAGGTTTTTAACCTGAAGGAGACATGGTAAGTTCACAGTGTCCTAGCCAGTCTGTTATATGAATTCTAAGAAAGAAAAGGATGCTGCCTAGTAAGCAGAACATTCTTATTTCATTGGAGAGAAAAAAAAAAAAAAAAAAGTTGAAAAACCTCCTACAAAAGACATATGTTAAGCTTTTATATGCAATAGGAAACATTTTACTATTTTTAAGGGGGTTGTAGTGGCTGAGTGACAAAGATCAGTGAGTTTGCAAAGAGGCATGGGAGAAGATTTTTCCCAAATCTTCAGGAGGTTGTGACCTAACGATTCAACACCAATTCCCTTTTATAAGGTGTGGCACTTGCTTTGTTTTGTCTAGTTAAATTGCAGCTGAAAAATTGGTTGGTCCTGCAAAGTTTCTTCCAGTTTCAATAAAAACCTCTTGCTAGGAGGGTCGGGGCTGGATCTGAGCCCCAGCTTACCTTAAAGTAAGTTGCCACATGTGCTGATCGCTGCTCTTATGCACAGGGCCCTCTTTTATTTTTACATATAAAATAAAACCACAGCTCCCACCAATGGTCAAGATGCTGGTATCATAACCAGGGCTCTGAAGACCTGTTTAGAGTTGTATTGTATTTATTACAGCTCCTGTGCTTTTCCAGCAATGGGAATAGAATTCACTTTTCAACTCTTGCTTTTTAGTAGTAGCACCAACACGTGTCTTATATCAGGGAAATACCCTACTGTTTCCATTCAGCATTACTGTCTGCAACTGAAGATAGTTTTTGTCTTGGTTTGCATTATGGATTTAAACAACTTCATGGAACTAACAAGGAACTGTTTCTCATTTTCACTTCTGCCAGGAATCACAGCCATCTATCTGAAAGTGCAGCCCGAGGAAGATTAGGGGGATCCCACATCATGAACTGAAACACTGGGGAAATATACGGTCATGCACAGTCTGAGAGGTAACGTTAAGATGTAGCTTGCACAGATACCAAAAAATTGATTTTGCACTGTATACGTTTCATCAGTCCGACAAAATATGGGGATTTCATGCTTTTATCATTCATACTGAACTTGGTTTCAATAGATTATGTGCTGTAAAATTAGCGTGCTCTGGTTAGTCTTTCTACATCTTCTACAACTTTCCCATGTGTCACCACCACCCAGGGAAAGAAAAACCTAAATTTAACTTACTACCTCCCAAAACAAGGAACTGAAATAACTACATCATCACAATAACTTTTTCAGAAAAAGAAACACTTTGGTTTTCTTTTTGAAGATATCCAAATGACGTCCAACTGATGTCTTGCTTGGAAAGGACAGCTAAATTTTAATGGATTTGTTGGCTACTTCTTTTCTGCCTTTCTGCGGTCTTAATGACCAAGGATAAATAGGTAGATCTGATGCTTGGGTGAGAAAATTCTCAACGAACTTCCCCAATTCAGAGGGATAAGTTATTTTTCTTTTTTTCCCCAATGCTATTTCATGCATCATATGACAAGACACATCTGTTCAGTGACTAATACAAAGGGAATATCCCATGCGTGTAAACGGCACAAGCCTGCCTCACACTCAACCTTTCTGAATTTTTTTCGAGGGCTGGTTATGCAATAAATAAATGGGGACAAACTCATCACGAGGAAGAACTTTTATTCGGCTTTGAAAGCGGCACTTTGGCTTGGAACAATATCCAACATCAAAATAATAATGAGTGCGTGTTACTGCTAACAGTCCTGGAGACAAGAATTCTCCATGCATCCAGAGCCAGCTTCTCAAGTCCTCTCTCCTTCATATCTTAGCTCTTACTTACGGAAAACCCTCAGCAAAGGGAGTGGGATGGGTTTGGAAGAGTAAATGCCTTGAGATTTGGCTTTTAGTGAACAGGAATGCTGAGCCTCAAAAAACAGCAGTGAGGACCTTGGTGGCTCCCTTCGCTATTTGCTTCTGTGGCGAGCCTAAGGGATACTACAAGGAAAAAGGAGATTAGAGAAAAGGGGTCCTTGATATCTTCATCCTAATAGTGCCAATAAAACACCGAACATTTGCCTTTTGCAATTCATACCGCGTTTCTGTAGGATCTCCCCGCAGGCCACTGAGCAGTCAGCTGAAGTGAATGGCATTTGGTCTGTGCCATCTGGAGTTGTCAGTTTAATGATGAAGGACTCAGGGAACAATTTAATAAATAAACCTAGCCAGTAGCCCTAGCAGTCCTTGGAGCTTTGCAATCCTTTGAAACAGTTGTGCAATAAAGAGGAAAATAAGAACGTATTGAAAAGGAGTATTTCATCAACAAGAAGCTGGGGAATAAATCAGAAAGAACCATGTACTGAAAGTAATGTATCTGCTAGGTTTGGCTGGACTTTTGGGATTGTTTTCCTTTTTTTTTTCCTATTCATAAATTGTTCATCAGCAAATTGTGGTCCGCAGCTCCAAATGGCGTATGACTGCATCATGCCATTAAAGTTTATGAAGCAGTGTCACCAGTGGAACTCAAGTTACTTCCACCAGCTAAAATGTTGGCCTTGTGTATGTTTTTATGACCTTTTTTATTATTCTTAATTGTTTGATGATGACAGTATATTTCTTCCTTTATATAAGTCACAGGGTACATCTTTTGTTCTCTCTTGAGACAAATTGAAATTCAGAACAGAAGTAATCACTGCCATGGCAGGTCCCTTGGGATAAGGGAGGGGAGTACACACCAGAGAGAGAGAACACTTAAACAGGCTTAGCTCATAGCTGGGCAATCTGCACATGAATCACCATCCATTGCATGAGGAATAAGATCTATGGAGTCTATCTCCACCGTCTTATGCCCTGCAAAACTGGTGGCACAGCCATTATGAGAACTCAGTGATCATTAGGACGGTTTTGCTAGTGTTATGGCAAGAGCAGACGACAATTTTTTAGTCCTAGAAGAGTTTAAGAGCTGTAGAATTTTTTTCCTCTTCCAAAGGTGAGGCAAGAAGTTAAGCGCTGAATAATTTCCAAATTGCCTCTCTCAAGTAATTTTGGGAGGTGTGTATCTTCTCTTTACACAGGTGAGTTTTAATGTTCTAATCTGGGAGATATTTTGACACCCCCTGGCTCAGAAGGAGCACTTGCATATGATGACATTTAAATGGAATTTATTGTAAATAACGACTTGCTTTTCTGGACTTGTTTCGAAAGGGGAAATTCTCCCTAAGTGACCATTTCCCATTAAGACTTTTGATTTTTAACCAACTATTTTTAACAGTCTGCAACCAGCCCTAACGATTATCAACCACAAGTTGTAGATGAAGCAACTATGCCATTCCTGTTTTAGCCTTTGACTGAAGCTATAGCGCGGTTTTTACTGATCGGCACTATGGATTTATCCTGCTTAAACGCTCCTTTGAAGCACGCAGGCAGTCTTTACCGCGTCAGTGGAAAGATGAGGGTAATATTGTGAATGGCCGGGTTCCAGTTCTTCATAACTGAAGCCGTGGGATGATCGCCTTTTGTTTAAATGTCAGAGGATCATGGATGTCAAAGACGAGAAACGGCCTTTTAGATCATCAAATCTGCATCACAGCATGGAAGTCATAGAAATCCAAGGCAAGAGTAACACCGGGCCAGCGTCAGCGTTATCCCATCAGAGTGACTCTGAATTAGCAGTTCTGACTGACATCCCAACCAAACACAACTGATAGAGGGCCACATGGCATGAGGTATTCACTGAAGAATTTTACTGAACAACACATATGGCCATATTTTATATTTCACGGTTAAAGTAATACGAACTATGTAAGGAATTAACTTGAAGAAGCTTTGGAGGCCAAGCTAATCAAAATTCTTTAAAGTATAGGCAATGAACCATAACCTGGATATAAAATATTTCCCAATAGCTGTTATAATGCAACCAGCTGTACTCTGATTCACTCGTACTGATTAGCTGTTACCCTGAAAATAGCTTTAGGATTGGTGCTACTGCTGATGAAGGAAAAGACTGCTTTTGGTACAAACCAGCATGGCTCCATTGGCAGCAGCAGAATAGCATCCATTTCTACCAGCTGAGAATCCAGCCAGTACTTATTTAATATTAATACCGTTATGTAACCAGGAACAACTGATACACCCTTTTCCTTTATCTTGCTAATTACAAGCCAATAATACCTCCATATCCTTGTGTGCCTGGGCATTGCTTAAACACATTGTGGTCAAAGAGTTTACTGGCTAGATTGCAAGGTTCAATTTGCTTCAAGGGAATTAAGACCTAAAGCAGCACTGTGAGTTTGCAGAGTTCTCCTGTCCCTCTTTGAGAGATTGCAAAAAGAAAGCTCTGGCGAGCGTAGTTGATTCGGTTTGTGATTTCTCTGGCAGAGCAGGAAAGAAAAATTATTCTTCCTGACACCTTAGTTTACCCACCAGATTAGCTCTCTTTCTTTCTCAAATTATTGTATTTTTATTTTTTTTTCCCCCATGGGTTAAATCTTTTTTTTTTTTTTTTTTTTTTTTTCATTTTGTGTTCTTTTATAAATGTGCTTTGGCAGGAGTTGTGATTTTTTGGTTAGTAATCCACTTATTTTGTGGTTTAGAAAATATCTCAAATAACAACTTGGACACGTTGTTGACTGTCATTGTTGGCTGCTCATGTGGCATGAGGAACATGCAAGGAAACACGTCCTTTCATGTTCAACCCCTACATCACAAACAAAGCAATGATCTGCTTCCTACCATGTATCTAACTGTACATAGCTTTAGATTTGGAGAGGGGACTGCAAATGTCATATAAAAATGCAGGTATATAACCCTGACAGATAGATACGTCCACAAACATATGCATGTCATTATGTCTTTATCTCTCTATTTCTGCCTTTCTATACATGTAGATGCATATCTCTGTCTTCGCAGTCAAGCATAAAAAAGTGCACTTATTTTCAGCCGGAGGTACATTTGTTCCTATAAATATGTTTGCCTGTTGTCTGCATTTTCATATACTGCAGCTGCCACGTAGCTCAACTATTGGTTAGATATAAGCTCACTTTTTCTTTCCGTTCTTTTCTGTAAACTTATGAACTGATGGGAGCATTTTTTTCATAACCCATAGATTAAGTCAATATGCCTTTGTCTCAGGGACGAGGGAAAAAAGCTGAACAAATAGCAGCTGTCTTTCAATAAAATGCATATGATGGCCGTAGGATGTTTGAGGATGTCAAATTTCATTGGAAATAACAAGTTTATTTGCATACGTTTATTAATGTTTGTGGTTACCAGAATAAAACTTGTGCTGAAGACGAAGGCTAAACTCTTTGAGAGCAGATGTATCATATAGTTGGAGTAAGCTCGTTGTATATATTTATGGTAGACTCCATAGGTCCCAGTCAAGATCTTGGCTCCCTTGCGCTAGGCACTGCATAAACAATTTGCGAGACTGACTCTTCTCCAAGGAGCCTAAATAGGCCAGGGAAATAGTATGACAGAGGAAGAATTATTAGTTCCTTTCCACAAATAGAAAAACAGGCAGAGGATGAGGAAGTGGCTTGCCAAAAATTGTGTAGAGCTAGGGTGACAACCTAGATTCCCCAAGTCCCAACCCAACGTTTTAAAACGGATCAGAGGAAATGGGTGCATATACCTCTATAAAGTGTAGGTTTGGAATCTCAGATGGGTTTTCGGTCATCTCAGGTTATGGGCTTGGAGACCAACAAAATTTGAGTGGGGACAGAATGTGAGGGATGTAGAAGTAGTCAGGTTTTATCGGCCCATTGGAAAAAAAGGAGCCCAAATATTATTAATGGCAGCATCATTGTTGAACACTGCCTGAATAAAGACCACAGAACTTTAACCACACTTTCAAACCGCTGTCTGCACAGGCCATTGCAAACTGTTCCATGGAAGGCACGCAGCCACTCGCCATTAGACCTGCTTCACTTCCTCGCTCGGTACTTATCCATCAAAGCTATCATTCATGTTAACAGGTAACAGGGGAACCTCAAGCCTGAATTCGTTATGAAACCCTTGGAACTGAACCAGCCCGGACAACCAACCTTCTGTTCAGCTGCTTCGATGTACATTTTTATTAGGGAACCAGTCTGGACTTCCTACAAAGTGATTCATAGGTCGTCTTCCCTAAGCCTGCAGTGATCGTCACAATGGGTTCTTGCTTTTTAACCGCATTCACTTACGGACTGTCATTCGAAGGCTAATAAATCTGGCTCCAGTCACCAGACTCTGCGGTATACATTAGACAACTGGAGGGTCTAAACTGTTCAACCACAGTCTTGTTTGGAGGCTGTTTTGAATGATGATTTTCCATTATTACAGGCTTTACTAATTATTTCGTTTTATTGCAGTGATGCTAACAAGGCCCAGTACTGCAGTGGGACAACACTAGGCAAACACACAGTAAGGAGTCTGTGCCTGAATCATGCCTAAATACTGTAACACACAGTGAACTCTCACAAATGAATAGAGGGCAGGAATGTTTATAGGACATTTTAGATCCAGTCGGACCTCACTGTGGGTCCTCTAAGAGATCGTCAGCAGAGGTGGCAATCTTCGCTTCAGCAGATACAACTCTTAAGATTCAGAAGGAAAGCTTTCAATATGGTCTTGAAGAAAATCCTTACATTAGGTGAAATTAAGTTAGCTGAATGTTGTTCTTTCAGTTCTTCTCTATATGGTTTTAATATCACCTTCTTACAGATTCTGTAAGCAAGCTTTTGGGCATACACACGTCTTGATAAGTTGTTAAATATTAGAAGTCTTGAGCATTAGTCCTTCCACTAATGGCCATTTTTTAAAACAGAAAACGAGAGGGTGTTAAGCAGTGTTGTTGCTTGAAACCCCTCTCCCAAGTTTCTTTCAATGGAATCCTGCTCAGGAGGTCAGGAAAGCACAGGGAAGTAAGAAGTGTCTGTAATAAAAACCTTCCTGTGATTCCCTGAAATGAATATCTCACTGATGCAGGTCACAGTAGTCCTTATGCCAAGAAGCTGAAATAAGATCCTGAAAGTGTCAGAAGGATGTTCAGCTCCTCAAACATAAAAATTAAACAAAATAAGAAGTCCTAAGGACAATATTCAGAAAGATAACCAGGATCCTAACTTCTTGTGGGTGCTATGTACCTAACAATTTAAATCTCCTACACCCAATATTCACCCGACCACCCCTCAGAAGAGTCGTTTTACTAATGCTGCTCAAGCTCCATATTAATAACTAATTTTAGGCTCTGAGATGCCTGTATTAAGAGCACAGTCACCTTTTTCTTCTCTGGCCGAGTGCAGTTTCTCAGTCACTCAACATTTCTCTCCTTATGCTTTTGATGAATTCTATTGGGCATCTTAAAATATGTGTTGTTCTAAATGGTTTGGGTTAAATTCAGCACTGGGAAGCTCTGAGGAATAGCACAGCATCTGCAGGGATAAACTGGGGGAAGTCAAGTGAGCTATTGCATTGCAGAAAGGCATTTCAGGTTTCGTACAGAAGTTCAAACAAATATTGTGGTTGTCGTCATTTATTGTAGAGGGATGTTGGGGAACAGAGGGAAGAAGTAACTGGAAGTGACTAAAGAGCCAGAGCTTAGAACTTCTGACATGGAGCTTGACGACCAAACCACCATAATATCCTTTTTTTCCATGTAAATAACATCTGATGATGAAGGCGGTGGAATTTTACAGTGGTTTGTAAGCAAACTAGATTTTCAGGTTCAGTAACATTGCAGATCAGTAGTTGCTGTTTCAGTTCCCAGGTTAATTTTATGGAATATTTTGCATTGTGCCAGACTTTAATTAATTCCAAATGATTTCTGCTTTCTCTTACTTTTTTTTACTTTTTTTTTTCCCTTCCTTTCGCATGTTACTGTCTTACAAAGGAACTAAACTCTCAATTTTCTCTAAGACCGGTAATTATATGCATAAGTGATCAGAAATCTCAACTATTTTTCTGCAAACCAATTACAGACATTTAGGATAAGGGTAATTCGCTTCCTTAAAAATACGTTAAAAACTCATTTACATAAAAGTAAATGAAATAACATTGTTAAAGTACTAAAAAGAAATTTCGAGGCACAATTTTAGAGGAGACAAAAACCTTCCTGGTTTTCCGCATGACATTTTCAGACCATGTTTTCTAATATATCTCAAGGAATTGTGACGTTTTTTCAAAGCAAACTGCTTCTGGTACATCAGGTTCTTAAACTAAATAGCTTGCTTGCAAACTGCCTTGGATGAAGCACTTTGTACTTTCAGGATATGTTCTTCACATTCCTTTTTTACTAAGAATGCTTAGGATAATAATCAGCGTCATAGAGACACTTCCTACAGGGCAAGGTTGAATTTTCAACAGCTTTAGCTAACCCTTACTGGTATCCACTTAACCTAAGGTAGACAGTGCCCTCTAAAACATCCGAACACGTGAACCTGTTCTCTTTTGCACTGGACAGGTAGGACTAAAGTGAAGACGAGCACTTGTAGACAGGGAGATTTCACCAGCATCTCTGCAAGTCCACTGAGAATAGCCAAAATGACTACAGATGAATTTTTCTTCCCTGCTGTGGAGGGCTAAAGAATGCTTACAACTTCCGCTTGTTGCGAGTTGGCCCGTGCAAGAAAAATTGTCTTCCATCTCCCCACTTCATCACAGCATTAATCAACCAGCGCATTGTTCAGAGTCTCCCTCTTCACTGCCTCCTCAGCCCTGCAGCTTGTTTTAATCCCACGTTAACATGCTCAGATTTATGGAGCCCCTGAATCACAGGGTCCCCAAGCAGAGGGTTGAAGTTGCTGGGGCATTTCTCAGGGGTAAAATGCTCAGCCTGCCCTTGTGTCAAGAGCATCAGCAAGCACACCAGGTCGGTCCTCTCATCCCATAGAGGCTGCTTTGGGGCTTGAGTGTTAGGATATATATGCAGGAGGAGCCCAAGGGCTCTGCCAGGCTGCTAAGTCATGGGCTGTGGGGATGTCTCATATTCTGGGTTTCTGGGGTCACAGACCTACGAACAAGGGGGTCAAGGAGTTTTGCAGAAGGTGGTGCCACAGGGTTTCTGGGCTGCCTGTGCTCTTCTCTCCATTTGCATTCCCGTCTTTATCACGCCAGTGATTTCCTTTGCTTGCCTCATTTGTAATAATGATAACATTGTAAAAGCCTGCCCTTTCAAAGAGCAGGAGCACTTTGAGTCACAGACCTGCTCTGTGAATCAGAGCCCTTTTCTTCCCTTCCAATGCTGTCTTCTTCCCATCCTGCCTCCCTGTTCAGGAGCCCTGCCAGGTCCCCAATGACAGCGTGAAGCCTTTCTTTAAAACAAGACTTTAAAGCGACAAAGAACAGAAAAAAAATAAAAAAATAATAATAAAAAAAAATCAGCAAGCAAAGGCTAGAAAAGCAAAGCATCGCCGCCTTTTTGTGCGCATCCTCCCCCCTTTCCCCCTGGGAGGCAGGAGCGGAATAACCAAAGTAAATGCATGAGACTTTAATTCGAACAAGTTGCTGGCATGGCTTGGGGCCAGCGCGTCCCCCCCCTGCGCCGGCTCCCAGGCCCCCAGGAAAAGAGCAGGGCGGGGGTGGGGGCTGAGTCAACAGCTCAGATGCACTTTCTCAGCAGTCAGCTGGGAAGCCCGTTCGGGTTAGTCTATGTGAGTGGGACTTGTGTCTCTTCGTATCGATCTGTTTTGGATACCAGGCACCAGTGTTTTCACATCCCGGCTTTGAACCGGGAGGCAAGAGGGGGAAAAGGGGCTGAGGTGAAGGAGAGTGCAGAGCAGGGCGCAGATGTCGCAGAGAGGGATCAGAGCTGAACAGAGTAGAGCCAGAAAAGGAGGAGGAAAAGGAGGTGAAACTGCAAGGTGCAGGGCTGCAAGGCTTGGTGGCTCGGGCAGGTAGCAGTGGCTGGGAGCTGGGGACCATCCGGCTGTGTGCTCCAGGGAGAGGCAGGCTGTTCAGTAGAAATTGAGCAAGAAGGAGAAGAGGACAAAGGATAAGTGGATGATGCAGCAAGGGACCAGTGGGGTGACGCACTGGTGGGGACAAAAGACAAAGCATTGCTGTATGCAGATGGAGGGATGGGCAAAGGACACAATCGTCAGGCCCGGAGTTGTTATAAACATCCTGCCGAGAAAGAATCCTGCTTTTTTCAAATCTCTCGGTCTGAAACTGTTCCAGCTAACCTCTCTCCAAATAACAAATACGGTAATGGATGTTTACCCCTGCTTCCCCCCATACACACACACGTTGTCAATCATTATTTTGGCTAAACAGTTTTATGACTATCCCCCCTTCCCCAAAGTCATGTTTATTATTACAGCTAAACACTGACTTTTCTAATAGCCTTTTTATGCATCCTTTTAAATGTCTTCTCTAATAATCCAAAGAGACTTCTCATAAACTCCCCCTTAGTGGGAAAGGGGCAAGATTGCTTGGGCAGATTAACCAGGCACATTTTCACTGCTCTATGTATTTTACAGAATGTGGTCTCTAACAGCTAATGCTGGAATGAAAAGCCACGAGCAGGATTTTCACTAGATATTAAGCTGCTAAGCTTGGTTACTATCAACATTGATGTGTTTATTTATTTATTTGGACTGAAATAGCACCTTGCTTTTTTATTATTTTTTATTTTTTATTATTTCCTTGCAACTTTCCAACAATGAAAAGTGTTTGCTTATAAATGCACGGGTAAGAGATCTGAACATCTAGTGCTTCAAAGCACGACCATGTATTCTTCTTTCACGTCACACTGAACAGTAAGTCACAGAAGTTTATCCAATGACTTCAAACTCAGTCACGACTGTTTGCAGTTTTCAGCAGGACTAATTATCCTTGTTTTTCCTACCTCAAGTAACATTAAATAGACTTTTTTTTGGAGGGAGAAATGTATCCTGAGAGATTCAGCCACACAATATGGATGCAAATCTAGTTTTCAATAAGAAAGTAATAACAGGGAGAATTCAGCAAGACTGGTTGTGGACCACTTAAGGCATCTTGTAGTTTAGTGGCAATCACTCTCTAAAAGAACCTGCTTCTCCCTTGCTTCATAGCATGTGGAGTCATTCATACTCATAAAAACTGCTGCCTCAGTTTGAGTAGAAAATGCTCACTTTCTGTGTTCATAAGCCTGACAGTGTGTTTCCTGCCAGAGGTTAATAACAAGGCTCTAACCTACATGCTCAAAAATTGCAATTACTCTGCAAGGTAGAAGAAATCAGAATTCTTCATCATGGGCAGCTTTGCTCCGCAGTGAGAACTAAAGGTTCAATTAAGTTTGTGGTCATAGAGATGCCATCAGTCTCTAATCACATCCTGTTTTGACGCTAAATGTGTTTTGTTTTCCAGTTCTGGGAGCTGTGCACTCAAATCCCTTAGATTAGGCACGTTGTTTGTTCATGTATCCTTTGAATATTTGTATAGAAGATTTCCTTTTGATGAAAAAACAGTAATAGTAACGATGATACCTGCATCTTAGATACTGCTTCCTACATGTAGCGTTGTAATTGTTTGATAATGCAATTAAAGTGACTTTAAACAAGTCATTGCTATAGACCTTTGTTCTCCAGGGCCACAATGCACAAATTAATGTGCAGGCTTATGCTGCAGCAAGTGTAGCTCAGGTTAAAAAACATCCTAGCAATAAAGAAAGTTTTTGTAAGCTTAAACTTCATAGACATTTACAAAGAATTTATTGCTTTTCAAGTGCAATTTCCAGATCAAGCAGTCCTTATGAACAGGCCTAAAAAACTAGTTTTGGAAATGACATGGGCAAAACAGCTCCTGTCTTGGAAGAGGGTAGTGGACAGTGACCTAGAGTTCACTTCTGACTCTGCTTCTATGAATATTCCCACTCTATGCATGGGAAATGAAGGCAGAGAGCAGTGAAAGGCCATATCCAACGTCATGAAGCAAAACTGCAAGTAGAACTTAGGTCTGTTCTCTATGGGGGCAAGCTAAAAAGTAAGAAATAATAAAAAATAAAAATAAAAAGGAAAGAAAGAAAAGCAAATAATGGGTTCATTGTAGGCTTTTTCTGCCTCTAAGTTTGAGACTTTCCTTCATTGCTTCAGCATTTGAAAGGAACCTTTACCTGCTGTTCAAGAGTAGACCAGTTTATCCAAACCAACTTATATTCTCGCTTAGCTCCTCAAAAGCTCCTTGTATGGACCAGAGTACCCATGTGTGGCCAGAGGGATGCCTGTTTCTGGGCCACTTCACTTGCACTTGCTCAACAGACAGTGTGTAGCATTTGTGCAGTACCAAGTCACACCAGCTCTTGGACATTTCCACTGTCACAGCAGGCAGGAGCTGCCTGAAGATGAATGGTTTGGCCCATGCAATTCTTCCCAAGCCAATAACATTTCTTTGATTCTTTTTTGACACTTTTGAAAAGTGATTAAAAAATGCAGCAAGTGTACACCGAGCAATTAAGAATTAGAAAGGAATATTGGTCATTACAGTAGTAGTGATGACCATTCACTTTTAAATGATTGTGTCCCAAGATTGAAACCAATTGCAATTGCAAAGCAATTTTTATTGAAGAACACTGTTCTTATTTTAAGGTTACAGTCACTGTCCTCTAATTTTAACATTGTTTAGTATTCAAGAACTTGAAGAGGATAGTGTTGATTTTGAAATGGGTTTCAGCCATTAAAATACAGGGGGTACTGGTGAGATTCTCAGCTCAGATGATAAGTTATAGACTGCTTCTCCTTATGTTACATTACTTATGTAGCCAAGCCTGGAATTAGTGTGAAGCTTATCAAGAATTCATTGTTGATATCAACCAAATCTCCTTCCCACTGAACCCAGGATTCTCTTGAATTTGGAGGGAAGAGCAAGAGTATATTGCATGTAATTAGCCTGTGGATTAAATTCTTACAGAGATAAGCCTGAATTAAACCCTGGATCTGTACACCCCTGAATGTACGGGGAAAAGTAAAAAGAGAGGCCCAGGCTGGTCTCCCACGCTGGATCTGGTTTCCCATCTAAAAAATGTAAGCACCCATTTAATGTGCTAAATCAGAAAAGTCAAGGCTTCAGGAATGGTAGAAAATTCTTTTTAAACTTTCTTCTCTCATTTTCTTACAGAAACTTGAGTTTTCAAGCTAAATTGAAAACACCCACAGAAAACATTTGCCCTAATTTTTCATGTTTCCATCAGAAAACAGCAAATCCAGTTTTATCTGCAAACAAGTAGTCTCAGCTTTTTGTCAAAAAATAGTAATCAGAATTGAAGTATAATCATTTTTTTATGCAAAGTCATAACTTTCCATGGGAAAACCTCCAAATTCCATTTAAGGGCATGTCTACATTCTAGACAAATAACACAGATACACAGAAAAGCTGTAAACTAGCTCGCTCCAGTACCAGTAAGAGTCTAGCACTGGCAATATCAACTCAGCATAGACGACTCTATCCACTTCTCCGACTGGAATCAGCTACATGCACAAGCTCCTATTCATGCCATGTTGGATTGTGGCTCTGAGCCTTTTTTTCCTTTGCCTTTGGCCAATATCTTTGGAAAAACATTAATGAGCTCAGCAATAAAAATGCAGGTCCCATTCTATCTTCAGTACCAGATGTTTGGGGTGAACACAGCCAGTGAAGAAAACTTATGGTCTTCACTGTTGGGGAGTTTTATTCTGCACCTGGTCTCTTCTCTACAGCTTCAGTATGGGGAAATCTGTAGAAGAAATGAACCACCAGTTTCGTTTGCTTTGTAACAGGGAGCAGCCAAGGTCCCTTGTTTTGGGGACTCTGAAGCTGAGTGATTTGCGGAGCATCAGGCGGGAAGTGTGTGAGGAAAGCCGAGCACAGGGCCCAGATCTCTGCCATCTCCCGTCACCTAACAACAAAGTGATATTTTTCTCTGTGCAGGAAATTGGATCTCAGTCTTTAGAGGCAAGACAGTCTAGAGAGCAATTGCCTCTCTCCTGGCCAGGCATATGCCAGTAAGTGTTGGCATTAGGCACAAAGAGAAAAGGACAAGAGATTTTCCTATTGACCTTTGCAAACTTGAAAAAGGCTCCCATTGGTAATGCTAAAGGCAACATACATTATTGTTCAAAAGAGAAGTGCCTCTAGCAAGTTCCTGATGGATAATAGTGGTGTTTACTTAAGGAAACTGGGTAATCACAAAGGTTATTTTTTATTGGGTGCCATCCTTTTTAGCATCCTCGTACACAGCCGACGTCAATGTGTGTCATTAACAATGACTTGTAAAAGGATACAGCAGTTGCTAAGGAAACCTCTGTTGCACAGGAGCTAAACAAATAACAGCAAATTAAGCAGGGAGCAGAGGCCAAGAAGGGCCTGATTCTGCAAAACTTTACCCATGCAAGCAGTCCTAGACTGCAAAAACCAGTCTTGGGAGTTTGCTAGGAGATGTTCAACCACTCACTTGAGAAAAAGTTTGGAGATGCAGGTTGCTTGTCAGAGACTCCTCAAACTTTTGCACATTCACTAAAGCAGATCAAAGGCAGCATACAGTAGAAATAGCACACAGCTATTTCTGGCCTCTGAATATAATTAATTGTCATTTGAAAGCATCCGTGTAATCTCTGTTGTGATATTAATTTCACTGAGAGATGCTAGCAGGAAAGACCGATGTACATGGCCTTCAATCATCCATTAATCTTCAGGAAGTGTATGGCAGATGGGACACTTTTAAGCGTTAATGGGACGTGTCCTCAGGACAAACCCAGGTATCCCCGTGTGCTTCAGAGAGTCTGAGGGATTTTCAGGGAAGGTTTGTCTTGGTGGTAGGGGTTGCAGCTTTGTCTTAAGGGCTGGATGGGATAAACCAACAGGAGCTGAACTTGCAAAGACCCAAAAACAGCAGAGCAGCTTTGCAGGAGTTCTGCAGAGATGCTCTGAATTCCTTCTGTCTGTGAAAGAGAGACGAGAATATCAGTCCAGCAGCAACTTTGCTCCATGAAAATCCTGTTGTTGGTTTTTGGTTTGTTGATTTATTTATTTTTTTTCAGATGACAGGTAGTTTTCTCTTCATGGTGATTAGATGAGATGACCACAGGAAGAAACAACCACCATGACGCAGCTGCTTAATAGCTCCTCATGCAGAAGGTTCTGCAGCACCTCCAGGTCATTCATCACACACCACATTAAAACGAGGTTTGGAACAAAAAGCACAAAGTTATAACTTGAAGGCTGTGGAAACAAGTAGATTGGACAGGATGGTGCAGCCCTGCAGTGGCAGGCATTTGTTACCTGCATCCAGATTAAAAAAAATATATGGTCCTATATCTTTTGGAATTTAACACCAAAAGGAGTATTTCACTACAGAAAATACAAAGCATCTGACAGGGAGGAATAGTCTCATTCCACTCAAGGGAGTTAAAGCAGTTTATTGAAGTTGTGATTTTAAACTAGTGCAGTTGAAGGGTTGCAAATTGCTGAGTAAATGTTGATTCTTCAACTTCAATCAGATTTGTTTCAGTTCAGTTCAAGCCAGGAAGGAGAATATTTAGCCTATGCTGGGCTAAGCCACTGCAACCAAAATAAAAGTGACCATTGTAAATTTGTAGCAGTGAAGTAAACCAATGTGAAAGTCTGTGAGTAGACAGATTTTTAGAGGAAAGGACTCTCTTTTATACACATTTTCATTGAACCCGGGACAATGGGACCAGGATTACAGGGTGTTACCATGATACAAATGAGACACAGTATTAAGAAAAACAAGTGTTACCATAGAAACAGCTGATAAATGGGCACATGCAAAAAATTTGCCCTTAATTTGCGTGTTTAAATGGGAGGGGAACTATTTTGATCCTGCTTAATTGCAGCTGATCCTCTTTAATTGCATTTTTTTTTTCTACCAAGTCCAACATAGTGGCACAGCAGCAGGATAAAACTTCAGTGGTCTGTGCTCTTACCTCCTGCCACCAGGAAACTGAGGCAAGGACAGATGACTGTGCTAGTTTCCACCAGCAATATGGATTTATCCTTGCCTCAGTTTCACCCATCCAGAAACATTAAGCAGACAAGTGAAAATTAAAAAAAAAGGCCTGAGGGAAAAATCACCAGTTGCCCACTTCCTTTGCTTGAGTGGGAATAGGATCGGGTCCTCTGTTGCAGAGAAGGGGGGTCGTCTTTTCCTGTTTGTCCTTTGCAAGGTGCTAATGCTGATTTTAAGGTCGCGGGAGAAAGAGCTCTGCATTTAGCAAAGCGGAAAAACAGCAGCTAAGTGTGGAGAATCGGAAACCTGATTTGAATAAGAGTAACCAGATTGTAGGAACTTTAAATAGAATGGCAACTAATGTAATTAAAATGAAAAGGTTCAAAGCACATTAAAGGGCATTAATATGCAATAAGGAAATTCTTAACTTGCTATATCTTCAAATGCACAGTCCTGAAGGTGAAAGGAGCAGTGCCCATAAAAGCTGTTCTTGCGGGGAGGGCATTGAGTTCAGTGCATGAGAAAGGTTCAGTTGCAAAAGCCTTCTGTGGAAAGTTTGGTTATTGCAGGATGTTTGGTGTGATAGAGCCTTGATAACAAGTGCTGGGCACACTCATGCCATGGCACAGATTCACGTGTGAGCTGAACAAACCTTTATCTTACAGTGGGATGCACAGTCCTGCAGTCTCTCAAGGTCTGCCAAGGCAGATAAATGTGTATAGATAGGACAGAGAAAGGGCCAGACTGGTTCAGTAGCCCAGTTGCCCTCATGAGCTGCCTCCTGTAATGGCTGGTACCAGTTGCTTCAAAAGAAAGCGTGTTCTGCAGTGAACAGCTCTGAAACAACCAGCCTTCAGGGAATTTCCTTCCCAGACTCCCTTGTTAGATGTTAGCTTAAGTCCTTATACCAGATTATGGCCCTAAATATAGCTTCATTTCAGAAGCAGATTGTTTTATTTTAGCAGTAGAAATGGATGACATTTTTTTGGACTGTGAAACAGCATTAATAGCATCACTATTCTAACATTTTTCAAAGCTTCAGAAAACTAAATGAAAAATTCCCATTACATATTATCCTTTCTACATTGAAAGGATTAAAACCAGCTAGTCAACACAAGCCCTGCACGTCCTAATTAACTCCTTTTCTTGTAGCTCTAAATGATTCATTTAAGCTCCCTGCATAAATACACATTTCACTTAATGGAACTGGAATTTTGCCATGGATACCACTCAAAGCAGGATTACACCTCTGTGCATCGGAGTATCCGGGCAAATATAAACTCCTGAAACTCCACAAAGATAGCAACAAATGCTTGGAAGAGTAGCAGAAAACAAGAGCTGATAGATGGCAAATGCTCCTTGTTGGGACCGAAATATTTTTGTCTGGAGGTGTCACAGTCACCACTGGGTGGGGAGGCAGACCACACGCGCTCACTCGTACCTACACACAGCCTTTGAATATTCTCACAGGAACTATTCCCAAGCATATGCTGAACAGATTAGGTTTTACACAGTGTGTCCCACCTACAGTAACTGCCATATGCCAGATCTCCCAAATTAAGGACTTATATTTCTTTTGCACGATGACAACGCAACTTGTTCTCCTGCAGGAATCCTCATATTCCTGCTCAGGCTGTTGCCTAAGAAAGCTGCTAGACATTTTTTTGGACCTTGCATTTGTCAAGAGCTGCTAGGACATGCTGTTTTCCCAGTGCTGGTGTTTTAACTCAGACGTGCTGTGTGCTAACTGGCTGTTTTAACTATGGGGACAGAGTTCTCCTCCTTGAACCTTAAAGGAGTGCAGCTAACTGCATACCTCTTAAGTATTTTTGTATGCAATCTGATTTTTTACCTTTCGAAAGGGAATCTTAAAAAGAAAAAGAAAACAACAAAAAGCAGTCTCCAGTCCCAGTGGGAGTTTTTTCTTACTGAGATGAATATATAGACGTGACAATAGAAAATGTATACCCATTGTGGCTACCTTCTAGGTATTGATGTTGTTACAGCATAAAAGAACTCCAGTTTTAATCCCACATAATGGAAAATGATCCTCCCAGGGATAATAATACTTAGGCTGGGACCATAAGAGTCCAGCTACAGCTTCTTAAAAATAATAATAGCCTCGTGGTTGAAACCTCTGCTCTGGGATATGCAGTCTCTATTGGACAGCAGTTTTCTTCAGAAAGGACAGCGTTTCACAGAGTAGAAAATACCTTCTTGCTACAGCAGGGAAATTTCTCCTTCCTCTTCCCCTTGGTTTTGGTTCCTTTACTGGAGCTCTCACTAAATCTGAATCGGGCAGGAAAGACAGAGAGAGGCTGTGATCAGTGAGAGGAAAAAGGGCCCAGGCACAGTGCTGCAGTGCGTGCCACGAGTAGAAGAAGGAGGGATGTGTCTCAGCATTAATAAATGACAATGAATCAGCACTGATGGGCGAGATCTTTGGCTGATGTACATCCATGGAGCTAAGTCAGCGAGTGGACCCAAAGGCGTGACTCCACATACACTGCTATTTTTGTTATATCTGCATCCGGTCCTCTGCATAATTTTTAGCAGTAAAACTGATTTTCTACTTCTCTCAATTTGCCTGCTAAAGCTCCTATTTTATTATGTAATTTCATTGTCTTGAAGCAGGAGATGAATCCCAACGATTTTCATTCTCCTCCAGCTGCTATTTGCTATTCTATAAAGGAAAGCCAAAACCCAAACACAACCCAGATGCTAAAGTGAATTCTAGAGACTCTGATAGGGTTCAATATTATAGTTTTTAGCCGAGAAACCAGAATATTCTGAATCCAGTGATGGAAAAGTAACTGAAACCATTTCCAAAGGGAGGCACAATAACACTAAAAGAGTAGATAACTAGGAAGTTTTTATAATTGCATCAATTACAGAGATGACCACAGTCCATTTTGTATTTGAAATGAAGTGAAATAGATGTTCTGGGCACAAATATCATCACATACTGACTTATTACTTGATATGAAAGAAATCTTTGGCCCTGATGGCTTTACGGAAGTCTATTTGGGAGTAGTTGGGGTATTTGTTCTGCTGAACAGGAATCTAAGTGTATCTTTCATAGCCTAATGTGTAAAGATATAACATTGACCGGCCTGAAAATGAAAATGACACCAGACTTCTCAGTGTCATATAAAGGAATGACCTGGATTTTACTAAAACTACTGAGATATCAAAGGGAATATATTTGCTAATAATCAAAAGCCCAGACCATAAGTAGGAATCTTATGCAACAAAATAATTAAACCAAATTCCTCTGGGTCCCTGTGTGCCTCGTGTCCCACCAGGCAGGAGCTTCCATTTTAATGAGCTGTGTTTGTCGGCCGGGGTGTTGTGGTGTGTAATGCCATGGGAGTCAACGGGTCGCTGTTCATGCCAGCCTAAAGCGTGTCCCTTCTCGGTGACACCGGAGGGTGAAGTACCCAGGCTGGAACAGAGAGCAAGGCAGAAAATGTCAGTGGAAGAGAAAAGGTGGCAGAAAATGTCAGTGGAAGACAAAAAGTTGCAATATTAAGTCTTAATTTTGACATGGAAATTTAATGTCATTCAGCTTAAGGGGACTCTGTATAGAAATCTCAGTGGGACTGTAGTACTCTGACAATTGCAGGGTACTGCTCGTCAGGTGGAAAATAGGTTCATCGGCCTCATGTTTTTAAGTCGCATACAACTGTGCCTTGAATTAGCCCACTCCCTTCCAATGACCTTTCTTGCAGCATATTTTGGATATTAAGAAGAGCTGGATCTGGGGCAGAGCAGTTCATCCCTCAAGCCAGGAAGCTGAGATGCAGCCAACTCAGAGGAACTTTTTTTTTTTTTTTTTACTTTTTTTTTTTTTTTTGGACTGTGCACGTTGCCAAAAAGATTAGAAATGACAATCATCAACACGAACGAGAGCCAGGCTAGGACAGGGCTGCCTGCAATAACAGAGGGAGCCACTCTGACAGTGCTGGAAATGCTCCTTCAGGGTTCACGGAGGCCAAGGGGTTCTCAACCCTTTTCGTAGGGTGGATGATGTTTTAGTGCTGAGATTCTCTGGTGAGAACATGATCCCACGGACCCCACCTCTCCTTCCATTGGAAAGAGAGGCAGCTTCAGCAGTTGCTTACGTGGGAAGTGACGGTAATGGGAGAGAATTGAATGTAGCTTTAGCTGCCTTTAAATGATTTAACAGCTGGACATAAGGAGATGTGACTGCCACTAAAGTTGTTCCATTGGTTTTAGGAGCTGGACTGGCTTCCAAGCAAGTAAGCCAATTTAAGGGCTTATATATGGTGTCTGTGGAAATCCCAGACCTGAGCACCAATTTGGGACAGTTAGCTTCGTAAGGCCCCAAAGTGAAAGGGAGGTGAAGCCAGCCCCACCGTGCCCCCAGGAAAGTGAGGGCATGATTTGAAGCTTCAATGACATTGATTTTGTCATGTTCACGGTATGATTTCACATGAACTGCCGGAGAGATAGGCCAGCAGAAATACTATTTCAAGCTTTCTCTAGCACTACAGGCCACAGGGAAACAAAGTGGTACTCCAGAAAACCTTGTGCTTGAACCATGGCCCTTTTTTATGTTAGCTTGTAAGTCCCAAACTGCACAAAACCCTCCTTGTTAATGTGCATTTTAAGTAGGTAGAGCTTTCAACCAAAGGTCTAAGAAAAATTGGGTGCTGATCCAAAAAAAAAATGCTGGGTGTTCCTCAGGGCAAGAAGTTCTGGAACAACTAATAGTTAATAAATTCATTAGAAACACTTCTGGAACAAGTGTACAAAGAGCACAGTGCAGAGGGAAGAAAGCATGCAGCTGAAGTTTTCATAGAAATCTGATTTTTTTCTTCAGAAAAATATCTTTGCATTTCTTGCATTTCTCTTTTATAAATTCCAGCTCCGTCCATTCCTTCCGGTGTGGGTAATCACAGAGCTTTGTGTTATGCTTAAGAGTTCAGAAATCTTTGTCCTTGTCTAAACTTTGCACTACAGGCCTTGTTTATGAGCTGTCTGGAGAGGATCTGAGACTCAATGGAGCATTGTTCAATAAATAATAAAAGCCAGACACAAGTAGGTTTCTTTTATATGAGGCTTTTCCCATAGGAGATACTATATAAAAAAATCTGATGTATAAGAACATGGATTCTTCCTCTATAGAATATAATTTAAACTCATCAAATTAACTAGCACTTTGACATTGTGTCACTTGAAGCAATTTGTCACATCACATATGAAACATAAAGGCACTTCTTCAGACAGGACCTTGTTGTGATTTAGATTCTTTTATTATCATGCCAGAGGAAGCTGTAATTCATTTGTGTGCCTGTGATATATAAGTGGCACTTTGCTTCATGTTTAATAACAAAAGAATTAAACAGGCCTTCCTGGCCCACCTCACTTGTGCTGAAGAGTCAGATTTGTCTGATGTCCATTCATCTCCTCTCCGTTCATGAGAAGTATTGCATGCTAGAGCAAGATAAAAAATACCTGTGCTGTAGTCAGAGTTAATGTAGCAGCTGTTCAGATTTTATTTGCACTTGCTCAAGGCCCAGATTTGATAGTCCTGATAATTACTCCGTTTCCTTCTGGTCAGTAACACTTAGTTTCATCTTCACTGCAAACACAGTTGTTGAAACCAGATACACGATAAAGGCATTTCATGATAAAGGGAGTCAAGCCTCTAATCTTTCTGAAATCCTGTTACTAAGCAGTGCAAGTGGTGACAAACCCATTTGCTCTTCTTGTTCCAGGCAATTCCTGATTTTTTTTTGAATAAATTCTGTATCTTCCTGAATCAAAGTAGAAAATTGCAGCCTGTGCTCTTGCATTATTGCTTTTTCTACACTTCTGTGACCCATCTGCTTATTGCACATATCCATCAGCCTCAACCTTTTCATTAGTTCATCTGTTTGGAAGACACAGTGATCAGGTACGAAAAAAGGCTTAAGATAACATGTCATCATCTCTTGGAATATGAGATAAGTGATATTAGCAGTGAAATGTTCCATAAATCATCTTTATCTGCACAGCTGGATGGGATTTAAAGGAACACGGTCAAAAAGACAGGAACGTGTCTTTACCTTTGCATTACTCAAAATGCCTAAGGGGAGACTGCAGCTTGATCTAACACAGCTTTCATCGTGTTTCCTTGCAGAGCTTGTCCTGTTAGAAATGCTATTACAGCCCTACAGTATCACTTCTCATTTTGAATAAAGTTATACCATTGGACTTCTTTGTCTGCCAAGACTCTCTGGTTTTGTCCAAATTTTAGTGGCAATAGAAAGCTCGGGAGCAGGTTTCTTCCAAGTCTAGTAACTCACATGCTCTCTGTCATTTCAGGCAGTTCATCTTCCCATAACTCATCTTTGCATCCTTTTTATTCGTTGGAGGAGCTAAACTGAGAAAATCTGCAGGAGATCACGATACAACCTCACTCACTTCAACTGCTCAGAACCACAAGAAGAATTTGAGGGGCAGTGCAAAGGTGTCAATGAGGCTTCTCCACCCAGGCAGAGCTGCTGAGACACCCCAGAACCAGATAGGAAGGTGAGCAACAGGTAAGCAATGAGGACAGGGAGCAAATTTGACCTCAAGCTGGTCTTGGTGTAAATTCCAGGCAGCAGGGTGTTCATAGCCTTAGTTTGGGTGATTTGAGGATAGATACGGCTAAACGCTGGTGTGTCAGATGCCAGGTACTATGGCCTGTGTAAATTCATGTGATGGATAAATCCCACCTGGAGCTTTAGCCTGTTATTTTCATTAAAACAGCCTCTTTCAAGGATGTGCCGGATTCTTAAAGTTAAGATGGCAAACATAATAAAATAGCTGGTTAAAAAAGCACGCTGTATCCCAAAGGGCAGTGAAAACAGGGGAACGATTCCTCTTCATTTCAATGAGGTTTGGATCTGGCCATTGCCCGGTCTGTGGCAGGGAGAGAAGTGGAGAGTAAACACAAATGAGAAGTGGGCAACCAGGTATGTAACTTCTGGTTGTGATTTACCAGTGAATAAGCCCTCTGTTTGGCTGGGGCGTTGAGTAGCCGCATCCACATGTCCACTCTTGTTTAGATCATTCCTGCAGGAAGGCAACTGCATATTTGTGGCAGGCTTAAGTTGGGAAAACTTCAGTCGAACCAGTAAGGATCTGTTCTGTTCTAACACCATCACCACCAAAAACTATCTGGTACTTTAAGGAGCTTGCACTGCAGATTTCCATATCTCGGGAATAAAATTGAGGCTTTGCAGGGAGAGGGGGGAAAAAGGAGTCTCAAACCAAAACATTTGGGAAACCACAAAAGGGAGGCTCTGTGGCTAGCATCT
This sequence comes from Anas acuta, assembly GCF_963932015.1. NCBI lineage: Eukaryota > Metazoa > Chordata > Aves > Anseriformes > Anatidae > Anas > Anas acuta. The sequence goes on along the minus strand of NC_089005.1, from coordinate 2,289,993 downwards.
ATCTTCTCAGCCCAAGCTGGATACGCTGGAGTAGCAAGTCTTACTCAAAGCGGAGAAATTAGAAACAGCCTGTCCTGACAGCTTCCCCACGAGATCTGCCAAGGGCAGACAACAGCCCCATTTCCAGCTCTGCACCAAGGGGAACATGGTTAACTGGTGTGGTGCTGAGCACGTGAGCACCAGGATGAATCAAAGACACTAAACAAGCTGCCAGTTAGGGCTTCAAAGTCCTTTAAGAAGAAGCCAGGACAGATACACATCACACCTCTGGTCTAAGGCAGAGTGCTTGAATGGCTGAGGCCGTAACCACAATGGGCTTTGAATTGAGCTTCCAGAAGGATTTACAGTAATGCAGCTCCAACAATTTCAGCATTGTGTCTTCCTAAATGAGTAGAAAATCAGGCCTAATAATGGAAACTTTTCTAAGCAACCTGATACTCCAGAGCCTCCTAAACACTGAAGTAGAGGGATAATAATGGTAATAAAATAAGAGCCATCCTAAAGGCATGATCCAAACTGTTACCAGTCTCATCCAGTCCCTTCTGCCTGCCGTTCACCCCAGATGACTGTAATTTCTTTTAAAAGGGGGATGTACCTAGAAAGTACCTTTTTTTTTCTGGTGGCCATATTCATCATTTGGAAGGGAGCCTCCATCAGAGGAGGGCACCAGCTGAGACGGGCAAAATTTGAGGGCTCTCAGTAAAATAGATGATGCCTACAGTGCGTGAGGAAAGGCTCTTCATAGCATCAGAAGACGGCTCCAAGAAGAACTTCCATACCTCTCTGCCTCATGCAGGATTGTAAGTTTAACTGATCCATCTTTATTAAGTATTTTGAGAGCCTCGTAGTTGCACAGCTGCACCGTATTTACATTCTTATTAAGGCAAGCAGACCCAGTAAAGGAAGAAAAGGGAGTCTTCAAGACAGCAGCAAAGCGAAAGGAAAGGCGACTCTTTGCAGAATGTTTTCTCAGGTGTGAGAAAGGGGAAGACTGTTTCTAGCCAAAGATATCAAAGGCAGGGAACCCCCTCCCCAGGCTGTTGGGCTGGTGGGGTTTGGTTAGGCTTGGCTCAGCAGCCGAGGAGTGACTCAGAGTGACGGGGAGCGATGTTTTTCATGTGTAATCGGAATGGGTAGGAGCCTTTGTTTGGGAACCTTTGCTACTCCCCGAGCGAGTTCATCCCAGTGAGGTCAGCAGATAAAACATGCTGGAGACAGGTGCAGAAACCTCCCTGAGTTTTTAACACAAGCGTTTTAAATGCTCTTTAGTACTGCTTAGATAAGTCCTGTCCTGTGCCTGTTCTGAGCATGGTTCCCGTAGCAAGAGGGTGCCGAATGCAGTCAAATGGTCTTGTGGTTATGGTGCTAACTCATCCAGGACCCTAAATAATCCACTCCTTCCATCTTAGACCCTGCCCTGCAAAATGGCAACACCTGCAGTGTCCCTGGAGAAGTGACTGCCTGGGTGTCCGCCGTCCCCAGCCCTGTGCTGATTTCACAAAGCCTTCAGAAGTTACTTAAGAAGTCAGAATACATAACAGTGCATTGCTCAATAGCTACGCCCCACAAATGTACATGGTTAGGAAGAGAATTTCTCTCCCACATGCAACAGAGCCAGGCTGTTTGGTTTGTGAAGGAGCTTCTCCCACAAGCTTCACCCACAAGCAAGGTTAAAGAAATATGGCACGGGACACCTCCTCCTTGTCCCTTCATTCTTTGGGCTAAGAGACAGAGACTGAAGGCACTTGGAGGGAGATAAGGAATTTTTAAGCGGGGCTGTGAGTTGCAGCACTTTGAAGTTGCATGGGCTAATGAAGAGAACACTTTGTCCTGGAAAATGGGAAGTCGGGTGGGACCGCTGGCTCTGATGACCTGTTGTGTAGCACTGGCTAATTTGCCCATTGTCTCTCTTGGCTATTTAAATCTGAAGCTCTTGGGGGCACCATATGTATTTACACAATGGGGCCACGATTTCCATAGCGCTCGTGCTAATTATCCAACACAAATAATTAATGGATGGAACAAGTTCTGGCTCCAGGGTTGAGCTTCTAACCACCTGCCCTGCTTATGACTTTAGGCCAACTTGATTGCCGCAGAGTGAACACAATGCCGTCAAGATAGCCCAGCAAATGATCCAACTTTTTGCTAAATATAAAGGCTAAATATCCAGTAATCCTAAACCACATCAGCCCTTTTCTTCACCTAGGCTGGCTGCATCCTCCTGTAACTGCTAAAAGCAAATAGTCTAATCAAAGCCCAGAACCTTAATGCTATTAACCACTGCTGGATATTACCATGTTGCAAGAACAAGAGCGGCAGCAGCAAGCTCTTGGATCCGTGCCATCGCTTTATTACTTATTACTTATTTTTATATAGCCTTTGGCATGGCAAGAAGTCCTTCTTTAATTATAAACAGGAATGAAGAAGCCACAAGAGGAAATCATACAGTATTGTAGCCGGATAACTGGTACTGCACTGATTACACAGGGGCTCTTATCAAAGCTGACACAGTGCTGGGGCTGTGCAGATATTGTGCTGGAAGCCACAGGCTGTGCGTGGGAGAGAGCCTCGAAGCGGACGTAAGAGCAGTGTAATTCTGCTGAATTGAATTCTCCATGGAGAACTTTTTTGTTTCCTTTTTCTCTCTCTCTCCTTCTCTCCCCCTGCATTAAGGAAATAGGAGAAAAGTAAAGACAAGTCCTGGGAGACGAAGAAATAAGATAAATGTGTAACCTTTTCACTTCTTCTTTCAACATGTCGGGGAGGGGGGGGGCAGGGGGAGAGAAGAAACCTCAGTTTGACACAGAGATGAGCTCTGGATAAAGACAGTTGTTTGTGGAGCCATGAGAAAACTCTTGAATCCCGTTTAAGTCTCTCCCGAGAAGTGAATAACTACTGTTTGTTTATCTTGCCAAAGCCTGCTCAGTTCTCTGGAAGGGCTCTCAGCCCCACCTTCTCCATAGGCTCGAGGATCCTAACCCGTAGTAGCTTCAGCTACTGGTACTCCACCTTGGGCTGTGCTGCTCTCCGTGCTCAGCCTCACCAACACCGGAGGCTGCTCCGAGCGCTCCCGCAGGTCTCAGAGCACATTTGTCTGCGACTCAACAAGAAATCGCCAAAGGGCTGCTGGAGCAGAGGCCATAAATCTGCTTTTTTTAATAGTTTCTCCACCAGTAATATGCTTGGAGACCGTGGAAAGTTGCCTTCTACTGTTCTGGAAGCTGTTCTCTCCATGGGTAGATGCATCTCTGGGGAGAAGTAGAGCACAAGGCTCTGCCTGTCCCTCTTCAGCCCTGATTTAGTTGGAGCTTCTGCTGGGCACTGCGGTTGTTCAGGCTCTCTGTGCTGCTCATTAGGGACTGCACTGGCCTGGCAAAACCTCTGACTGCCCCAAAATATGGGAAAATGCAGGTCTGTCTTCTCCCCTGTGTGTTCTCTTGCTGAGCAGAAGGCTAATTTCAGCTCTTTGGCTGATAGACCCTTTTCGATCATTTCAGGCTACGAAGCACCTGTGCACTGAAACTTAGAGGTTTGTACCCATGCAGGCACAAGGCTTTAAGCCAGGATGCCTCAAGTGACTGTTACTCCCAATATGATCGATGATTTATGTTTTATTTTGTTTTGTTTGAGGTCGAAAATGAGCCCCGTCTCTGTTTGTACATTTAAATTCTTACAGTGATCTTGCAGCGAACCCTGTGGATGCCTACGGAGGGCCAGAAGCCCCATTAGTTTTGTGGGGTTCTGTATTAGCAAAATGAAGCCTTTTGAGCTTCATTGTCTTGTTTTTTTCCCCTCACTTCCCACTCTTGATTATTTTTCCAGCCAACGCTCATTGAAGGCCCATAAATAATCGTGTCAGAGCTGCAGACATCTTCCAACCCTTTTAATTTTTTTCCAAAAGCCCCAGATACCATCTATGCTGATTGAAGCCAAGCACTGTGGAGGGTTGGTGAACTTGAAGCTTTCATTGCCTACAATCTATAAAGGAATAGAAAGCCAGAACATATTTTTATTGTGCCCAAAGGGGATTCAGATCAAGGGTTTGGATGAACTTCCTTGTCTTTCTTTGCTCCAAGTACTTCTTTCTTAAAACAAAGTAGATAATTTACTAGTGATTTGGGTGATAATGTGGAGCCAAATTCTTGGTGGTTTCCTTCATTTAGTTCCCTCTGCAGAGAACTATGTTCTGGTGACATTTCAGGGCTATGAAACAGAGTCACGGACAGATCCTGCTGGGAGCAGCCGCTCGCACTGCTGTACCTGGGGATTACATCTGCTCAGGAGGGCTCCCAGCCCGTCAGATTGAGCGTAAAGGCAGAGGAGGAGAAAATCCTCCTGAAATTGAATGTGATGACAGGTAAGGGATGAATCACCTGCTTAACAATAGGAGGATGTCAACAGTTTCGCTCTTTCTCTAAATCACTGACAGGACAGTAGTTCTGTTATTTCCCCCCCTCGTTCCTGCATCCTATGTTTGGCATGGGGAGAAGGCAAGGGCAGGCTGAGAGTCTCTAATAGTGAGCAGAGTAAAAAGGATCAGTTGGGCACAGAATGAGAATGAAATTCCATCACACATCACTTGCTACATATCCAGTGCTGGCTTGGTGCTGGGATGATGCTTCTGCCCTTCTAAAGATGCTCAGAAGCATTTCATCCAGAGGTCAAAGCCCAACCTCATCTAGGAAGACTGGCAGATCTCCTGTCCTTCCCCTTTGAGGAGTGTGCTGAGGGCAAGCCATGGCAGTGTCCATAAAGAAAACCAAGTCCAGGATCAGTGAAACATCTCAGTGGACCTCAGGAGTGCCCATGTGCATGTACCTAAACACTAAAGCAAGCATCATATGGGAAAACATATCCACGGTCTTCTTTACCAATACACCCTGTTATTATGTAGTGTTCTTCCTCCATTTACGTTACCCAGATCATATTCCAACTTGTCTTGTACTCCCTGAGCAAAGTAACAATTTATAGTCCCACAAGATGCACTGAAATGAAGATCTATGAGGTTTAGAATTTCCCGTTTTATTATTTTCATTTTTATTATTTTTATTACAGAAATAAAAATCAAGCCTGAGTTGCATTTCACTGTTTACCTGCCCTCAGGCCCTTTAAATTGGGATGGGAAAGAGAGAAAATGTCTTTCTGCTGGGGTAGCAGTTTGCCAGCTGGTTCCTATGGGCTTGTATTCCCTCTAAGTGGTAAGTTTTTTGTTTGTTTCTTTTTGGTCGTTTTGTAATTTTCATTATTGCTCATCTTTTTGTTCTAAAGAAGATGGTAGGCCATCAAAAGTGACTGCTCGGAGTGCTTTTCAGTGATATGCAAAGCTCTGTCTGAGGTTTTCAGGTGCATCTGATTTGCTAGCTGATTGTGTCTTTGAGTGGTTTGATTCACACAAGGAAAGAGGTGGTTTCCAAAAAAAAAAAAAAACCAACTTGTTTATGGTCTTGGTTGGTTGTCCTGGCTGCCCATGGTGCTTCTGTTGGTTTCTGCCTTGTCTGAGGTCTGGTATAATTTAGCCCTGAGCTCAGGTGGGATCTCTAAGAACTGTTGTAATAATTTTTTTTTTCTCTTGAGCAGCTTCAACTAAGAATAGACAAGATGGACAGAGGAAAGGTAGGAAAAACAGGGGCACAAAAATTATATAAATTGCCCGACATTGTGCAGCACAGCTAGAAATAGGCCATGGGTCTCATAATGCCTCGCCGATTTGCTTGTGTCTTGCTCTGAAATACTGATTGTGAACTGTATGAATATTTATAGTCCTGTGGCTGCTGCGTAGTGTGGAGCTAGCCGTGACTTCTGCAGTGCGAATATTCTGGTGTATCATTTACAGGATATTTTTGTTTCCATGCAAACATTGGCTCAGTTTGGGAACAAATAAAATTCAATTTTCAGTTCAAATAAGTCCTTTATCCAAATTTAGTTAACCATAAATGTACAGTTAATGGGCTGGCTGGTCTTCAGATACTACATTTGCCAGAATAAGAGTGTGCCTCAGATTATGAAATATGTGTATCTTAATCACAGGAACATTGTAAGCCTGCTCCTGAAGAGAAGGCAGGTAATAATAACAGCCCGAGATGATAAAGGACTGTTTTAGTCATTAGAGGAGATGTCAGCTGTGTTATCAGCAGGGCAGGGAGCTCCAGGAATAGGTCATATCTGGAATTATTTATTTGAAGGGTCTGTAACTCAGCAAAATAAGGCACCAAAGCGGCAATCTTGCTTCTGTTCTCAGGCATGCCGTTGCAGATACAGAACAGGAGCTTTCCAACCAAAGCCTCCCCTGCCACTTAAAAGCAAGTAATTGTTCATCTGAGGACTAACCCTGATACCTTTTATCTGTCCTTTGAGAAAGGTTGGGGGACCCACCAACACCCCATGGTGTTGGCCCAAGGGGCTTCCAATGTCCCTCTGATGCCTCTTCCCCAAGGAGGCCTTTGGCTGGCATTGGCAGGAAATTTTTATTTTCCTGGTTTCCCTGGTCTATGGGGAGATGCCATGGGCTTCATCTATCCATGACATGGCCAAATCCAGCTGATGGGAGGGTGAAAATTCACCTCTGAGCTGCCTTGGCACTGAATCAGAACGGCAGAGTCTCTATTTGATTTACTCTCTGCATTTTCAATTTTAGTTTTTTTTGCCTCTTCAGGAGATTGCTGATAATGGACTAATTGTATTACTTGTATAAAAGGAACCTCTCAAGCCCCAACACAAGGAGCAGCATGTCCTAACTGCTGTGCCACACAGGTCTAGGTGCTGCAGGACGGAGCTGAAATGGGGCCAAATGGCCAAAATGAAAAGGGACTCTCCCCTAACAGGTGGAAACTGAGGCAAATCATCTTCCAGGCCTGACCCTGCAAGCACGCACATGTGTGCTTAATTTTAAGCATGAGTGGTTCCTTAAAGTCTGTGATTTAAAGGATTACTCATGCTTAAAATTAAATACACATGTATGGATACAGGGAACTGGATCTTCAATCTCTCTGTGCCTGAACTGGCCGCTTCTATCTTGGAGGCAACAGCACCTCCTATGCTCATGTAGCTCATTTTATTGTAATTAACAAAATAATCTTATCAGCAATGTCTAGGGGGTTTTACAGCACCTAGCACAAAGGACACCTGCAATTATTTGGGACCTCTGCTATACCAGTACAGGGAAAGCTGAGCGCTAACCCTGCACTGATTCCATCCTTGTCATCTACCTGCACTTCTAGCATCTTTTTTTTTCCCCTTTTTTATTATTTTTTATTATTTTTTTTAGGATCTGCTCCAGCCAAGGGGCAGAAACTTAGTCTCGCCATGTTTTATTCATCTGCCCTGAAAGAGCTTTACTTTAAAACCCTCCCATTCTGTCACTTCTGTGCTTTTTGTGTAATGTAAGCCATTGCATTGGGTCTGCTTTGAGGCTGGGAATAATGATTCCGTGTGAGATTGACAACAACTTTCTTCTACCAGTTAAGATGTGCTAGCAAGGAGGAGAACATTGGTGCTTGGCAGAAAATAGTACTCCTCTCAGCCCCCAATTATTAAAAATGGGTCTCAATTTGAAGCATGAGGGTTTTATGTTCCCTTTTAAACCCTTGCCTGGCTTAAAACTGCATATTCTTTATCTTTATTCATGTCTAAGCTCTTTTTAAAAATCCTCCTACGTGTCTTCAACAATATCTTGGAATAATGAGTCTAATTATGAAATATTTTTTCTCTCAAAGCTTTTTTTAAAAAAATCAAGAAAAGTTTAAAAGTTACAGCCCAACCCCACAATACCTCTGCAGCAAGAGCTCCAAACTCTGCTCTGAGCTGGGTGGTGCGTGATCAGCATCGTCCCCTCAGCACCAGCTGGGCCTTTACAGGATCCAAGGACAGAAAAACTTGAATAAAATCAGCCAGTCGCGTTACCTGTGCTACAGGTTCACCATTCCTGGAGACGTGTGCTGAAATGACCATGGCTTGTGTGGCAGGTGTGTGATTGCAGCAAATGAGCATATTGTGATTTTCCCAGCTTCTCGAGTCAGGCAACGGTGTAGGGTTTATCAGCAGGCACCATATCACCAGCATGTCTTCCAAATTACAATGTTCCAGCCTGCCTTATTTAAGCCGAGGAGAGGAGAACTTGTTCTTCTTGCAGCTTTCTCCATCAGGTAGCCTCTACATCACTGAAATAATGTACCTAGCTCTGAATTTATGTTCCTCAACTTAACTGTAGATATCAACCTTTTGGGGTAAGGAGAGACTCAGCACCTCCAATATTCCTGGAGGCTTTTCCCCTTTCTGCACCTCTGGGACCACAGACTGCCCTCCCCAAGCAAGGGGGAGAGGATCACGGTAGTTTGGGGTGCAAAAAGGGGGATGGGAGAGGATGTGGAGCTGTTCAGAGGGGTCAGGACAGGGAGCTGGACTCAGGCTGGGTGTTTTGTTCTTGGGAGAGAGTCAGGAGTCAGCAGCTGGGGCTGGCTCCATCGCCCTGGACCACAGGTTGTGATTTCCACCCTGGGGACAGCCAATGCCATTTCTGCCTTTATCTCTTGGTGAAATGATGCAGAACAAAGCAGCAGCAGCTCAAGCTTAATGTCATCTCTTCCCACCCGACCCAGGCCCTCTATTAGGGCACACATTTTTTTATTTGTAATGACCCTCTCAATTTCTTTCCAATCTACCTGCAGTGATGGGGGTGGGTCCCAAAATCCATCACTCCCTCTGATTTAATTATAGGGATGAGGAGGGGCTGGAAAACCTCACGCAATCATCCTGTCTAGGTCTGGAGCTCGAACTGAAGCTCGCAGCCCTCTCCCCCTGCTCCTGCACAGTGGGATGCTGTGAAGCCCAGCGCCGCCGGTAGTGCCTAACAAGCAGAAATCGGCCGTGCTGCAGGCAGCGTTGTGTGGCGAGGGTTTTATGTAACGTGGGAGAATAGGGGAACCCAGTGTCTGAGGAGGGAAAATTGCTTATTCCATAATGACTGTTCTGCTGCCTAGTACAGAGCGGAATAATTAGGGTTTCTTTTCTCTTTAATTAGAAAATGGCAAACATAGATTAATCAATTACAAATGCCTCTTTATACTGCAGTGCACTGCAATTAACATTACTTAAACGTGTTAACAAAGTAGGAGGCCTGTATTTGTAAAGCAACTTCTTACTGCTTTTTCTTTCCCCAGTTTCCCGGCTTGCAACATGTCTGAACCTTTTCCGTTTTCCCTTTCTGCTCTTGCCCCTGTTCCTCCTGCAGAGATTTAAGTCCTAGATGAGATTTTTCAACCATTATATCCCGCATAGCGGTAGCGAAACTCCTCTTTCAAAAAAAAAAAAAAAAAAAAAAAAAATTTTGGCTGGGCTCAGAGGGCTGGAGGAATTAACCCGAGGGAAGAAGCGGAGTCGGCATATTCACTGGGGTCGCACACTACAATAGCGGAGTAAAAATCCAGGAAATACAATAACTTGATTCATTGCTTGTTTCTCCTGCCGCTGCCAAAAGCGTGATTAAGTCACAAAGAGTTCGATTAGGGACACTTAGCAACAAAACCCCAGCTCCATTGACATGGTCTATTTTCAGAGTACGTCTAGTGCTTGTGCTCGCCACGACGGCCTCGTCCCCGGCCGGCGTTTCGTAGCCTCTACCGCCGAACAAAAGTCGCGGAGGACGGAGCAGGATGAGAGCCACGGGAGGGCTGGGGAGAGGAAGAGGCTCGCATTCAAGGCACAAAGCCCGAAGGAGGAGCAGCAGCTCGGGAGGGAAGGCAGCGGGGTCTGGTGGCCAGCCTCTTCTTGGCCTCTGCCTTGAAAGCGGAGGCCGTGTCCTGCGCCCGGCCGCTCACCTGGGGCTGAGGCTGGGCGAAGGCTGGGAGAAGCGCCCGTGTCTCCATGCATTGCTGCCATCTATTGGGAGGAAGCGGCTCGCTCTCGCCCTGATTCCCCCGCCGAGCTGTGTTTTGGGACCAGCATGGGATGGCCGGCCCCAGCTGCGGTGAGCGTGTAGGTATTATTGTGCCGCGACCGCCCTGCGTGGGACCTCCAAGCCTGTGGTGCTTTAGGACGTGTCCCTTCTGCTCACGCTGCTCTATTTCTATCCATGAACACTGAGATAGCCCCAAAATGCCCATCTGGGCTCCCAAGTGTTGCCTTGGGCTCGGGCAGCATGGCATTGCTTTGTAATTCTCAGTTTTGTGGCAGAACGGTGGTTTTATGCTGAAATCCATGCAGTGATCGTAGCAAGTATTGGATCTACAAAAGCCTTCGGAAACGAGGATACTTCAATTTGGATGCTCCGAAAAGTCTGGTCCTTGCACTGGTTCTGCTCTTTTGGATGAATTTTGGAGGTGGGGGAAGCGTGAGGTGAATGGAAAGGACAAACCTGTGGCCTCTGGGGAGGGAGAGCTGCGTGTGGACGTGGTTTACAGCTACAGCAGGCGGCTATCAGGTTTCTGTAGGTGGCTGCCTGCTCCTTTCTTCTCTGCTGTAATTTAAAGACACTTAGCACCTTGGATCGGCCCCAAGATGAAATAGGTAGAGCAGGGGACGGTATCGCTCACACGTTCATCACAACATGAAGCTAATGGAAAAACAGGTTTTGCTGTTAGGTCACATCTTTGTCCGGGTGAAGAATAAGGCACAGCTTAGTGCTTTCCGCCCTGCCTGGTGGGTGTGATGCAGCGTCTCGTTTTGTCTTGCTGTGAGCCCTCCAGCTCAGGTAGGAAGGGGTGTTTGTGGTGAACCAAACCCGAGCATCCCCATCTTGCCAAGAGCATCCCCGTCCTCTGAGAGGCAGCCCCCAGCCACCCCCCCCTTAGGCTGGCAACAGGTTGTCCCCTCTCGTACTGCTCTTGGTGATGGCTGGTTGCAAGATGCTGTCGTTTAGGGGGTGATGGGCACCGCATCAAATGAAACAGATGCTCCTTCCCAGCAAAATCTCTCAGGGACTAGCCAAATATAGCAGCAGCGTTCTGCTCTCTTGCAAAGCAGCTCCATTCAAATTCACAGCTGGTGTGTTTCTACCTCCCATGTCGCCACGCAGCCCCTCCGAGCCCCTCTCGCTTCTGCACGGAGGAGATGCACTCAGGTTGCTGCCGTGCCAGCATCCAGGGACTGGAGAGCTCAGCTCCAGCCCAAATTTGTTGAAGGGGAGAGGGCAACGTGTAGCCTGGTGTGTCTGCATCGCTTGGCTCCATTAAGAAGCATCGCATAAAGCAGAAATCATTCCTTGGAGAGCTTGTTGTACCCCACCTGTGTTTTGTCCTTTGTTGGCACGTCTCCGTAAGACCTGAGATAAAAACGAAGAGGGCTTTTATGTTTTGTTTCAAAAACTTCTAGAACTGATTAGGTGAAAAAGGCTCTGGCTTTAATGAGCTACACATGCACTGCTTGGTGGCCTGCCTGCCAAAATCTGCCCTACCCAAGAGGGAGGACACGTGCAGCCGTGTACAGAGAGACCTTTCACGATGTGAGCATCATCCAGAGAAGGACCTGGACTCTCCAGAGCCTAAAGCCTGGTGGAAATCAGGATCTGCTGTGCTGTGAGCCTGGCCCTTGGGAAGCAGTTGGTTTGCACCCGATGATGAAGCTAAGCATGCACCAAACTACCTGCTGAGCCAGGCTCCAAAGAAAGGAGCCCAGTTGGATTCCCATAGTTTTTCTCTTTTTTTTTTAATGAGCTAGTATGTGCTAAGTTTGAGACGAGGCTGATTAGGGTGCTCGCTATCAAGTATGTGGTTTCAATTTGGGATGTTGCTGGCCATCCTCCCGGGAACGATGCTTTGAACTGAAGCAGCGGCATGTGGCTTACCACAGCTCTGCTGACACAAGAGTCGCTGAGCCTTTGAGAGCAGAGGCAGGGAGCAGAGCTGCCTCCCTGCTCCTTTCATGCCGTTATGTTGTGCGGAAGCTGGGACCACAGAAACGCTCTGGGTGGGAGGCTGAAGTGCTGCCTCCCCTCCCAGCTATCGGCTGGCTCGGAACAAAAGCGCGTGTGGGAGGGGTTGCATCGTATATGCTCGAGGATGCAAAGGCAAACAGCTTTGTTATAATGTCACCGAAGATGATTTTGGAATTGATAAGGGCGAAGCAGCTGGGGCTTCCAGAGCAATAAGCAGCACTGTCAGGAGGGCGAGGGGGGGAAGGAGAGCAGAAGTTGGGATGCCGGAGCAATGTTCCTGTGCTGGCAGAAAGAGGGATGCAGTGGTGAAATAGGGGAGCAGTGGGGATTTGAGGTTCTGGTCATGCCTCTAGGAAAGGATTTTCATCTACAGGTGATCAGTCAAGGGGCAAGATGCCTCAGACCTCATCAAGTTCTGGTTATCTCTGTCCATCAGTTTTTCCCTCTGTAAAAAATGGTCAGAAGGTTCCCCTTGAACAAAGTTTATGAACCATCACGAATTAAATACACTCAACGGTGCTGGGGGGAGAAGAGACACTGTCCTTTTTATTTCTTGTGTTCATGTTTTGCACTCTGTGGTTAAAATGAACTCGTCAGTTTGGCTTGTATTTATCCTCATAGAAATAAAAAGGCAAACCGAATCAGCACGTGAATGTAAATAGGGTAAAATCAAATTTTATTGCATGTTCAACAGCACCATGTGCTTACCATATCACATAGCTTATGTATGTGTATTTCTCCAAAGCTGCTGTCCATCGTAGTGTTCATTTGTGTAATAACGTAGCTGGAAGTGAGTTATGCTTGGAGAGATTAACTTTGTAGTGATGAGTGCTTCCAATTTCCTGGAAACATGTTCGGTGCAGTAACTCCTGGTTAGGCCTCTTTTATTTAAAAAAAAAAAAAAAAAAAAAAAGGAAGAAAAAAAAAGAAGCCGTTGCAGATAAAATCTCTTGAAGATGCATTTTAAACCTCTGATGTATGAGAAAGGCTGGATCTGACCAACATAAGCTGGGAAATGACAGTTGTTTTTTCTGAGCAAGGGCACAGCGGCACTTCGTTGCAGGCATGTTGAACTACAAATCTGTATGTTTCTTAAGCAGGAATCATTTACTGAAGAAATAACTTGCAACTAACAAACATAAATAGACTCGCACATAGCTTGAGTTCCAGCTTTGTCTTCTTTGTTTACCAGGAATTTGTCAGACAACTGTCTAGGGCTCTAATATAACCCATAGAGACTTCAGGCAGCTACATAATATATTGCAAGAAAAACTTTATGCAAGGCATCTCTTGCCCAGAAATTCACAGCCTCTTCTCGTGCCTCTTGTTTCTACCCGTTACTGTGCTGGAAAACTCACCTTGTTTAACAGATGCCAAAACTTTTGGTGTTAAATGCTTTCTGATACTGAATAGGTCGCTCAGAGGATACCTGATGGACCTCTGGCCATGCGCTGTCCTGTGCTGTCGCCTATTTTCTTCCCCTAAAAATGAGCAGGGTGTGCAGGGAGTACAGCTCCCCTGCACGGCAGTGTCTCGGTGAATGTAAGCGAGCAGATTTTGTGTTATTTAATTCTGCCGAGGACACCTGTGCTCAGCCTGTGCCAGGTCCCGTGGTATCCAGAGGTGTTAAGATGTGTTTTACAGCCGCCGGCTTGCAGCACCCGCTCCACCCACCCCAAAATGATCCATTTTGCTACGACGAGAAGCTTTCTACCACGCAGGTAAAGACCCTGCAGATGAATTTGGGAAGGGAGCAGGGTTGCCTGGATGCCAGGGCTGCTACTGCCTTTGCAGGGAGAAAAGTGCTTAAAAAAAAAAAAAATGCAGCTCTATTCAGCCTTTTTAATGAGGAAGCTGAGGCTGAGCGGCTGCAGGGGGGATGGGAAGGCAAGCACAAGTCTGGCAAATCCTTTGAACAGTTTGGACCAGCGACTGAAATGTATTTAACTGTTAGATATGAAACTCCAGCCTTCCTTCCCCCTCCCTGCCCCCCTTTTCAATTAACAGTTGGTCCCCAGGCTAACAGCCTGCTGATTCACTCACAGCGGCCATACAGCTGATGCTTCATAAAGTCTCTGTGTTAATCTAATCCCTAAATAGCACTGGTCTCCATCACAGCCACGGCGGTGATTTCAGTTCCAAATTGTAATTTTATTCTCGTAGCCTCTGAAAAAAAAAAGAAAAAAAAAAAAGTCAATAGGTTCCTGGAGGCGTTGCCTGCCCGTCGGACAGCTCGGATGGAAAAGAGCTATTGTAAACCCAATTTAACATGCCCTTCGGTATGGACAGGGCATGACCCAAAGCCTGCTGAAGTCAGGGAGGCTTTCCGAGAGCTTGGAGTGGGCTTTCGGAGCAGGGCTGTCGCAGGCTATTCTCAGTTTCTGTCTATATATTTAGATGGGATTCTGTGCCTGTATTAGGGCCTTCCACTGCTTCTCATAACCAGAGTAGCTGAGCAACTCTGCATTCTTTGCATCCTTGCCCAAATTTGCACTTTTATTCCCGGAAGCCACGCTGAAGTGCAGAGCTGGTGTGAAGGGAATGAGTTTGCAGATTTTGCTGTGTGAGCTGGCTGCCTGGTGGCATTGTACACTAAAATAACCAAAACTCCGGGCTATTTTTAGAACTAGAGCATTCTCAAAAGCTTCCTGCCTTGATTTTTTTTTTCCCCTATTGTTCACTACTTTGGGCTACACTGTTGCTCCAGTAGCCCCAAAAGCATAATTGCCCCCAAAGAAGTGATTTTTGGTGTCTGTGACATGGACTCGTGTATGACATTGGTGCCCCCACCCCTCTAGCTGTCTGTGAAAGGTTATTAACAGGTTGGTCTTCACCCTGGAGCTTTGGGATGTCTTTGCTACCCTTGATTCAGGCATGGTGAGTATTTCAAAGTGAGACCACAATTCTTGCCTGTGATTTCTGGAAAAGATTTAAGCATTTTTCCCTTATTACTCCATGCTCCTTTTTCTCTCATGAAAGCTATGTGGGAATTCAGAGGCTTCAGCATAGCTCTGAAATCCCTCAAAATAATACCTGCAAATACCTGTCAGCCAGCATAAGTTCTCCATAAGGAGAGACAATCTCAGCTGGGAAATCAGGAGCTTTCTGGTATAAAATTGCTTAAAGCTTTTCAAAGATTTGGCAAACAATTCGGATTAGGTGCTCAGTAGCTATCCAGGGGTCACCATCGTCTTATAGACCCCTTGGTAGCTCCCCAGCTAGAGCGATGTGCAACATCAGAGCTTTCAAAGAGCTGCCACCAGCTGGAAAGTGTGATTACTCTGGTGAAGGACAGGGTGTATTTGGGGAAGAATGGTACTTTCCAGATAAATTGGCCAAAAGGTGGAAGAATGAGGATGAAACCGGTAAAATCTATCCGCTCATTCAGCCCGCCCTTCTGAATAGCACAGGTTGGCGTCCACTTTTCTCAGGCTTTGTCCAGCCATGTCTTAAATATCACAAGAGACCAAGCTTCGGATTACTGGTGTATCATGTCCGGCCAGGTCTTAAATATTTAGATCTCAGTGAGTGGCTGGATGCTGCCATGGTGCACGCGGGGCCTGCAGACACCCACCCAGGTCCCTTAAGTGGGAAGGCAGCTGGCAGGAAGCGGGCCCCTTCCTCAGGGTACAAATAAGTATTTCCTTGAGCACAGGGATTAACAAAGCCTGGTTTCCCACAGATTTGTGTCTTGTGGGCAATTGTTAATTGCGATTGAAGCTTTTCCCACAATTGGGGCATTTGACATCTCCCTTCTCTCCCTTCCCCCTTCTTCCCCCTGGAGTCTCTGGTATCCAGTGTGGGGTGCTCAGATGCTGTAGGATTTGAGTGGAGGGGGGTTTTAGGGTTGTCTTCTAACAACTGTCCTTGCTAGCAAGTTATTTTTCACAAAGCTGGGGTGATGGGGAACTCTGAGGCATTTATGCCTCCATCAGACGCAGCTGAAGGTGCCCAGAGAATTAAAATGATCAGAAATGTGCTCACGCCTATGCATATGCAGTGCGTTTGTGGAAATGTCACCTTGTTAAATCAGGCTAAAATTACCAAGGATGGATTTGAAAATCACGGCAGGCTTCATAAATTCCATTGTTTTTTGATTAAGTTAATGGGTTTGGGATTTTTTTGGAGGGTTGGTTATTTTGGGGGGAGGGGGAGAGAGGGGGCTTTTTGTTTTACGTAGAGCCCAGTCTTGAAGTTTTGAATGAAAAGCATGCAAGATTAAATTCTGCTAATATTGAAATGAGGATTGTGGCCATTATTATCCTATCCTGGCTCATTTAGTACAGGCAGAGCAGGACCCAAATCCTGATTTTTTTTGTTCTGTGTTCTAGCTGAGACGTTAGCTGCTTGATATCCACCATCCACTTGTGGATCAGGCCTTATAAGTGCCTGTATCAGTTTCCCAACACTTTCAAGGGGATAAAAGAACTCCTTTGTTCTGTTTAGAATTAAAACTCTCAGCTTAGACAGTGGAGTTTCCCAGAAAAAAAAATGCCTTTAGGTGTTTGTGATTGACAAAGCTGCTGTTCCGTGCTGGCAGATGTCAACCAGGAATCCCTGGCCAAATCTTTCAATGTGCTGGCTGGAGCAAATTCCCACTTCGTATGAGGCCTTTACGATGCATATTCTTACGGCTGAACACCAGATAAGCGACAATTAGAAAAGACAATCAATTTGTGGCTGCTCTGGTTTTAGTTTCCATCTGATGCAACTGCAATCTGGAAGACGAATCTCAATTTAGGACTACAAAGGGATTGTTCTCTCAGAAGATAACGTGCTGCCGGCCAGGCTGTTATCTCCCGTGCAAATTGATTGTCCCGTTTAGTGATGTCTCTGCTTTCCCATAGCTGGTTTGGAAGGAGCTGCTGAAAAATTGGGGCCGTAGGTGTTGGGATTGTGACTGAGAAAGGACCGTTCACAATCCCTTAAAATCCCACCTCTTCTCTCTCCGCCTTTCCACGCACCCTAAATTTCACCTGTTTGCCCTGGCATTGAGTTTTGTGGGGGAGATGGGGATGTTTGAAGCTCCGTCCTGGAAAATCCTCCACCCTCTCCCTTGTGATGAATGGTATGAAAAGGGCAAAAGCCTGTTTTAACAGCACGGAGCTGCGACCTCTCCTGCATCACTGCGTGCCCCGTTAGGAACTGGGTGGAGGTGAAATTTCCCATGGCCTCCTCCCAGCGAGGGGACAGCCTCAGATCAGCTTTTCCATTGTCACCCCCCCTTAGTGTCCTTTATCCTTTTCCCTTTCATTCGGTCTGCTCCCCAGATTGTGGTCTCTTTTAAGACACTTATGTCCCCAGAGCTCCCTCCGCTATCTGCTTTGCTAGCACCTTCTCCAGCCTCTAATCCTAATAAAGGGGCCAAAACAGGTTCTCTGACTAAGCTAAAAAATCAGGTTCTTCGCTGTTCTGCTGCTTACTGCGCTAGCGAGAAAGCTCGGAGCAGCTGTCAGATATTTATGCAAGCCCTTTTCCTCTTCTATTTTAAGTTCAGTTTTGATCAAAAAAGAGGATGGGGGAGAGAAGGGAAAAAAAAAAAAAAAAAGGAATCAGCTTGGAAGCCACAATACATTATTCAGAGCTCCCTGCTTCTTTTTCCTGCTCGCTGGCGGGAGGTGTGAGCGGCAGGGACAACGCTGCTCGCGCCGTACCTGCTGGAGGAGGTGGCAGGCAAGGGGCTGGAGATGCTGACTTGTTTCTTGACACTACCCAAAGTGTGCTGCTGAGTTCATCTGCGTCTCCCCTGGAGGCCAACCCGCAGCGAACTTCAGCCAGACAATACACGCGACTCCTCGCAGCCCTACTCGCTCAGCAACGTGCAGGGTTTAACATCCAAAGCAGCAGATGGGGAGGAGAGCACGCGCCGCGGAGGGCGGCAGGCAGAGCAGGGTTGGGAACAAACTGTTCGAGGCCTGTTGCTGCTCGGATTTAACCTCCTGGCTGAACTGGAAGTCATGCAACGCTCCGGATGCTGCTGGGGTTTTGCATGGCGAGCGGGACTTGGTAGGCAAAGCAGCCCAGCTCATCTCCATACGGGGTTGGGAGCAAAGAGGAGGATGGTGCTGCCTTGCCCTCCAGTTAGCACAACGAGAATTAAGTGATAAAGCTCCCAAGGGCAATGAAACGCAGTCATTGTGCTTGAATTCTTGGTTGGTGAGGGTATGGGGGATGTCTCTCCTTCCAAGACCATCGCTGAGCTGGGTGTTTCTACCAGGAGCCCTACAAGGAGCACAAGGGATGTGGAACCTCAGGGAAGATAAGGAAAACTCTCCTGGCCTCCACCTGGGACCAGGACGAGGAGCATCCAGGAGTCTGAGCTTCGACTAGCCCCAGATCCAGGAGGCACAGTGATTCCAAGGGACCTCTGCAGCCCTGAGCTTGCATCGGCTGCAAGTCAGCCTCTGGCACGGGCTCCAGAGCCGTGATCCCCATGGGAGCTTTCCCATTTGCTCCTATATGTTTTGAATTACGCTCTACTCACTCAGCTCCTCTTATTTAACAAGACACTGTGTTATTTAGGGCTTGGCAATTAATAGTTTTTCCATGAGAATAATTTTTCTAGCTTCTGAAAATCACGGGGAAAGAATGATTCCCATGTTAAATGTTCTTGTCAGTAGAGTAACCAGAATGTTTAATATACTAACTTTAGGATCTGTAACTTGTTACGGTAATAAAAAGAAAAAATACAAAATGACACTCTTGCAAAACAAATTCCAGTAACTATTGGCTAGAAAAGTTTCAAGAGACTTTCTCAAGAGTAAAGTGAGAATGCTGCCATGTCATTCCCTTTATTTCTTTTTTTTTTAAAAAAAAAAAAAAGCTGTTGTGCAAATTGAAACGTATATTGCTGGCAGATTCCTGCCTGCCTTATTTCACACCTAGTGCTGAGGACACCCTGCGAGAGGCTGAGCAGGGAATGCTCTTGCCTGCCTGTAAGCAGGGGAAAGATCTTCACAAGGATCCTTCCGCAGCACACACGAGAGAAAGAAGAAGAAAAAAAAAAAAAAAAAAAAGCAAATTCATGATTCATGAAGGCTCTGGCCATAGATCTTGCAAAGAAATGCTTGGCAGCTTTAGAGAATAGCTGGGTTTATTTTAACCTTTAAGAATGACACCAATTTCACAGCTGTTAATGCTATGTGGCTCCTACGCTTTCCAATGCAAATTGCACATGAAGGGCTAATGCATTTTGATGAAGGGGGGGGGGGGGGGGGAGGCAGAATCTCCATATTAATGTGCCGATATCTTTGTTCTGAAGTGTTTAATTTTATGCTTTAATGAGAGATCCTCTTTCTGGTTAAGGCAAGCCTTTGCAAGAAGCTATTTGGATATTTGCTGGTGTCATCAGGCTCTGGAGCAGGGGGAGGGAAATACTGGCGGCGAGGCTGGGGGGTTGACTCCGTGGCAGGCTGGGAGTCCCATGGAGAGCATCCCCAAATTAAGGTCTTGCCCAGAGCCCCTCACTATCAAAATTGGGATTAACACTTGCTGCGGTCAAAAGAACTTTGGGTTTTGGCTCACCCTCCTGCTGAGCTGCTGGCTGCGGGGGGAAGTAGACGTGATGGGTGTCTGAGCACTCCAAAATTTGGGGTTTTCCCCCCTCCCTTCCACTGTGCCAGCATCTCTTGAGCTCTGGTTGCTCTCGCTTGAGGTGAGCAGCTCTGCTGCTGTGTGCAAAACCTGGCTCTCCGTCCCCATTTGCATCCTCCAAACCCCATTACTCATCTGCATGAGGTGGGGTAACCTGCCAAAGCGTATCGCCACGTGTAAATGCAACTTCCTCGCCTCCGTGGGCCACGTCCCACTTCTGTAACTCCTCTTGGGTAGCTTTAGGGCTTGGACCGGGACTAGCACATCTACCTGCTGGCTGGGAGGATTAAAATAACCCTGGCTCTGAGTTGCAGGTACAAATCCAGTCCAAGCCGGTGATAATCGGTGGTTGGTTAGAGCGGAGTAAAGCTGTCAGCCTGCCACAGCAAAGCCTTCAAAGGGCTGGTTTTACCTTCCACAGAGGGTTTTTTTTTTCACCGAGAAGACCGGGGCAAGGCACCACAAATTGAGTGCTGAAAGTTCTTTATGTCTCCGGTACGTGATGCACATTTGGGCTTAATCAAAATCCCATTGAAGCAGGCAGTCAGGATTTAGAGCACGGGATTACAAGTAATGCCGGGTTATTATTAATAATCGCTTTTCGTCATGCGTTGCATTTACAAGATACGGAACAAGCCGAGCAGAAATACACTAAAATACTTAATGCTTTTATTAAAAAAAAAAAAAAAAAATCAAATTGTGCAAAGTGAATAAATCATGTAGTGCAGTAACATGAGCAGACCTTTAACTTGGTCTCATTTATGTCTGCAATTAACTCGAAGGCAGCAGAAGACAATAGCTGCAGCCTTGTGTTGGGCATTAAACAATCGCACCTTAAACAAACAGCGGTCACGACACAATTAAGCCTATCCTGACTTTTTGCATATAAACCGGAGGTATTAAATCCCTTTGTTTAATAGGAAAATTTTGAGCAAGTTTTTTTTTTTTTTTTTGTTCTTCCCATTGCCAGGTTTGTGGAGCGAAGGCCAAAGCCTGGAGACGGCTCCAAGTGGCTTTGTTGGGGCAGACACCCAGGTAACTCAAATTGGATCCTGCCTCTTGGAACAAGTTCTGACATCACTTACTCCGGTGCAGCCGGGGTTATTCATTTGGGCTAAGCAAATTAAAAGGTTCTGCTTAGCCTCTCCCTTGCTTTGCTTTTATACTGTCAGTGTAATTGAAGCTACTCCTGGTTTATAACCCCACGCCGGGGAATATCGCATCCAGACAGCGTGTGGTGACGCATCGGAATAATGGCGAATATTGAATTCGGCGGTTATACTAATGTGCACCTGCCGAGGAGCTGGTCCAGCGGGATGTGCACGGGTGGCTGGCGAGCCGTCAAGGCCTCGAGACGGCACGGGTTTCATCCTCGCAAGGCGCTCGGTACATCCCATGCGGTTCGGCGCTCTGCCCCGTGTGCCGGCCGCGGTCTCGTCTCCACACGAAGCTCCAAATCGCGGCTCCCTGCATCCAGCCCTGGTGCTCCTCGGCCGAGCCAGCTGCAGCGAGCCGCGAGGAAAGGGTGGGGTGGCTGCGTACGTGTGTGCCAAAGTGTCGGCAAGCCTTTGGCGGGGAGGAGCAGACGTGCGGGGACGACGCGGCGGAGCGTGGCTAACACCCGAGGTGACGCCGTCGCTCACGTCCCTCCGGAGCGCAGCGGATGGAGGGGGTCCCGTGCCGGGGACAAGGGGGGGGGACAGGGGTTGGGTTACACAATGGCAAACAGGGGGGGCCCTGCCCTGCCAGCAGCTTCCAGGCAGGGAGCAGCTGAGCGCGGAGAGGGAGGGTTATTGACTTTGGGTTCCCCTCCTTTATTTCCCTGCTTCACTTCCTCCTCTCTCCCCCCCTCTATTTCTTCGCGAGGTTGGGCGAAAATCTTAACACCTTGGGAATAGGCTCGCAGAGGCACAATGGTGTGTGCTGTTTGGTTTAATAGGAGCCCTTGAATGGAAACAGTGAGAAGAGGCTGGTTCACTCAGGGCTAGCAGTGCCTTTTTTTCTTTTAGTCTTTTTTTTTTTTTTTCCCTTTACATGTATCAGCCAGAAAACAAAGGTTTGGGACAGAAACCCTTCTACTTCAGGGCAGCATTTAACCTGACGAGGAGGCTAAGGAGAAAATCCCTCCAGCAGGTTACGCTGAGCCTTTAGCAATGAATAGTAGGACCTGCTTTTATTTTATTTTATTTTATTTTATTTTATTTTATTTTATTTTATTTTATTTTATTTTATTTTATTTTATTTTATTTTATTTTTTTTTTTTAATCTGGGGGCTTTTTTTCTCTCCTGGTGATATCTCACGGGTCCAGGCCAGCTATAACTGAGAACAGGAGGAATGAAGATTTTTAGGGAACATCTTATTCCATAGTGGGTATTCTTCTTGTGCCCCTAGACCTTCTAGCAAGAGTCCTGGAGATGTGACCCTGGAGTAGGAAAACCATCAGTATTTGAGGAGTTTTAGGACTCCTGGGCTGGTTGTTTCTTCTTCCCTTAAAAGCCTGAGTGCAAGAGAGAAGCCAAGCCCCTCTGTCATCACACAGTGAGAGCAGAATGGGAGTTATAGGGGGATTTTTCAGTACTTGTTGCCTTCAATATACAAAATAGCTAATGCAAATACACTCCGGTACAAAAGGACACAAATACCTCGCCTGTAAATGTGCTGGTACAAGTCCGCCGCCAAATTTGACAGCAGCTCCGTGTGGGTTCTCTGCCCTCAAATTCATTTTCCAAATTTCTCAAAGCAGTAATAAAGCTGCTGCCTTCCCGGGGGCTTTGTGGAGACTTGATAACGCTTTTTCTGATACTGTAATGTTTGCACGTGTCCTGAGCCAGTGTATCACACTGCGGGGTAGTGCCTGTTCCCATTACCAACCTGAGCCTCATCTTACAGTTAATCTTCTTTTATTGCAGTTCACAATCAGAACCGGTTGCTTTAAAAAAAAACCTACAGCAGGTACAAACACTCCAGCTACCATGCATGGCCCTAATAGAGTCAATCAGCCCCGGATTAATGCTAGGAGGAAGAACAGAAAATGTGCTGGAAGGATTTTGGTATCTATAGGAACTACTTGCTACCTTCTAATTTTTCCTTGCACTTGGACTCAGATCAGGATGTATACGTGCTCAGAGGGCCAGGACAACCTGTTTTGTTTTGCAAACTATTTCGGTTCAGATTGAAGCATTCAGAAAGACAAGTAGGAATGTTCACCTTGGGGGGGAAGGGGTGGAGGATTTGGGCTTTGAGTTTGAAATTCAATTTTGTGGAAAATGCAATGCTTCCACTCCAAACAGGACTTAGATAGAATGGTGATTCATCCCCCATTGAAGTCAATGCCAGAGTTGCTTTTGATTTAATCAGAATCAAACCCTATGGGATTATTCTCACTTGCAAACTGGACTGGTCCTATTAAGTAGAGAAACCACAGTGCTTTTGCAGGGCTGTTTTTTTTTTTTTTTTTCTTCTTCTTTTTTTTTTTTTATTTAATTAAATTGGCTCAGTGTCACAAAACTGAGACGAAACCCGAAACCCTTCTGTTTCAGTGCTTTTTGAGTGTTCTTGGAACATCTGGCACAGCTGTTATTTTGACCCCAAGGCAGGAGTACAACCTCGCTCCTGCTCCTATTCCAATTGAAGCTGACACCAAATATGCCAACACGGACAGGGCTGCACAGCCCAAACCGAGCTGTCAGCTCCCTCTCAGAAGAAATCACAGCCCAGGGATGGGGCAAGAAACCAGAGCAGTCCCGTTGTCACGGTCAGAGCTGTCAAACCTAGGCAAAAAAAAGGACAGGAACGAGGTAAAGCAGCGGGCACTGCTTCTGGAGCCCTGCTAAGGAAGAGGCTACTTCTGTTTTTCTTTAAATTGCTTCCTTATTGACTTTTAAAATTAGCCACCCATAAAGCTGAATGAATGCCCACGAGATGAGGGTTTTTTTTGCGCTTCCACTTAATGCAGATTTGTAGAATCGGCTCATCCGAGCCGAACACAACTTGTGTCCACGGATGTATTTATGAATCTGCTCGGGCTGCGTTTCCTTGCCTGGCACCACAGAGATGAGAATCTTTTTTTTCTCCAACAGAAAAGATCGTGGGGATGGCTGAGTGAGAACCAAGCACACTCAAGATGCAGAAGAAGCCATCTCATCCCCGATCAGTAATATTTGATACCTAAATCCCTTGACTTATCCTAAGCTGCAGGAATTTGTAACTTTTTTTTTGTCTGTAAATCTTCTTCCTCCGTGCACCTTCCCAATTTCATTTCAGCCCTAAGCCTTAATACCACCGCTTATACTTTCATCCCTTAAATACTCAGAGCCTTAAATTGTCTCTGCTATACAGGATAATCAGTTCTGTAGTGTGTTAATCCTCATTATGTGCCTATTAAAATGAGGACTAAATCAGGCATTAGGGTGCCTCCTCCCGTTATGAAATCTAAAAAAAAAAAAACAGAATTGAGCTGGAGGGGGGGAGAGGAAAACCACCAAACACCTAAAAATTCTTCCTCGAGCTTCACTCCGGAGCAGTAAGAGCAAGCCTGTGCTGAGGTCGGAGGTACGAACGCGTGATTTTATTACCATAATTGTGCAAGAGAGGGGAAGGCGAGGAATGCTGCGCGCGAGGAAGAAGGGTTTGGGGTATTTGCATGTGCCTACGTGAGGAGCAGTGTGTATGTGTGCGGGTTTGGGGCCGAGCACACGCTCTGGCAGGCGCTGGGTGATGCCTGCTGCCGGCACGCAGGCGGGGATGTCCTTTGGGGGCTGCGCTCAGGTGCGGGGCAGCGAGGCTGCAGCGAGCCCCCATGGGATGCACCGCCTGGAAAAACCCCTGCCAAGCAGCCGTAACCCCGGGATCACCGCTAACCAGATGGGAAAATAGCCTTTCTTAAAAGGGCAGGTGATTTTATTTTTTTATTATTATTATTATTATTATCATTTTGGGAGGGGGGAAAGATTTAGGACTGCCCTGTCATTTCCTTGAGCTCAATTAACCGTAGGAAGTTCCCCCCCCCCCCTCCTCCTCCTCCTCTTTCCCTTTCCCACCGCCTCGCCGACGATTAACTTTTGGGCGATTGTTGTTTGGCAGGTACTTTTAATTGGCTGGAAAATATTCTTCCTGTGAAGTTGCAGTTTTCTGGGGCTTGAATGAGTCCAGTCTGCCATTGGCTCTGCCCAACGCCTCGCGATTGGCTCGGCAGCCCGCGGGGGACCGATAAGGGCGGCTATAAAAGCTATAAAAGCCCTCGGCGCTGCTCCTGGTCCCCAGCGAGCAGGAGCCAGAGGGGCCAAGCAGAGCGGGCGGTGGTCCCCAAGCGGGCGTACTCCTCTCGCTCTCCTTGGCAGCATATCCAGCTCCACGTCTTTGCTCAAGCCGAAGTGGAAGAGGAGACGCGCACGCACGCACACACACACACACACACATAGACCAAAAAAAAAAAAAGCCAAAAAACCACACTTAGCGGAAACTTGTCAGAGAATGCTCCTAAAGTCTGGCTTGCTGCTGCTGCTGGTGATCAGTGCGTCCGCATCCTACGAAGCTGAGCAGAATGACTCTGTGAGCCCCAGGAAACCCAGGGTTGCAGCCCAGAACTCAGGTAACAGCCGGCAAAGAGGGCTCTGAGCCTCAGCCCCGATGTGTGCAACTGTCTCAGATATCTCTGCTGCTCATTTTTCCTTTTTCCTCCCCCCTCCCTCCTCCTTTTTTTTTTTTTTTTCTTCCCTTTTTTTTTTTTCTTCCTTTTTTTTTTTTTTCTTCCTTTTTTTTCTCTTATAAACTTAATGCCTGGTAGGAGCAAGTATTAATTTCAGGGACTGGTTCAGGAGGATATTGGTGCATAGCCAGAGAAGAAAGCTTCTTCTTTCAGCAGCTGGGTCAAGGAACCGGTGTGTGATCTGCTTGCAGGATGTAATCCATTCTCCCTCCTCCTCCCCCATCTCCTAAATGAGTTCCATGTACTTTTCCCCCCTCCTGCTTGCATGTATCTCTCTCTTCTCCCATGGCAATTATACTTTGGTGTTAAATTCCTTGCTTTTTAGGAAGTTGATAAAATCCGTGGAAATTTGACTGAACCATTGTTCTGCCAAACATCTGCCTATTCAAAGAAGGGGAGAGAGATACGCGACTTTGAAGAATGCAGTAACCTAGAAACTGTCCACTGCTAGCATTTATTTTCAAAAACTGATTGCTATCAGTTAGATGGTACCATAAAAATGCGTTTGTGACATTTAGCAAACTTGCTTTTACAATAGATAAAAAAATTGCTGGCAAGTCAGCACTGGATGTCTCTACTTTGTGCACTATAGATGCTCAGATAAGTTGCACACATTGTCTTGAACAATGGGAATTAAAAATCTGTCTTCTAGTATACTGAAAAGATATTAGGTCTCTAATTTGGAGCTCATTAACAGATGTCTTATTTTAGATCTGCAAGGCTCTGCAGCATTATACTAGGGTGTTTGCTCAATTTCCTTTTGTATTTGGTTGCTATAGAAACATAGGGTCTCACTATTGCACTGTGCCTAAAACAATAAAAGCTTAATGCATACTAAGTCTGCTGAAAGCAAAGTTATAATTTGAACCTGTGGAAACATAATTATGGGAATGACTTGTGTGACGGTGAGGTTGTGAACTGGGGAGAGGATGATCTTACCAAATATTTCTCCCTTTAGGCATGTAAGGAAGAGCGGAGCACAAGGAGGGGTTAATTGGGTGATTTTTTTTTAATTTTCTTCTCCGGAAAGATCCTAGTTATGAGATCCGTCTTTAGGCTACAACTTAGTTCTTAATAAGGTGTGCTCTCTTGCACTGAATGCAAATCCTCACTTTTCCTACACCTAGGATCTTGATGGGAGACACCAGGTTAGCATTTCTTCCTAAAGAATGTCTGGTAACATGAGCTGCAAAAGTAATGAATATGCCTTGCACAGACACATAAGGGGACAGATGTTCGGCTTACCAAAAAAGGTTAATCCCCACTAACTTCAGGGCAACCGTGTGGCAATACTGCTGATTCATTGTTAAAATGCACACTATCTGCACGAAAAGAGATGGGATGACATGGATACCCTCCTGTTCAGACCAACGACTGCCTCAAAGGTGTTAATTATGCATGGTCATCTCCATTACCTTAACTTTCTCTGCCCAAATGTCCCTTCTCTTTGGGAATTTTTTGACCTTTCTTGGCTATGCTTGCAAATTGCTGGGTACCACGCTGGTATTTAGCACCAAATTCCTCGTTCAGGTCCTTTGCAGTACTGACAATTAACACGCAAACTAAGATCTTATTCCTAGACACTTTACGCTTTTTGGAACACCGCAAATATTTCCAATGACAGCAAAAGCAGCGCTTCCATGCTGCAAGACCCAATGTCATGCCAGCTTGCTGGTAACCACCATCACTTCAGTTTCATTTCCAAATGTGTTTTACGAGCCAGATGCTGCCGAGCTACCCTCACCTCCCTTCTGAGACCTCAGGGACAACCTCGCTGCTCGTTATTCCTCATGGGTCCATCCTCACTGCTTCTGCCTTCTCTAGAGGAGCTGTAGATGCACACGGTCGGGATTAGGTTGGGATGGACCTCTGGGTCTCCATCTAGCCAAAGACTATCAGGCATCACATTTCTTTTAGTCTCCGTAGCTGATGGGAGGTGTTGGTAGCTGCATTTTCCATTCCTCGATTTCCCACTGATGTGCTGGTGCATGATTTAGGTTCCTAGCTCACCTTGGCCATGCCTTTTGCTCTTCGATCCCTCTCCCTCCAGCCCCGAGGAGCAGTAGGGCTGCTGCTAAGCGTGACTTGGCTTTCTGATGGAGAAAGGCTTCATCAGCCAGGCGTCGGGGAGCGATGCATGCGTAACCTTGTGCCTGTGCCTCTCTCTGCAGCCGAGGTGGTTCGCTGCCTGAACAGTGCCCTCCAGGTGGGCTGCGGCGCCTTCGCCTGCCTGGAGAACTCCACGTGCGACACGGATGGCATGTACGACATCTGCAAGTCCTTCCTGTACAGTGCTGCTAAATTTGACACTCAGGTACGGGCGCGAGTATAAGGGGAACGGGAATAATCGTTAGAGCTCCCTTGCCGTGCCCTGGTTCAGCAAAGTGCTTTTACAAGTCCTGCGGCACCAAAGCACGTGCGTAAAGGCTTTGCTGAATGGACGCCTTAATTTCTCTGTCCTCACAGAGCTGGGCTCAGTGCAGGCTTAACCCTTCCTTTCTTACAGCCCTTCCTGCTGCCTGGCCACTCCTCTGAGCCACGATTTTGGGTTTTGGCCACAAACGCATCCTTCAGGGCTATTTTCTGCACTACATTTTCCACATACTGGATGCTATGTGTGAGGACTTGGCAGGGAGCGTTCTGTGGGGCGGAGAGCTAAGTTTCCTCTTCAGGAGGAAATATAAACGTTCTTCTAACAAAGTAAGTCTTCTGACTGTGTGACCTGGCACAGGGCTGGGATTTGAATTGGAAGTCTTTGGGCCTGGGAATGTGCGGCCAGATCAGCCTCTCTGGAGCTGCAGGCACTCACAGCAGGGTAAATAGGATAATATCAGCGGACTGCGGCTCTGCCAAAGGCCCTTTTCCTTCGTACTTTCTTCCCCAAATGTGCAGACACCTTATTCCCTGCATGCTTGATCCCAAAGACAAACTTTAAAGCTCTTAGAGCATCTTAAGCTCTGGCGAGCCAGATGTGTTAAACCCCTGGTATGCAGCGAGCGGTCCAGCCGCCTCGCAGAGGGCAGGATTGGCCCATCTCTGGTGCTGGCCCTCCTAGGGCTGCTCACACGAAGGCTTCCTGTGCTTAAATCTTTTGGGAACAAGAGCTGGCTGTTCTCAATGAACCTCATGCATCCCAACTGAAGCTGCTGTATTTAGGGTCCAATTCCCCGCCGTGCTCCATAAGGGACCTCCAGGAGGTCTGTAATTGCAGCAAGGGTAATTAATAGCAGCCAGCCACGGTGGAGTTATCTGTTATTACATCCCTTTCTATGAAATTTGTTGCAGTTTAAGGTTTCTCTCCTGTTTCCAGGGAAAAGCTTTTGTGAAAGAAAGCTTGAAATGCATCGCAAATGGGGTCACGTCCAAGGTGTTCCTCGCCATCCGGAGGTGCTCCACGTTCCAAAGAATGATCTCCGAAGTGCAAGAGGAGTGCTACAGCAAACTGGACATGTGCGGCATCGCAAAACGAAATCCTGAAGCAATCACGGAGGTCGTCCAGCTTCCAAATCAGTTCTCAAACCGGTACGTGGAGCTTTCCTCAGCTGAAACGCATCAAATGCACAAATGTGAAGCATAGGGAAGGAAACGAGAGGAACCGAGTTGACTAACTTCTTACAGGTCCTCATACAGCTTAGCCTAAGTAATCCTTTCTGCCTTTTCAAATCCTTGTTAAGTTTTACCAGCATTCTTCTGATTCTCTTTTTGGTAAATACACTTATAAACATCTCCAGGGGAGAATCGTAAAATCAACTGGACATACATCACTTCAAAGCCTGGAGATGGTTGAAATGTTAGTTCTTGGAGTTTGAAGGCAGCGTAATGGTAAACAGAGCTTTTAAATACCAAGCCAGTTTGATTATATTGCCATATTGACCACTTAGGAGCTTCTCAACCTACTGCAGCTTCGTTCTCGTCTTCAGATTGGGGCCATCTTCTTGGGGTTTATGGCAAATGAGTGAGCTCTTGCCCTCAGAATTATTGAGGTAAAACAAAGAATTAAAAGGCTGAAAAGGAACCAGTGGATGGGCTCCTCTATAACCTTATTCTGCCATGATCCAGTCGATCATATTTATAGGGATAGTTCAGTGTTCTTCATGGCCTCTTTCAGGGTTGTTTTCACCCCTGTTCCTTCTTGATAGCAAAGGCTGCCTGCAGAAATGGGCACGTCACGCTGCTCCCTGGTGTTTTATCTGAGCACAGAACTGCCCTGTCCCCATCCTCCAAGGACAAGGGACAGAGAGAGGCTTCAGGGAGCTGCTGCAGTCTGCGCAGTCACGCTGCAAGGACAGGGATTTCTTCTTCTAAATCCTGGAACAATCAGTGCTGAGTCTTGTGATTGGGATAAAAGGGATCTTTTTGAACACTTTGAGTAAATACGCTCTAGAATCTGAGTGCAAACAGACCGAGCTGCAATTTAACATGTTGGCTGGCTGCGCTGAAGGCTGGAGCTCCTCTGGGGTGGCTGTTGGACCTAATGGAAAGCATCTTAATCCTACAGACCTATCCTACCCCAGGTAGGCCAGTGCTATAGAGATGCTGCACCTCCGACCAGCATAATTTCATTACAAAACCTCTCTTGTAGACTATTACATCCAGAAAATTATACTTGGAGGAAGGCAAATCCTGTAGACGAGGAGGGAATTAGTATGGAACTGAACTCTCCATCGAGTCAGGAGGTCAAATGTGGTTACTTCTCCCTCTGTCTTTCCCTTCTGCCCCCGAGCGATGCTGGGAGAGGATTGCTGGGTGTTTCCAGGCTGAAAGAGCAGCTGGGGTTCACGGCATGGGATGAACCAGCCCTTGGCAGGGCTGCAGGGGCGTTGGGGCGAACGTGTTTGGACAGCAGAGCCAGGAGGGCGCAGCGGGAGCTGCGGCGATGTCGCACGTGTTCGGGACGTTCCTCTCCGGAGGATCGAGCCCGAGCCAGAGCCGCTCTCTCCCGAGGCACAGGGAACTCCTCCCCCACAGCCGCCAACCCGCCTTGAAGCCAAAGGATATTATGACATGTTGAGTAACAAAAGCAGCAGGATTTCCCAGCTAATAGTTTACATTAAGGGCTCCTAAAGCATCCTGCTTTCCCAGCCCCTGTCCCAACATAGCCACAGAATAAGAATGTGCCACTTGGCCTGGGACACCGAGGGGAAGTAGTTAAAGGTCATAGCATCTTCCTGTGATTTAATCTCATGGCAGGAGCAGAGGAAAGCCTTGCTGCCTTTGCTCTCAGTCTGGCTACTGCAAGGCGTTATCGAGCCGTGAGGTTGAAGCTATGAAAGGCACCGGGCTCTGTTTTACAAAGGAGGTGCACAGAGGACGGTGGATGGGATCTTTTCCTTGTGTCCTACCAGCCCGGGACTGGTTTAAACTGGGAGCGCGGTTTGCACAGATGTATTCACCATCTGTGCGTGCCTCTGACCTTAACGCTGCCGTGCTCCCGTGTGCCAAAGCCTGGTCCTTTTGTACTTCGAGTGCAGCAGAAACTTTTAACCTCACCTGACCTCCCCTGCCTGCTCCAAAGGCCGGAGCTGCGAGGTAGGAAAGGAGTTTGAATGCGAAGTCTCATTTCCCTCTTCCTTCCCCTCCTCCTCCTGCAGGTTATTCTCTTCTCTGCTCCCGTGGAAAAATGTCAGGGTGACCTTAAAGGCTTAAAATAAGCTCCCTGTTGTCCTGTCAGGCAGAAGTAGCCTGGCAAATATGGGACGGCCCCCCCTCTTTTCCCAACTTTCTCTCCTTAGGGAGATGGTCGCTTGTGCGGTGAGCTCCGTGCACGTGGGGCAGGGCAGGTCCTGCCTTGGCCCTGTGGAGGCTCAAGCAGGGCTGAGGAAAAAGATCAGCACGATTTCCTGGCTCCTTTCTGGAGCAAAGAGCCTGCGCTTGAGGCTGCTGGAAGGCAAAACTACAGCAACAGGCAGGGAATAGGGGAGAGCATAACGTGCTTGCTGGTGGTTTTGGGCATGGAAGGGACAGTTGTCCTAATGATTTGTCCCCAGGGAGCACACACATCTGTCTGAGCCTGCTTTTCCCTCCTCCAGCCCTTTGCTACAGGAGGGGAAGGGAGAGGAAGGGCAGGGGATGGAGCCAGAGCTCCTCAGGGGTCCTGGGAAGCACAGGGAGGGATTCGTTTATGGCAAGGGTCCTCCTGGCCCCAACCAGTGCTTTGCTTAGTTCATCACCCTGGCTGATGATGGGCACTGTCTGTTGGAAAGATGTGGTTATTTTTCTTCCTAAAGCTCTAGAAACAGGGGTGTTAGCAGAGTAAAACGCACACATAAGCCAGTTACATCGATTTAGCTCCTCTCTCTCTTCTATTTCCCAATCCACTGGTGTTACACCAACACAGCTTGGCATTGCAGCCTTAGCTTGCAGAGCTGGAGCAGCTCTCATTTAGGATCCCTGTGCTAGAAGTGTGGCCAGTGGTATTCCTTCCATACCTCATGGACACATCTCTGGAGCAGGGCATTTGTTAGATGCAGTGAGGATACAGAGGTTGAACACTGACAAATTGATGTTAAAAAAGGTTTTGTGGCACTAAGGGACATGCTTTAGGGATGGGATTCAATAGGTCAGGTTGATGGCTGAAATTAAGGTGATAGAATCATTAGGGTTGGAAAAGACCTCCAAGATCACACTAACCTAGATGATTTTATGATTCTAGGACTTTAAATTTGAACTTGAAATCCTATGGCTGTAGGATTTAAAATTATTTTTAAATTTGGATCTCGTAGTTTTATTGCTCGGGCTGGTCGCCTGGCTTCGGATCAGCTCTTACCTTATTTCTTTGGTCATGCTGGGAGCTGCCTTTGGGTAACAGACCCCAACTCTCCCGCAGGTATTACAACAAGCTGGTGAGGAGCTTGCTGGAGTGCGACGAGGAGACGGTCAGCACCATCAAGGACAGCTTGATGGAGAAGATCGGGCCCAACATGGCCAGCCTCTTCCACCTGCTGCAGACGGACCACTGCGCCCAGGGCCACCCGCGCACGGACTTCGCCCGGAGACGCATCAGCGAGCCGCAGAAGCTAAAACTCTACTTCAGGAACCTCCGAGGTGAGGGGTCCAGCCCGGCCCACGCGAAGCGCAGCTCCGCCGAAAGCGCGTAACGCCGCGGGGAGCGCGCGCGGGTGTGTAAGGGATGCTAAGCACTACCAAAGCTGAAGTCTCTCTTCTAGAGGAGTTAATGCACCCCAAAACCAAGTGTACTGTAGCTAGTTTTAATAACAACTAGGAACTGGTTTTAGATTTAGTCATGGATATTTTCTATTCCTCTCGAACAAACTTTTGCATGGGTCTGTGTTCAGTGTCTCAGCTTTCCCGCCGTCAAAACGTCTCCATCTCTTTTCTTTCCCCCACAAAAAAAAAAAAAAAAAAAGATATCCCAAATGATCTTAGTCTTAAATAGCACCATAGAGTAGTCAGGCCTTCAGACGCCGATCTCTAAATGTACTGTAGCGCTAACACCGTTGAAGTCTGAAGCTTTGGCACCAAGGAGAATAGCTGATCCTCGCTTGTAGGAAGCTGGTAGGCGACAATAGATGCACTAACAACTCTTGCACATCCTAAAGATGTCAGTGGAATTCGTGTTATGAATCTGTGCTGGCCATGGACGAATATGAATGTCATATTCCTGGTCTCTTAGTGTCATGCAGTCCTAATCCTTCCAATCCAGCTCTGTTAACCTGTTGATTAACCAAACTCGCTAGCTGTGGGTGATCCTCGTTACCAGGACCTGGCACCTCAGTGCAAAATGAGCTAAAACGCCCCCCCCCCCCGACACACAGCAAATCAGGAAAGGAACATTTTGTACTACGGAAATGATTAAAAGTGGTGCCAGTCTATGGTTAAAGCTAGTCAGAAGGTTACATAATCTTGCATTGTATTTAAAAGCTAACATCTATGTACTGTATTTAACTATCTAAAGCTTTAAAAGAAATCTAACAAAAACAAACCCTGTCTTAAGACAAGAGTATTAAAGGTCTTGCTCTAACTGTGGTATAAATAGTTTTAAAATCTGTCATGTACTGTACATAAATTCCATGAGAGTCTGCTTTAAAGGAGCAGAATATAATAACTTTATTGCATAAACTTAGTTTTGTAAGTTAGCTATTTTTCTTTCCTGGAAACAGTATCTCTGTCATATTCAAGAGTTCACTTTCTACTCTGTGGCCTTTTTATAACGGAAGAGAGACAAAGATTAGAACAGGAACAATTAAGACATGGCCAGGAACAAACCTCTCTTCTTAGGTGAAATGAAAAAAAAAAAAAAAAGCAAAATGGAAATAAAATAAATGAGTTCAGACTGGCCAGTCCTGCTGTGAGACCGTAGCTGTACCCAGGGCATGAGCGCTGCCGGAGAGCTGCTTGGGGAAGCAGGTGGCTGATGATGCTGCTTTGGGATCTCAGAGCTGCCACGGGGGAAAACATCCCTTAGGAAGGGGACTTGTGGGGAAAGGCAGGGGAAAAAAAAAATCCTTAAATTCCCTTAAGCTTCAGCATTAAACAATGTGCCTGCCTTTAAGAGGACACACGCATTAAGGCTCTCGGCTCTGCCTTTCCTCCCATCCATCTCTTCTGCAGCCTCTGCGAACAGGACCGCCGGTCCCACAGCAGTAGCTGGGGGCCTCCCCCAAACGCCGCTCTCTGCACAGTAGCCTGGCCGGGCTTCGGCGAGCCAAAAAAAAGCCACATTGTGGCACGAGATCAACAAGGCCAGTTCCACGCTCCAAATCTATCCCGCTAGAGTCCGTCTGCGGAGTGGATGACTCTTGCTCAACTAGTTAGAGAGCTAATAAAGGAGGTATCTATTTTTCTTTTCAAAATCTAAAGCAATATAACTTCTTTTTTCTTTTTTTTTTTAAACCACAAAGCCTTTAAACAATAACTTGCTGCTAATATATTGAAACCAGATGCAGTGGCAGCATTTCTGATATTGCTGTCTTCATTAAATGTAGCCCAAAAGTGCTGTCAGAAAATTGTAAGCAGCAAAAAATGTTGCTGACGGTAGAGGGTTGGGTTTTTTTTTTTTGTTTTGTTTCGTTTTTGAATACTCTGAATCGTGCAGTCCAGGGCAAACAAGATGCAATATTGCTCGCTCTTAAATCACAGTCAGGTATGTAGAATCCAATGCGGTAAAGTTTTGCAAGGTGAAAACCCAAGGCCCCTTGAATATCCTGACCCTGAAGGTTGGATTTTTGCTTGGGAACCGATCCCGGAGCCGTGCACGTGCTGCTCTGCGCCCTGCAGCATCGCGCCTTGCGCGGCGCCCGTGGGAGAGGGGGTTACAAATTTTGGCAATCTGCTGGGTGTTGTGCATCACGTGCATTTGGCTATTTGGGAAAACGGTTACCAAAAGGTCTTTACGTGGCTTGAGCACCCAAGCAGCCACCTGGATGGCTCTGGGCTGTGCAAAGCAGCTCCAATTTTGGGTGCCACACGTCCCCATGGGCTCGCACCAGCAGGGCGCACCGAGGACTTGTAGGAGCCCCGACTTCCCACAGAGGTGCTCCTATTAGCACGTGGCTTCCCCATTGCTCTGGGCATCACTGCTGTGAAAACCCACAGAAGCTTTACAAAGTTGAGTTGAGGCTGGGGAGAAAAGCTAGGCCCTGACTTTTTGAGTTCTCATATTTTATTTTATTTTTTCTGTCGGAATTTAAGCTTGTTTTCCCCTTAGCATGGGTAGGAAGATGACAGAAAATGACTCCCCTGGTTCAATTTGCTCTGCTAGCACAGGTAAAAGTCCTCTGTGCAAACCAAATTATTGCCTCCCTGCACTGGTGCAGCTCCTGGGGACTCCCCAGATGCCCGGTGTTGGAGAGCCCATGAGATTTTTGAGCTGCTTAAGGCATCCCTTTGGTCCCTAGGCTAAATTAG
Organism: Anas acuta; assembly: GCF_963932015.1. Taxonomy (NCBI): domain Eukaryota; kingdom Metazoa; phylum Chordata; class Aves; order Anseriformes; family Anatidae; genus Anas; species Anas acuta. The sequence goes on along the minus strand of NC_089005.1, from coordinate 2,254,959 downwards.
GAAGGGAGCTGCAAGCACAGAGCCATAAAATCAAAGGGTCTGGGGTTCACCTTGCTGAACTTTTGCCTTCTAGCCTAAGCTGGTCATTTAAAGCTCTCCCTTAGCAGTGGAAGGGGGACGTGGAGGTGGGGGAGGCGCTTCCCATCACCTGGGAAGGACGCCTCGAATTAGGGGAGAGATCCCCCTGGAGATGGGGAATCATTCTCAATATTAAGTCCAGCTATTTCACACTTTATTTAATCTCTAATGCTTTATTTTTTTAATCTTGCGTTCACTGCAGAAATGATTTCTCTCGGGGGCGGGGAGGGGCTTCTCTAGAAATGTTTGCATGATTCTCATTGTGATTTGTTTGCACTTTAGATGTTTTGTGCCATTATAAATTTGCATTATGTATTTATAATTTAAAGATACTTAGAAGGGGGAGAGAGTTGTTTGTTTTGTTTTGTTTTGTTTTGTTTTTTGCTGAGTACTGGAATAAACGGTGAGCATATCTGGTATATGTCATTATTTATTGTTTAAATTACATTTTTAAAGCTCAGTGTGTTCATATAAAGGTTATTTGAAACATATCATAGTAATGAGAAAGATGCAAGTTATTTTCTTTGCTTATTTTTATAATTAAAGATGCATAACATAATGAGGCCTATGTTGGATTTTCTTCTGCAATGAAATAAAATGTCAAATTTAAGGGTTTTCAGTGTCCGACTCTTTCTTTGAGCCTTACTGGGACCGCTGATCCTGGTACTACCCAACAAGCACGTCCTTGCACCCACCTTCAACTGAGCATTGTAGCCTGAGCACCTCAGGAAAGAAAGAAAACCATTTTCCCCATCATAGAGTCAGACTTGTTCAAGAGAACCAAGGACTAAGTATTAGCAATACAGCTGGATTTAAAAATAAATAATTCAATCTGTTCTTCTTCCTTGTTTTGTCCAGCAACTTACAAATTACTTTCAATTTTGTTTTTCTTGAAACCTCTTTCCAGTCAAAAGCTGAGCTTATAATAAGTCACAGCAACCTACAAAAACTGGAACTGCTTCTCTGCAAAGAAAGGCTGGGTACAACCAGCTCTTGAGGCTCAAAATTTAGCGTGATGAGCCAACACACCACTTAATGAGATGCTGGGGGGCTGGAGCTTCCTCAAGCTCCTCTTCACTGCTGTTAATTGCAGGTGGGGACAAACCACCCCATATCTGCTTCGTTGGTACAGGTCTGGAAAGTGCCCCTGTTTCTGACTCCAGGTGAGCTTCATTAGTCCAGCAGGAGTTAATTGCTCAGGAAAAGGTGGAAAGAACAATTACTCCATCCTCTGAAGCACTTGGCTGTGCTGCCGCTTCAGCTGGGTTTCTCATAAACTCCTTTCCCCAACTGAAAATGTCAAAAGCAAAAAAAAAGGATTGCTAAGAAATGTCAGCATCACATCCATAACGGAGCGTCACATCGGCTGGGCTTACCAAAGGCACACAAATAGGGTTCCAGTCCATATACAAGCACCATTTGGTCCTGAAAATTTCCAGGGGGCTTCGAAATGGGTGACACCATCTGTATTTTCCACTTGTTTGCCATTAGTAAAAATCCCCAAATTGTTTTCTGGTCACATCCATCTATCCACCTAGCCGTAAATCACCAGCTGCTAAGTAACAAACCCACCCACCCCGTTTTCTAGAGTCAAAACTGCAAAGAACCCAAAGAAACTGCCCCAAAAATTAGGGATAAACAGTGAATTATACATTGCTAGAAACAAAGCCAGTTGACATTTCTGCTCTTGCAAAAAGAGAGCCTTGGAAGCAGTACAGATGCCACACTTTTAAGAGCTGAGGTTCGCAGCTATTTTGTCATTAATAACCACTATAAATAATTACTGTCAATACAGTGCATTATTCCCATGAAGTGTTCATAAAGTTCGGTCCGTATGGCTGCCTCGTTTGCAAACCACATCTGTAAAATGAAATTGTTCTTGGAGAATTTGAGGAATTTGCAGGCACAGAGCGCTTCACCCCAATGTATGGAAATCTGGAATTTTCCCTTGGAAATCTGGAATTTTCCCTTCGAAATCTGGACTTTTCTGTGAAAACTATACAAGAAATTCTGTCCGAGAGCCTCCTGCTCTTTCAACGTTTCCTACGAGGCTGGCAGACTTGCTGGGTAAACCAGGGCCACCAGGCAAGGGGCAGAACCAAGCCTGAATCCGGGGTCAGCTCCCAAAATAAAATGAAATTAAAAAAAAGACAAGGACAGCAGCAGCATGCAGAGTCTGGGGGGCTCACACCTGCTGATGCTTGGCTGTGATTCAGGCATGCAAAATAGTTTTTTTTTTTTCAAATTCTTCTTACCCCCCAAAACAGCAAATCCTGATGGACAAAATGGGCACCGGCAGCATTTCCTAGCTGGAAAGTGAGGGCAGGCTGGGCTAAAAGAAATCAGTAAAAATTCGTGCACACAGTCGTCAGTGCTAAAACTTAAGCCCAAAATGAGAGGCATGAATTACACATGAGCTCTCTACCATGGTTCAAAGCAAGATCACCTGTGGTCCACAAGAAACCGCAGCATTAGAATACAAATTCTCCTTTCTCCTCCCAAATTCAGGACTTCTTGGAGGGTTTATGAATCCTATAGCTTAAAAATGACCATAATGATCTTTTGAGGTCCCTTCCAACCCCTACAGTTCTGTGATTCTGTGATTCTGTGATAATTCATTTATACAGTGTATAAAGCAGGTAGCATGAATCAAGTGATGTATTTTTAAAGAATAATCAAACTGGTTGAAGTTTATTATTATCATTATTGTTGGAAAATTCATTTCATGGGACATTTTTACCTTGCCATCCCCAACTGCAGCACCATTTTGGAAATGCAACTATTTCTCATGAGTTACCAACAAAAAAAAAATAAAAAGGGATTTGTTTAGACCAGTGCTAGTAACAAGTGCTTTGATTTTAAAACCTGCCAGCAGCAGGGGTCTAATCAAAGCAGCCACCGTGGTGGAAAGTCTGTGCAGAAAACAGATCCTAGGAAAGGAAATCTCAGCTCGGTGATGGAGAACGGAGTGCATTAAAGTCCTGGTTATCGTCTTCAAATGGAACAAACAGCCCAGGAGTTAATTTGATTTGGCCGAGGACCAAAGTACATGATTGACTGATGTTCTTGTCTTGTCCTTTTCTTTTTTTTTTTTTTTTTAAGTTTCATTACAAAACAAGGGGAAAATCACTTCAAATTTTCCTGGCCCTCACCCTTCCTGCTTGCTTTGCTGTTCTAAGAAAGGGGAGAGAGAGAAAGACCAAGAGCAAGAGGGAACGAGTGTGATCTTTGGCACTTCAAATGACACCGTACAAAACGGCTGGGAGCGAAATTTGGGAACAGACTTCACTTCCTGCCTCCTGTGAACTTAGAAAAATAAAGAAGCAGAAAAAAAAAAAAAAAAAAAAAAAACCCTTCCACAATATAATAAAGGGCATTGTCTTTGCCATCGTGATTCAGCCAGTGTAACCGGGAATATGAAAGAAGTTTAAAAAAAAAAAAAATAAGTGAAGTAGGATGCTAAAAATATAATCAAAGTTCAAACAAATTGAATCTGTGCTGGTCGTTCCCATCGTGCAAGGTTAGACGAGCGAGATGCAGAAGGAAAAAGCCAGAGGAAGGCAAATGGATGCAGGCTTTATGGGGTTATAAAGAGGGGAACACACAGTCGGGCTACACAAAGCCAATCAATATTTTTATGTATTTTTTTGCAAAGAATATGGCCAAAAATTTTGGTGATGGATTTTTTTTTTTGGATCAAAGCCCTTGATATCCCATGCTCTCCATGGGCTGGTTGGAGGGAGGGATTCACAGCGCCTAAAGATTACGGAAAATAATCTTTAAGAGAATAAACAGGCCACAAAAATCACTTTTGTTCAATACATTTTCCAAGAGGACATCTCATCCTCACTGCTCACAGGGCACAAACGTGATTAAAAGGCTGGGTCCCTCCTTGAAAAGCCGAGCTTGGCATTAGAAGGAACTTTTACTGCAAAACCCACTCATCTCTACGACTGAGAGGAGCTGGACAACCTTAGGCAGAAAATACCTGAGATAGGCACAGGCGTTTTATTCCAGCCAACAGCTGGAAAAACTTGTAAAACCTGCAGGAGCTCATGGGGGGGAATTATTTTCACATGGATGGGATTATTTTTTTTAATTTCGCTCTTCTTTGCCTCTCGTTTTTTGGCAGAGGAGTATGCCAGGCTAGCTCAGGTTGGAGGGCAGGCCACGGGACGGTCCCTGGGTCGTGCATGTTCCTTTTTCACCCCAGCTGGGACGGATGCTGCAGCTCCTAGGAGTTATTTAAAGGCAAAAAGTCATTTTATGGAAGCCACGCTCTCCGTATTCTCAAGCCTGGAGAAAATTCCGTTTGGTTCCTCCGACTTTCCTTCGGGGTTTTGTTTCTCCTCCAGGCTCGGAGCATTTATTTATTTCTTTTGCTGCAAAACCCAATCACTGCTCCTCACTCAGCGCGCTGCTTGGCTCCGAGTAATCAGCCGGGCTCAATAAAATCATCAGCCATCCCCAGCCAGTCGTCCTAGCACGATTTTTGCTCTCAGCTGGGGAATTTAGGCAGTCTGAACAAGCAGAAAGAGCCCAGCTATTTATTTTTATTACTGTGCCGATAATTCAGCCTGGTAGGATTTTTTTTTTTTTTAGTTTTTTTTTTTCAGGCGTATTTAAAAAAATCTATTTTCTGAGGTGATGTTTGCTTAACGGTTTCACATGTGTTTCTTCGACTCGCTTTTATTCCCTGGCTATGATTTTCATAGGGATGAGGTGGCCGTCTGCAGGCTTCGAGCACGTGTTCGGGGCTAATTGGCTAAAAGGGGTCCCCTGGGTCTTCTCTGAAATGTGTTTTTATCCCTACGGCCACGGGGAAGAGCACGGCCCCATGGGGTGGGGACTAAAAGAGACCCCAAAAATTCAATTTTTAAAAGAAAATTAATTAATCTGAATGAAGAAGGAGGAATGAGGGTGTTCTATGGGGGTTAGCACTCTGATGCTGCTCAGGGCTCCCAGGTGAGGCTGATCCCCTGCCCACCGCCTCCTACCATGGACCAAAAAGCCATGAATTCACCCCAAACATGGCTCTTTCTCCTTTTTGCTCTACTTTCGCACAGAAAACCCCTTCCTTCCCCTCTTGCTGCGTCCTGGCCGGGAAGGACACGCTCCTGCCATGCAGCCACGGATCTTTCCTGCCCGAGGTAAATCTTTCCTTCCTCTGGGCAAAGGCACTGTCCTCAGGAAGAGGGGAAGACGGGCAGAGATTCCCCGCCGGCAGCCAGCGACTCGCTCGCGGAAAAGCCGGTGACGGTCTAGGTGGAGCTGCCCTCGGTGAGTCAAGAGCGTCCCAACGACGCACAAACGCCTTCCTTCTCGTCATTTACATGGGGACGGGACCCTCGGCGAGCCCCTGGCCCCGGCTCCGTTACGGGTTTGATTGATGGAGTTACAGAGGGTTTTATCGCTGCATCAGAGGAAAGGGCTCCGGGCAGATCCACCCAGGGGAGATGCACCAGCCCCGGAGCTGGATTCCCAGGTCAGGGAGCAAACTTCCCTTAAGGATGGGGAGTGGTAGGTTCTGGCCGAAAAAATGAGATTACCAGAAGGACAATATTGGTTTTTCCTCTGGTGTGTAAAGGCGTGCTGCTCTGCTCCCAGCATTGTGCGGCCGGATTCTGCCTCGGGGTGGGTTTGGAGTTCACGGAGCTGCCACTCACCCCATCATTACTCACTCACCACAGTCAAGGAGGAGAAACCTTTTTTTGCTTGAGGCCCCTCGGTGCTTTGGGGAAGATCGGCGTCCAGAGGAATTTTCCACAAATGCCCCAGGTTTTTCCCTTTGGGGCTGCTCTGGATGCTTAGAAAAAGCCCAGATTTTCAGCTCGCAGGTATCCAGCGAGCCTGAAAGAGCAGGTCAACACCACCTGAGACCTTCCCAGCCCTAAACTCCAACCCCACTCCATTACAGAGGACCAGAGCCACAACCCCAGTCCCATTTGCTTGCAGTGGTGCCACCAGGAGCCACGAGCATCCCCCAAATCTCCCTGCCAAACACAGCTAAAAAGGCACATTCACGCCATAAAAATCCTGCGCGTGTTGGTACCTGGCTCAGCTTCGTGGTCATCTACCCAATCCTGCACATTTTCTGACATCAGAATCGCAAATACCCCTTTCTGTATTCAAACCGATATCAAATTTCATTGTTTGCCATGGAGAGAGCAAAAAAACCTTCCCTATAGCTTGAATTTCCAGCAGGCACCGTCTGGGAGGCACAACCCACTTGTGGCCAGGCTCTGGCACGACGTGCCTGAGCTTTTCCAGCATCCCCGCATGTTCAGCTGATGGGCACGATACGAAGGGATGAATAATGCCGTGGTTTTCTAAATTACATGTGTACTCAGAGATGTGCTCTGGCTGCTTGTCACGCAGGCGGCATCTCCCGTACCAGGGCTGTAAATGTTGTTTTAATGCCGTAATGAGCTCCTCGCACGCGGAGTGAATGAGCAGCCCCGGATGTGCCTGTCGGTGGTGTAAAAGCAGCGTGAGCTTCTTGATGAAGCTGGAGAGCTGGGAGTTACGGACCAGCTCGCTGCCACCTTCCACATCGCAAATCTTGGCTGTGTTCGAGCTCCCCAAATGCCCAAATCTCCCAATTCGCTCCAATTCGGGATAAAGCTGCCCCAGCCAAACCGAGGAGAGGCTCGGTGGTGGGCTGCTTCACCCTCTGCTCTCCTCTGGGGAAGCATTTTGGGTTTCCAGCTTCACTGGAATTTGATTTTAAGACGCTTATTGATAAAAATCTCAAAAAGTCTGGGATCTGAGCATCACAGCAAAGAGCAAAGCCACAGCTCAGCGCTAATCCCTGCCGAAAGCCCTTCCTGGGAAAGGGGAGAAAGCTGCGTCAGCCCTTGCACAGCATCGCTCCCAAGGGTTTCCCCTGCAGCTCCGGGGCTGTCAGGAAGCGATTAAGCAAGCAGAGGAAATAAAAGCAAGTCCAAGAGTTTTGATCCCGCTCGCCCCCTTCCCCCCCGGCGCTGACACCGGCGGGCAGGATCATGCAGGGTCCCCTTTGAAGCCACGCTTGCGTCAAAGGCCGGCACCTGGACGTGAGGAGCAGCCTTGATTCCAGCCCAGAAGCGGAGGCTGATTTTGGGAAAAGCCTCATCTCTGCAAACTCACGCCCGGTTTCTTTAAAAAAGCCCCTTTTCCGGGCTCACAAGAAAAAAAAAATGGCCATTTCCAAAGGCGAAATGGGCATTTCCAAGAGGGAAAGGGGCATTTCCAAGGATGAAACGGGCAACCAAAGGGTTGATTTCTCGAAATCCACCCCCAAAAGCCAGAGTATTCTTTGCTTTTCCTTCCCAGGAGGCTCCGCTGTGTTTTCAGCTGCCTCGCTCTGCACCTCCAGCCCCCATTTATGCTGGCAGCGCTCTAAAGATAGATCCGAGCAGAGATTATCGGCCTGAGCGGTATTAATAGGAGGCAGCTGCTCTTTAAAGAGGCTTTTAAATAATGTAAAGAAACTTGGTCATATTTTTAAAAGCCTTTTAAGTGAGCCGAGCTGCCCCTCAGACGAGGGCCGGGTGGGTTATTTGCTGATGGAAGGCGGCACACGGCGGTGGGAGCCCTGGGAAAGCCGTGGGGCATTGCAGGAGCCATCCCATGGTCCAGTCCCACCACCTTCCCCTGCCCAGAAAAATGGGGAAAGTAAGAATAAATGTGGATTTTCAGAGCTGTAGGAAGCCACACTCTGTAGGATCCTCCTGGCTCCTCAGCATCCCCAGTCCCCTGCTCTGTAACCTCATCTGAATAGGAGAGGGAAACCTCAGCTCTGCTGTGAAAATCAAATGCTGGAGCACAGAGCAGGCTGCGTGGGGCTGGTGGGACCAAAGGGGAGTGGGCACCACTGAAATCCTGCCTCTGGATAAAGCCAGAGTGGCCACATACCACCAAAGGGTTTTTTGGGGCTGGAACGTCCAGAAATGGTGCAGCAGAGGGAGCAGACCTCTGGGGCTTGCGGGAACGGAGCTGGAGGGGTGCAAGCACCGAGGGCATCAACCTGCTGCTTTTTGGCAGCTTTTTTGTCTGAGAGTGGAAAATTACACGGCTCCCCCTTGGAGCCGATGGTTGTGTCATTCATTATAATCCAAAAAAAAATTAAAAAATGAATTCCAAAGATGATGCCACCGCACGGGCTGCTCGGGGTGACCTCCGGGTGCCTTAGCACGGGTTTCACCCCATTCCCAGCATCTCCTGCAGCTGCGCCTCAGGAAGTTGCTCACGGCCAGTTTTATGTGTTTTAAGGGTGGGTAAGGCTGACAAATAGGAAATCTATGACATGTAATAGCTGATAATGCGTGATGCATTTCCCCCTGCCCTGTGAATTATTCGAGGCGGCGGTCGACTTCAAGATCACCAAGCTGAGCATTTCGGCACGCAGCATCCATGGGTGACATCAAAGAGAAAATGAATCAAAGCCTCTTACTTTGGGAGCTTGTTGAGCTCAGATATTTGAAGTTGCTTTTTGGCCCGGTAGCCAAGTGCTTGCTCCTCAATCTGAATAAATACCTTCTGTTACCAAAAATAAAATTAAAATAAAATAAAATAAAATGAAATAAAATAAAATAAAATAAAATAAAAAGAATAAAATAAAATAAAATAAAATAAAATATAAAATAAAATAAAATAATAAAATAAAATAAAATAAAATAAAATAAAATAAAATAAAATAAAATAAAATAAAATAAAATAAAATAAAATAAAATAAAATAATAAAGACACACTAACCAAGCACGTGTGGCAAACCTCCCAGTTGTTCCAAAGCAGAAAGCAAACCCCAGCACATCTGCGCACCAGCCTAACAAAGCCAGTAAGAAGTTACACAGGTACAGCTCTTGATGGTTGCACAGTATGGGGTGGAGAGCAGTGGGGATGTAGGGGGAGCATGGGGCAAATAAATAAGTAAGATAAAATAAGATAAAATAAGATAACGTAAAATAAAATAAGATAGATACAGTAAAATAAAATAAAATAATAAAATAAAATAAAATAAAATAAAAAATAAAAAATATAAAATATAAAATAAATAAAATGAAATAAAATGAATTCATAAAATAAAATAAAATAAAATAAAATAAAATAAAATAAAATAAAATAAAATAAAATAAAATTTATGTATTTATTTATTATGGAGGCGGCCGGAGGGGACCCGCAGGGCTCTGCAGCATCCCAGCTGAACTTCTGCAAGCTGCAGGGCCATGCACTTCTTCTTCTTTTTTTTTTTTTTAATCCTTTTTTTTTTTTTTTTTTTTTTTTTTTCTGTAGGCTCTCGCTCAACCACTGCTCTTGTGCCACCTGCCGACCGAAGACCGCCTGCTCCGTGGCCCCAGCACCCAAAATGCAGCACCCAAAACCTCAGCACCCACCTGGCCTGCTTGCACCCATCCCCTCCCCACCTCCCCCCCAGCTCTGTGTTGCAGGCATCCTCAGGGATTTGGGGAAAAAAAAAAAAAAAAAAAAAAAAAGAGCAAAGATGAGAAAATTTCTGTCCCCTTAGGAAAAGTGATAGGCAAGGAGGGAAAAAAATGTAATTTTTGTGAGTTCGGACTCCTTCCACCTGGCAGCGCTGGGGGACACTGAATTATTCATGCCAGCTCACCAAAATAACCCCATTTAAAAATAATTCTGGGTCTGCGAGATGGTGAGCACGCTTTTAACACCGACGGGTATTTTTATCCTCCTGGCATGGGGCAGCAAGCCCCAAATCTCAGCTGTCCCTCCCCTGCTGACCCATTCCCTGGTGGGAAAATTAGATTTTTTTTTTGTTATTTTTTTATATTATTATTTTATTTTTCTCCCTTTTTTGCTCGGCGTTGAACTTGGGCAGCCAAGCAAGCTGCACGTCCCCCGTGGCCAAGCAGAGGGCACTGCTGGCCAAGGATTTGGAGCAGGATTATTTTATTTTTTTTTGCTGCAGAGGTTTGGCAGCGCAATCCCAGCGGGTTTAAGGAACCATCCATCTGCTTAATCCCCGAGCGATTGGGAAGCTCTGGCTTGGCTCAGAAGGTTCAGAGATGGGGAAAATGGGGAAAAAAGGAGAAAAATAGAGGGCAGGAGATAACTGTGTGCTCCACTTTGGGTTTTCCAGCCTCGTGCCCATCCTTCCTGGGCATCATCATGTGAAGTTTCCCCTTCCACTCCAGCCCTGGTTGCAGCCCAGCCTCAAGTTTTTGCACCACTGCCATCACTTCTGTTTTCTCTGCTTTTTTATTTTATTTCGCCAACGAACAAGGATGCAAAGTAGCTGGAAAGAAGAGGAGGATGGAGAAAACCCTTCAAATCCACTTACAATTGTACCACAAAACGTTGGCCAGCAATTCCGCAGCATCCACACACTTGGGAGCTTGCAAGCCCCTGAGCATCCACCTCACTCACAATTCCCATCTTGCTCTGAGCACAAAACCTCCTGGCTCAGGCACGGTCATGTTTGCATTTTGGATGCTTTGGATGCTCTGGCAGCTCAGCAGGACCTCGATGAGTCCCAGCGATAGCTCCAGACATCGGATACTTCAGGAGCTGCCATCAGAAATACCCCAATTCATTCGAGCAGTGGGCCAGGAGCAGCTTTCTCCTGGTTTCATCTAACCAAATTAACAAGAGTAGCGATGTCCCTGGGTGGAAATAACAAAATTAGCTCGCCAGTCGAGAAGCTGATGATTTATTTTGTGATCGCTCCTCTCGCTGCCCCAGCGTTGTGCCAAGGCGCAGGGCAACGATGGGCTGAGCCCAGCCACCTCCAGCGGGGGCTGACATCGGGATGGAGCCCGGGACTGGGTTGGTTTGGCCACAGCTTTTGGCTGGAGGTGATTTACAAACCCCACTGACGCCTCTGGATGCTGCAGGTGAGGGAGAGCTGGACATGTCCCATGGGGCACACAGAGCAGGACGGGGAACAGGGGGCTCTCCTGGCCCACGGGCGCACTAATCCTGCCTTGATTTCAGCTCTCTTCTCCCCCAGCTCGCCCCATCCAGAGCCTCCTCCAGCCCCGAGAGCTCGTCCAGCCAAACTCCATTAATCTCCGCGGCACGGAGTCATTAGGGGCGGATAAAGCTACTTACCCCGATTCCTTCCTGCTCGTCTCGATCGCAGCCAAGCATTTTACCTTGGCGCCGGCTGCCTCCCGCCATCAACAAGCCAAGGTGTAATGTTACTGCCTGTTTGCTCTCTCGCCTTTCCGTGTTTCTCCAGCCCCGTTTAGACGTGGCAATGAATCCAGCTGGGGATGAGGGCATCAGGGGCTGCAAGGGATGGGGTCGAGCACTGAGCTTTGCCCGTGGGCTCTGCCGTGAAGATGATGCAGGGCAGCAAAGCCACATCCGTGCCCAGCACCAAGAGGAGCCCCGTGGACCAGGGCAATTATTTTTTGGAGCAGCAATTATTTTTTAAATGGGCTGCAGTATCGGTCCTTCGTGGAATTAGAAAGCTGGGGGGTCTGGGAAGCTATACACTGGTTAAAAATAAAAAATAAATTTAAAAAAGGAGGAAAAAAAAGTATTTCCAGGTGTTTCGCAGTGTTTCCCATGGGGAAGGTGAGCCCCGTGTGTCTCGTGATGGATTCAGACCCAATCCTTACATCACACTGGGAAATAACAGCACTGTGATACCAGCACAGGGATGTCCCGGGGAGTGAATACCCAAAAAACTCAAAGCACAGCCCGCAGGGGATGGGAACAAACCCGAGAGCATCACGCAGAGAGCAGGACCGACCTGTGGCTCTGCGAGCACCTCTCTGGCCAAGCCACTGTATTTATTTTCCCTCCTGCTCCAGCCCCTCACTTCCTTGCCTGCGTCGGGGCCGTTTATTTATTCAGCCTCCCCTAATCGTCCCGTTGGGCTGTTTCGGTGGCGCGGGAGATGCTGCCCCAACCCAGACAAAAAAAAGTCCCTCTGCTCTGTCAGGGCTATCAGCAGACACCAGCCCCAGAGGCCGGCCAGGAATTTTAATTGAAATTGCCGGTCCTGAGCCCAGATAAGGCCCAGCATCACCCCGCGGCCAGCGGGGCTGCCCAGAGCCCCCCCCATTGCCCCCCTCCCCAAAATGGGGCTGCTCTTTTTGGGGACCCTGACCCCACTTTATACCCCACTGGGGAGCTGCCAGCCCACCGCCCGCCACCAGAACAGCACTGGGATATACTGGGAGGGCACTGGGATGGGGTGGGGGCTCCGGGCAGCCCCCCGCCCACCCCGCAGGAGCTAGGTGGTCTGCGCCCCGCCGCCTTATCAGCCCTTATCTCCCCAAGCCGCTCGCTAATGTGACCTTAATGGAGCTCAGATCGGCTCGATTTGTTTTATTGCAGCTTAGCCCAAATCCCCCCCCCCTTTCCTCTTAACCCCCCCCTCTCCACCCGGCCTCGCATCCCCTTGTTTTGGAAATACAGAGGTGAAGGGGTCTGGCTCCTTCCTCCCCACCCAGCCGTCGGGGGGGGGCTCGGCTGGGTAAAAGGGGGCTGCAGGGGGGGGGCAGAGCATCCCGCCCCCCCCGAGGGGCTGCGACCCGCCCTCCCCTGTCCCCCCCCCAACCCAACCATCCCCGGGACCCCCCCGTCTCCCTACCTGGTGCTGCCACAACGGGAGGGCAAAAGCCGGGGAGCGGGTCCCGGAGCGCACAGCCCCATTTTGACCCCCCCCCCCCGGCTGCCCCCCCACCCCTCACACATCACCCCCCCCCGTCGGAAAGATGCTGCCCACCCCCTTCTCCGTTAAGGACATCCTGGAGCTGGAGCGGCGGAGCGCCCCCGGAGCCCCCGGGGCCGGGGCCGGGAGCAGCCCCGACGGGGGGGGCGCGCCCCCCCGCCCGCCCCCGCCGCCACCGGGTGAGTGGGAGCCGCGGGGACCCCCAGGACCCCCCCCCTTTTTGTACCACCCCCCCTCGGGGCCAAATACCGAGGAGCCGGCTTTCCCCGGTGCTGGGGGTGCGAGATGCCGGGTTTCCTACATTCCCCCCCCCGTCTGTTTTTTTTTCACCTCCTTTCCCCCCCACCTTCTCCCCCCACCCCTTTTTCCACCCTTTTCTTTTCTCCCCTTTTCCCCTTTTTCCTTTTCCAGTCCGTTATCCCCCCTTTTTTATTTTTTTAATTTTTTTTTTAATTTCGGGGCGCTTACACCGGCTGCACAGGGAGGGGGGGGGGACGGGGGGGAACGAAGCGGACCCAGCTCACTCCCCTTTCCCTGGGGGGGGGGCAGGGGTTGCAGACCCCCATTTCTCACTTCTCCCAAGCCATAGCAGCGCCCGGGAAGGTCCCAGTGTCGCCCACTTTGTCCCCCCCCCCCGGGACCCCGGAGCCCCCCAAGCCCAGCCGGATCGGTAGCGCTGGGCCTGATCCTGCCCAAGGGCACAAATGGGGGCGCTTTGGGGGGGGCGCAAAGTCCCGTTTCGATGCTCCCTAAATTGTCCCCGCGAAGCCGCCCCAAGGCATCGCCGTCCTCGGGTTGCTCGGAGCCGGCTGCGGGCACCGGGGGGGGGGCTGGAAGGGGGCGAGGGCATCCTCAGGCCCCCCCCGGTTCCCCCCACCTAAATCGGGAGAATTTTCCCTTGCTCACCTTTTTCTGATGCACGGCGGCTTCAGAGAGGAGAAAAAAAAAAAAAACGGGAAAACCAGTAAGACCAGAGCTGGAGCACTGGGAGGCACTGGGATGCGGAGCCAGGGGGCTGGGGAGGGCGAGAGCACCCCGGGGGGGCCGGATGGGAGCCCCCCAAGACCCCATTGCCCCCCAGCCCCCCTACAGCCCCTGAGCCCCTGCTGCAGTTCCCAGGGGACCCGAGCACATCCCGCCGGCAGTGGAGTGATGCACAAGACCCCCAGAAAGAAAATAATAATAATAATAATTTAAAAAACGGATAATAACAAAATAATAATCATAATAACTTTGCATCTTCTTGTAAAATTGATGGGTTTTCCTCCTTCATTCCCAGCCCCTTCGTTTTGCTCCTTTGGCTTCACTTCAGGGCACTGCGAGGTGGGGGTGCTGGAGGTAAATCCTGCCTGCGGCCGCTTCCATCCCTGTGGGGCAGGATGTGGGGAAGGGGATTTGTGCTTTGGGGAGCTCAAACCTGCAGCACATCCCATATCCCTGTGCCCCTCCGGGACAGGACTGCCACAAAAGGATGAAATAGAGGCGTTATCCAAAATTCATGCAACAGTCACACCCCTAATTCCAGCAATAATAATAATAATAATAATAATAATAATAATAATAATAATAATAATAATAATAATAATAATAATAATAATAATAATAATAAATCTTGAATCTCCATCAAGCATTGCAGTAAAAATTCGTATTAAATTTAGCAGCTGCTAACCCTGCTTCGTCTCGTTCCCAAGGGGTCCCACTCCCAATTTAATGCTCTCTCCGGCAGCAGAACCAGGCTGGGCGCTCACTTTGCTTTGGGTTTTTGCTCCCTGCAGGGAAACGTTTGCTCGCCCACCCCTTGGAGGCAGAGGAGAAGCAAAGCGACCCTTGCAGCCACCCCAAGCAGCGACACCGGCGAAAACCCCGCGTTTTGTTCTCCCAGGCTCAGGTGTTTGAGCTGGAGCGGCGCTTCAAGCAGCAGAAATACCTCTCGGCTCCCGAAAGGGAGCACCTGGCCAGCGTGCTCAAGCTCACCTCCACCCAGGTGAAAATCTGGTTCCAGAACCGACGCTACAAGTGCAAGAGGCAAAGGCAGGACAAATCCCTGGAGCTGGCAGCCCACCCGCTGCCACCGCGCAGGGTGGCGGTGCCGGTGTTGGTGAGGGACGGCAAACCTTGTTTTGGGGGGTCCCAGCCTTACCCAGCGCCTTATGGCAGCCCGTGCCCCTATAGCAGCTGCTACGGTGCCTATAGCAGCAGCCCCTATGCTGGGAGCTCTGGGGGGGGCTACGCTGGGGTGCTGGCACCGTGAGCTGGGGCACGGCTCAGCACCAGCCCACGCACTCGTGAGAGGGGTTCAGAAATTGGGGGTGGCCGAGGAAAGGGATGGGAGCACCCGGAGGGGTGGAGGAGCACTGCCAGTGGGATGTGGTGTGTCTGTCCGGCCCCTCCAAAGGAGATGGGGGCACCCCGAGGACCCCATCACCGAGGGCATTTATTTATTTGAATGTAAATGTGTTGGGGTCCATCCCGTCCCGCTCCCACGGGGGATTTGCTCCTCCAGGAAGACGGTGCAATGCTGTGCAGAGGGCTGTGGACACTGGATTTCTTCCTAAGGACAACCAGAAAGCAGGGGCTGCATCACTGTGCCTTTACTTTTTTTTTTATATGAATGCTCTATTTAATGCCCTGAGTTCCTCTGATCTTTTGGGATCCATTTCTGAGTGGGATTTCTTAATAACTTCCCAGCACAGGTGTTCATTTCTGTCTCTTTTACTATTATTTGCTATTAAAAAAAATGGTGAAAGTGTGTGGTTTTCCCTCCCCTACCATTCCTCCTTTAGTATTTTAACTTCTCCCTTCCACAGTTTGCATCAAAAGCTGATTAAAAGGAAAAAAAAATGTTAGTGCTGAACCAAGAGGTGCTCTGAATCAGGATCCATTGGCACCAAGTGCTTTGTACATTTACCTACCCATCTCCCTATAAATATATTTAAGCTTAAGAATGGGATTCACAAGGTCTGAAGGCATCATTTATGGCCCTTCATCTATTAAGAGGGGCTTCCCAAAAGCCCAGGGTCAGGAGATGTTTAAAACCCCAGTGTTTGTGGGATCCCTCTGCCTCCTACCTGCTGGGGTGAGCTTGTGGTGCACACCATTGCTTTAATCCCTCCAGTTTTCTGCCCAAATTAGAAATTCTCCACTACACCAACCACTGAAAAATGAGGCAGGTCTCTCCCAAACTCACCCACACTCTCAAATCAGCCAAAATTTCACTCGAGACCAGCGGCGAATTCAGCAATGGTCAAGGAGGGGGGTTCCCATGTTACTTACCACCAACGCCACATCCTCAAAATCCCTCTTTTGGACCCAAAGGCTCAGTTCTCACCAGCTGCAGCTTATTCTGTAGCCAGCAACAAAAGGA
Source organism: Anas acuta (assembly GCF_963932015.1). Classification (NCBI taxonomy): domain Eukaryota; kingdom Metazoa; phylum Chordata; class Aves; order Anseriformes; family Anatidae; genus Anas; species Anas acuta. The sequence continues at coordinate 2,238,874 of NC_089005.1, read as the reverse complement.
AAAGAGGCTTGAGAAAAAGAAATCTGTGCAATGAGGCTGCCCAGGACAGACGGAGGTGCTGAGTGCACGGAGAGCATCAGGTGTCGGAGTCATGGCAAAGCAGAGGTGCAACAGCCCCAGCTCGACTTTGTAGGAAAATGGAATGGGTACAACTGGAATAAAAGGATTTTCTGGAAGGAAGGAGAAAGCCTAACTTCTGGGCAGCTCCATTTTTTTTTTTTTTCACATTTTTGTTCACATTTTTGGGCAAGAGCCCAAAACAGTTGCAAATGCCTGAAAAAAAAAAAAAATGCATTTTCTGACTCTCTTTGCAAACCTGCTGAGCTATGGGTTTTTGTTGTGATTTGGTTTGTATGAATTTATTGTTCTGGAAGTTTCTGGGAAATTTTGTTCTGTTCCTTCCATTTTTTTATTATTTTTTTTTGCATTCAGCATCACTCCATGGCTCTTGGTCCACAGCCACCTGCACGGCACCGCTGCGGCGGGGGCATGAGGACAACTGGAAACATCTCTGCTGCGGGGCACTGCTGGGCTCCGATTGCTTCATAAATCTTGCCAAATTGCCTTTCCCAGCTGATAAGAGCATAATGAGGCTGAAATATTGAAGCTGCTGAAGTTTTCTGAGCGTACAGCTGCCGTAACCAAACACCTGCCTATAAAGCCCCAGCGAAGTCCTTGGGGGATTTCGGGAAATCTGTAGTTTTCTTTTTTTTAGGGAAGGTTTTTTTGGAGACAGAATCTCAGGAAAAACAAGTGCAAATAAAGGGGACTCTCACAAAAATAATAATAATCAGTGATTAGGGAGTTCAGCTGTTTTTTTTCTTGGAAACAGCAAGATTTAGTTCTTTGCTGGTGCCTTTGAATGTGGGGTCTTACAGGACAAGTGGGAAGGCTTTGAGATTCCTTAAATAAATGCTGTCCCATTCCGCAGCTGGCCGAGGAATTAGTCTGAGATTTAGGCTTAATTTTTCACATGAATCTTCTGCCCTTTTCTGTGCAAGCATCTACTGCTGGATCCACTCTCCCTGTCTGTTACACCTCCGTCTCCCAGCCCTTCTTAGAGCAGCTTTGTGAAGTTGATGGAAATGTCTTTGCTTTCAACAACCTGAAAGCTCATCGAAGTGAAATGTTTTGAAGAAAACTCTCAAAACACAGAGACAAAAAGAGTTTTAGGGATGGCCCTGGACATAAATCACGCCCAGAAGCTGGGGCAAGCAGAGCATCGTCCTGCTGGGGCTGTGGGGAGGATGCAGGGGATGCTCTGCTGGGCTCTGCTCACCCACAGCACCCAACCAAGGCTGTGCCAGTGCTGCCCCTGCTCACCCCAAAAACCCCAAACCGGGATCGTTTGGATCCCATAAAGGATGAACTCACTTGGGCATCTTTCTCTTATCATTTCTAGGAGAAAGGCCATGGGGTGAGCTGCTGGCACAGGGGGAAGGTTTGGCACATCGGTGGGGAAGGGCACCCCGGGGAGAGGCTCTGAACAAGGAGAGGGAGCAGCAAAAAGCCCTGCGGGAGCCAAGACACCACCGAAGGGCGTAGACTCCTGCCTGATCTCCAATCAGGCCCTGGAGGCTTGGCTGCCGGCCGGATAAATGCGGAGCCAGGAGGGTGGGAAGGCAGTGAGGCTGTGGGCAGCGGGAGGAGAAGGAGATGAGTGCTGGGGTGCTGCCCCCAGGGGGGCAGAGAGCCCCCAGCAGCCCCCAGAAGACCGTGCCCACCTCATCCAGACCCCGGACATCCTTCCTCATCCAGGACATCCTCTGGGATGGGGCTGAGCGGAGAACACGGGCAGAGCAGAGTGAGAGAAGAGGTTTTGGCAGCCCGGAGGATGGGGAACCGGGGGCTGCCCCAGGGGACCCCCCCAGGAGCCTTCGTGCCCCAGGAGCATCCCCAGCCCAGCCCCAGGATGCAGACACAGGTAAGGGGATGGGAAGATCCCGCTGAGCCCTGGGGCTTGGAATGGCTCCAGGATGCCCACTTTTGGGTCAGCCAAGGGGGCTGGATCCTGATCTGGCTTCTTTGGAGCCAAAAAAAATGTGCTTGAAATGCCAGAAGTGCAGGAGAAGCAGCTGCTGCATGCAAAGCTTTCACCAGGTGCTTCAAATAAGTCCAGAGACTGGAGCTACCTGTAACTCTGTTTAATAAAAAGCCAATTTCTGTGATAGCCTGGTCCTTGGTGCAGCTGTCAGCACAGTGCTGTTGCTGCTGCTGCGCTCTCTGTTTGCTTTCCCGCACCCTCCCAGCCTGCAGCACCTTGCACGAGCCAGGCTGGGCTGCGGCATCCAAAAAGCAACCCTGAACTCCCCAGTGCCTGGCTCTTACTTGCTAAAAGAGACCTCGCCAGGGGAATTTTGGCTTTACGTGCCGATTCTATTAAAAGAAACTCCGACATAAAGCAAGTTCTGAAGCAGCCACCCAGCCGGTTATTAAGAAAAATCATTAAAAGCCGTAGCAAATCTCCCAGAACGCGGCTAGTGTAAATCAGCACAGCTCCAGGGATTTCGGCAGGGCTAGGATGATTTACACAAGCTGGGAGTTAAGCCCATTGTTTCCATCCCGAGCATTATGTTCGCTTCTTAAGAAAATATACTAAGAAATGACTAAAGGAAAAAAAAAATTGGCCCGTTTCCACCGCAAGCTGGGTAATACACAGAGAAAGGAACTAAGTGCCTAAATAAATGCACTTGGGGAGCTTTCACAGCTACAGGTGATGCTGCCCAGGGAGGGGAAGGTTGCAGCTTGTCTTCTGATCCAGTTCCTTGCCCATAGAGAGCCTCCAGGCTGTGGGGTTTTAGTTAAAAAGAAGCAAAAGCTCAGCAAAGGAGGTGCTCGTTAGCTCGAGGATGGAAACTTATTTTCCCTTTCAAGGGAAAGGGGATGTTTCCAAAAAGTGCCCGATGCCATAAAAATCCCAGGGACATAATGCATGGAACCGCAGTACCTTGAGTTTTTAGGCAGAGCATCACCAGCACTGAAAATTGTCCCTTTCTGGGTTTGTTTTTCCTTGGATGTTTGTGTGTATGAATTAGGAGAGGGTGGTATTTGGGAGAAAACAGCTCCCTTCTGTGACTGAAATTCAATAAAGTGGGGAGTTCACTCCATTAGGTAGAGAGATCTCTAGGATAATGTAAATATTTTAGTCTATAGAAAAGGATAGAAAATAAATAATTAATAATAATTAATAATAACAATAATAAATAAAAATAAGAAAGAAGAAGAAAATTAAAAAAAAAAAAAAAAGCAAGGAAATAAGTGATTTTGGGCAATTAATAAGCAAGGAAGAAAGCAATTTGGGCAAATTCCCAGCAGGTAACTCTCAGCCCTTTCCTCCTGCAGATGCCACGGTGGAAACCCCCCTGTGCGACTGCGTCCCCCCAAAAAAATCTCTGCCCCGTGCCCCGCAAGCCTCCCCCCGACCAGCGAAACGCTCGCGGGCGGCGTTCACCCACAGCCAGGTCCTGGAACTGGAGCGGAAATTCAGCCACCAGAAATACCTGTCGGCCCCGGAGCGAGCCCACCTGGCCCAAAACCTGCAGCTCACCGAGACCCAGGTGAAGATTTGGTTCCAGAACCGGAGGTACAAGACCAAGAGGAGGCTGGGGGGATCCAACCTCGGCGGACTCGAGCCTGGGCGCAAAGCGGCCGAGCCCCCCCCGGCCCCGCTGCTGGCACTGCACGGAGGTGCCCGCTACCTGCCCTGCCTCTACTACCTGCAGGGCTGGAGCCCTGCGGTGTGGTGAGCACGGAGGCAGGTTTTCCTCTTCAAATATTTAATTTTTCCCCACCCTGCCCCGCGCTGTTATTGCTAATGGTGATTAGGAGATGGAGAATCTCAACCCTGGCCGCGGTGATGCTCGGCGTCCTCTAGTTGCAGCCCAAGCCTCTCTCGTTTCTGTTATTTTTTAGCCAAACAAAATGCCAAAAAAAAAAGAAAAAGATAATCCCCAAAGCTTTTAAAAGGGGTCAATCTGCAGCCATAAAATAACACCTGATTTTGGGGGGGCAGAAAGCAAGAGCTGCTCTGTCCCGGCAGCAAGAATTTGGCCCCGTGCATCCCTCCGTGCCCACGCACATCAATGGGGCAAAGCACCAGCAGCTGACCCCTCACTGCACCAAGATGGCCCCAGATCAGCTGCCTGGGTGACAGCTGCTGCCATCATCTGATTTTCATTTATTAGCTTTAAAAAAAAAAAAAAAAAAGAAAGAAAAGGAAAAAAAAATGCATTTCTGCCACTGGCACCACCATTTCTCACGGACCTCACAGCTGGATTTCTTTCCAAGCTTTCCTTGTGCTGTCAGGCAGCACCACTCGGGGTAATGCGTGGGGTTTTGGGGGAGAATTCAGCCCCTTTCTGCTGCAAGCAACCAAAACCTGAAGTGCCTGATGGCCACAGACCTGCTGCTGGGGTCACCCGATGCCACCGGTGCCTTAACAGCCGTGGGAAGCCGCGCCAGGAACGCGGACAATAGCGCAATGACAGATGAGTTTTGCATATCCGGGTCTTGCTGCTGTTTGAACACCAACATACAAGCTATTTAAAATAGCAACCACTCAAAGAGTTCAACTTTTCTTAGAAAAACTAACAGCGCCCAGCATTTGCCAGTGCCAAGACAGCGGGAGGATGGTAACGCCTTTCTTGCAGAGGGTTTTGTTGTGTGTTTTTGTTTTTTTTTTTCCCATAATTGTGTTGTTTCAGTGCCTGTTCTTGCAAAAGAAAATTAAAAATCACAGTGGTCCAATCCCTCCTGCAGCAGGGGAATGGAGACAATTAGATAAGGGTAAGAAACTGCTGAGATCCATCCCCTTTAATAAGTTTATTCAGATTGATCTTTTGCTGTGCCAAGGGATCCAGAGCTTGCAAAGATCTTGTATGGATGTGGCAAGAGATGAAGCTGGCCGGGGGCAGGGGGATGAGGCAGGGAGAGGAGAATGTGCAAAATGAGCCCTTTGCAGTGGATATTCAGTTGCTAGTGCCATAAAAGCCGTTGGCCCCAACTGAAGGACAACCGCTCGCTTTCTTAATTATCCAAAAGTAACTCCTAATATCTTGAGATAAGGTTTTCTCCCAGCTCTTGCTCTCAGAGGCTGTTTTTCAAAATCCCCTGGCTCTGTTGCAATGTGTGTCCAGCTCAGCCCCGCTGCTTATCCACTTCGCTCGCCCATTGCTGGGAACAAAAGAGCCCTTGTGGCCTCCAAGCCAAGCCCCCCAAGCTCCTGGCACCCGAGCGCTGGGGGAGGACATCCTGCCCAAATCCACCCTTGGGATGCTGCCGAAAGCAACGTGGAGACATGATGTTTGCACTAAATGCACCAGGAGAAAATCTGCAGCCACCCCCGAGCTGAATTGCACCCAGAGAGGGAAAAGGACGGGGCTGACCCCACACCCAGGACAGGATGGGGATGCTGTTTTGCTGGGAAGGACCAAACTGGGCCCCTTTTTCTTCACAGCTGGGAAAAACGGAGAGAAACTCGCCTTGCTGGACAGCTCTTTGGGAAAATGTTTGTAGCTATTTTGTTTTTTTCCATTCGTGGTTTATGACCAGTAAAGCACCCACTCATTGCTTCAGCAGCCACCTGCTCATACCTAACTTTGCTGATATAAAGACCAGTGCAAATAGTTGCTATTTTTGTACATATTTTTTGATACTATTTTATCCGGTGTGCATTGTCCTTTGGAATAAAGAACGCAGAATCTTTATTAGGAACAAGCTGCCTCTGTTGGTTCCTTGCTCCGGGTTGGGATTTTCCTCTAATCCCTGTTTCTGCCATGAAATCACCCCGGCTGCCCCACCTCACAAAAATGCCACGTGCACCAAAATTGCCACCTGCTCGTCCCTATTTGTAGGGCCTCAGCACCAAACCCTGCTCCATCACTTGCCCAGCCAGATACTACTGAGCATCCCCTAATCTCATTTACTGCCTTAAGTCTTAAATCTGATGAGCACAAAGCGGGTGAACATTTCCCCAAAGGAAGAGTTTACACAGCAAAAACACTTTCTTTACCACCCCAAATTACCTGCAATCCCACAATTTAAGCACAATCCCCTACAAACACTGCCCAAAGCACCGGTCCCAGCTTTGATTTCTGTCCCTGCCTTCAATCCCCTAGGTGCAAACAAGCACTGTTTGCCTCAGCAGGACCCCAAAACCCAACAGTGATGCTGGGGAGCTGCTGACGTGCACGTTCCCCCTCGGGACCACTTGTCACCATGCAGGGACAATCTGTGGTCCCAGGGCTGGATGCCAGCTCTCCTCCCTGCCCAAACCCTGCCAAGAGCTTTTTTTCCCCTCCCAGCCTCTGCCCTTATCCTCTGCAGTCTCCTGGTGCTTTCTTTACAGAGACTTACTGTTTGTTTTTCTCCTATTTTTTTTTTCAAGCACAAAGCAGGAGGACAAAAAAAAGGGCTGTAACATTTTGATAACCAAATAATCCAAGAGTGTGAAGCACGCCCCACAAGGGGAACAAGATGGCAGGCTTCCCCGGTGATAAATAGCCCCTCGATTAACACAGAAAAGAAAAATCCCACCCAAACTACAGAGACACGGAGTTTTAATCAGCCTTAACGAAGCAGAACTCCTGTTTGTGCGCGACCAGAAAGAGAAAGCATCATTTAACGTCTGCCGATGGGTGTCACGCTCCGCCACTAACATATCCATCAAGATTAAACGCTGTCTAATGCTGACATAACATTTACACTTGTTTGTGCCAAAGCATTTACTGAAAGCTAAAAAAAAAAAAAAAAAAGAGAGAGATAGAAAAATAGGGCTGCCTTTGGATAATGTAGCTGTTGACTAACATTTGCATGCAATAAACCGCACACTTGGCGAGAAGGCGTGGGAATGGGGCCAAGGAAAATCTTTGGCTTGACCCACGCAACATTTGGAAACCAGAGCAGTGGGAACGAGTTAGCTGCAGGGAGCTAAGCAGGGGATGCACCGTGCGAGGACACCCGAGGTGCCAGGCTGTGTGGGACCAGCGTTTCCCCCAGTTTTGGTGCCCAGGTGTCAGGAGGGTGCTGTGGAGGGAGGTGCCGAAATGCTCCCAGCAGCGCGCACCGCGATGGCTTCTGGGGAGCGCGGATGCTTCCCAAGGAGCAAGGCAAGCAAAGCCACAAAGCACAAGGACTTAGAGCTCTTCAAAACCCTCGAGGATTTTCAATATTTACTATTCTTATTCTGGATGCTCTCGCTGTCCACAGAAACACTTAAGCTCTCTCTAATCCAGCTCGAGCCTCGGCAGCAAGGGTGTCCTGCGGCAGGGAGTCCCGCAGCCCATTGCTAAGTGCTGCCCCGAGGCAGCTGCTCCAGGCCATGAGATTGCCACCGCCAAAACCCAGGGATGCTCTGGTCCAGCTGGCTTCACCATCCGCTTGGACTGGTTGCCCTGGGAAAACGAGAACCGCTAATATCTGCAGCAGGAGCGTTTTGGCCAAAGGGATGCGATTTCAGCCCGCCCAGAGGGATGCTGCCACGTGGGTCACGTATCTATGGGGTCCTGGATAAGTGATGGGTGTCCAGGAGATTTTCACTGCAATGAAGAACCAAAGGGGGGAGAAAATGAAGGGAAAAAAAAAAAAAAAAAAAAAAAGAAAAAAAAAAAAGAAAAAAAAAAAAGGAAATAAATGTATTTAAGTGCCCTTTGGAGATGTGGTGAAATGCAGCTTTCCAGATCGGCTCGTGTGGCATTCCCATGGGAAATTCCTTCGTTGCCTTTCACTAAACTGCAAGGCACATTCCTGCTCTTTCTTTTATTACAGGCTGGGCACCGTTTATTAAGAACAGCTGAAGGCAGGGAGCAATCCAAGCAGACAGGAGTGGAAGCGCTCCTGAAGACATCTGCTTGCGGTAATTTACGGCAGCCTGCTTCCAGAAGAGAAAGTCAGGAGAGAAGTATTTGTACAGGAAAAGGAGCTGAGATCGAAGAATAAATGGGTTGGGCTTGTGTTGGGAAGCTCTAGTTTTGGAAAAAAAGTGAAAGGAGAAAAGATTTCAGAGCCCTGTGCCTGGTTCCCACAGCTCTAGGCTTGCTGCTTTATCCCCAAAAGAGGAAAGTCCCAAAAGAGGACACCACGTGTGTCACCTGTGGTCACCTCACTATGGTCCCAAAACTCAGCAACACCCCATGACCCTCAGGGACATCAGGGCATGCACTCAGTGTCCCTGCAAAAAAAAAAAAAAAAAAAAAAAGGCCCCCTCTGCTCGCAAGTGGTGCACGATAACGCGCTATCAGCAATAGCAAAAAAATTGGTGCAAAGCCATCATGTCCTCTGCTCCGTGCTAATAACAAGGAGGGGCGATAAGGAGCTGGGGGAGGATGCTCGTGCTGCTGCAGAGGCTGCTTTTGCCCAGTTCTTCCCCCACTTTCTCTTTTTCCAGCACTGCGATTTAGGTTTCCAAGAGCTATCAGCCACGCACGGGCTCCCCAGCAATTCCTGGCATTCGGAGCCTTTTGCAGCGATGAGATTTGCAGAAAAGCCAATTTTTTAGTTTTTTTTTCAGCATCCTATTGCTCGAGGCTGTGCAACCCCCCAGGGCTGAGCAGAGCCCATGGATAAAAACAGGGAAAGGGGCAGCTCGGCACGGGTTCCCGCGGTACTTTTCCATGGGCAGGTGAACACAAAAGGGGTCCTCCGCGCGCCGCGGCGGAAAGCGGAGGGATTAGGGCAATCCCTCTGCAAACAGAGCTTGGGTGGGGGCAGCCAGGGCTCCTCGCCGCTCCCCTGAGAATAAATGGCTGGGCTAACCAGGAAAACGGGCCGGCCGAGCTCCGGCGAAGCAATTATTCATGTTGGAGCCACCTTCTCATGGTGGGGACGGCAGCGCCCGGGTGCTGGGTCGGAGATTTGTGGGGTTTACACAGGGCAGAACAGCTCTTGGGTACACCCAGCCCAACTTCCCCTGCGGAAGGATGTCCGAAAGCTTTGCAAACACTGCCCCAACGGCTGCGGTGCCTGGCGTGGGGCAAATGCCAGATTTTTCTCCTCCAATGTGTTTTTTCCCCACTGGGTCAGAGGCAAGCAGAGTGTGGGCTCCCTATATCCCAGCCAGGTGATATTAATCCTGTTCCTAGACTCTGGTGGCAGATCGATCAGTCTCTTGCTGGTTTGGTGCTGAGTATTCAAATATATAAGAAAAATGATGTAACTGATGATGCAGGCATACAGAGGTACCGAATCCAGCATAATTCAGGTTATTTCCTATCTCATCCCAAAAGCCAGCCACTCACTGAGCATCATTAAATGAATTTCTGGTGATGGTCACTGCCTCCCAGAGCCAGAGTGCAGCCTAAAGCCACGGCCTCATCCCCATCAGGACACGCAAAGGGGAAACTGAAGGTTTTACACGCTAATTAATAGGCAAAATGAGAATTTTAGGGCAAAATCCTAGAGCAGGAGACAGGGAGATTTCGTGGCACCTCTGCAAGATTCAGCTCAACTCAAGGCATTCTCCGGAAATTAAGAACCCAACATCATCTAATCCAGGGTCTGGAGCTCATAAAATTCAGAAGAAGGAACTCAATTTATTTGTGACACCCACACCTACACACTCACCATCCAGATTTTGGGATGAGACCCCAGCCACTTCTGGCATTACTCAGCAATTGAGCCGTGTTTCACCCCTCCCTGCCCAGCAGCTTTTTGCTGGGTGCCAAGAGCACACCAAACCTCTACACCCAGTATTTGCGTGGGTGAAAAGAGGAATTGCTGCAGTATTTGTCTATAGGAGATGCTCATCTCCACCAAGCAGCACTGATCACTGCACACTTCTACTTGCTGGAAACCCCACAGGGGCTTGGTTTTTGAGCAAACACCATAAAAGAAAGCGTTAAATTAAAGCCATTGATGTGCTTGGAGGACCCATTTGCCCAGTGGTCACCTAGAGGCCAAGCACATCATTGCAAACCAGCATCTTCTGGAGAGTCCTTTTTTTTTTCCAGGCAATAAAAAATAGATTTTGCCGGCCCAAATTTTGCAATATTCAGGTCTGGAGTTAATTCCTCTCCTCTATGGGTGCCCCGCACAGCAATGCTCAACAGCTTGACACCTGCTGAGCCCGGCGGAAAACACTTACCTGCTCTCCAAACGGATCCCCTGGCTTTGAAAGGAGTTTAATCTCGTGGATAAATACAAATGTTTTTATTCCCTTTGTGGACAGAATAAGATAGAAGGTGAAGGTGTGGCCGGAAAGCCTTTCACTCCGTGCGCTGCATCTTGTCATCCAAGGTAAACACGCAGCTTAATGAAATTTCAAGAGGGAAAAGGTGAGATATTTGCCTTTATGTTCATTACCCTTCAGAGCAGAAACAATATTTGATGAGAAACAAAGAATCGGGCAAACGAGATGATAATCGCACGCGGTGAACAAACACAGCCCAGATCCTGGATTAATGAAGTGACTTCAATAAGAACCCCAAACGCTGGGGGTTTGGCAGCACAGGGGGCAGCACCACGGGGCACGTAGCCCTTGAGACCGATAGCAGCAGGATGGGAACATCACCACCATCCCCATTCAATATTCCACACCTGTTATTTTGCATTTTTCCCCTTTTCTGCTTTTTTTTGGCAGACCTACAGACCCCCAGGGAGAACATCAGTTAGGGACTTTGAGACATGGACTGCAAAGTATTTATTTATTAATTGTATTTATTTATTATATTTAATTTATTAATTTTAACTTATTTATTAATTTTAACTTATTTATTAAATTTAACTTATTTATTTATTAAATTACATTAATGTATTTGTTAAATTAAATATTTATTACAAATATTCATTTATTTCTTGGTACCCACCCAAGATTCCCATATAATGACAGGACGGAGCAAAGCAGACACCCGCTGCCCTACACTTTGCTGCAGGAAATCCTGCACGTTTAAAGAGTTTCCACGGTCTACCGGATAAATAAGACACATTTAAGAAATACCCTCGAAAGATATTCACACGATAAGCTGTACTGGTTCCAGAGAAACCATTAGTGTCAATTAGAAAAACAAATCCTCTCTGGAACGTGTAAGATTTTAAGGAAAAATTTAAGTTTTGTGTTGCGAATGGCCCATCAGGCCTGTCAGCTGCCTATTTGAGTGTTTTTCAGCTAAAGACACGTTTGTGACCCAGCTACATTTGATGCAGCACACGTGGCTTTCCCTGCATCCGTGTCTGGGGGAAAATCTGGTGAAATCAGATAACCAGAAATATCCAAAAATTGGATTTAACATAGAAAAACATGGATGGTTTCCTGGAAACCATCCCCATCTCCTCCGAGCAAAAACCCCACCTCTCAGGACTGCAGACACGTTTGCTCCAGGGGAATTAAATATTTACCCCACAACGCAAATAGAAACATAAAACAGCCCAAAAACATTTTGCTGGGCATAAACAGCGCTTTATCTCTTGATCTTGTCTCATCAGCACATCAGCCAAGCCTCCACCCCAGGACACCGATGGCATCTTATTGGCACTGAAGGTTAAAAAAAAAAAAAAAAAAAAAAAAAAAAAAGAAAGAAAACAAGGAAAAGAGAAAGTGCAGAGAAACACAAAGCTTTTTGGGGTGGATCTGTCCCTCAACTGAGCAGGAACCAGCACATCCTATCGCATCCAGGAACCCCTTTTTTATTCCAGCACCCCCTAAGGACATCAGACTTGCATTTTTTTGTTTTTTTTTTTTTTTTTACAGCAGCAGATCAGGGACAAGCAGCATCTTTTGGAGAGATGTAAGTACGACAAGAGTTAATCTTTAAGGTTTCAGACCTATTTCCTGATCCCTACATTGGGATCTTGGCTGAAATCACTTCCTGTCATTGCAAGGTGTGTACCTGAAATGGCCTTGATTTCAAACCTGGCATTTCTGAAACGAAACTGAAAGGAAACTCATTTCTGCTCCATTCCCTCATCGAAATTGTGCAAGGCTGCTCCCAAAACTAATTTTCCAGCTCTTAAGGCTGGAGATTTACACCAGTGAGTTCTCAGCTCTTACCCTGAGATCAGAGATGGGGAAGGCTCAGTAAGCTGCAACATGGTTTTAGAGCATTTTGCATGCTGGGGGGGCGCAGCAGGGAGCCTAAATCCCATGGAGCCTTCTAAATCATGCATTCAGCCCTGAAATGGATGTTTCTTTGACCCCACAGCAAACAACCAGCTCCTCCCCATCCATTTTCTTGCAAGTGGGAAGAAAACCCCAGACTTCGATGGTTTGCTCTGCAGAAGGACGTTCCCAAATGCTCTTTCCCAAATGCTCTGCAGCACTCCTAGAGGATCACCAGCCTGTTATATGGCTGTAAAACCCTTCCCAGGAGGGTTTTCTTGCTTGAGCTTTACTCCCTTGGACACCACTAGAAGGCACCAACCCTCCAGGCACCAGCTGCAGGGCTCCTGCTCAGCCCCGTGACCCAGCCCCAGCACCCACAGCCAAAACCAGCCACACGCATTGAGCCCAAAAGGCCAAAAAAATCAGATTTTCTTTTTATTTCCTTGAGCTCCAGTGATACAACTGTAGCAGCATTTCACAACTGAACTCCTGCATCGTTAAATATAAATTTAAGAGAACACACTGAACTCCAAAGCAGGCAAAAAAATAATTATAATAAAGAACTGCGGACAAAGTTACTCATCCTCCCCCTTAAATACATGTGCGTTCGTTGCAGACAAAGCAGCAGTACATGTTTCACATACCAGGTTAAAATAACTTCAGACTCGCAGCAAAACTTCCAAACTGAACACAGGAAGAGAGGAGGAGCAACGGCTTTGGTGAAGGGGCTTTGAGCTGGGGATCCAGCATCGAGCACAGCAGGAAACGAACATTTATTGAACGGATTTCTGCAGTTTTTAGACCAACTGGGCATGGCCGTTCTCATTTTCAGCTGGAGAATGGGAATCCGCATTTTATTGAGTACCCAGAGTAATCAATAAAGAGCTCGATAAACATAGAAGTGCTCCTCACCCACTCTCAGCTCAAGGGAGAGCAAGTTCCCAAGAAAATCTGGTTGCTTGTGCTCGATGCCTTATATGCTCCATGCTCAAGAGGGAACCAGACACTCATTTTCCTGGAAAACAGCCGAAATGGGAAGCAACACCCCCCTCCGAGCAGGATGCTCGGCTGCACAGCCAGGGCTGACCCTGCCCACCAAGCCCCCAAGGGGACACTGGGGTTTCCAGGAGCAGCCACCAAAAAAAATAAAAAATAAAAATAAAAATCAGGATTGTGACATCCCAGTGAGCAGAGGAAGAGGATGATGCACGGCTGAGTTTGACTCCTGGGGAAGCTGCACCAAAAAGCTCCCCGTTATGCTACACTTCACCTCTCAGCATTAAAGTGACCCAAAATTTTCGTCTAAGTGTTCGTGCCCATCTCCGATGGAATTTTTTTGTGCATGTCTGGTTCCTCTTAGTGACTCTAGTTTCTAAAAAGAAAGGAAAAGAAAAAAAAAGATGCCCAAGCCCAGCAGCAAGCTCGAGGATCCCCAGCCTTGAGGACCCTGCAGGGGCTGAGGGCTTCTTCCAGCGGCCTCGAGGGTAAACGTTTTGCACTTTTAAGACAAAGGGTGCGTTGGACACAGTGATTCGTTCGGTTTCAGTGACAAAAAGGCATGGAGAGCCTCATCGTGTCATTGGCACGAGGTTAATTTACACAAGGCACAAGCAGCACCGCCCCGCGGAGGTGCTCTGCAATTCGGCTTCTCCAAATAACGGAGCGAGAGGCTTTGAGCTCTGCTTAGTGTCATCCCATACAGCGTGCCTGGCTCATGGGACAACCCCAGTGATGTGTGCCAGCCACGCTGCAGCCTTTCCTCATGCCAAAAAACGAGCTGAAGCCTCATCTGGGGCACAGCAGAAGCTGCCCCCAGAACAGCAGTAGGATGGGACCAGCCTGAAATACCTGGGTGCGAGATTTGCCCATCGGTGTGCTCCAACCCCTAAAAAACTCCCTCAATTTTGTCATTGATCACCCACATAAGTGGTTCAGGCACCCAAAACCCACCCCCCCGAGATATCTCACCAAGTTTGCACAACTACCTGGTGCCATCTGTGGGGCAAACCCGGCCCCCTCCAAACTTGGAAGGGCATTTTGGGGCTCTCCAGTCCCCAGCACAAAGGCTCCGCTCCAAAAATCTGCATTTCTACAAAGGCAAACACGAAGGATGCGTTGGGAAGAGCCGTTCCCAGCAGGAGCAATAAGGCTGACACCTTTCAGAGCAGGCACAACGTTGCTGAACACCACAGATCTCAGCTTTTGCAGCAGCGAAGCCAAACCCACGGCACAAGGAACCTCTCCAGGTTGTGGTTTTTACCCCTCCTCGAACAGAGATAAGCAGCAATTTATTGTCAAACACAGACCCAAAGGCAGCTCCAGGTCTGCAATTTGGACTTTTCCAAGGTTTTCGGTGCTGGCTGCTGGTTTGGTGCTGCCAGGATGCGCCCAGCAGCTCCACGCACCCTGCTCCAAGCCCAGCAGCTCTCAGGATGCGCCTGGGTGCTCCTGGAAGCAGGGTTGGGGCCTTAGTGAGAAAGAAGTACAAATAAATTAAGGGAGGACGAAGCCTGTTCCAGCTATCACACACCATAAAAATGTACCTTTAAAAAAAAAGTGTTTGAAAAAAATACTATTCTTTTAAAATTGACATTTTTAAGAGTCTCCTTGTAAAAATATATATATATCCCCTCCTCTGCAAAGTGGCCAGGCGTTTTGGGGTGCCCCTGCTGGCATCCTACTGTTTCCCAAAGTGGTGTCCCCATTCCTTCTCCCCAAGGGCCCCAGCAAGTCCCAAGGGGTTACCAAGTCCCTCGACACCCACAGGAGAATCCAGGCCACTGTTTGGGGGCTAAATGCTGTGTAATTAAAGCCAATCTGGCTATAAAAATAAATGCTTTTGTGTCTTCCTTGCACACGATGGAAGAATTTAGCCCTTTTTAAACAGCTCAGCATCTAGCTGTAATAATATTTAAAAAAAACAAACCAAACGCCTACATAGAAAAATAAAGGATAAACATTATCCATCTATTTTATATTTATATAAAAAGTTCTACCAGAGGATATTTTGCTTCTTCACCGTAAAAAACAAAAAAAACAGCCTAGGTTTCATAACCTAGGCCTTCTGGTGAGGAGTAAACTACATCTTCAAACTTATCCAGGGAAAAAAAAAATACCAGTTAACGATTTTGCTTCTCCAAAATAAAGTTATTAAATATATATATTATTATAAGTCTTTATAAACTATTTCATCCTTTAAGCGACAAGGGGAACGGCTGGCTGAGGAGCATTTTGAGCCCTCCTTCCCCCCAGGGAGGGGGAAAGCAGGCGTCAGCTGTGCCCCCACCAGGACCCCGGCCTGTTTTTAGCAGGGACCCAGCGCCGGTGGCCCGCACACACAGAAGGGACACCGAGCCTTGAATTCACTCCGTGTCCTTCCTTCAAAAGGATGTCCTTTTCTCCAGCTTGTGCTTGGTGAGGAAGTACTTGAAGAACTCATACACCGACCAGGCGATGGCCGTCGAAGGGATCTGGTAGATGACGCGCGCCTGCACCCCTCGGAAATACCCCGCGACGCCCCCCAGCTTGTAGACAGTCCTGAAGGCGTTCACCATGCCCGAGAGGTGCCCGCTGATGTTCAGCGAGCTCAGGGCCGTGTTCTCTTGAGTGTTGAGCAAAGTCTTGCAGACGTCCAGAGGGGTGGTGGCGGCGGCGGCCACGGCCCCCGCGACGCCGCCGGCGAAGACGTGGGACAAGGGGTTGTACTCCCGGCGGGGGTTCACCTGCTCCTGCATGAACTCGTAGGTGATGAAGTGAATGGCCTGGAAGGGGACGTTCATGGTGAGCTGCGTGGTGTAGCTGCGGTAGAAGGCGCCCAAGCCCTCGGTGCGCCGCACTGTCCTCACGCACTGCAGGACGGACTTGTAGGGGGAGTTGAACATCTGCATCCGCTGCTTCACCACTGTTCAAGGATGACCACCACACGGGGAGGCATGGCAGGCAGCATGGAGGGAAGGAGATGAAGGTTTATTAGCCGAGGAATGCACTGCTTGGATATTGCGGCACCCGGCCTAGGCCCCGCTCCGAGCCCCAGCCACGCAGGCCCAGCCTCCCCTTCCAAGTTTGACTTCTAAGTTTGAAGGGTTGTGACACAGAACTGGAATTTCTGCAGCAAAATGCCACACTTTTATCAAAATTTTATCAAAAGGATCTATAAATCCTCCCCTTCCCCTGATATCCCTAAGGAAACTCAACAGGGGCCACAGTCAGCTCAGCCCTGGATTGACACCCCTCTAATTCCACGGGTCAAGGCACCCCTTGAGCACCATTAAATCAAGCTAGAATGGGATTAGGACAGATGCATGAGGACCCCCAGGTGCAGCTGGATGGATGCAGAGCTTGTGCATGGAACCACCAGGCACACCAAACCCACCAAGGTGGTTTAATGACTGGATGTCACCCTGGAGTGGCAGGGACCTCACCATGCCCAGGTGGAACAACCTCAGCTGGAGCACCAGGTTATTTATCCTGATTAAAGGGATTTTTAATATTAAAGACAGTTTTTTTCCCTAAAAAAATTTGCTTTTGGTCCAGCTCAGAAGCTGAATATGTTAACACCAGACAGCAGTCCAGCTCGCTGTCTCCATTTTAGGTGCATTTTACTGTTAACCCTTCTGCACCAGACTTCTCCCACCAGAGAGGCCACGCACTGGCCCTACCGGCTGCTCTACCTGTCTGACAACCTGACCGAGCTCTGCTTTGTTTTGGTAGTCCAGAGCTTCAGAAAAACCACAACCACTTCAGCGAAGATTTACTGACAGAGCCGTGAGGGCATCGTGACTCAAGCTGCTGCTGGCACCGACCGCCTCTGCTCTCAGACCGAGCTGGAGCAGGCACAAGGGTGACACCATAAAGGTGACACCAGTTTTCTTGTAGAGCCACGAAATATCATGCAGACACTGCACAAGGCCCCAGAAAATGAGGGAAAAGAGCCAGAAAGAATTTCTCCCTTGGTGCTGGCCCTTCTGATCTCCTTCAGAAAGGGAGCAGCGTCACCAACACAAAGGGCTCACGGTGCTGAGCTGGCACAGAGCATCCCCAGCACCTTACTGGGCTAACAGGGCACAGCGAGGACCTTACCTTCAGCTGGATTCATCACTGCATCATGCAGCAAGGTGGCCACGCTCCCAGCTATACCTGCAAGACACAAAAGCATCCTTCAGAGGAGATCTGGAGGTCTGCAGAGCTCAGCAGCAAGCCCATAGGAGCACCCAGTAACACAACTGGTTTCCAGTATGGAAAAACCCAGCCAGGGCAGCTGGACGGAGGGCAGGATCTGCAAGCCAGCCCCGGCAGCACCCCGTTTGCTGCTCCCTCCAACAATTCACACGGCTTTGCCTACGCAAGACGCCACCGGCTTAACTCAGCTTGCACTAGACCGAGAAGTGAGCAACACTTAGAACTGGCTCAGTGCATCTATAATTAGGCATTTTTCATCCGTTTACGCAGTCTGGGCTTTAAACGCTAATTGCACGGATTCTGCAAGCCTCCATCCATCCATTAATGACTCTGCACTTGGCTCGAGGAGAGGCCTGGAGCCACACCTGCCCCTTTGATGTAAGTTTCCATCGCCGATTCTGTTGCCCAAACGACTTTCGGTCATTTTTCACAGTGCTTTCGCTTCCCAGCTGGTCCCGAAAGCCTGTAGCTACTTGAAAGGCAGACAGAAAAAGCACAATACGAGCAGAAAGCAGCAAGCCAGAAGGACACCATGCCCTTAACTGAGTTGGTTGAGTCAAATTGAGTGCGTGTCATGCCCCATAAAGTCCCCTGCACAACCTCCTGCAAGCCCAGCTGCCCCGTTACAGGGTGCCTGCTGTTACAGCTCGACGCCTTGACCTGAATTTATTTATTATTATTTATTTATAAACCTTCCTGGCAGAAGCAAAGCCCATGGCAAAGCACTTGAGGAGCGGGGATGCAGCGTGCTTGGCCACGCTGGAGCTGCAGGGAGCCACCAGGGCTTCAGAGCTCCCGAGTCTTGGATGGCAGCTCCAAAAAAAAAAAAAAAAAAAGCCAGGCACTGCCTAGGAACACCCCTTGTCCAATGTGCAGAGGCTTGAAAATTTGGGGATTAAAGATTCTGTGTGGAAATGTGCACAAAGGAGCACAAAGAACTCGGCTGGAGGGACAGTGCCACGCTCACGTACCTGGTTTCCTTCCCCCTGCCTTCCCAGGGCTCCCAAAATCGTGTGCGAGCCTGGGGTTACATCCTGCACCCTCCTGCTGGGCACCCACGGGGCTGGCATGAGAGCAGGGTGCTCTCAGAAACAGAGCAGCGAGGGCTGGCAGCTCCACGTGCAAGTCAAAAAAGGAAAAAGCTGCTCACTGCAAGCTGCTTTTGTGCAAAAAACTGAAAAATAAAATAAAATACCATTGGCCAAGTGGCTGTTTCCTCCGTGCTGGATGGTGTCGCTGAGACTCTTCTTAATTTTTTCGTAGCAGGCGAAGTACATGGCGTGGGCAGGGCCAGCCCCCAGCATGGTGACGTTGATGCCACGTAAAGGCCTCCAGAAGCCTTCGGTCAGGACAATCTTCTTCAGGGCTTCGTACACGCTCCTGTACTGGGCTTTGGGGTCCGGCTGCAGGCTCTGCATCCTCGTCTGCAACAGAGCACAGCCAGGGGGGAGGCTTCAATTCCCTGCCCTCAATGCAGCACCCACAAACCACAGATTGAAGCTCAAGATCCAAAATCCAGCACCATTAGATGGGTAAATAATTAATAAAGTATTGAGCTGGAGCCCAAGCCCCACCAAAGCTTCAGAACCCCCCCAAAAAAAACAGTGCACCCATGCCCAAGCACCATTTATTCACATTTCTCCTGCTAAATCAGCCCCGAGAAGCCCACGATCCCATTGCAACACCAGAAGGAGCCTGCTCGTGGAGGGAAGCGTAACCTCTGCTCCTGTTTATGCCCAGGGAATTAAGGGCAATTGTTCAAAAGCCGAGGTGAAGAAACGCAGTTCGGGCTCTAATTGCCTCCTGCTTGCAACACTCCCGGCTCTGCCCCAGCTTGTTCCTCCTGCAGTCGCTCTGCTTTCGATACCCAGCGAGCAGGGTGAGTCCAGCCGACTGGGAAACGAGTTTCCTAGAAGGGCAAGCTAAAAAATTTGGGTGCCAGGAAGACCCTTGGGGATTATTTGTCCCCAGGAGCCTGCCACGGAGAGCCCCGAGCCATCCTAGGGCACATCACCCCCACATTTTAGGGTCCCCTGCACCCTGGGCTGGGAGCTTTGCACCAAGTTTTGAAGACAGCCAAGCTCAGGGGATCCAAAAATATATTTTAAAACTCATTCCCATCACTTAATTATAATAAAAAAATTACTTGCTTGAGTTTGCTTCAAGCTTCTGGAGGCTGGTGGCATCCCTCTACCAGAAATGCTCACAGCACTGAGTGCCCATCATGAACGCTCTGGTAGGGGAGAGGTTTCACAGACACAATCCTAAAGCTGCTCAGGATTTATAGGATGCCTTCCGAGGTCAGATCTCAGCTTCCTAATAACATGCCAGGGTGTGCTGCCACCAGGCACCCTGCTAAGGTCAGCCCAGTGCACGAGCACAGCTGATAAGAGGAGGAGATAAGGGGGCAGACACGGATCCGTGCCCCCTCCACGCTGCAGGTCAAGGCTTTGCTGGAATTACAGCCCCAGCATCAGCAACTTCTTGATGGGCACCTGAAATTAGCTTTAATTCCCTACAGCTCAGCATGCTTCAGCTCTACAGGAGACAGACTACACCGAAGCCACCAGTTTGGCGGTGCAACACATTGGGATCCAAATTTAAGCCCAGAAATACAAAACTGGCTTGCTTTAATCACAGGGTTAACACAAGAGCAGCCCTTCCCCGATCAATATTGAAAGCTGCGGCAGTGAATGCAATCCCCTCGTCATCCAGAATTAAAATTTATTTATTTATTTTGCTTCTTTCCAGCAGTAGCAGTGCCCCCAGCCCGGTGCCACCCTTCCAGGCAAAGCACAAGAAGATTTTGCTGCCTGCTCCTTGGCAGCAGCTCAGCACCAGAAAAAGCTGGGCTCTCCCGTGCCTCCTCCACGCTCCTGCAGCAGGATGTGGCCCTCGGAGCTTATCAAAGCCCTTCAGCAATTAACCAGGGGGCAACAGAGGAGATTGAACCAATGCGAGTGGGGCAGGTTTGGACCTTGGATTCCTCAGCGCACGCCGGCGACCAAAAACCTCCACGGGCACTGGTCTGAGACCAAGGAAGAGATCGGGGCTGAATTCCAGACTTTAAGCAGTGCCCTAATTCAAGCTGCTAAGGAGCAGAGAAATAAGCGGGGCTAATCCAAATAAATCACTGCACTTGTAGCAAATATCCTAAAATAAATAAATAATAATAAAAAAAACTATGTCTGGTAAGTGACGTAGCCGAGCAGCTGGATGAATTTCAGACCTGAAGCATTGCTCAGTCATCATTACAAGGCTTCACCCTCCAGGATTTGCATCCCCTTGTTTCTTGCTTTTTTCCCTGCCCCGTGCATTGCCCAGCAGCTGCTGCAGCCCCACGGCACGGCCCCAGCTGGCCCCCACGCTGTGCACCCCGTGGGTGCCCGCAGCAAAACCAAGCTCCGTGTTTGGGGAAAGCTCCAAGGCCACCTTCCCTCGGCGTGGGGGGAGCAACAAAGCAAAGCTCCCTGCTCCACAGCACTGGAAATAACCCCAAAAAAAAAAAAAGCAGAGAGCAGCCTGCCTTGAAATGCAGCAACAGCACCAAAATACCCTGAAAAAAGCTTAAAAAAATTTTTTACAGCTCTCAGCTTTTGCTTGGCATGCACAAGGGTCTGAGACCCTCCGCTCCTTGGGTTTTGGCACCCTCCCAGCCCTAAGGGTGCAGAAATTGGGGCGGATTTGGGGCGGATTGGGCCGTGCCCTGCTGTCAGGGTGACTCAGCGGCACCCACCGGCCGCATCCAGCCGGGGGCCGTGCGCTGCTGGTTTCGACTTGAAGGCGTTGCTTCACTCTCGGACTCCACAAACCATCTCCATCTCAGCCCGGCTTCTTGCCAGGGAGGCTCTGAATCCGGGGGAAAATGAAGCACGTGGCAGCATCCCCTCCTCTGCAGGGGTTACGGGGGAAAAACAGGGGAAAAGCACTGCACGGAGCAGCAAAGCACCCTCCTGGCACGTGGTCCTGAGCACCCTCCTGCTGGAAATCCAGCTGCTTCCACACAAAAACGTGTAAATACTTGTAAATACTCATTTTTTTCCCCGCTTCTTGCATTATCTGACCCGTTTTGGAGGGCTCCTGAAGGCAGCAGTAGCAGCGCCCGACCCACGCCGCCCATTGCATCACCAACCCTGCAGCCCGACACCTTCCACTGGACACAAACGGGCCAAAAACCCCCGGAAACAACCCCAAAAAAAAAAAAAAGCACGGCACACACAGATCCTGCAGCACCAGGAGCTGGGAGCAGGCCGGGCTCTGCCCCAGCTGGGATAAGCTTATCGTGGCCGGAGCAAACAGGGTGCTGGGTGCTGCACCTCCCCGAGGCTGCCAGCGGATGATTTTTGGCTCTTTTTGCCACTTATCTGAAACCCTCAAGCTCCTCCAGGAGCTCCCGCCCCTGTTGTTCGCCGGCCAGAAATTCTCCTCCACCTCCTCGGGTTAAATCCTCGTTGCGTAAGGCAGGAGAGCGCCGCCGCCAGCGTCCCCGGGCAGCCCTGGTTGGAGCCCAGGCGCACGAAATAAAAGCAAAAAGGGACAGCTTTGGGATCAGGGAGCACCCCGAGGATGCCATTCCCAAATTCAGCTCCCAAAATCCTACAGAAAACCCAACAGGCATCACCCTCTGTGCTTGCATCCCCACCATCTCCCATCCCCTGCTCCTCACCTGGGGCACGCAGCACGAAATCCCAAAGGAGGAAAGCTCGGTGCTGGATCCCATTCCCCATTTCAACCCCAAAAGCACCCAAGCTTTGCCAGCAGCTGACACCAGCCGTGGTCCCGGCCGGTTTTCTACCCAAAAGTGTTTCACCACCGCTTCTCCAGCTTCTCATTTTCCTGCCAAGCATCGCTAATTTGACGGGCAGCTGCACTAATTAGCTCAGGCACCTCATTTCTTCCCTGGCTGCTCCCCCATTGCATCCATGTGGCACACACCATACCCCAGACTCCCCACAACACACCAAAACCACCAGATTTTTACCCAAAACCAACGGATTTTTTTTTCTCCCCTCATTGACCAGGAGGAAATGCCATAAATGTGATTAAAAGGCGTGGATTTGGGGTGCACAGGCTTGGAATAACGCCTGCTGGACCCAGGCGTGCAGAAGGATGATGCCTCCAGCCCCTAATTTCCCCTACAACCACCCCAAATTTCCCCCACAAGCCGAGGAATGTGCACAGAGCTCCATGCACGTGGCCTTACAGCCACCCTACAACCTGATTCCCACACCATGGGGGCTTGTTACCCAGCTGAGTGCTCAAGGAGCGGCCCCAAAACCCATTTTTGGGGTTGGCGAGGCTGTTTTGCAGCGGGGTGCCTGTCTGGGGACCCCCAGGAGAGGCAGCCCAGGCTGATGGGGTGACCCCAAAAGGCTTGCAGCACCCACGCTGTCCCCTAAACAGGCACAACTGCTCCTGTGGCCACATATTGTGGGTACAGAGCCTCTCCCACCACCAAACCCAAAACCGAGGCGAGCATCCTGACCCCAAAACTCGGGACCACAGCTCTGCCTTGCCCTAAGATTTGTGGCTTTTCAGGACCGGTGTTGCAAGCCCCAAAACGAGCCGGGCAGCCCAGGCGTCACAGCCCCGAACCTCGAGCTGGGGAATTGTGCAAGCAGCCAAAACAAGCAATTCCCCCAAATCGCGGCGTTTTCGCTTTCTCTTTGAGAGGAAGCCGCCTGCAGGGACCAAAATATTTCCTCCACGGGGCTCATGAGGAGCACGGGGGTGGCCGGGACGCCCCCAAGAGAAGCCGCCCCATTGCTCTGCTCGCCGACCCTAATAACCACCAGGAGCAGGACAGCTTGATTCCCTTCTGGAGGATGCTGGAGGAATATTTCCCGTGCTGGAGTGAAGGAGAGCTGCTGCTTAGAGCTTAATTAGCACCCGGTTCGTTAAGCTCCACGGGGCAGCTCGCTGTATGGGAATTCACCGCAGGTGGCAGCTTCCCTATAGGACACCTCGAGCTGCCAGGAGCCGGGCACCGCTTTCGTTTTTGTTTTTCTTCCCCCTCCTTTTCCCCGCAGAGGAAATGACCTCCCGAGCACGGCGTGACGCCCGCGGGGCTGGGCAGCGTCACTTCAAGGAGCCAACTTTGGGGAAAAACCCAAAAAAATGGGGTTTTGCTACTAAGTGGGACAGCCACACTTATGAGGGAAGTGCAGCTCCTGCCACAGGTGCCCTTTTGGGATCTAGAAGGTGCTGGGGGGGGCAGCAGTGGGGCTGTCCCATCCCAGGGCTCGTCCAGGCTGTCACCGACCCTCGGCCCTATATTCCAACCCCACAAACCCTACAGCATTCACACCCCCTGCCGCAGCAGGATGGGGATGTGTGGCAAGAAAGGGAAATTTGGCTGCTCTCTGCCACCCCAACAGCAGCTCCTGCCCCTCCCTGAAACCCTTTACCCTATACACACCCCCTTGTACCCCCCTTGCACACCTACACCCCAAGCAGCTCCTTGCACCCCATACCCCGTGACCCCCCTTTACCAACCCCTCGCACCCCCATACCCCAAAAACACCCCCTTTACATTCTATCCACGCAGCCCCTCGTACCCCTATACCCCGTGCACCCCCCATACACACGCTGCCCTTTAAACTCCCTCAAAGCAACCCCTTACACGCCCCAAACAACCCCTTAAACCTCCGTAAACCCCCACTTTATACCCTTTACATCTACCCACACAGCCCCTTAAATCCCCATCCACCCTCATGTCCCTAATACAGCCCCATGGCCCCCATACAAACCCTTACAACCCCATACACCCCCCAGTACACCACAACCCCATACTCACCCTTACAACACCACACCCCCTATACAGCCCCATGTCCCCCAAACATTCCCTAACAGCCCCATACTCCCTAATACAGCTCCTTACAACACCATAACCCCCAATACGGCCAGAAACCCCCCATACATTCCTTATCAACCCCATAACCCCCA
The DNA here is from genome assembly GCF_963932015.1 of Anas acuta. Classification (NCBI taxonomy): domain Eukaryota; kingdom Metazoa; phylum Chordata; class Aves; order Anseriformes; family Anatidae; genus Anas; species Anas acuta. The sequence goes on along the minus strand of NC_089005.1, from coordinate 2,214,720 downwards.
ATACACCCCCATACACACCCTTACAACCCCATAGTCCTCCCAATACGTACCTTTACAACCCTATACCCCCTAACACAGCCCCACAACCCCCCCAAGCATTCCCTTACAACCCCACACCCCTAACACAGCCCCATAGCCCCCTCATGCATTCCCTAACAACCCCATACCCTTTAACACAGCCCCATACACACTCTTACAACCCCATACCCCCAATACAGCCCCATAACTCCTCCATACACACCCTTACAACCCCATAGTCGCCCCCATACATCCCCTTACAACCCCATATCCCCCAAGACAGCCCCATAACTCCCCCATACACACCCTTACAACCCCATACCCCCCAATACACCCCCATAACCCCTCCATACACACCCTTACAACCCCATACCCCCAATAGAGCCCCATAAGCCCCCCATACGTTCTCTAACAACCCCATACCCCCTAACACAGTCCCATAACCCCCCATACATACCCTTACAACCCCATACACCCCCAATATACCCCCTTACAACCCCATACACCCCCCATACACTCCCCATATACCCCCTTACAACCCCATACACCCCCTATACACTCCCCATATGCCCCTTTACAACCCCAAACACTCCCCATATGCCCCTTTACAACCCCAAACCTCCCCTTACAACCCCATACACCCCCTATACACTCCCCATATGCCCCCTTCCAACCCCATACACCCCCTTACAACCCCAAACACTCCCCATATACCCCCTTACAACCCCATACACCCCCCATACACTCCCCATACGCCCCCTTCCAACCCCATACACCCCCTTCCAACCCCACAAACCCCCCATACACCCCAATTCTCCCCCCCATCGCACCCACCTTCACCGAGTCCACCGGGTACATGACGCTGTGCTCCATGATGCCCGCCACCGCCCCGGCCAACATGTGGGTGCCGAGCGAGGCTCCGCTGGGCAGGCTCTCGTAATCCTCCCCCTCCATCGGCCCCACGGCAGCGGCTACGGCCTGGGGGGGGCCCGGCCCCGGGGGGGCCGCCGCGGAGCCCCCCACGGCGCAGCCCAGCTCCATGCGCCCAGGGCCGGGGATAGGGGAGGGAGCGGGGAGGGGAGGGGGGGCGGCGCGCCACGGGCTCGCGCGCTCCCGCGCCCTCTCTTTAAAGCCGCGCCCTCGCCCCGCCCCCAGCCAGCCAATAGGGAGCCGCCTCCCCCTCCTGCTCGATTCCCATTGGGCGGCGCGGAGCGCGGGGCGAGGAGGGCGGCGAATGGGGAGAGGGGGGAGGGATTAAGGGGGAGGGAGGGGAGGGCGCGCGCTTTTGCGGGAGGGGCGCGCCGGCGCGCCCGCGCGCGCTGGTGGCGGCTCCGGGTTCGGAGCTGGGTTTGGATGGGGAGGAAAAAGGGAGAAAATTGGGAAAATTCGCGGCCGGGACGCCACGGGGAGGGGATTTTTTGAGGGAAGGGGACACCAGCCAGGCGTTATTTTTGTAGGAGGTGGAAATCAGTTTTTTTTTTTATTATTTATTATTATTATTTTTTTTTATTATTTTTTTTTCAGGAGTTGGGCATCAGCACATTTCATGCAAATGAGATGGAAATTAGCCTCTGGCACATGCATGCTCCACGTCCAGTCCCCCCGCAGCCCCAAACGTCCCCTAAAATAAGCAGCGCCTGCGTGCTCTGCAGCCCCAAATGTCCCCTAAACTGAGCAGCTGGATGTGGTGCCCACACCCCGCCTGGTCCTGAGGCTCAGCATAGGGAGAAAAGTTCATAGGATGGTGTAGGAGGGCATCGTGTGCTGCCCTGCAAAGGTTTTTGGGAAGGTGGGGTCTGCAGCAAGCACTGTCCCTCGTTGTATCTCCCACCTTGCACATAATTACTGCTTCCTCCATCAAACCGACCCAAACTGACTGTATTTAGAGCCCTGAGGTGCAGATGTGAGGCAAAACCTGCATGGTGCTGGCCTGCAGCAACAGCCTGGCCTTTAAGGGATCCCTCCTTTCGGGATCCTTTGGAATTTGACCTTGCTGGGAAGGTGGCGTCACGGCGCATCGCACCCGCTGAAACCAAGGTTAACCATTTGCACGAAGGGCCGTGATAATGCCAAGCAATTTATTGCTGCCTGAACCTTGAGAGGCACGGCAGAACGCCACGGGCCCCAAAGAGCAGGAAGAGCTGGGAGTCGGTGCTGGCTGAAGGTGTGACACGGTGCTCAGCAGCCCGGAGGTGGCATTTTGGAGCCGGGGAGCCACGCGCCTGGCTGCAATTGCAGCAGCCGGCACTCCCCGAGCATCACCCCGATCTGCAGGACGAAGCACGGCCGTAAATCAAAGCACAAGAGCTTCCCTTTCGCAACGCGGCCTCGTACGAGGAAGCAGCTGAGCTAAAACTCAAAAGGGAACACTTTCCAGTATTGCTCCACTTAGTTTATCGAGGTTTCCTCTTCCATAAACAACAGCGAATCTCTTTCCAATGCCTTTGGCAGGGGAGAGAAGGGTGGAGAAATTGCAGTGTCACTCGCCATAATGAGCCCTTTCCCCTACACTCGTAGGTCTCGCTCCCTGATAAGAAATAGGATGAATCAGACTGAAATATGGAGCTGTTTCCACGTGGGAGAGGGTTATATTTTAACCTCGAGCGGCGTGGCCACGAGGAATCTCTGCTCCTGTTCTGCTGCCCGTACAACCCGAAGGGAACAGACCTGGTGCAGCTGAGGCAGAGATGCACAGAGCTCATGCAGAAGGGACAGAATTACTCATGCTCTGTGATATTTGGTTTCTGCACTATTTCCAGCCTGACACAGCAAAGGAGAGTCACCCATCACCAAGCATCAACAAACGGCGTGAACTCAACGCGATTTACAAAACCCTTCCTTTGACGCAGCTCAGCCTCGTGTAGCGACCCCCTTTTGGACACAGCTGGCTCGATCCCATCCCCAGATTCCATCAGGTGAAGCCTCCTGTGCTGCTAAAAGCCCGGGCTGACCGCAGGCTTGCTCAGGGCACGCTCATCCCTACCCCAACAAGTCGCTGCGAAATGCACCACGAATTAATCGGTGATTCAGACCCGCAGGTCCGAGGTCTCGCCCCTAACCTCTGCGCCCTGGGACAGCTTTTAAATGGCTTTAATAGAAATTTTCTGCCAGATTCTTGAAGAAATGACCCATCACCAGAGTGAAATGCTCCTCGCTTTCCTGCTCCCCTGCCCAGGACAGCTGGGGACCCTCCCCAGCCCATCAGCAGCGCCCAGTTTTGCTTATCGGGGCAGGAGGCACCAGCTGCACCCATGGAGATAAGGCAGGAGTGTCCCGCTCACGGGCGGGCACCTTCTGGGAACCTGAAATTGGGCATTATCTGCCAGATCCAGGCAGATTGTTGGTGGGTTTTTTGGTTTGGTTTTGTAGTCTTTTTTTGCATTTGCCAAATCTCCAGCGGCCGAGCAGCGCCTCAAGGGTTCGGTGCTGCCCAAAAGGTGCCCGGGGTGGGCAGGGGAAGCTCCTCGCACGGTGAGCTGCCCTCCAGCAGCACATTACAGGGTGCTGCTATTAATTCAGGTGTTCAACACGGTAATTGGGCTCGTAATTGTGGAAAGGAAAAGGCACCTCGTAGCGCTGTGGCGCAAAGCGTTCCCTATAGAAAAAGGATGCGACCAAATCGACCTCATTCGGGGTGAAGGTTTTCAATCTCATTTGCAAAAATCCAACACCGAGAAATCCCAATGGCTTTTATTTTTTGGCAGCATGCATGCCGCATGCCTGCCCTGTGAAAGGCTGGGTTTTCGTGCAGGAATTACCAGTTCCCCATCCCACGTGGCATGGACACGGTGCCACAGCAGTGAGGCGATCCCTACCCCTGCTCCTCCTTAGAAAGGTTCAATGCCAAGAAATAGATTTTAAGCAGCACAAAGCCCTTTGGATTTGCACCCCAGACTTGTCCTTAGGTGGAAAAAATAGGTCAAAACTGCAGGTTTTGTGCTGGTCCAAACCTAAACCCTCCGTGTCATCCCTTTCTCTCGGACCTTTGAGCACGATGTGCTCCGGTTACTTTTTATTTCTATATTGGCAAATGGCATAAAAATAAGCAAATAATATTGTTGTGTCTCCGGAGTGGGCTGACCCACTTATTCGAGCATCAGCTGGGTGGGTTAGGAAGGGAAAATCAGCCACCCTGGGCACTAAATCCCTGCGTTGGGCAGCTCGGGGCGTCTCTTCTCACCGGGATTCAGCCGCTTTGTGTAGGACAGGTTTATATGGACCAGCACCGAGGTTGGTGCCTTCAAGGGGCATTGGTGAAGGGAGAATTGGGCCAAAAAAGCTGAAATCTGGAAAGTCTTCAGCCTGAAAAGTCTGCAGGGGCAGATCCGGCCCCATAACCATTTATGCAACCTCGGAGGTGAAGGAGGTGTGGATGCGAGGAATTTGGCCCGTGGGTTTTGTTTCAGCCTAATCTGACCTAATTTACCATTACCTCGCTCAATGGATTAAGGTAACAGGGAGAGGCAATCCTGAATGTGTATAATTAAGCTCGTTTTTTTTTTTTTTTTTTTTTTTTTTGTGCTACTTCCTGGACAGAAGCTTTTCATCGACTTGCCTTTCTGGTTTGGAGCCCTGGGGAGACAATGGGAAAGGCGCAGCCCCACACCGGTGCTTTTGGGATTTACCGGTGGCAGCGGGCACGGGAGGCTGCCAGGAGCCCACTGGGGTCACTGGTTTTGGGGACAGCCCCGGTGTTTGCTTGGAAAATGAGATCCTGAGGGGTTTGTGGTTCCAGGGATGAGCCCGAAGCGGTGTGGATTTTTTTATTTTGGTGGGTTTTGCACCATAGGCAACCTCGAGCCCCAAAAGGATGAAACGGGAGCTCTGCAAACGGGCAAATAAAAACCCGGCCAGCTTGGGAGAGCCCAGGCTGAGCTCTGCAATAGGGAGTTTTAACCTAAAAAAAATAAATAAATACATAAAAATACAAGAAGAGGAGTGGTGACACCTCAGCCCCGCTCCTGCAGGACTGCTCGGGGCTGATCAGTGGGGCCAGGACAGATGCTGCCCCCCTATCTGCCGGCCCCGGTGCCGCTGCGGGCTGATATTTGGGAGGGTGTGGGCAGGGTGGGCACCGTGCTGCTGCCAGATAATGCACACACCTCGCCGGGGTCGCAATTTGAAATTGCAAATGCCCCCGCCACGAGCTCTGGGTGTGCACCTGGGTGTGCACCGCGCTGTTTTCCCTAGGTACGAGCGAAGGGCGCGAAATATGAGCATAAGCAGCTAATATTTTCCCCGTCGCTGCGAAGAGCATGCATCTGGAAATAATTAGCATGCACAAAACCAGCTCGCACATTCCTCCCGGGCCTCCATTTCGTGCCGCCTGCAGGCTCTGGCATCTCCGCTCATGTCGGCCGCTCTTGGTGCTTTCAATATTTGGGGACATCCCGTAGGGCCCAGGCCAAACTCCGACCAGAGGCTGCTGCAGAAGCAGAAGCCGTGCTCTGCCCTCAGCAAAGCGGCACGAGGAGCGGCTTTTTCTTTGCATGCCTTGATGGCAGCGCTGGCATTTATGGATTTTTTTTTTTATTATTTTTTTTTTGCAAAAGTGTTCGCCGCCGCTGACATGCTGCTGCTTGTGCCTTTGTCTCTGCAGATGACGGCAGCATCGGGCAACGGCTGCGATGAAGCCGTTCCCAAGGGTCCTGAGTTGCTTTTAGGTCAAGCTGAGCTCGTGCACACCCTGCAGAGCTAACGAGGGGGTACGCCCAGGGAGCGGGGTTGCAATGCTTCCACCCCATTAAAAAACTCCAGTTTTTGGGTGTTTTGGAGAGCTGCATGCCTGCAGCATGGCAGCAATGCTTGCACCAAGTGAAAGGTGTTGCCATAGCTCTGAAGCCACGTGCGTGTCCGTGGGCAGGGGGCAGGGACGGGCAGGGTTTTGTCTTCAGTGCTTTTGGGGTAAATTCATTAAAACCCTTCAGCTAATGGGGAAAAATACACTGGAGGTGAGCGGCTTCGCTCTCGGCGCATGGCAAAACGGCTGCAGGTGGTAAGCAGAGCCCCAAATCCACCCTGGTTGTTTGCTGGTAGAAGCTGGTGTGCAAAACTGGTGTGCAAAACCTGGTGTGCAAAACCTGGAGTGCAAACCTGGTATCCAAAACCCAGCGTGCAGAACCCGATGTGCCAAACTCAGCATGCTTAATCTGGCGTGCAAAACCCAGTGTGCAAACCTAACGTGAAAAACTCATCATGCAAGACTGGTGTGTAAAATTCAGCATGCTTAATGTGGTGTGCAAAACCTGGCATGCAAAACCGGTGTGCAAAACCTGATGTGCAGAACCTGGTACCCAAAACCCAATGTGCAAAACCCAGCGTGCAAAACCTGCCCTCCAAAAGCTGCTGTGCAAAACCCATCCCACAAAACCCCGATGCAGAACCCGGTGCATGGGCTCACCCCAGGGACAGCTCGGGCACCGCCGGCTCAGTGCAGAAAGGGGAAGCAAAACTCAAAACGCTTTTGAGAACTCCCAGAAGTGGCTCGGGAGGCGAAGATGAAAGGGTTTTGTGTGAGCACAGGAAGAGGAAGAGGACCTCGGGGTCGTCTCCTTGCGGTGCGGCCGAGGCTTTTAAAGCCTGGGGCTGCTCTGGGTGCGCGCTGTGGAGGCAAAAATCTGGGGTGCGACAAATTGCAATGGGAGAAGGAGTGAGAAGAAGCAGAGAAGCAGGAGCTGGGGAGCTGCAGGGACAAAATTATTTTTTTTTCTGGGGGAAAAATAGATTAATCTTCCAGAATAAATGGGTTTTAGAAGGCCAATGAGTGAAGCTATTCTTATAGCAAGGGCTCATCCTGCTCCTGCGTTCAGAAGGCGAATTATTTCGGACTAACGAGGGCTTCGTGGTCCTTGTGGGGTGACCATGACCTCCCCAAATCGCCCAGCACCGTGGGGAAGCGGCGTTTAACCCAGCCCTGCTTTATGCAACCTCCTCCAGGCCTCTGCCTGGGCACGCAGCGCTCACCGGCGGGGATTTGGGAGTTTTGCTCGCTTGGGTTCACCAGGACGAGCCGGGGCCGGGGCAGACGTGCGTCTGAAGCCACTTTTCGGCATCACGCTTTGCCCTGATCCAAAGCTCCCGACCCTCCCCATGGCATTTTTGGGGCCACCAGCCCATTTTGGTGGCCTTTTTGAACTCCCCAAGGGATCAGGGAGCACAAGCCGTGCTGCCGCTCGGTGGCAGCACCCAGCACGACCTACCAGTGGCCAAAATTAGTTATTTTTTGGAGGAGAAAGGAATTGGGGAAGAATTCCCACTTCCCATCTCTTTACCCCCCCTGGGCTCTGCGGGGGGGTGATGATGCCCTGGTGCCACCTTAGCTGAAGGGGAGCTCTGCCACCGAGGTGTAGGTGCGGTGACAATTCGGGCAACACCCCCAGGACTTTTTGAGGGGCAAACTGAGCGAAATTGGGGCTCGTTTGGGTCAGATTTATTTAAATTTTCCCCATTTTCCACACAGATTTGGTGCAGCTGGCCCCACAGCAGCGCGCCTCGCGGTGGCCAAGCAGCTACCCGCCTGCTCCCACGCGTGCAATGCCGGGGACGCCGTTGGTGCCCGCCTGCCCAGCGCGGCGCGGTAATTAACCCCGTAATTGCAATTAGCGAGCGGCTCCCCGCTGGGTCCTAGCGCCCGCCCGCGCTCCGCTCCCGCCACCGCCGAGGCCACGCCCCCAGGGCCGAGGCCACGCCCCCAAAAGCGAGACCACGCCCCCATCGCTGAGGCCACGCCCCCATCGCTGAGGCCACGCCCCCTCCGCGGCACCCCGCTAGGCCACGCCCACTCTAGAAACCACGCCCCTTCCGCAAAGCCACGCCCCCTCCCTCCCATCCTCACCCCCCTCCCCAGCGCCACGTCTGCGCGTGCTTGCGTCACATCCGGCGGCGCCTCCCGGAAGTGGTGCTAGGGCCCGTTGCTAGGCGGCGAACGCGGAGGTGCGGGGCTGGCGCCGGGCCTAGGCCCTGAGGGGGGGCAACGGCGGCCTCTGGGGGGGCTTCGGGTGGGGAACGGAGGCTGCTGAGCCCCGGGGGGAGGCCCCGGTGTCTGGGGGTGATGTTAGGGTCGAGTGGGGAGGGGGTGAGGCAGGGCCGGGGCTCCCCGGGAGGGGTTTGGGGTGGGTTGTGGGTCCGGGCCTGGGGTGTGAGGGGCTGTGGGGGGGGGATGGGGTTGTGTGGAGGCCGTGGGGGGTTAAAAAGGGGGTGTGAAGGGGGTGGGGAGGGGGAGGGGGTTCCTGGTAGGGAGGGGGGGTGTCCAGGGGGTGGTGGGTGAGGTGGTGGTGGAGGGTTTGTGCAGATTTAATGGTTTTAGGATTTGTAGCCGTGGATGGGTAGTGTCTGTGTCCTGCTGCCCTCACGCAAGGATATCCCTAGGTTCAGGTGGAATTTGTTGTGTTTGGGTTGGTGCCTCTCATCAGGGGGTATCACTGAGGAAAGTGCTTCCTGCTTCTTTACATCCTTCAGGGAGATATTTGTAGGGGAGAGTGAGAACAATCCCATTTTTTGGCCTTTCCTCGTATGAGAAGTGCTTCAGTGCCTTATCTATCTTTGTGGCCCTGTGCTGGACTTGCTGCAGTTCATCCAGGTGTGTCTTGTTCTGGGGAGCTCAAAGCGGGGCTCAGCATTCCCGGTGTGGCCTCACGGAGGGATCTTCTCCCTCGACCTGCAGTGCTTTTTGTCACGATATCCAGACCATCACCTGTCTCTTACTGTTCTTCACTTCAGACCCAGAAGCGCAATGGCTTTGAGAGTGATTGTGCCGTGTCAGTCGGAGGTGACCGGCTGATGCTGGAACGCCAGCTGCTCGCTGTCTGCTGGTCCTGCTCGTAGCCTGAGATGGGGAGGTAAGGATCCTCAAGGAACTGCCCAATTCTGGTGTTGTTTGAGCAAAGGACAGGGAACCTCATTGTGGATTCCTGGCTAACGATTAATTCAGATGTGGGAATGTGGAAATAGTCTAAACTGAAGTCAGAGCATGAGCAAAAATGAGCTAGAACATACCAAAGGCAGAAGCTCTCTGATAAATATTTGCACTTGGCTCGTTTCAGAATGCTCTACACCTCTTTTTGGTAGCAAAGTCCGTCTTTACAGCAGATTATCCTCTCTGAATTTTAGGATCAGCATCTCGTGTTTGCTTCCTGCCTCTTGGCACTTCAGTATCTCCCCCGTGGGGTGTCCCCGTGTGTTCAACACGACGTTGCGGCAGATTGTGGTGATCGGGATTCTGGCTGCTGCTGTCTCCTTGCTGTACTACTCGCTGGTTGTCATCCGCAACAAGTACGGGCGGGCCTCCAGGGACAAAAGATTTCACAGGTGAGAGCTGAAAAGACTCTTGGAGAGAGGAAAAAAATGTAATTTGGGCATGAAAAACAAGGCACTGGCAGAAAGTGTGAGTAGAATAAACAAATTGGGAAAAACGAGTAAAAATTTGTTTTGTTAATGATATTTTCCTTCTACATTTCTTTCAATTTATCAGCAATTCAGCTTTCTAATAACTTCTTTAAAGTTTTTGTAGCAGGATAGGAGAACTACAGGTGCAAGAATGTTAAGTGATATTTTTTTTCTGGAAGTCGCTTTTGGTATTTATTCTGGGAGTTTGCTTATTATGGGTAGCACGTCACTTTCCTTCAGCATGCTACTGAAAGCTGTGATTCCTGTGATGGAAACTGTTGTCCTGTTTGGAGTCTGATGCTGGGAGAAGCTTCCATATGGAACTCGGTTGCCAGGTGGTAACGCCAAGTTTTCTTCTAGATATCTTGCCCGGGTAACCGACACTGAAGCTACAGACACAAACAACCCCAACCTAAATTATGGAATTGTTGTGGACTGTGGCAGCAGCGGCTCTAGGATTTTTGTGTACTGCTGGCCGAGACACAACGGTAACCCCCATGACCTGCTGGACATAAAACAGATGAGGGACAAGAACAGAAAACCGGTGGTTATGAAAATTAAACCAGGTACTGGAAAGAAATTATTTTGCAGTGATTTTTCTAGCTAGCTGCCTGTCCAACCTTTCGTTTTTTCAAGCTCTATATTTAAAATGTCTGGGTAAAGGATACTTGCAAGTTGTCAGCGTGGCACTCCTTCAGATTTCTTCGGGTTTGCTTTGCAGACAGCTTTGTTCATCTTTAGAGCTTGAAACGTGACGCTGACAGGCAGGAGGGAGAGGTTTGTCTGCTTACTGAGAAGGCTGTCAGTTAACTCAGGCCTGTTTATTTAGTGAATAAGTAATCTGCTTTCTCTAAAGCAATCTGAACCAATTATTTGAATAGGTAATGTAGCCAGCACAGCCTTTTGTTTAATGTTTAGAGGATGATTAAGTGTTAGCTTAATTATTCATTTCTTATTTCTGCAGTTGATTTCCTGGGTTTGGTTTTGGTTTGTTTTTTTCTGCTCTGTGTGTTGGTTAGCAAGATTTCCCAGACAGGAAATACCCAAAGCTTGAGTTGCTTCACTTTCGAATTTATCTGTTTTGCTAGGTATTTCAGAGTTTGCCAACTCTCCTGAGAAGGTCAGTGATTACATTTCTCCACTTCTGAGCTTTGCTGCTGAACACGTGCCCCGTGCAAAACACAAAGAGACTCCTCTTTATATTCTGTGCACTGCAGGAATGAGGATTCTGCCGGAAAGGTTATTGGCTGTCTTATTTTTAGTGTTTAGAATAGCGAGCTCGGTGTCTTTGGCTATTTTTAACTGCTCAAAATGCAATTTTGCAGCCAGCAGAAGGCAATACTTGAAGATCTGCTCACTGATATTCCCGTGCATTTTGATTTTCTGTTTTCGGACTCACACGCAGAAGTTATTTCAGGGAAGCAGGAAGGTAGGTTAATGTTGGAAAAATAATTATAATCTTTGAAACATTTATTACTTTCCGGGTACGACTTGGAGAATTTTTTATTTATTTATGGCTTTTTAAAATTCTGGTTCAGTTGTGAGACCTTATTCCTCAGTGGCAACAGATGGAGTGTGGAGATAATCATCTGCTGTGATCTAGCTTGTCTAAATGTTTTCTAATTAGCAGTGAAAATAACTCATCTGCACTTAGCAAGGATTTTAGTCCATTTTCTCACCCTTTGGGGGGTAGTATCAGAATAAGGCACAACATTCTTGATGAAGAGTGGGAAAAATGGTTTCTAAAGGAGCAGTGTTTGATTGTGCTTGACTTGCTAGAGGCTTAAAATCACTTTAAAAGCTGACGTGCTTTTTATGAAATTTTGACATCAAACTGTAATATATCAAATTGGGGTTTTTGTCCAAATCTTAATGTGGAAAAGAAGCAGAATAATGTGTTGGGAATGTTTAACATTTAAATATATTTATTACAGAAAATATGAGCAGTGATATAATAACTCATATGCAAAAAAAAAAAATAAAAAATCCTCTGTTTAAGATATTCCTGAAATGTCCAAATATGTTTTCTTACGCGTGTAGGAGTGTATGCGTGGATTGGCATCAACTTTGTTCTTGGAAGATTTGAACATACAGATGATGGTAAGTATCTTAACTGTGAATTGGATCTTCTGAAGGATTTAAGTGCATTGCTGTGCTTTCACTGTTGATGGTGTGTTTTTAGATAAAGATTTTAGTGAACTGGACGTGTGCAGATGCTGATGTTTGTTTAACTTGTGCATGAAAGTTAATGATCTGCATTGCTACAATATAAAAAACTACAAATAGTGCAGTGCTGCTTTATGCCTATCCTAGCAGTATTTTTTCAATCTTTTTTTCATTTTTTTATCCAGAGGATGAAGCCATTGTGGAGGTGCACGTCCCAGGCAGCGAAAACAAAGAGGCTATCTTCCGTAAGAGGACAGTGGGTATTCTTGACATGGGCGGAGTGTCGACTCAGATAGCATACGAAGTCCCTAAAACTGTAAGCTTTGCCTCTTCACAGCAGGTTATTATCTGTGCAACTTTCTTCTTTTCATTTTGGTTTATTTTAATGCATTTTCGTTCTTTTGTTTTCTTTGGTTTGAGTCCTCTCCTTCATTTCATCACATCCAAAACAAAGGCAAGAGAAGATGGCAAATATGAGCCCTTCATCAGCTAAGCAACTCATTTGTGTTTTTGTCACTTACTTTTAAGTTTCATTGCATTCTTTGTGTGTGCGTGTGCATGTGTGTTTATACAACTTGAAATCTGTGTTACACTTAGGAGACTGTGTTTTAGAGACCAAAAATTTGTTTTTTTTTTATAAGAACTTGTATAAGATATGTCTTTTTTCCTTCATAAGTTGGGTTGGTAAAAACCAAAGAAGCAGGGCATGAGGATAACAGTTAAGTTTGAAATACTACTTACATCCTCAGCACAAGTTATCTGTTCAAGGAAGCAAATTTCTTTGCTGAAAGCCCTAAAGGGGATGTAATTTGCTCTAATTGCAATATACTGAGTTCTAGGGTAGCTTCTGAATTTTTAAAGTTAGATAATCACCCGTTAACATCACTGAGAAATTGTCTAAAGTCAGAAGAGCATAAGAGCCCCATGGTTTGACTCTCAGTGCACTGTTGTAATGAGATGTGTATTATATTTTATATATATGTGTATTTTAAACCAAATTATGGTTTTTCATTATGACAGGTTTTAGTAGCTACACTGCCTTTCAGACAGGTAGTGTATCAAATAGCTTGGACTATTAAAAGTGTGAGCATTCAGATTCAGAGTGGATTGCCCTGGTCAAGTATTAATTGGAAATTAATACTTGTTCCAGCTAATTGATAATGACTGTTGTATGGCTTTATCTGAGTGTAAAACCATACCAAAAGTAGGTATTCTCGATCGGGAACCTGTTTGGGTTCCTAAACAAAGAATGGACAACAACTGGCTGTGGTGCTTACAGTCTCACCACTGTTTCTCATTTATAACATCTGTGGGAAACCCTGCAATGTTGTTCTACTTATCTAAGCGTGTTCTACATGAAGTGCTTCTGCTACACATCCCCTAAATATTTGAGAAGTTACTGCAAGCTACTGATGTATGGTATGTGGAAAGAGCTGAGTGACTGACAGAGGTTTCCTGGAAAGTTTGAAAACTTCCACGTTGAAAAATGAAGAACAGCACTGCTGGGTAGACCATAAAACAGTAGTGTGGGGACTTGGTCAGAAGTAGTATCGTTGAGCTTCCTAGCTGTAGCACATCCTTTTCCATGGGAAAAGGTACTTCAGTATCTGTAGTAGCAGTTCTTTAAGTATCGATAACATCCAGTGCAATTGTTTATAAGTAATATGCTTTGCTCTCCCTATCAAATCGAAGGTAACGTGGACCTATAAAAAGCAAAATCGATGTGTAAGGACTGATGTTTAAAGATACCAAGGGCGTCTTGTTTTTCAAAGAGCTCATATCAGGTTCTGGTTCATGTTGTTTATACCTAATCTTAGTGATTCTGCTCCTACAGGAGGAAGTTGCCAAAAACTTGCTTGCAGAATTCAACCTGGGCTGTGATGCTCATCAAACGGAGCACGTGTATCGAGTCTATGTCGCAACGTTCCTTGGCTTTGGAGGGAATGCAGCACGCCAGAGATACGAAGACAGCCTATTTACCAGCACAGTACTTAAGAACAGGTAACTAGCTTCAATTCCTTGGAGATACAGCTTCTGTAACTCCAAATTTAAATATATTTAGTAAAGTATCCCGATATAAAGCGTAATTTCTGGTGTGCTATGTGCAACGCTGGAGTTTCTTTAAATGAGGATGCTGTTTTGTTTTGATGCTGGTGTAATTTGGAGTTTGGTGTGTCTAAGCTGCAGTTTTTTCTGTTTGTATTGTTTTTTTTTACCAGACTGCTGGGAAAAGAGACTGGCATGACTTCTGATGCACCGTACTTAGATCCCTGCCTGCCCCTGGATGCTCAGGATGAGATCCATCAAAACGGACAGACAATGTATTTGCGGGGAACAGGAGACTTCAATCTATGTCGTGAAATTATTCAGCCGTTCATGAACAAGACTAACGAAACCCAGACATCTCTAAATGGTGTCTATCAGCCTGCCGTGCACTTTCAGAACAGTGAATTCTACGGCTTCTCAGAGTTCTATTACTGCACTGAGGACGTGTTGCGCATGGGAGGAGATTACAATGCTGCTAAATTTACTAAAGCTGCAAAGGTAAAGTATTCTTCGGAGAAACTGTAGTTTGAAGCAGCTATTCTGTAAAAGCACTAGGAGGCAGGGTGGTCCAGTTCCGGAAAAACTGTTGATACTGGAGGAGTCCATGTTGTTTCCACCTCTTGCTTCTATTTAGGAACGTCTTAAAATTGCTTTCTCTTTTGTTTTATGTATTCTGTACCAGTTTCCCAGATGTTAATCCTAACAGGGATCAGCCAGTTGGGGACAGTAATACCACAGTGTAAACTAGAGGAACATAACCTGCTTTGTCAGAGCCCTAAGAACAGGCTTAGTCTCCAAGTGGATGACTAAACAATTTAAGTCCTAACGAATATTAATTTTACCACAAATGCCAAGTACGGGTCAAAATGGTTTTGCACAAAACACCGTGAAATTTGTGGTCAGACTTAATAGCAATGCAAAGGAAACTGTTATTTTTGAGTTTTCTAGCCTTTGGTATTTACAGAGCATCTTATCTAGTGGCATTTTTCTCTTTTCAAGGCAGAAGTAATGTTTATATCTCTTTTTCCATTCTTTAAGGATTATTGTGCCACTAAGTGGTCTGTCCTGCGGGAACGTTTTGACCGTGGTCTTTATGCATCACATGCTGATCTCCACAGATTGAAGTAAGTATTTGTGTTTGTACAGCAAATTCGTTCAGGCAGAGTTGCCAGGGAGCGGTCATGTCCAAATGGTCCATTTAATGAAATCATTGGAAGTGTGAATATAACCTTAAATATTGCATCAGCCACAAAAGTTACTGATAGTCCCATGTCTAAGTGTGCTCCCTAGTCCTTTGGGACTCTGTAACTGACAGAAAATTAAATGCCTGACTAGATGACCCTCTTTTTTTTTTTTTTTTTTTTTTTTACAGGTACCAGTGTTTTAAGTCTGCCTGGATGTATGAAGTATTTCACAGTGGCTTCTCTTTTCCTGTGAGCTACAACAGTTTGAAAACAGCCCTGCAGGTGTACGATAAGGAGGTGCAGTGGACGTTGGGAGCCATTCTTTACCGAACACGATTTTTACCTCTAAGGTACCCCTTGTTTTCTGAGATGTCTGGAAATGGTTTTTGGATGGAAGAGAAGAGTTTTTGTGAGGAAAGGTACAATGATAGCAAAGCAGCTGACAGATAGGGGGAGACAAGATGCCGTTTCTAGTGCATTATATAGAACCTGAGGATGTATTTCAGGTAGCTCAAGTAATGCTTGATAAAGTGTATTTTGCTAAAAGAGGTTCTGTTTTCTTTAGTAAGATCCTTTGGAGGCAAGGCTTGATCTGCAATTTATGTCTCTTCTCTCTTCGATTCTTTTCAGAGACATCCAGCAAGAAAACTTCCGTGGAAGTCACTCCCACTGGAGGAGCTTCTCTTTTGTTTACAATCACTATTTGTTTTTTGTCTGTTTTCTGATCGTGCTGCTCTCCATCCTGCTTTATCTGCTAAGGCTCAGACGGATCCACAGGCGAATGCTGCGTAATAGCTCGTCCACTTCCCTATGGATCGAGGAAGGCCTCCCACCACAGAAGATCTCAGGAGCCTTATGAGATGCTGTGATGGAGAGCTTTTATTGGACTTCCTGCACAAAAAGCCATTCTTGCCTCAGGGTTTCTCCTTTTTGTCCCTTTAAATCATTGAAGAAGAAGATTGGCCGGAGCGTGGAATTCAGCTAGGCTTTGAAAATACGGGAAAACGGGGGTCAATTTGGCTTAGTCTCATTAGACAGTATCTGCCAAAAATTACTTATTTTTTTTTAATATTGCACTTTTGTGTGTAATGGGGCGAGTAAAAACTCGATGCCAGTGAGAGGAAGCAACTTAAGCTATGTGTGGTAAGAGTGAGTGTGAGTTCTCATCCTGTGGGTGAGACTGTGAAATGCTGTTAGCTAGGATGAATGAGCTATATTTTTATTTTCTTTTCCAGATTCCAGGATTGATATTGCTAGACTTCAGTTCTGTATCTCCTCAGTCAAAGAAAAGGAAGTGCAGGGTTTTCAAAAGCAGTTAGAAAACTTCTTAGATCAGCTTTTCTCATTTTATATTGTGGAATAAGTACTGTGATGGAGAAGAAAAATCTGTTGCATCCAATGCTGTACTTCCACAGAACTACTTAAATCAGTTTTATGACAGTTACCTGGTACCACAAATATCTGTCCCTTTTATCTAGGAAGCTATATCTCCGTAGTTGCAAACCTCACTTCTTTTTAATCTTTTATTTCTGTTTCATTCAGAGATTGCCCTGAAACTCCAGTAAGGTGAAGAGAACTGGAATACGCCTAGGCTTGTTTCTGCTAGAGTAGACGTGCACAGTGTCTTTTTTGGTTTTGAGTACTCTGAACTGTTAATTTATATTTTATTTAAAGCTGTTAATTTTACTTGAAAAGTATATTTGTCCATGATTAAAAGTGGGATTTATATGAACTTCTGGTGTATGGATATTTTATTGCGCAGTATAAATCACTTCTGTTCTCATGAACAGACAAACCTGAGGGTCTGTTTTATATTCTGCTGTTTTTTTTTGAGCTCTTTTTTTCTGAGTGAATGCACAGGCTGCACACCTCTCACTTCTGGTGTCTGAAACTGCAGCACAAGCCTCTTGCACTTGTGGGCTGATAATTGTTATCAGACAACTGACAGTGTTGATTGCTACAGAGCCGGTACTTCCTCTTTCTGAGATGCTTAAAACTGAGTACAGAGCCTCTAATTGTGTGCTTAGATAAAGCAGTTCCCCTTCGGACAAGGATTGACGTTACTGGTAAAGTGGAGAGGAAGTGTCCGGGTGTGACTTGGCACTATCCAGGCAGATGCCAAGCATCTTTTAGCAGGAGAGATGAAGTGTCTCAAATACAAAATACTTCTGAAAGATCATAAAAACATAAAACACTTGAGAAAAACATTTTGGATCCAAACAAGATTTCCTCTTAAATAGAATAATACCAATGCCTGAGAAGGGTCAGGCATGATAATTTCAATTTGTCATGATAATGCCAGTCACTGACCCTCACTTTCACAGCTTGTTTTTTTTCCTCCCAATAAACTTTGTCTCTCCTTGCTTTTTGGATTTGTATTTTTGTGTGTGCGTGCAGGTTTTCTGCTGCATTACATCTCTACGGCTGTAATGTTAACTAAAAAATTGCTGGGGAATTGGCTGAGTTTCTTTAAACCCTGAATCCCAGCAGTTACAACAGTGACCATCCCCAGTTTTATGGACTGACGGGAGTTCAGAGAGCATCAGGTGTAGCACGGAGGCTCTATTTACTCCCAGCAAGCCTGCAGTTAATCCATTGATCTCCCACAGGTGCAGGGGGCATAGTGAGAGGCAGCTGAGTTAATGAGTTAATCAATTTTCCTAAGAGCACCCAGGGGAAAGCCGTTTTGCTCATCAGAAGCAAGAGCATATAAGGACTGGGAGAAGATAGGGCTAAAGGAAAACAGATTTTGCTGTGCTTTGGTGCTCTTCAGCA
Source organism: Anas acuta (assembly GCF_963932015.1). NCBI lineage: Eukaryota > Metazoa > Chordata > Aves > Anseriformes > Anatidae > Anas > Anas acuta. The sequence continues at coordinate 2,197,147 of NC_089005.1, read as the reverse complement.
GTGCTACTGCTTATTTGAGGCATTCTAGCCTCAAAATGAAAGGTTTTGAGTACCAGCCTGGCCATCAGGGCGTGTGTAGGGGATCAAAATGGTGCCAAGTGCTGGGCAGATTCTACATGCACAAGCTCCTGGTGTGGTCAGGGAGCTGTGTCAGTGCAGGAGGTGATGAGAGCACCCTGCAGGTCACCCTGCTCCCGTAGCTGCTGCTGTGTCCCCGAGGCGATGGGACGGGCTGTGGGGTAGGACTGGCGAGCGGTCTGCTCCTCAGGGGCATTGCCTCGGAGGTGCTCCTTGCTGATTAATGGCTAACGAGGATTTGGCAGCCCGGTATATGACATAAAGGGACGGGACACCTAGATCTGCTGTCTGTGCATCATCCTCCTGCAGAAAACAGCAAGATCCCAGCACGCGGGCAGCGTGAGGCCCTTCCCACCAGCGCTCTCCGTGAGTTTGCTGCATCTTAGCGTTTGCTATATCGAGGCTGACAGATATGCGGGTGCCTTTAATTGCTTTAAGAGCTTAAAGCCCAACGGGCACGGGGAGGAGGCACAGATTTTCCAAAGCAATCAGCGAAGTGCCAAGCCTAAACGCCTGGATCTACCGGGCTGCTGTGCTTTTTGGATTATCCTGGGACAAGGGGCTGCAGATTCAGCTCTTACCTTCTTAGGAAATCTGGCCGTCTTGTCCCAGTGCTTAGAATTAATGTGTGATTTATATTTGGTTTTGTTGTTGTGTTTTTTCTTTTTTCCTGTTCATCTGTGGGGATTTGATGGGGCAGGGGCTCTGGAAGAGGATGAAGTTTGCCATGTATTTGTGACATTTCCTGAGATGGAGACTAAAACCACTTTATTCTTGCATCTCTTTTTGCAGCTTCAGATTATTTAGGAGAGAAAAAAAAAGTTTTTCCATCCCACCCCGCCCCCTGGACGAGCCTTCTCCCAAGGGAATACACTAAACAACAACACGAGGGGAAACAAGATTCCTTTGAGACACTTAGGTACTGAGTGAAAACAGGTATTGCTGTCCCTGGGCTCGGATTTCTGAGTCCCAATGGCAATGTTTATCTGTTTGTGTCCCTTTCTGCATTAACATGCTTTGTTTTCTTTCTCCTGCTTCTTCTCTTCACCTTGTCCTTTCTCCAGGTCCATTAAGGACAGGTAAGGCACGCAGAAAAGCACAAAGGAGAGGCGAGGGCGCTGCTCTCTGACCTTCCCCGGTGACCTGGAACGGACAGGAGAGCGATATTGAAGCTTTTGGCTTCACGGCCTCTTAAACGTATCACTCATCTTCTTGTTGCTTTGTTTTTGTGTATGGGAATGTCCAAACACAGGGCCGAGCGTGGCCCCTAATGGAAGAAATGCTTGGGAGACATCGGTGCTGGTGGAGATGGAGAGCCTGGGGAAGGGGAGAGGCACGCAGCTCCTCCGGGAACGCCAACCCTACAACAGGTGAAAACAAAAGGGTTTTCTGCCTCTCCACAGCACCCTGCGAAGGGGACAGTCAACAGCAGTGAGTGGGTGGCGTGCCTGACCGGGGGCACCTTGTTCTTTCTTGTCCCATTGTTTCTGCCATTGTTGCTACTAAATAACGCATGAAGCTCTTTGTAAGCTGGAACGAGCCTCGTGAGGGCTTGCTGTGTCCCTCTCCCCGGGTGCTAGCTGCTGTGGGCGTAGTTTTCGGGGAGCTGGTCCTGGTGGTTGTTTTTCAGGTCACCCTCCCTCTCGTTAAAGGCTGGGAGGATGACAGTGACTTTCTCACCTGCTCGTTTTTGGAGATCTTTGGATGGGTGGGAAGTGCTAGGAGATTGCTAACCCGCTCCCAAGTAATGTTTTCATAGGTGATGAGCGATTTGTGGTGCTGGAGATGCTTTTTAGGGCACTGACCTTTGAAAGGGAGCACTCAGCACACTTGTACCAGGCAACTTACAAATGCGATGCCCTGATTTTCCTAAAATCTAAATGCTTTCCAGGGTCCCATAAATTACCATCTCTATTCTCTGCTACAATTAATGTGTAGAGCAGGATTTGAACCCCCAAATCAAAGACGTTCTCTAATCCTAGGTCTCATGTATGGCATTTTACCAGCATTTCTCTTTGCTGATAATCCCAGTGGTGCCTTGCAAACGGGATTCCAACAGTACCATTTTTTTTTTTCTCATTAAGTGGGCTCTTTTAGGTTGTCGTGGCCAAAACTGGCAGGCAGCAATACACAGAGGTAACTCCTAGTGCATCACCTGCTGTGAAAGCTGGCAGGGCTCAGCTCCTTGCTGATCCACAGGGATGTGAAGGACGTTAAGGAAATGGTGAGATCAGACTCGGGGGTGTGTAACGCATCTCCTGCCTGGATGTTCCCATCTGCAGCCCCTGCAGTGAGCCCTCGTGCAAATTCAGCAGCTGGAGCCTCTGAACTAATTGTTCAGGTTTTCTGCATGAGAGCAGAACTGCTGGTAGAGGCTGACCTTGTTAAGACACGCTCTTTGGCTCGTCAGAGTGAATCAGCACAAAAGACAGTAAACCAGATGTTTCCATAATGGCTTTGAAGGATGTGGAGGGATTTGCTGCGGTTGCCCGGGTGTAATGGAGAGCAGTACATTGTGTTCTTGGTTATCCTCCCCCTCTGACACTCAGAGGGCCTTATTCCGCTCACTTCAGTTCCTCTTCTCTTCTCCTTTTCTCCTGGACACAGCTTTCTCAATCACAACGAAATAAATCTTGCGACAGGCTGCGCTGGAGACTGGCTCTGACTGCTCGGGGCTCTTCAGGGCCAGAAGTCACTTCTCCTCCTCTTGACCCCTGGACACACATCTCTGTGCTGGCAGATGCTCTGCTGTTTGAGGGGGACTCTTGCCATCTAGTGGGAGGGGATGGTAAGCCTCTAGCACCTCTGCCATCCCCCAGGGTAGGGTGACAAAATGCAGTCATCCTTCCTGGGTTTTATTGTGCAAGTCGTTTCACTGCACGCATGGGATTAGCTCACATCACTTTCCCACAGTGTTATCGGTGAAGCTGGATTTCTCATAAACTGCTTTTCTTTCTAGAAATCACTCTATTATTATTTTTTTTTTATCACTTACATTTTTGGGGGCAACGCTCTGCTTATACTCTCCTATGCTTATCTCCTCCTCTATGGCCAAGTTGCACAGAGGGAATCTGACCAGAACCTGTATCAAGGGGAAGGATGTTGGCGTGTGCTGCTCAGATTCTGCATGCCACCTGTGTTTTGCTGGGGATTGCTTGTGGGAAGCTGGCTTTCAGCAGCTGACTCCTTAAATCATTGTTAAAAGGCAGCCAGGATCACCAAGTTTTATCTTGTACGGATAGAGAATGAAAAGTGCTTGCGAAGTGCCTTGTGCTTGAGTCTTCCTTGGCCTAGGAAGACCAGAAACTCATGTTCAGGTTGAGAAATTTCAGTACTAATTGGCCTCAATCCTACACCTTTCTTGACAGGGTTAAGGTTAGAAATGCAAGGAAGATGGACGTGCTTTCTCCATGATGTGCTGCTCTTGTTCAAGCTGCCTGGGACCGAGAAGGAACAGCTGCTGCCTTGTAAGCATCCTCATACAGGAACAGCCTTCATCTCACAGCTCTTCTGAGTATTTCACGGGGCTTCAGGTTTTCACCCTCCTTAGGGTCTAGGAGTCTTTCCTTTGCATGGAAATGGGGGTAGAAAGTGGATGTAGAAGGTGTGTTAATCTCTGGATTGTGCATCGCAGAGGTGAAAAATGTGTCTATAAGAGATCTTGCGTGAGGCTGACCCGTGCTTCTGCTCTGATGTGCTATTTGTTACGAGGCTGGACTTCAGCAGAGCTCTCATTTTGGAGTTTTTGTAGAGCACTGAGGTCATCAGTGGCTTCAGTGAGCTGATCTGAAGAGCAGCACTGAGGAGTTGCGAGGGGTGACTCTGCAAAGCAGGGAAAATCACGTGGAGGAGGGACAGTAAGTGCAATGTGCTCGTTGTCTGCCTTGCACTGACATGTGAACTAGAACACATGCAGAGCGGAAAAAAAAAAAGAGAGATCTCAAAGGATTAAAGCTGCTTCTTACCAAAAATGAATTTCATTTTTTCCAGCTTTGGTGGCTGCAAAAGAGCTCTGTCATGCAAGGGCCCCTCCCAGAATGGCAGCAGCTCTGGCTGACGGTGCTTTGGGTTCCAGTTGCCACATGGCCGTGGGACTGTGCAAACCTTGCCATGGTTCGGGTGGAGCAGCAACCAAATAAAAAGGGTGAGAGGATGAGGTCTGGGAAATCAGTTCAGCCACCACCAAGCTCCTAATGTGCAAGTCATAGAAATTCCGGTAGGGATTAAGCAATTTACATCAATTACATTGGTTTATCCCTCTGTTGAGGGATGCATTAACCTACTTTTCTAGAACCACTGGTGTTTTTTGGCCATCCTGTGAGCCCAAAAGCAGGGATCTAACCCCAATTGCACGTTGCAGGGATATTCCACTGGGGCCAATTGGTGTGAAAGTTGCCACGTGTCGCTAACACCTCGCCGAACAGCCAGGTCCTTCGGTTCTTCAGATATCGCCTGGACCATCTCTGAGCAGAGCAACCTTTACGGAGCTCAGCGTATCCGCTGTGTGTATTCGAGAGGTCAAGGCGACCTGGGTGAGATTTGGACCTGCGGCTCCAGAGAGTCTACAGCGTGAAAGCATAAGGCTCAGCGAGGCAAATTAGCCTTCCCTTTTAAAAAGAACTGAAGATTAGAGGAGATTATAGAACCTAATAGCGCATGGCTAATTTTTGGGAGCACAGACCATGACTGTGGCTGCTTGGTCAAATCCAGTCTTGACTTGTCCATACGGCAAGGTGTGTGCTTCGGGCAGATACAGAAGGAAACACCTCGGGTGCTGGCGTGGGGCTCTTCAGGAGGGTGCTCGGGCACTGGAATGGGCTCCCCAGGGCAGTGGTCACAGCACTGGGCCTGACGGAGTTCAAGAAGCATTTTCAGATGTATGGTTTGATTTTGGGGTGGTCCTGTGTGGAGGCAGACTTGATGATCCTTGTGGGCCCCTTCCAACTCAGGATATCCTAAGTGGTTTCCCTGTTCTCCTCTTTACATGATCAAATGATGCAAACCCAGTCGAAGTAGCATTTTTTTTTCCTGTAGACGGTGTGATTTTGAGAGCCTTTTTCTTATTTATTTGTTAATTTATTTTGCTGGGTGCTTGTCTTTTAGTCCTAACCAGCTGCAATACGAAGGGGGCAGCAAATTGCCCTGAACCCAGCGTGTTACCCTGAAGAACTTTCCTGAATCCTCGCCGAATATTTCTCTTTATGCAACCAGCAAACCCTTCCATCAGCTGGAAGCCTGCATGGCATTTGCTGCTCGTATCCTTACCCGACCCAGGCACTCGGCAAACATTCCTCCAGCAGGCTGTCATGTTTCTCCGTGCCCCGATCGAGCAGACGCTCACACATTCCTCTGGCCAAAACTGCCTTCAGCTTCCTGCTGCTCCGAAATAGTTCCCTGCTCCGTGGAGCTTCTGCTCTGATTCGTTTTTTCCCCTGGTGTCCCCGAGGCTGAGCAAGGCGAATCCAGCCCGGCTGATGACCCACCAGGTGGTGCTCTGCTGGTAGCTGTGCTGCTCATCACAATTTGCAGCTTTTCAATAATTTTATGGGTGTTTGATGCAGGAGAATTAGGGCACTGTGTGTACTGCTGTTGACCACTGCTGCTGATTTCTTGGGAGAAAAAGCAAAGCTTTGTTTCAATGACTTTGTGGGCTCAAGCTCTGACGTCTTGCTATCTCCAGGAATTGCACCAAGAAGCAATTCACTTATTTCTAATGTTTCTTTCCACCTTTAGCATGATTGATGTTTGGGGATTGTCCTGTAGAAGGCTTTGCCAGCCCATGGGAATGTGGTCATCATCTCCCTGCCAATATTTTCCCCTGGCAGAGTCTCCTCGGGGTGGGAGCATCTCATAAACCAGCAAGAAATGGCACCTTTCTCCTGTTGGGCCAAACCCTTGGTTCTGGGAAGTGATGGGAAACCTGGGAAGGGAGAGAAGTCTGGTGGGAGATGTGTTCTTGTAGTTCTGGAAATGTATCCAGAGGTATAGATAAAGCACTTTAATTTTTCAAGATAATTTGGTAATTTTTATGCAAGCAGGCAGGACTGACATGGACAAGTGTGCTACAGCCTTGTGCTAGGGAAGGGTTTGCTAGAAAGCCCTTTACAAATTCAACATTTCATCTATGAATATACTGAAGTAAATGGGGATATTCCTTCTAAAATCAGCCTTTGTGACTACCTGCTCTTCTTTCTGTGCCTATCAATTTTCTGCTAATGTGTTTGAAAATCCCATTAAACATAGATTTCAGTACCCATGGCCAAAGCTGGTGAGAAGATAAATTTCCATTCTTTGGGAAATGCTGACACTTCTGAGTGTGTTGGTGTCCAAAATTGGGTCAGAAATCAAAATTTGAAGGTGTTCTCTGGAACAGAGATTTGAAAACCATTGTGTGTTTTTTGTTTCTTTGTTTTCACTGTTATAAAACTGTTTACTTCTATTTTTTTCTTATGATGCATTAAAAGCATAAAGGGAGGGGAAAAAAAATAAGTTTTAAAACCAAAACCTACTCCATCTGAAAAGATTGCAGAAGTTTACAGTCCTCAGAATAACATCTAATTTAGCTGCTTTTTCTTGATGGAAGAGTTTTTTCAACCATCTCAGTCCAGTGTTTCTGTTTCACTGCTAGCTGCTCGCATCACAGATGCTCTGAATTTTCTGGCCCAGCTGAGGTCAGGATTTTTGGTCTGCTATTGTTTTAAGAATTGTTTTTAGCATCTAGGTAGTCCTCAGGACTGAGGACTACGGAGTAACTCTTGCTGCAGATCTGGATGGTTTTTTAAGTCTGTGCAGCTCGAGCTGCTGTATTTAAGGGTTTTAATATTGAGCAGCTGGAAAAAATCGAGTTGCTGGATGCAGAAGGGTTAAGGCTGGTGATACCCAAGTAGCTGTGGAGATGGCATGCGGTAAAGTCTGTGAAAGGGATCTAAATTTGAAGATGCTGAGCTGTAAGACCACGCAGCCCTTTGTATGGGGAGGGTGCTTGGCACTGAGGCTCTGAACCAACTTGGGCTGCTTAAAAAGTGCTGTGATCAATCACATAGCATTATTTAACATTGATAACAATGTGATTCCAACTATTAGTTCCCTAGGAACTTCCTGAAAAAGCATTCCCATTCCTAACCCACCTCCTTCCTCGCGATCCTGGCGAGGTTTTCCCCCCCGTTTCTGTTCTGTTCGCGGCGCTTCTGCTCAGATTACAAGACAAGCCCATGATATCACCCGCTATGAGCCGAGGCTAAAGGGGCTGGGTCTTGGGAGGGGTTTGCTTGGCTAACTCTAGTGAAATTTGCCAGGAAGCAGCAGCTTCTTGCAGCATATTTCTCTGGCTGCAGGATATTTTCCAGCGCAGAGGGGACCACTCCGGCGGCGCGCGTAGCCCAGAAGAAAAAGCTTCATGAAGCACGCCGGGACAGGGGGCTCCTCCAGCACAGCCTACCACTAACCCCAAGGTAAATGCAAACCCCACAGACTGCAAGCCGGGACGGTGGCATTACTGCTAGGGAATGCAGGGGCTGATGGATTGGGTTAAACATTGCTAACCCTCTCTTGCTTCGGGGCTGAAAGTTTGATCTTGCTTCTTCTGTTTTTCTCTTTGAACTTGTTTTCCTTCTCTCCCGTCAGTTATTAAGCATGATGGTTAGACGTTACAGGGATGAGATGTTTCTTCTAATTCCTGTCTCCTGAGACTTGCTTTGGCAAGGGTGGGATGGCACAGATACTCAGTGTCACTTTGCAAAGATGTTGTGACCAAGTTAAGGATTTTCTCCCCTTGCTTGCTCACAGGCACGCACTAATGAAGTAAAAAAAGACATGTTGCAGGCTGTCTACAAGTTGAGGCAACACGTATTCAGTAAGATGATTAAAATATGTTTGATTTAGACCAGAAAGCTACGTTACATGCCATCAACATTGTGTAAATGTCACCGGCTAAACTTCAGAAGCAGTTTAAGTTCTCCTCTCTGAATAACTGCACTCTTCCAGAGGGAAAGGCTTCAGTGCAGCTGGGCAGAAGGTGTAAAGCAGATAAGTCCTGAGCTGAGAAACTTTTCTGCTGGCATGCTCGGGATTCCCACCCTTTGCAAAGCAGCCTTCAGCCTACCGACAACTTGTATTAATTAGGCTGGTTTATCATGAAGCAATCACAGCAGTTTTCAGGATGCCTGCAGGATAGGCAGTGGCATTCACCTGAAAAGTGAAACGTGGGACTGTGCCTGTCTGCAATGAACACAGCTGGGGCTGGCTGAGTTCTGATTCTTCAGCATGCACACCGGTAACTGCCTTCTTTTCAATTAGTTTTTTGTTGCCTAATTAAAAAAGGTGTTACTGTATGTGGGTAAAAAAAGATCAGTAAGGACCAATGCAGTTTAGTACTTATTATTTTATTTTTATTTATTATTCAGTATTTATTAGTATTATTTATTAGTATTAGTAAGGACCAATACAGTTTAGAAGACCATATACAAAGCTCCTGGTGTAGTTATTTGGGAGCAATAGCAGGAATAGCAGTTAGCAGGTCTATAATTGGCTCGTAATGACAACATTGCTTTCAAATTTGTACTGAATAGGGGCTGAAACTAATTGGCTTTAGGGTTCCTACTTGCCAGTTTCATTTCATCTGTATTGAGCCACCCACAGTGGTGGAATTTTCTTGGTTGGAAGCTAGAGAGCAGTTAGGAAACATGAAATATTAGCATGACCTAATATTTGATGGACCCCAAAACGCATGCTTAGTAATGTTCTCTCGTTATTTCTTCCCTCCTATTTTTATATATATTTATGTATTTTCTCACCTATTTTTTCAATAGGTTGACTCCCAAGGTTATTGTCTTCACCTTACTGCACCACTGACTTTCCTTCTGTGTTTTTTTCTTTTTCTTTCTGTTTCTTGCTTTTTTTGTGTGTTTTTTGTAACCTTTTATCTTTTCTCCTCCTGAATTGTTTCATAACATCAACTCACGGAATGGTTTGGGGTGGAAGGGACCTTAAAGATCACCTAATTCCCATGGGGAGGGGACACCTTCCTCTAGACCAGGTTGCTCAAACCCCCATCCAACCTGGCCTGAACATCTTCGGTGCTGTTTAAAAACCCAGCGATGTCCTTTCTAAGAGATGGCAGCTTCAGTGGAAGGAACTGTTCAGCACATCACCGGTCAGTTGGGCTTGCAAAACATTTTTTTGGGAAAGCTTTTGGAGCGTGTGTGCAGGTACATGTTTACTATGAGTGTCTGCAAATACATTGAGAAAGATCCCACTCCTAATCTGTAGTAATGTTGATGGAAATTTATTATTCAAGGTATAAGAAAATTGGAATGCAGACAGAGATAAGAACATGATGTTCTGAACTCAACCTGTGGTACTAATGGGTTAGGCTCTATTAATTAAGGCAATGTTACACAGGAGCGTGAGGGGAACCTTATTTTCAGAGAATTTGCTGATGCTCTTCAGCCTTAGGGACTACACAAATATGTTCTGGCTCTGTGAATGTGTGTCAGCTGTATTTTAATGCAGTACCTTTTTGTAAGGTCTCTATTCATGTACTAATCATGTACTCCTAACACAAAAAGTTCAATCCTATAGCTCTAGTTGCCACTGCTGCTTTTGCTGAGAGAGATCAGATCACTTGTTCATGGTAATAGCATACACTAGCTGCGAATTAAAGAACTTATACTACTTGTTTTTTTAAAAAAAATGCTTTATTTAACTGTTTTGGAAGTGTCTTTGGGAATAAGTTCTGTTTCCTATTAAGAGCAGAGCACAAGGTCTGTGGAACAGCCAGCTGGTGCTGGCCAGGAGCCTGAGGGTTGTCATGATTCACATCTCTGTTCATCTGTGTTCTTCGACACCAGGCAAAGGGAAGAGATAAGGAAAATAAAGATCTTTTTCCCGAAATGAAGTGTATTTGAATTGCAGCTGTGGCATGGAGAGAAGATGCTGCGTGTGTCCATCAGATCCCTGGGCAAGGCTGTTTGGTTGGTTGTTTGTTTCCTTTTGAGGTAAATGAATGCGTCAAGGGGCTAAAACAAAGCAAATGTGAATTGCTTCAGTTGAAGGAACAGATCTGAGAAGAGCTTGCAGCCTCGCACACAACTTTGGAGAGCGGTTATTTCTAAAGGTTTGGATCTCATGGATCCAACCCAATGATGGTACAGGGGATTAGACAAACACACTAATTTTTTTATTTTATTTTTTTAGTTAGACCTGTAGCAGTCCTTCAAATGAAAACAGCAGCCAAGTGCCTTTTCTGTCCCTATTCTCATAACTTGTGTGTTTGTCTATCAGGACTTCTTTTTTGTGTCTAGCCTCAATACCAAGTGATGGCAAACAAGTCTATGGGTTTGAATTGTGCCAGCTTTACCTCTGGTCCCACAGAATATACTGGGACTTTCTCTCTTTCCCTGCAGCATCCCACCAGGCTGGAAGAAGCAGGTTGCATTTGTTACCTTCCCTGATGTGACTGTTGAATTTGCTCCTGGTTGCACTTGGCCGGTGTGCATTAATGTGAAATTTGCTGTCTTAAGGTAACTTAACGGAGCATTGCTGGATCTACAGTCCCAAATCAACCACTTGAGACTTTCCTTTTGTTGCCTGGAGAAGGAGGGGAGCAGGAAAGCTGGTGTTTCTGTCTCAGTCCGAGCTGATCTATTGTTTTGATGATTTGGCGAAATTAAAAAGGGATTCGTGCTGCTTGGACAGGCTTTAGGTTTGGGGAGATGAATAGCCTATTAGTTTCACCTGGTGGATTCTCTGAAGAAGTAAAAGCTCAACATTTTGAAATGAAATTGCTGCTCTCTTCCCTGTGTGCCTATCTGTTCCTTTTCAGACGGGAGCCCTGAAAAGAGTTGAGTCAGCAGCTTGCAGGAGCATGCCTTAAAGCCTTAAATTACAAGTTAACACAGTGATGGAGAATCATCGTATGGCCTGAAGTACGGGATGGGGAGCCAGGAGACCTGGAGTATTTTCCTGGCTTTTCCACTGCCTTTATTCAAGAAATTTTTTAATGCTCCGTCTTGGATTCTTTTGAATGGGGAGACCAAAATATATGCTTTTAGGATTACATCATTACGAAGTCTGGAGGCTATTAAAGAGAGGATTTGAGGGGAGGAATGAGCCCTAAAGTAGAGGGAATAGCCAGCACAAAGCAAACATCTTGTGGATCTAAGCCTAGGTTTCTTTTTGGGTAGTTCTGCATATGCAGCTCTCTTCGAGACTTGATGAAAAAAAGTGTCCAGATTTTGGTCATAGCAGATGACCAGATTTATCTAAATACTTATTAAATGTTGTTGTTGTGGCTTATGATGCTATGATAAATGCAGGTGCAGTTGGCTCCTATTTAATGCTGTCCTTGTTTTTGTATCTTTTACTGCTCTTAATTGAGTCTATCACCGTGTCATCAGTGTTCTCGTTGAAGAGTGGTGAAAAAATCATTGTGAAATCTTCTGTGCTGCCAAAAATTGCTTTATCAAATCTCTAGACCAGTTTTTACTGCTTGTCTTGCCTCCTGATGAAAGCAGCACGGACATCTCACCCTGATAGATGGATAGACGAATGCCTCCACCAGAAGATGCCCAAACACCCATGGAGATGCCTCCACCAGAAGATGCCCAAATATTTCCTCTCCATAATCCCTATTGTCTTGATGGGAAGCAGGCAGGTTTCTTGTGGAAATACTGCAATATTCCTGTGCTCAGCCTCCCCGGGACTCAGCTTTTCCTGACGTCGTGACTTGGTCTGAATAGTTTCTCTTAAGCGCCTCAATAAACAAGACCGCTGGGTATGCACGGTTTTATTTCTGGGGTGATGCAAGCACTGTGGAAGCTTTGTCTTTTCGTGTTTGAATGTGTGACTGTTTCGAAGCGGACGGTAATATGACCTGAAGGAAAAGCAGGCTGTGGTTGCTAGTACACACTGCAGGGTTGTCTCCCGAAGCGTGTGGAGCTGCTGCTGGGCTGGGCTTACCGAGAATCCCTCTGAGATTCACCTCCACAGGTACAATGGGACTAAAAGGGGGATTTCTGATTTTTTTTATTATTTTTTTTTCCCAATACCTCCTCCTGTAGGAGCCTCAACTGCTCCTCGAGGTATCCCGGTGATGATGGGACACAAAGCTGTACAACCCGAGCACAAAACCTGTGTGCCCTGAGTCATTTTCCTTGGCGAAGGTTCAGGATTAAATTCATACGGGGTTTTTAAAATACCTTTTTGGTAGTCAGACCCCCCTCTGTGGAGCTAGGGGCTCTCAGGCAACCTTATCCTTCCTCCCCAGGCTTTCTCGAGTTCTGTGGTTAATGTTTTTTTCATCGTCTTGCACGACTCTGAAAACCTGTAAGCTTCGAGGGAGCAAAATCAAATTACCCTGCCTTATGGCATCTTAGGGCTCCTGGGGTGCTGAGCCACCAAGATTTGAAAATCGCACCTGCAAGATTTGCTGTAATCTAAGTCGGTACCTCCCTGGGTGATCTTGGTACCCATTAAAATAACCTGGAAGTCTCTTGTGCCATCCCAGCCCCACCAAGCTGCTCGGGGGCCGCGAGGTCTCCTGGCTCTGTGATGTTTTTAAAAGGCTCTGGCACCGTGCAGGGTTCTGTCTGCTTTATTAATTAACGCTTCGGGGAGCGCCGCTCTCAGCTGGTAGCTATTACATCCTGCCTCTTGAATGGCTTCCCCAAATTGTTGTGTCTTTTGGCTGAAATCCTTCAGCAAGACGACCCAGGAGCTTTGGTTTGAATGGGAGGCAGTCCTGGAAAGTGGAGTTGCAGAGTTTTGGGCTATTCCCTGGCCTCCGATCACGAAAGACCCCTATTAGCCGGAGCACGGAGCTGACCGCTGGTCAGTGTTTGCCTTGGCATGAGGAGGGATAAAGCGAAACAAGCTGACCTGCTGGCTACACATCGTTTGTTGGTCCTTTTCTCCTGCAAAATATTCTTCGTTGGGTTACTATTGAGCTTTCTGGTGTGCCATAAACCATGAACTGTAAGCTAGAGGGGAATTTGGCGTCTTGTGTTGATGACGATGACGTGCCTTATCTCCCGAGAGCTTTCTTCAGGACGTGACTCTAAGGCTACACACCACAATTTATTTGCTTTTTCCTTCTCAGATATCCTTCGTGTGGCTGCCTGCTGCACAAAGACCGTGCAGATGCTTCACCAGGTCCCAGCAATATGCAGAGACCCTTCAGTCCCACTTAGTTTCCTCTCAATATTTTCTGAGGCTTCTCAAATCTGATTTATGCAGTAGCAAGAAACAACAGCTACGTCAAATGAAGTATGTCAAAACAGATGTTTAAAGAAGATTAGGAGCAAAAAACAGATTTTCTGAAGACCATCAGGCTTGCAGCTCTGCTGGGCTCGATGTTACCCCCCTCTCCAGTATTTCCACTTATAACTAACATATGTTATTCTTCTCTGTTATGATCTAAGGGGCTTTCTTGATTATTATTTTTATCCTCTTCACAACAATCACGCTGCCCATGTGTTTATCCTCTAGGCTGCAAACCATCTTGTATCCTTGAAAAACATTGCACGAGGTTTCTTTTGAAATCCATACGAGAAGGTATTGAAGTCAGGCGTGTCTGACAAGTACTAATGTGCCTGGACTCGGGAGCCTTTTATTTTTACAGAATATATCTCCTGCCCTGTGACTGCGTTTGCTTTGGGAAATCCCCTTTGTTTGCAGCTGGTGAAGAGCAGCCTTGTGAAAGCAGTTGTGTTTCCTTCCTCTCTGCCCCTTTAGCTCTGATGTGGGGCAGGAATTCATTTTATTCCTCTCTCAGCCCTCCCAACCTGCAAAAATTGGAGAAACACCTTGTTTCCATGCCAGTTTTTCTTCGAATGCCTGGTGAAAATGTACAGGTCTCAGTCTGGTCTCAAAGCTGAGATTTGAACTGAGGTGTCCTGAATTTCGGGCTGTTTCTCTGCTATTACTGATATTCCTCCCTAGCTTGAAATGCTGCTTAAAGAGTTTTGTTGTGTCTTCATGCACGTGTGATCGTCTGGTCATTTTTTGGGGGGGATAGTTGAGACCCAGCAAAAACACCGAAGGATTTTTGCTTCTTGACATCTGGTTTGGGAGCCCAGTCTTTCCCCCTCTCCCTCCCCTTTGCTGGCTGCCAGGAAATAATGGAGCTTTAAAGGGCTGGGGAGCTTTTTCCCACTGCTCTCTGGCATTGCTTCACTTGGAAACTATTCAACCATCAGCCTCCATGTGTGCTACTCGGCCGCTCCGTGTGCCGGGTGGGGAGTACGTGAGTGGGAAGCGGGCAGAAAAATCACCAGCCTTTAAACTTCGCATAGTATCCGGATGAAATTCCTCCAATGAGTCAAAAAAAAATAATTGCTGGTTCATACCATGGCTAGCTTATGCAAGGATTTAGCGGTTGTGGGACCCAATCCAGGCTTAGCAACCAAAAACTGGAGATTATTAATGCCAGTTAGGGCTAGGTGAGATTGCTTTTTCATTGTCTGCCTACGTGAATGAGTGCTGATCCTCTGCAGAGGAAACTGGAGGTATGGCAGCAGAAATAAACCTTCTGTCATCATATTAGGAAAACAGATTTCGGTATAAATACCTCACTTCTGACCACGTTGTATTATATTTCATTACCCTTCTAGTTTTCCATTGTTTAAGTGATGGTTTGAGTTTCTTTTATTTAAAGGTGGTATGGGGAAAAAAATGGTTCAGTTCTGTCCCGGTCTGATTTGCCACCAAAGTTGGCCATCGCTTGCTAGAGGCACTAAACTACTGGATTTGCAGAGGAATAGGAAAATCCTATTTCTAGCATTTGTGACCTGTAGAATTTTGCCTTGGAAAAAAATATTTTCCAGCCAAAATGATTTGGCAATTTAACCTAAACTTGCAAATGCTTTTCGTGGGTTACTTTTAATTTTCTTCTCCCACCTCACAAGAAATAATTTACTTGACTTTGGTTTTGACAGGCAGCGCTGGACGTGGTCTCTCCCATAGGTTTATCCCCTGCTGAAGCAGGAGGTACAAATCCCAACGTCATTCCCGAGCCTTACTCAAACTTTCCTTTTGTTTCAGGACAGCCACACAGCACCTACCTGCACTGATCGGCAGCTGCTAGCAGAGGATTTGGCTCTGAGAACTGTGAGCACTGAAAATGGAAAGATTCCTGGGTTTTAACCATAACCACTGTTTCTTCATGCTGTTCTTCATCTCCCTGAGCCCGCTGGGCCTTGCCCAGTACGAATACTGGCCCTACCTCCCCGGTTACCCCGAGCCACCCCCCCAAGTCTACCAGCCCCCCCAAAGGCCAGCAAACGTCCCCAAAATCCAGCTGCGGCTGGCGGGGCAGAAGAGGAAGCACAACGAAGGCCGAGTGGAGGTGTTTTACAGCGGCGAGTGGGGCACGGTGTGCGACGATGACTTCTCCATCCACGCTGCGCATGTGATCTGCAGGGAGCTGGGCTACGTGGAGGCTGTGTCTTGGCTACCGAGCTCAAAATATGGGAAAGGAGAAGGTAAGGTAACTCAGGAGCAATAGCGGTGTCTCTCCAACCCCGATAACTCTTGACCTGAATTCAAGATGTGGTGATGTTGCCTACAAATGTAACGAGAAACACTTCCTGGTGAAGCAAGGCCTCACCCCCAACCCAAACTGCACATCCTTCCTTTTTTGCTCTGTTAGTTAAATGTTGGCCTACGGAGATTTTTTTCTCAAAATACGAAAGCTTGGCACGCTGTCGATGTAACCCACAGACAGGTTATTTCCACTGCAGCAGGGATAAACGTGCTGTATGGCTGTTACTTAGCGCCACTCGTTAGTGCTCACACCTATAAAATTGCCCATTAAAGAGCCAGCAGGCCTCAACGTTGACTTGAGTGAAACGCGAAACCTTGAATGTTGTCCCAGGCTGTGGATTTTGGCTCTTGGGGTAGAGCAGGAGATTTCTGAGAGAGAAAGAGGCCATGACATCTGAAAACAAACCAGAAATTTGTCGCCACGTGACTTGATGGGAGCGAGCATCCTCTGTGTGGGTTCAATCCTGATGGGGAGCCCGTGCAGAGGGGGTTGTAGCAGATCCTTCATCAACACCCAAACGTGTTAGGGCTGCTGGAAAGCAGCTGGGACAGCCAAGGGAAACAGCTCTGACTGCTCCTGCAGAATCTCCTCCTGGCTCTGGAGGTCAGGCAGTCCTTTCTACCCAAAGGATGTATTATTATTCTTCAGACAGACAAAGTCTTGGGGACCGTAAAATAGGGGAGTATCTTGTTGGCTGTTGCTCCTTGCAATTTAGGGGATAAATTGCAGGGAGCAACGTGTGCCCAGCACGTTTCCAAAGGAAAAGCAAGCACATCATAAAGGTAAATCCCAGAGAAGCTCTTGGTTCTCTGCTCTCAGCTGCTCCTTAGAAAACATGACCTAAAGTTCTCCGAGTGACACCTATTGATTTTTTGTCTGCTTGTTAGTCAATTCTAAAGAATCTGATTTGTTTTAATATAATATACATATGTGCACGTTTTTTGTTGGAGGAGAAGTGGTGATGATAGTCTGGAAACTGGATCTGGCAATGGGTTTTCAAAGAGCACCCAAATAACAGGAGGTTGCAATCAGCAGTGGGCTGTTAAATCTTCTGCCAAAAAAACGCCTTTAAAAAGTGGGGGCATTTAATGAAAACTTGGAGCTCTCTCATAGAAGAGGTTTAACGAGGATTTAGCAAACAAGAAATGATGTACAGAGAAGCCTTAAATACAGAAGGGATGATTTAGTGAGAGTGATTAGAGGGCAGGATCTAAGCAGGCAAACCGAGGGGACCCGATGACAACGCCTGCTCCAAAGTGGCTTATTAGGAGATCGGTTTTCAACATGAGCAAGTTTCCAGCAGTGATCTCCTTCAGGCTGATGACCCTTTGCATGCTAACACAACAGCAAGCAGTGGTGGCATGAGGAGCTTCTGGCTGGGATGTCCCTGGCTAAGCAATCCTTTGGCCACGCTGGTTGCTGTTGGACTGTGGAGGTCCAGAGCCTCCGTGGTCAAGGCTTCACTTGCATCATTCAAGCCTATAGCCTTAAATATTGTATTATATTTACTTATTATATTACATTGAGGGATTAATTTTCTTTTTTTAATACAATGCAGATAAGTGAGAGCAATGGGGAGGAGAAGTTTCCATTTTTGGTGTTCCTTAGCGTTTTTATTCAAGGTTATTTTTAGCAGTAATCTCTTCCCCTGATATATTAAGAACAATTTACCCTCTTTCTGAGTCTCATTTCTGTGTTGTTTTTTTTCCCCTTCAGGGAAAATTTGGATGGACAACGTCCACTGTAATGGCAAGGAAACCACCCTGGCAGCGTGCACGTCAAATGGCTGGGGAGTAACCGACTGCAAACACACCGAGGACGTGGGAGTGGTGTGCAGCGAGAAGAGAATCCCTGGCTTCAAGTTTGACAACTCGCTGCTTAACCAAATAGAGGTAAATGTACTTCAAAATCCCTAGCAGCTAATCAGGAGGTTTCTGTCGACAGGGACCTGTACGTTGTAGGTTATCCCAGCTGTGCCCCATGGTTAAAGCACACTTTTTGTAGTACTTCTAGGTGCTGGCTTCAGGTGCAACTTTCAGAGCTGAATTTCAGCTGTTCAAAGCTTTACATATTTAAGAAGAATTCAAAAGGATTTTTTAATAGCATAATAAGTAAGGAGACACTATTATTCCTCCTGTTTTGCAATCGTTTAATGGAATGGATGGATTTACAGGGAAAGATCTGAAGAGATTTTTGGAGTGCTTAGCTAAGCAATGATGACACGAGTGTGATAATTCTATGGAAATATTTGTGGGAATGGGGAGCCAGCACTAGAAGCGATGAAATGAAAGTGAACAGAGGAAAACGTGGGCTGGTCACTAGGGGAAAGGTTCTGGGTTGTGACTGGATTTGTCTGCTGAGCCGAGGTTGAGACTCCTGGGGAAATGACAGAAGCAAATCTGCTGAAACGCAGCTGAACCAGAATTGATAGATTTCTGCAGAATAGTGGTCTAGGGGGGAATAATCCAGGAGGGAATGCTGAGCTGGAAAGAAGCTGGGCTGAGCTCTTCAAAGGAAAAAAAAACGTATGCTTCTTCAGAATTTCAGGTTGGAAAATATTTGTGGCCACTCAGCTAACATCTCCCTTGTTTCGGATGCTCTGGTGCTGCAGCATGCAGATTCGCTGGTTGCCCTTGGTTAAAATACATCAAAATAAACCCTCCAGTAACCACAGGCAAACCTTATTTTAAGCAGACAGGGAACCCAGGGTGTATCACATACCACAGCGTGGTTTCCATGGCTGAATCTTGGCTCTGTTCGTGGTCTGAAACAAAGGGTACAGCGTTTTTTCTCGCTTTAAAACAAAATTATTCTAGCAGTTCCTTCGCAGCCCCTGATTGAGAGAGCAGGCAGCGTTCAGCACTGATGCAAGGCTCCCACGCAGGGGGCAGATGCAGGATACGAGAAGGGGAACTCTCTTTGTGCCTTGACCTGGCTTTTTTTGGCTAAGGAGAGGAAGGAGGCCTTCCAAAGGGATCCCAAATTGCCTCAGCCGATGGCACGGCTGCTGCTCAGGGAGCGGGGCGAGATCATGGAACATCGGCGATGGCTTTGGCAGGCGCCCACATCCCCAAAGCCACAGCGAATCCTCAAAACGGAGGCCTGGAAGAAAAGAAAGATGCCTTAGTCTAGACGGAGGTCGCATCACTCCGAGATGCTTCAGGTATTAATCATGAAAGCTTTGGAGGGCTCTGCTTTTCCATGAGCTAAGCGCTGCCGTTTGGCTAACGAGCGGAGCACGCTGGGGTGACTGAGGGAGGCTTGAGCTAATGTGTGGGTGTTTGGGCTTCATGCAGGATAAGTAGAATGAATCATGAAACAGTTCTTGTGGTGGAAGACGGGGTCACCAGCAGGAGAAATCAATGCAGGATAAGTGAAATATATGCGGAATAAGTCATATTCCCCACGTCCTGGCAGCTCTTGGGGTCTAGGTATGGGTGAAGGCGTTCACCACGATGACAAGTAGCAGCACTGGTGACTAAAGGCACTGAAATGATGGGAGTGGGGAAAAAAAAAATAAAGGAAAAGCTTTGGTTTTAAGCTCCTGTGCGAAGCTGAGAGCTGTCAGCCTGCCTCCCTGCTGGTGGCAGGGAATAGCGGTGTATTTTCTCACCCCCAGCTCTGCGTGCTGGGTTCCTAATGCTGCTGTTAACCTGTAGCTTGACGTCTGTCAACGGGACAAATTCAAGGATCCAGAACGATTTGTGTGCCCACTTCTCCCTTACACATCACTGCTCGAGTCTTCTGAACAACTCGGGGCCACGCTGTTACTTCTACTCTGCAAAACCAGGCTGATTTTTCTCATACCCCTTTAAAGTCACTGGGAGCCAAGGAGCTCTTTTTTCTGCTTTAATGCAGCAGGAGCAAGGCTAAAGGTGATGTGCTGTAAATTTTCTAAATGCCGTTGTGGAAGTACGTTTCAGTCGCAGCTAGCTGTCAAATGTTTCAACTCCTCTCCCCCCTCTTTTTTTTCAGCTCTCCTTCTCTCAATCTTTGCTTTATCTCGTTAGCAGCTGGCGTGCCACAGTTTGAGTCAGAGCTGCTGAGAAGGGTTACTCATAGGGTCATAAACTCCAAAACGGGGAGGTCAAAAGGCTCGTGTGAATGCACATCCAACGTCTCTGCCCTGCCTAACGTGCATGGGAATTCTGCATGTCATACCTTGCATTCACCAGGGGGAACATCATCGTTTGGTTAGCTGCTGGGTTTTCAGGCTGTCCCACTGATGTCTCCCCGTTGGAATGAGATGGAGGGGATTGAGGAATTTTTTACAGAGCAGCGATGCTGTGCTCGGGTCTCCCCACCAGTCCCACTGGCTGCACCACGATGAAGCTGTTCCTTAACGCATGTGCTCCGTGCATCACCTTGAATTGCACCTTTCCATCCCATTTTCCCACAGTAGTTAGGAACGACTGTAAGAATTCCCAAATTGACCTGGATGTTTGTAAATGGATGATTTTACATCCAGCAGATTAACAGGAGCAGGCTCTGACTGCGGTGTGCATTCATGTGTCAGGGTGTAAGCTGCAGTGAGCAGTGATTTTGTTCTGCCTTCCTGGGGAAATTCGCGCTCTGGGAGCCCATCCCCAAATATTTGCCATCACATTCAGGTTTCTCTCCCCTGCAAAAGGGAGCCCTGTGTGTTCCTGCAGCCGGGGGACGGACAGACTGCCTTAAATTCATCATTTAGAAAGTGTCTTAAAGACCTTCAGTGCTGAGTTCTCCGGGGCTGCCAAGCGCCGCTGAGATTTAACGCGGAAAGCCAGCAGGTATCAGACAACATCTGACTTCATCTTGACGGGGCTCCAGCTCCGAGGGGCTCCGCAAATTGACATTTGCTCAAATCTGGCCTCGCTTCCTAAAATCTGACAGGCAGAGAGTTCACACTCTTTTAAAAGCAACACGATAGCCCTTGAGCTGAGTTTATTTTTATTGGGCAATGTACATACCTCCGTTTCCCAGTTTGGAAATGCTGCAGATAAATAGGATAGGATGAAATTTTCCATCACCATAAACCACTTGGCTTATATATATACGCTCAGCCAGATCTTTTCCCGTCACAGCTCATATTTTGAGGCTTACATCACATCTCTTCCTGTCCCTGAGCCTTTCCATGCCTGCCCCGTGGGGCAGGGGCAGTGCCTGACCCTTGCTTCTATGAGACAAGTTGTCGGTCGCAGGCTGAAGTGTGGGGTGAGGGATGGAAGATCTGAGATAAGCAGATAGGAGACAGGCAGCAAGAGGTTAACTCTTCCACCAGGACCAAGGTTAGGGCAAATCTGAAATCCAATCTTTAAGTTCCATCGTTTTTGCCTGGTATTTTCTGCAGCCACTGCAGCTTTTAGCCTTGGGACTTGTCCGAAGGATTATTCTCCCCTCCTACAGACCCCAGCCCTGCAGCCATGCACCATGAAAGTGTTAAAAAATAAAAAAAAATGCATGGAAGTGCCAAGCTGAGCACCTTTACTGAGCAGTCGTACACAAATTAGGCTGCCCACTGCCTTGGGGATGGTCGGGGACATGGGGAGGAGGATGCTGAACCTGCTTGCTGTGATCCTCTGTGGACACCTCCAAAGTCATTGTTAAAAATCACCGATGTTTGACTCTGGATTTGTCTTAGCTTGCATTTCTTCTTTCTTTTTAGCCAAAGCAGAGCTTGGAGTAAAAGTTCCCAGTTTTGCAGAAGGGGCAGGGGGAGTTCTGGGAGCTGCACACCTCGACAAAAGGTAGAGGGCAGGATAAAAGCAGTGCAGAAGCGCAGTGCTTTGTTGCTTGTTGGGCGTTTTGCAGTTTGCCAGCGTCTGAAAGTGGTCCTGGGACCTGCTGTAGGGTTCCTTTGTAGGGCGCCAGCAGTTTAAGCTTGTACGTGGCACTGCCCAAACACAGCACGAGCCCACCTGTGACTGCCTGGCTGGGTGGAACAGCAATTTTAAGGCCACAGGAATTGCCTCCTAGCCTCAATATATTCCTTTAATAAATGCACGGTAGGAATTTATTATTATTTTTTGGAACCTAGCCCCCAAAACATCCTTAACAAAATATTTGTTGTCCACCTCCTTCCTCTCCATGCACACACGCGGGCTTCAAATAGGACTTGGGCTCTAAATATATCAAATTGCTGCAGCCCTTGGGGTTCACAAATAGCTCTGGTACCTGAGAGCAGACCGAAGCCTTGGCCAGACGGTGGGCAGACAAAGTCTAGTTAAACAGCCCAGGCTGTGCTGCTATTTCTGTCCTCCTTTTCCTATCTGGGCATGTGTGAGGCTGAAAAAAATCTCACTTCAAAGCCTGGTGGCTCAAAGGGTCTGGTTAAAAGCGGGTTGGGTTATATTGTCCGGGTTCCTTCACCAGAGGGAAGGGGCATTGCTGTGTCCCTTTGGGGAGCTTTTGGTTAAATTGGGCTCTGGAGGCTGCACAAAATGCTGCTGTGTGCTGAGCTGGTTTTAAATGGAAGGAGCAAGGAGAGGAGGAGGCCAGGAGCAGTGCCTGGGTCTGGCACTGATATAAATCTTTCTGTTGCCTTTCCCCTCGGTGCAAATATTTATTTCTCTAAACGTAAGCCAACGTGAAACGGGTGCTGATGTTTTGTGAGCCTGGAGGGGTTCAGCATCCCTTCTGGAGCTGCCTCCAGGCAAATAATTAATTAAGCTGCTGTCGTGGCAAGCCACCGTGTCTCTTTATTGCTATAATTTTAAAGGTTTTTTGGGGGTTTCTTACTGCCACAGCTGGCATGGGCTTGCTGCTGCTCCCTGGGGGACAGAGTTAACCCATCTGCATCCTCATCCCGGCTGTGTTCAGGGCCTGAGTAGCTGTCAGGCAGTATTTTGGATGCAGCTAACCATTCCTGCATTACGCAAGACAATAAACTATTTATCTAAGCCTGAGAACAGAGTAAGATCTTGTTCTGTCCTGCGGGGCGAAGGTCAGGTAATAAATTTGACTGGCTTACAGTGCCTGATCCAGATTGTCTTTAAAATAGCTCAGCAGAAAGGAAGCGGAGAATGTAAGAGCTTTGCCCGTTGTGGAAACCTCAGACCGTGATGCTCACAGACCTGAGCATCATCTGTCCTGAGCTGAGCCCTCACCTGTGCCAAAATTCCTCCAGGGTTCAGTGCTCCTGCCTTCTCTTTTGTCGTTTCTAACCTGCCCTGTAATTGCTCCTGGACCTCAATCCCGAGCTGCACTCTGGTCCCTTACCCTTTTGTGCTGCACAAACCCAGAACAAAAAGCGTTTGCAGTCCAATGCAGCGTCACGTTCCCAGGGGACCGCCGTCCCCCCCCCATAGGCAGCCCGTCTCTGTCTTGCAGCATCCCCTCGCCGTGTTTATTTAACAGCTGGGACCTCGGTAGTGACTCAGAGGCACAGCTCCAGATGTTTAAGTCAAAACAGATTCCGCCTGTTCCCATGTATGCGGAGAGACCTTTCCAAAAAGTCATCTCGGGGGGAACAGATTTGGTAGCTGGGAATTCGCTGGAAGTAGGGGCAGGGCTCAGGCAGAGGAGAGGAGACACTTTTAGGGTGAGCGGGGTCTGTACGGAGAGATTTTGTCATGCTCTGAATTGAAAGAAAACACACAGAAGCCAAACTTCATCCCAGTTCTCTTCCGTGCAGCTCGCCCGCTGGTTTCTTAGCGGTGTCGCCGAGCGCGTGGGTGTGTGCTTGAAGTGAGCGTTGCGATGCTCTCCTCCAAATCCCCTCCAAAATCCCAGCTGCTGTGGCTCGCTGTCAGCCAGGAGCCAGCGATGCGAGAAGGAGCAGTCGGGTTTCTAGGAACAGGAGCTCTCCCCTGGCCCAATGCTGTGAATCCCAATGAGAGAGGGGTTATCACCGAGCTCGGGCAGTGCAGGAGCGTGCGTGATATTGTTCTGTCCACGCAAAAGAGACGACAAAATGGGGAAGAAAATGTTATGAAAGCTGCGTCCGTTTTTGCAATCGGATCCGAAGCCGTGGGGATGTGTTTGGTGCAGAGGGTGGAAACAAAAGCAGCCGAGCCTCTTGTGAAAACTTTCTGAGCCAGGAATCCTTTTGTGAAAGCTCAAAACCAAACCCCTTTTCTTTTCCCTGACTCTGGGCAGGCCTCGGAGGCTGAGATTTGCTGGTTTTATAGCAGAGCACAGCTGGCTTGAGGTGGGCTTTGTGTCCAGGACAGCAATTTTAGTTTGGGTCTGATTTTTATATTCTATACGCAGCCAAGTGGCTCCGGTGTAAATCAGGTTGATGTGCAAGCCGCGGTGCTGGATCTAGGAATAAATGCACTATGTGTCTTCCCCCAGCTTTATCTTCTGTTTCTTCACGCCTTTCAAAGCTAAGGAGGCTTAACTCAAGCAGGAGCAAAATGTCTTAGGATTTCCTGCTGCACGTGTGCTTAATCTGTATTGGGGCTCAGCTGTGGGTGTATTGAGCTAGCAGCTGAATCCCAAGTCATGGAGGTTGTGTTTTTGGTTTTTGTGTGTTTTTTTGTTAGTTTGTTTGATAAAAGGGATAAGGGCTGGCACCTACATCTCCATAACTGTTGGCTTAAATAGGTGGAAGCTGGGGAAGGATTGCTGGAGGACCGTCATGCATGAGCCATGGGTGTTCAGAGCATTTTCTAGATCTACCTTGTCTTCAGTGTACGGCTGCAGCATCATAAATAAAGCTTTCAGAGGCAGTTTTCCTTGTTGACATGACAGCTTGTTGCAGGCGTTTGTCTCCACGTGTACAGAAAGTATGGAGAGAGCTATTTAAAAACATCTGCTCCGGCTATTAAATGCTGTTTGCTCCCGATTTTGATGCCGAGTCTGTTTTCACCATTACCCCAGCTGCTCTGTGCGTTGGTGCTGGGAGATAAAATATAGGTCTGGCTGTGCTGGCATTTCTGGATACTCCCAGTGTAACAAAAACTGTGCAGAGAAAGGAAACCGTTCAATATATTTAGTACATATTCTATAATATAAATATATTTAGTTTATTTAATTTGTTCCTTTGTTCTTTAATCTCGCAGCACAAAGCTGAGGTCAGCAGCACGTGGATCTCTTCCCGTGGATGTTTTGCTGTTTGTTCAGGCTCGGTGCAGCCCCACGAGTTGCTGTATCAGGAGTTCTCTGCTCTCAACCCATTTTCTGTGAGCAGAAAGGGGGTTGGATGTAGGTTGGCTTTGCTCTCAGACAGATCATGAAAATGTCACTGTGTGCCGGTCTGCCCTAACTATCTGAAAATCAAAATACCCTGGAGGGAATGAAACGATGGCTTATTTCTTGCTAATGTGCTCACTTTTGTGGTTTTTATTTTCTTCCTTGGCAAATACAGGCAAAAAGGCAGGACAAAAAGGGTTGGATTTGCTAAAAGAGAGTGCCAAGGGGTTTTTTTTGTGTCTATGTCAGCATCTCCTGGGTAAGAGAGATGTGTTTGGGGACCTTGGTATCGGAGCCTGCCGTGCCTGAGGTATCACGCTGGCTCTGACCGTGTTTTTTCAAGCCCATGAGCAAGCCTTTTGAGCTTTGCCCCTTATTTTTCTACTGTAAACTGACCAGCAAGGACAGCCTGGTCTGTTTTTGTTTTTTTTTTTTTTTTTTATTATTCTTTAAACTTTGTGGCTTCCCTCTCCTCCTCTGACAGAGGGAGATGATTTCTTTCTTTGCCCGTTGCTCCAATAGCCTAAACCTCAGCGCATCGCAGCAAGGGATGCTCAAATCCATTCCTGGCCTTTGAACATTTAAAATACACCTTCTGGACACAGATGCTTGGGAGCTGCAGGGGACACAACGGGGAAATATTGCTGCACGTTGCCCTGTTTGGATGCTTCTTCCCCAGCATCTGTCAGAGGCAGGCTGGATGTCTCTGCCCTTGTGCACCACAGCTCCAGCGAAGGTGGCGGAGTGGGAAGGATTAAAAAAGGTAAAATAAAACACAAATATGAGTGCTAGAGGTTTTTCCAATGTTCCCTGGTGCAGGAGGGATCTTTGCGTGGAGGTTGGGGTCGGGACCTCAGGATACTTGGATGCAATTCCTGCCCTTAAGGTCTTTGGAGAAGCAGTTTGATCTCCCTGGGTTTTATTTCTCAATCTGCAAAACGAGGCTGAGAATTTTTTTTTCTCCCACCCTCTGAGCACCCTGCGTATCTTGGAGGCTTTTCAGATGTGTCACCACCCGGACTAAGGGAGCTTCCATCACACCAAATAGGCTCATAACCCCATCCTGCATCTTCCTGGGAAACACAGGCGTCCTTGAGCATCATTCCTGAAGGAGGAATCCCACTTTGGTCTGAATTCTCCTCCTCTCCATCATGCTGGGGACAGGCTGCTGCCTCTGGCCTGCTTAAATCCAGGCAAAATGGAAGTGCCAGACAACTGCAAGCCACAAGTGGATGGTAGCACCTTGCTGTGCCAGCTCTAGGCAAGGAAAATGCCCCCTTTCAATTACTTTATTATGCAGTGAGGCTGATACCAACGTACCCACGTGCAGCAAACATACTGAGGATTTTATATAGGGTGGATATATCCTGCAGTCGCAGACAGAAAAAAAAATCACCCAGGCTGTCTCACCCACTTTCTCAGCTGTCAATGCAAATTTCCTCCGTCGTTACTACCTTTTTCGTGTGCTCGAGTGCAATTTTAAGCTTTGGCATTCTGTCTTTTGGGTTAATCCTCTCCCATAGGCTTCTTACTCCAGGCATTTTTAGATCTTCAGCTGTCAGAGCTATTTCCAAGTGGATTTAAGGCTTTTCTTGCTGCTTGTTTCCTGGTGAAGAGAGCAGGGCGTGATGGAGGGAGCAGGGAAACAAGGTGCTCTCTCAGGCAGCGCTGGCCTCCAGCTGCAGGTAAACACTTTCCCCCTCCACCGAAGGGCTGGAAACATTTTATAATCTGCACCAGGGGAAAAGCGAGTCGCAGGTTTGGAAACCAGCCTGGGGAGGCCTTCAATGCACAGAGGCTCTGCTACTTCCCTGACAGCACGTAGTCAGAAGCTGTGCAGCATTACGGGAGAAAAACTCTTTGTATTGCAAATGGAAATGGACTTTCCAGATTGCACAAGAGGTGCATGAGTTTGCTCTTGCATCAGGCCCTTTGTCTGAACACCTTAAAGTCTCAGATGTAACAAACTTGGATATTATTGTGGGTGTTTCTGTTGGTTTATTGTGTTTTTTTTCTTTTTTTCTTTTTTTTTTTTTTATTTTTTTTTCCCTAAGGGCTATAGGTGTTTTTAAGATCCAAGCCCAAGCTGTCATCCCCATTGCGTTGATTTTCCTGGGTAAAACTCAAGGTCCTGCTGGCCCGGGTCACGGGGGGTGCCTCGTGGATGCTCCAGCTGAAGGTGAACGGAGGAATCAGTCACCCAGTTTGCTGTAAAATCGAGTGTTAAATGTAAAATAAAAGCCTGGAGTGACTTGCCCAGGGCTGTGAACGAGGAGCAGATTTTCCCTGCCCTTGGTTTCCGTGTGCCCTGTGATTTCCATCAGTGCTGGGGCAGTTTCTGGAGGGGGATGCGCCACGTGTAACTCGCAGGACTCTGCGAGTCCCGCTGTGATCTCCCTGACTCGAATACCTCTGTGTGTGCCACTGGTCCGTGTCCCGGAGAAGCCGGCGTCTCTTTAAAGCTCTGGGCACTTTTCTTTTCCAAGCGATTGAATTTGAGCGAGGGGAGGGAAGGATTCCTCAGCTCTGATGTAACCGCGAGCACAACCACGTGGTTTTGTACATTTTTGCGAAGAAAAAAAAAAAAAAAAAAAAAAAAACTCTCCTGGAAGCAAGCTATAAAATTTTCAGTAGCTCTTTTGTAATTGCTTGCCACAGCAGATATTTTCCAGTCGGCCTTTGCTTTTGGTCCCTGCAAGGTTTGTTTGCGCAGCCTTCTCACGTAGGCTCCAAATGTGAAATCCGCGCAACCTCTGAGCCATCTGCTTCAGCCGGGGGGACAAATCCAGCCCATGGACACTGGGGGTGCCCGTGCCAGCAGGTGGGGGTCCTGGCTCCCACAGGCCGGGCCAGGTGGGGAAGGGGTGCCCAGAGAGACCCCCCCCATTTCGGTTCCTCGCCAGGGCTCCCACCTCCCTGATTTCTGCTGGTAAATTGGCCCTACTGAAGTTATGAGGTTAATTCCCATAGTAGCTGAGACCTAATTAAGGTCACCACGCTTCTGAAATGAGCACTTTCAATGAATTCAAATAAAAAATGAGATGATTTTTTTATTTAACATGAGAAAAAGCATCCTCTTTCCCAGGGCCAAGGAAGGACTTGCGCAAGGTTTGTTGCTTCCCTGGTGAGACTTTTCCTAATCCCTCTTATTTTCTGCCTCCCTCTGTCCAGTTGTGATTCCCCTGAGCAGAATCGATTTCTGTTCCCCACCTGGAAGCCAAACAGCAGGTTTCCTTGCATCATTCGTGTATTTTTTTTATATTCACAGAACATGAACATCCAGGTGGAAGACATAAGGATCCGCGCCATCCTCGCCACCTACCGCAAGCGGGTGCCCGTCACGGAGGGTTACGTGGAGGTGAAGGACGAGGGGACCTGGAAGCAGATCTGTGACAAGCACTGGACCATGAAAAACTCACGAGTCGTCTGCGGCATGTTTGGATTTCCGAGCGAGAGGAAATACAACGCCAAGGTCTACAAGTAAGAGCTGAACCTTGTGTGAGTCGCGTGGCCCTGCGAACACTCGGGGCCTTGTTCGGAAATGCAAATGGTCCGACGATGCTGGGGACCTCGAGGGAGGAAAAACCTCCAACTGCTTCATTCCTTCAGATCAGGTTTTCCTTCTGTGCAAATATGTGAAATGTCAAGCATTTCCTTGTGCGGCCAGGGGAATGGTTTGATCCTCAC
Source organism: Anas acuta (assembly GCF_963932015.1). Classification (NCBI taxonomy): domain Eukaryota; kingdom Metazoa; phylum Chordata; class Aves; order Anseriformes; family Anatidae; genus Anas; species Anas acuta. The sequence goes on along the minus strand of NC_089005.1, from coordinate 2,168,727 downwards.
CGTGCTGGCTGGAGGCCTAGGGCCGTATCAGCTTTAGTGTCTGATAGGTCCTGTAGTAGGAGATGTGGATAATCAGCCCAAAACCTTTATTTTTTAATTGTTTCTGGCTATGGGATGATCATTTCCTTCACTAGCAATGGGTTTAGGTCCTGTGTTTCATGCAGGATGGGTGGATGCGAGCGAAGTGATGATACTGTACTGGGAGTAAACCTATTAGCTGCAAGCACACCTAAGCATCCCGAAATAAAACAGGGCTTTTTTTGTGCTTTATTGGCCACGTTCCTCCTTCCTGCTCCTTCCTGCAGCCCTGGTCTCACACCTCTGATGTGTCAACCCGTGTCAACCAGCTGCTTTCACGTTTGGCTTTCTCAGAGGCTCACCATCCATGCCTCGTGGGTGTCCGGCTGCCAAATCCCCCGCAGAGCAGCCGCCTGCCCTGGGGACCATTTCCCATTAATTTCTCGCTGCTGTTAGCCCCGGTTCAGCTCTTTTTGGCACCGGCAGTGGCTCGGGGCTTGGGGTTGGAAGAGCTGCCAGCCGCTTCCAGCTGCGCGCCTTGCTCTGTGCATCGCAGCCTGCTCCGAGCTGCAGGCATGGGTCGTGCGTCCTGCTGCTGCTCCCTGCCTTGCTTCTTTCTGCCTCTGCACCTCCGGTGGTGCTGGTAGGAGGATGCAGTTGTGATTGCAGAGCTGTTTTGAGCTCCTCTGTTTGTAGATGGCTTTAAAAAGAGGGAAGAAAATGGGAGAGCATCGTGTCTTTGAGGGGCTGATCGGTTCAGGATGCCTTCCTCTTGCCTTGAAAGCTGGGAGCTCTGGTCTTTTTTTTGTTGTCGTTGCTTTTTGTCACCAGCCTTCATCGCAGACATGGCTCTTCCTACGCCATTCCCTCGAAATAACACCCCGAAGCAGATGCAAAACAGTTTAAGCTAAATCCTGTCTCGCTTCTTTCCTATCATATGTGACCTGTGGAGTGGGAAAGCCTCGGTCGGTGGGGGAAGAGCTGATTTCTGCAGCAGGAGCTGTGGTTTTCCTGCCTGCTCCTTTCGGCCTGTGCAGTTGGTGTTTCTGAAGGCTCCCTCTGGGGCCAGCTGGCCACGTTTCATTTCTCTCGGTAGTAAGATCGTGATCAATCGAAGAGGTCCTTGGGCTGGAAGAGCGAAAAGCTGCACGGCAGCGCAAAGAATATAAAATAAATAACCCAAGTGGAAATCTTTTTGGGCTTCCCAGGGAGACGAGCAGTGACTTAATAATTGCTACCAGGCGGTTTCGTGTTCTGCTCCTGTTAAAGGCACTTTTCCTCCCATCAGTGCAGGGTTTCTCCCCCAAACTCAGCCCTGAGATTCCCACTGCCTGCATCAGAGCAGGAGGGCAGGATGCTTCTAGTAAGACAAAGCAGATTTTTTTCCTTTTTTTTTTTTTTTTTTTTTTTTTTTTGCTTGTGGCATTTCCAAGAAAAGCATTAACCTTAGCAGCTGGAACCATCTGCCTTAAATAAAAGGGCGCTCGGTAATTGTTCTGCCTCTTGCAACAGCGCCTGTAAGGATGGAAAAACCGAGGCACGGCTGTTCAGCAATGTTGAAAATCCCATTCACTGGAGGAGTTATGAATATGCAGTGCTTACAAATACCAGGCATGTGCATCTCTGCTACTGAACCAGACAAATTGCTTGGGTAGTGCCCTAATTCCTCCCTCACCTCTGCTCGCTCTCAGCAGGCGGTGATGGTTTGCTTGCTCCTGCACCCACGGAAAGATGTTTTGGAAAATATGATGAATATTATGTTGGGTTAGAAGAAGATGGCATGCTGTTTCATTAGAGGAAGACTTGTAAAACTTTGTCAGAAAGGCAGTTTTGTTTGGTTAGCATAGTTTAAAAGCTGTTTTCTTTCCTGGGGCATCTGCCCTTTATGCTTCGTGTTACCAGAGACCCGAACCACACGTTAGCAGGGCAGCGTGTGTCTGCTGGCTCTCTGAGCAAAGGGCTGGCTGATGCATTGCTGGTAAGGGAAACGTCCCAGGTCTGGGCTGAGGATTTCAATTAAGAGGTCCTCGCCTCTTAATTGAGATACCGGAGTGAAAACTGTTGAGATCTGCTCTGTGCGCTGCCCCCCACGCCTTCTGGTCATATCCTGTTTTTTGGGTTCATCTCCTGATCACTCCAACTAAACCCTAATCTCCACATGAGTGTGAAGCCTCAGAAATATTTTTCCTTGTTTCTCAGGCTCTGCTCTGCCTCGTTTGTAAACACCCTTCTCCCAGGATCCTTTCCCAATGGGGTTGGGTTTCAGAGGGGCTGGGGGCAGCGTCCACGCCGGTCCCAGTGCCCACAAAGTGCAGCTTTGCAGGCTGAGCGAATGGGTCCTGGGCTCTTCTGCACAGTGGTGGGAGGTGAAATGATTTGCAGATGGATCTTGCTTGAAAGAAAACAACTTAGTTCATCGCTGTCCCCGTGCCAGGGTTTTATTCCTGAATGTAACTTAGGCTCTGCAGCTGACAGCGCGATTTATGGTAGGAAACGAAACAAATCTCAGCGTTGTTTCCATGTTCTTGTTCGTGCTTCAAAGTGGTTTTATATAAGTGCTGCTTAACTCCTCCTCCGAGCCTTGCTGGGGCTGAGGGAGGAGGATTAAATGCTTTTTGTTGATGGGGACAGCAAGAGCTTATGACCCAAAATGCAGAGAGATGGACCTGATGCCTTCTTACAGCTTCATGATTTGTCAAGGAGAGGATGCTCAGCACCTATAGGACATGGTTTTTTCTGCATTCAGTGCACCAGGGGTGAATTTTCCCAGCACGTGTGAATTTTCCCAGCACTTTTTGCTCTCCTCAAGGTCTCTCAGACACACTCTTCCAAAGCAGGGTTGCTTTGGCTACACCCTGAGATGCTTCCTGCAGCCCTTGGGCTTAACCTATGCCTTTTTTTAAAGCTTAAGTGATGAAGACCAACCTCTCCTGACCGGTAGAAATCCTTTGGGTTCCAGCTTTGGCTGAACTCACAGCACAACTGTTCACTCACCATGATCCAAGCTGCATTGCCCTTGGCTTACAGCAAGGCCAGGGAGAGGTGGGCTGCACCCTCTGTGTGCTAAATAACAGGAATGCCCCGAGTTTCTGTCTGCAGACATCATCACTATTCCACTTTTTAATATATATCCACATCTATTTGGTCTGGGGAAGTGAGGTGGGGCTTTCTCTGGCTGTTTCTCCCCAGCTTGCTAATATCCACCAGATGTTAATGCCTCATCGAGTTTCCAGGCTGAGGTCATTGTTTGCTATTATAAGGCATCCCCGTAATTACTTCCCTAAGACAGGCTGGGTTTCTGCTGCGTCTGCTCTGGAGCTCGTGGAACTCTCTGCACGTGTGTGTGTCAGGATTTTGGTGTAAACTCTCCTTCAGGTTCTCACTTCCCAAATGAGAGCCCAGAATGGAAGGGGGATGAATGAAGCAGAGCTGGCTCCTGCTAGGGGAGTATGGAGTAAAATCACTCGAGAAGGCTTCCAGATGCTTCCCAGGGGTAACGTGTAATTAAGCTGTAGCACAGCTTAATTAGAAGTAAGAAAAGTCTTCAAGGCCTGGTCCAAAATTGATTGAGATATTCTAGCTGTGATGTGACTGGCACTTTCTTCTTGCCCACATCCCCTCTGTTCTTATGTTTCTTATTTTTAATTTTTCCTCTTCCTATCCCCATTCATTTTGTTGATTCAGGGCCCCTCACAGCCCTGTTTTGATGGGTTTTACCCCCAGGATGGGCAGGTTGCCTGTGCTGCTCCATCCTCAGCCCTTTCCAGCAGAGCATTTACTCCCCGTCGTGTGATTCATTTGCATCTCCATCTCGGCTGTATTTCACCCTAGCATCAACCTGGAGAAATCTGGTTTCAGAAAAAGCTGAGCTGGTGGCTGTGAGCCATGTGAGCTTGGACGAGCTTGTCAGCAAATCTTAGCGAGCGGAAGGGGAGAAGATCCTCTCCAGCATCCAGGACAGAACAAACCAGCCCACACAGGACCACTGAAGGGTAGCACCTGGGAAAAAACCTTGCAGTCACCACCTGCCTGGTTGAATTTCAACCCAACACCCTCTACAGGTTCCTTTGTTCCTCCACCAGGTCCTGTTCAGGTGCTGTGGTTGATCAGAATTGGTGCTCCCCTTAGCAGCCCCTGGAGCGGCTCCAAGCGAGCACAAAGGTTTGGGAGCAAGAAGCAGAAGCTGCTGCCAACCTCCTCTGCCGTGAACATGTCATCAAGGGAATTGCTTCTGCTGGTGGAAATTGCTTTCAGGCTTGCAGTTGTTAACGCCGCAGCTGGGAGAGAAGCTGGAGGGCCGTAGCTCTCTGCCATCTCCTCGCAGCTGAGAGGTGATGGCAAGCAAAGAGAGCAGCTCGGTTACAGGAGAGGTCTTTTTGGGGCCCTTTTGGCCTTTTTGGTTAACTGCCTTGGCTCTGCTCTCTGACCCCTGCAGCGTGGGATCTCTGTTAAGTGTCTCTCCTTAAGTGCGTAGTTGTTGCTCCAGCCACGCCGTTGATTCACACTCTGCTCTTTAGCTTAAATAGACACTTAAATTAATTTAATACTAATTTCAGCTATTAATTTAGTAGCTTAAATTTATTCCTAAGCACCTGAACGGAGGGGTATTGTGAGTATGAATGGGTCACCCTTCAAATAACGCTGGTCATTCCTCATTTAATCCCAAGGTGTTCTTGTCTCAGTGACATCGGCGCGGCTCTTTTGGGTTCCAAATTCTCATTTTCCTCTTTCTTCCTGCCAGGATGTTTGCCAGCAGAAGGAAGCAGCATTACTGGGCTTACTCGATGGACTGCAGCGGGAACGAGGCTCACATCTCCAGCTGCAAGCTGGGCAACCACCTCAACGTGGACGCGGAGAAGAACGCGACGTGCGAGAACGGGATGCCGGCGGTGGTCAGCTGCGTCCCGGGACGTGCCTTTGCCCCTAGCAGCCACAGCGGCTTCCGAAAAGCCTTCAGGCAGGAGGTGAGCAAGGGACAAGGCACAACTTTGAGTGGAAGAAGCCAACGGAGTGTAATTAGTCATGTTAATGAGGCCGTGGTACCAGGCTTGGAAGGGTGGGAGCCTCGCTCACCGCCGCAGCTGGCAAGGCTGAGAGCGAGTAGTAAGAAAGCTCAGCCCTCACGTTCCTGTTTGAGCTTTTCCGTGCAAGCCAGTTGAATCCGTGCCCGGTTGCTGCTGGGCTTTGCTGTTTCGCAGTCACTTAAATCCTGCCGGGTTCTCTCTCCCGTAGAGATGGGATGGAAATAAGCTGGTATTTCCGCCGCCCCGGGGTCCTCTGCAGAGAAATGCCCCGAGAGGCAGGGAAAACACGGCCCGCAGGAAAGGTTGGGAGGGCTGTGTTTGTTTAGTCTAGCGAAGAGCGGGCTGAGCGTAGCACAAAGGTCCTCAGATATGCAGAAGGCTGCTAGGAAACGTGCCTGGAGTCGGCTGCTCGCAGCATCAGCGGGGCGGCCAGATGGGAAGGGATGCAGCAAACGTGGTTTAGGCTGATGCTGGGGGAATGCAAGGTCACTTCCCACCTTTAAAGGATGTGCAGCCTTAGGATATGGGGGTGATTGAAGGGTCTGGGGGTTTTTAACCTGGGGTTCGAGTTCTTTTGCAGGGTGCATTAGGTGTTGTAGGCTTTGGCTGTAGCCTGCCCTCCGCAGCCCTATATCTCTGTGGCTATAGCAGTGGGCTTTTTCTTGGCACCTCAGCAGACCCCAAACAATCCCGCCCCATATTGCTGTAGTAGAAACTCTAAGTAATGGGAATAACGGAGCTGAACCTGCCTCTCAGCTGTGTGTGTAGGACTGCTGTCTGACTTCAAGGGGAGTCATACAAGGGGATGCGTTTGTTCTGTTCCTAATAGCTCCCTAATCTGTAATATTTGGATAGGGAAGATTTCTGCAGCTGTCAGTGATGGTGAGCACAGTGTAGTCTTAGGCCACATTGTGTGTGTTTTAAAATACTTCTTATAGATCTTAGAAAAACCGATGTTCCTACTGGAATTTGGGCTGCTGCACATCCAGCTGTGCCATCCCTCTGCTGCAGAACGGCTCTGTGAAACAGGCTCCTTGATCCAAGCACCAAAACGGCCGAGAATTAAGATGTCTCTTTACATTTCACACATAGGGGTGTAAAAAAAGAAAAAGTCTCTGAATACCCTAAGCCTTGTTAAACAAAGATCTCCTTTCTCCCAGCACTTCCAGCCTCTTGTACTATGTGATGGGGGTTTTTAGGTGCCTGGGGGTGGCACATTTTGAGCACACAACCCCCGTAAATCAGAGCCATAGAGGAAGGATGCTCTGCTCGCGGGCAGTGGTGACCCTGCTCCTGTCTGTGTCTTGCAGCAGCCCCTGGTGAGGCTGAAAGGGGGAGCCAACACTGGCGAAGGACGAGTGGAAGTGCTGAAAAACGGGGAGTGGGGGACGGTTTGCGACGATAACTGGAACCTGGTGTCAGCCAGCGTGGTGTGCCGCGAGCTGGGCTTCGGCAGCGCCAAGGAAGCGATAACAGGCGCGAGGCTGGGGCAAGGTAAGGGCAAAAAGAGCTCCAGGGACCGTTCCTCTCATCCACCTCTGAGAAACCCTTTCACAATCCAGGGCAGCGAGTGTTTTTACTGGGATGTTTGCTTTGGGGACCAAGAATTTCTTCGCTGCTCTTAATAAGTCCCTCGAGGCTGTGCCTTAGAGGGATATTCAGGATTCCTTGAAAGACGCCTGGTGATGATGAGTTTAACCTTCCCCTCCAGCAGCTGCTCCAGTAATTATTTCTTCGTTATCACACCCGTTGCTCTCCAATTCTCTTTGCAAGCTCTCTAGATGCACGTGGTGCAAGGCATTACTAGAAGGTTCCTGGCAAAAATGGGCCCTGGGTCTAGACTTCAAACGCTCTCCAATTTAAGCCCAGAATATTAATTTAGCCCGTTATAAATAGAAGGGCTATTTGTACAGCTCAGAGCCAGCTTTGGGTTTGGATTTCCTGTATTTGGGAGCTGGTTTAAATTCCGAAGCCTGGTAAACGGCAACTCAGAGCCTCACATTTGCCCTCGCAAACCACTTTCTGATTCACTTCCATAGCGTTAACCCTCAAGAAAATGACACCAAACCCTGTATCGTGAGACTAAATGAAAGGGTGGCGTTTCTTCAGCCTGGAAGCTCCCAGCAATGCCTGGAATTTCCACATATTTTCCTTTTTTTTTTCCATGTTAAACACTGGCAATCAGTCAATGCGCCCTGCTGGAGCTGTCCTCTGGGACACCGAGCGCTCGGTTCAACAACTCGGTTGTTGAACTCTGCGTCCCTTTATTTGTTTAGGCTTTGCTTTGTCACATCTCCATCTTGGTGAATTTGTGTTTTCAAATATAAATTGGAGTGACCATTCTTTTCGTCACCGTGTTGGAGATGTAGTTTCACAAGGTAAAAACCACTCACTTTCTAGAGCCACGAGTGATGTGCAGTGATTGTCTAGGAATCCTAATTAAGATAAAAGGGACCTGTGGGAGAAAACCGTCTCCCACAAAGATTTCAGGATCTGTAGATAATGATTTATTCCCCCCTTTTCTAGATAAATGAGACCCAGAATAAACAGCTTACCCTTATTCAGATAGAGTTTGTTGAAAGGAAGGTCTGAGTCTGAGTCTCCTGAACATGTTGTGTCCCTGCAGTGCCCTTGGAGGGAAAATATAAAAATAAACCCCCAAGCAGCAGGTGAATGTGTGTTGGACATACAGCCCTAATCCTATTCTTCTGCTAAAGGGAATGGCATAGGAGGAAATACAAATTTTATCATCCCTACAGCAATGACATTTGGCTGCGTTTCAGTGCCCAGGGCTGCAGATACCTCATTTCCAGAGGCAGCTACAAAGAGGATCTGAGTCACAGGTGTGCTGGTTGTCCCGGGGAGTCAGACAGGCTCCAGATGGCAGCAGAAAAAGGTTTTTAAGCAAAAAGAGCCCCCTACCATTAACAAACCCATCACCTTTTCCCACCTTCCAGTCAGCCCTTTGCTTTGAGGTGCAGCCTCGAAGTTGGGTAACATTTTCCTTTCCAGAGAGGTAAGCACAAAAATGGCTCAAAATTCAGATATATATTTTTTTTTCCCAAGATTTCTCCATCTCCAAAATCTTCCTAAAACTACTGGAGAGCAGAGGTTCTCCAGCTGCTGCTTGCAGGGATCTCCTGACCGCGCTGTCTGCTGTGAGCCCAGCAGCAGTGATGGATGGGGTCGCATGGGCTCTGGTTGTTCTTCTGTGGTGAAGAAAATCTGCCAAAATCTCGGGTACTTTCCCAAAAATCTTCTTGCTAAACAGTTTGGAGCTCAGTTTGGAAACAGGACGTGGGAGCTTTATGGGATTATGGCCTTCTCTTATGTAGGTCTCTGGTGGAAATGACAATTGTGTGTTGTCCGGGGAAGGAACCAAATTTCTCAATTCTTCTCCCAGTTCCTTGGGACCTTTCTGTGCCGTGACAAAAGACGTTTGCTCTCTTGCTGCCTTGCTTTTATCAGCGGTGTTGGAGTCTGTGCCACGCACCTGCCCCACAATTTTTGGCTGATTTCTTGCACCTCCCTGCGTTGCTCTGCTCTGCTGTCCCAGTGAGCGTGTAGATGTTTGCATTTAAATGTCAGCCCTTGACTGAGACCAGATTCCTGTCGTATGGATGCAGCCAAAAGGTCAAAATTTGTGAATTCCTCCAGCTGAAGTTTGTAAATTATGTAACAGCGGAAACTTGGCCTCTGCTGCGGCGCTTGACTCCCAGAGACTACTGGAAAGAATGTAATGGTAAAATTAATAATAATAATAATAATCTTGCAGATTTTTGGTTTATTTTTTTTTTTACAAGAAATCGCTGGAGTTATTTCAGGATTGTGTTTTGAATGCTAGAGTCCAACGCGACGTCTGCAAAGTATTAATAAAGTGTTATTGGATATTTCTTCACAGTAGCACGGGCAGGAGATAAGACTTTTTCTTTCTCGCCCCTCTCAAAGGCATGGGTCCAATTCATCTCAACGAAATCGACTGCACGGGCTTTGAGAAATCCATCACGGACTGCAAGTTCAACATGGAGTCGCAGGGCTGCAACCACGAGGAGGATGCTGCTGTGAGGTGCAACGTTCCTGCCATGGGTTTCCAGAACCAGGTGAGAAGCCAAAGGGCTGGGATATGGGTGATGTGGCGAGGTGTTTTCATCCCAGAGCATCGTCTGCCCTCTTTGTGATGCATTTTGGGGCATCTGAGTAGGAATTGTTTCACCAAGCCCTGCCTAAAAATTCAGATTTTTAACATCTGCCATGTGACGGGACCCGGTCGGTTTCTCCCCACGGTGGCACCCAGGTCTTGGTGCTGCTGTCCCGTTTGCCACGTGGAGCTTAAAATCTCCAACTGGATGAACCAGACACGGCTTTCTACGAGCAAATCCTCTTGCCAAAGGCCATAAACAGCCTCTAACACAGAGAAAGGCGGAGCGTGTTGCTCTCTTGCAGCTGGCACGGGCTGCTTTCAGATGCTGGGCTTGGGTACCCACAGTGGGAGACGAAGAACCAAACTGCACCAACTGCTCTGCAAGGAGCAGAACCGAAATCTCCAGCCTCCAAATCACCCCGAGCACTGCTTGGCCAACCATTGCCTCTTCCATGCTTGACATTTATTGACTTTTTTCTGCCTTGCAGCTGCGCCTGAGCGGCGGCCGCAACCCTTACGAGGGCCGGGTGGAGGTGCTGGCGGAGCGCAACGGCACGCTGCGGTGGGGCACCGTCTGCAGCGAGAACTGGGGCACCGTGGAGGCCATGGTGGTGTGTCGGCAACTGGGCTTGGGTTTTGCCAGCCATGCCTTCCAGGTAGGTCCCCTGCGCCCTCCCGTGCCCGCCGTGGCCACGGTGGCACCCCTGCGATGGGTAGGGGGTGGTGGAGGATGAGGTGGGGTTATAAAAAAATCAGATTTTGGCATCGAGGTGTTGTCCGGAGAGACCCTGAAGGTTAAATGTTGACGCACAGCAGATATTTGGGGGATATTCGGAGCAGAAAGTGCTGCTCTGGGCAAACCTCGTGTTTTCGTGCTGCTCAGGGATCGGATTTCCCAGTCTGGCCCCGTTGGGCTGGTGGTTTTGTGCGGTTTCTTGTCCCTCCCTCGGTCAGGCTGGGGACTTGAACTCCTCAGGCTGGGTGAAGCTCGAAGCCAAGTTTAACGTGGTGTCAGATGGCTTGAAAAGGGATAAAGGAATAAAGTGTTCATCCCTCCAGGATCACAGAGAGGGACAGGCAGATCTGGGCATGTAACAGCAGCTTTTGTAGGGAAATATTTAACTTCTGGGCCTTTATTGCAGTTTTGGGCACAAAATGGGTATTGGGGCTCCCCAAAAAAATACAAAACAGCTCTCCGTGCAAGCTGGTTCCTCCAGCTGACTGGACAGCCACGTCCCTTGAACACTGCTGGCCTTTCCAGCTGCCCTGCTCTGTTGACACAGCTCCGAGAGTCCAGCGAGCAACAAGCCATTTTTTCCTTTAGCTGAGGCTGCTGGTATTTAGAACAGAAAAGGCCCTTATGCACCTCCCGGCTGCACCAGCACGGCGAGGATAAAGCCACACTGTGTGGAACAGGGCAGCCCTGTGTGCACAGAGCATTGCTAGCAGGGCTAACACACAGCCTGCTGCAAGGGAGCCGTGCTGGGGTCTCTTCTCCTGGAAACGTGCTCCTGGTTTTGATGCTCACGCATGGAAATCAGGATTTTTGGTCTTCTTCTTTCCCCTCCCTCCCTTCTCCCAGCAGCTGGCAACTTTCTATTGCTCCTACAAATTCTGTAAGCCTGGGTGATGAAGACGGGGAGCAGGCAGGGTTTGAATATCCGAAAATCCCCCTCTGAGCCAGGAGATGCAGACCCTGGGTTAGCATCCCAGTTAGTCCCAGTCCCCTCGAGGGCTGTGTGTCCCCTGGCCATTAATTTCGCCTCCTCTTGTTGCCCTCCCCCTTGGGCATCACAAGGCAGGTGTGGTTTAATTGCTGGGCATCCCTCCCAGAGGCACAGCCTGTGTGAGCTAAAACGGTCCAGGGATGAATTCATCAGCTGGACGGGCACAACAGGGTGGAAAACTGAGCTTACAGCTGGACTGAAAACAAGGAGAGACTTAAAGCAGCTCAGAAACAGGGGCAGAGATGTGCTTACACAGGTCAGATGTATGTGGAACCTGGTTGAGCTGGGTTTTAATCCCAGTCCAAGCCTTCAGCTTAGGCTGGGTCTGATTCCCCAGGTTACTCTTCTCTGTTCCCAGTCCGTTCTGTCCCTGCAGAATTTAGCAGGTAACTTTTTTCGTCTCTTCCCCAGTATTTCCTCATTTCTTCCCCACTATTTAGAGTGAGAAGGGAGCGGAGTGGGCCAGGAGTTAAGGAGGGTGGGTGGCACATTCATGCACGCAGACCTCTGCAAGACAGTTTCACGCTGTTCTGTTTCAGCATCTCATCTTTTAATTTTAATCTTTATTTTTTAATCAAGGGCTAAGCATAGTTCAGGTGCAGAGAGCTTTAAAAGAAGGCCAAATGGTCCTTATCAGAGGCCAGTGCAGCTCCCTGGCCTCCCTCCCTCCTAGCAGAGAGACCAAAATTGTGTTTTTCTTTCCCACATCAGAGCTAAGATGTATGGAGTGAAGCGAGGTGAGAGATGGGGGATGCTGCCTGGAGCAGGGGCAGCGCACTGCTGATCAGCAGCCTCCTGCCTCTGTTCCTCTGCTTGGACAAATACCAAGCACGGCGCTCCATCTGGAACCCTAATCCCCAAAAAAGTAGGCAACAAACGAATCCTTCCTCTCTTTTTGAAACTCTGGAAGTGTTAGTTTATAGGAGTAGCTCGCTCCATGACTAGATTCACTCCAGTGGGAGTTTTATGGCTGGTTTTATGGCTCAGATACCAGCACCATTTGGCAAGATTTGTCTCCATGATGGTGTGGGCTCGTGCGTTGGTGACCCTGGAGGGAGAACACAAGTTAGGTAGGGACAAATATTCCCCCAGCAGTCCCCCAAAAATGACTGAACAGTGTGCAAAATGCCTCTTTGTGTCTTTTTACCAAGGAAACCTGGTACTGGCACGGAGACGTCAGCGCTGACAGCGTGGTCATGAGCGGGGTCAAGTGCTCGGGGACGGAGATGTCCCTGGCCCACTGCCGGCACGACGGGGCCGACGTCTCCTGCCCCAGAGGAGGTGGTCGCTTTGGTGCTGGTGTGTCCTGCTCAGAGAGTGAGTAACTCAAGACTTTATTTCCTTTTAGCACATTGCCCTGGGATATACAGGAGGAACGAGCGGCCTGTGCCATGCGTCGGGTGTGCCAAATGGCTGCTGGTGGTGCTGAGCGCGGTGCGAGGAGCCGGGCCTACCTCTCCCAGATCTCCACGGGTGTTTTTAGTTAGGCCGTGAGTTCAAATCTTCCTTCCTTCCTTCCAGCTGCCCCTGACCTGGTGCTGAACGCCGAGCTGGTGGAGCAGACAGCCTACCTGGAGGACCGCCCCATGTTCATGCTGCAGTGCGCCCTGGAGGAGAACTGCCTGGCCAGCTCGGCCGCCAACACCTCCATCACCTCCGGCTACCGGCGCCTGCTGCGCTTCTCCTCGCAGATCCACAACAACGGGCAGTCCGACTTCAGGCCCAAAAACGGCCGCCACGCCTGGGTCTGGCACGACTGCCACCGGTGAGTGCTGTGGGGATGGGGCCTCCTTCGTGCCCTGATCCTACGGAAAGGAGGCAGAGCGCAGCCGGGGACTGGGCCGGACTGGTTTTACTGGGGGAGGTTGAGGTGCTTGGGGCTGGAGAACTCTGCTAGGTGTTAGGGCAGCTGGGATAATCTCACAGCAGCACGATTTATAAATGGTGGTATGAGAACAAGACGGATGCAGAGCTCTCATCAGGAGAGATGCGTGTGCAAGGGCAGCATCCGTGTGTTGTGCAAGGAAAGCGTGTGCTGCTGGACCCACTTTATCTAGAAAGATGCAGCCGTCTGATCGCCTCAGGAAGGGACTCAAAACCACGCTCATTCTGCATTTTATTTTATTTACGATTCCCGACTCCGCTTAGATGGCGCACAGCTGGGAGATTGTTTGGTTTTGGCACTTTTTGGTAAACAGTAAACTTTCCCCCCCCAAAGTGCATCGTTTTTCAGGGGGACGCTGACAGCTTCAGCCAAAAAAAAAACAGGGAGAGGAAAGGGAGCTGGAACCGAGCCGTGCAGCTGCTTTGGTTCTGGAATGATGGCTTGTTATAAGGTTGATTAGTCTATAATTTGGGATAAAAGGGAAAGCTTGTGCCTTCCGAAAACACGTAGAGCAATAAATTCCCAACTAATACAGTCCTGAATAGCCTTTGCTAAGTCTGAGCGAGGTGAAGCTGTGGTATGGGGCAGGTGCTGGCTGCTTTTACCTTGCAGACAGGTTGGTTTTGTGACGGCTGCATTCAGAGGCACGAGCAGAGCTAAAACCTCAGCGGCACAGAACCGGAGGTAAATAGGAAAGGGGAGGCGCAGGGGAGGAGGAAGCCTGGACCAGAGCAGCGTCTGCCTGCCCTTCTGGATGGGAAGGGGCTGGAGGAATTTGTGGGTGCCACAGGGATTCGAGCACGTCGCAGGCTGGGTAAAAAGGAGGCACTTGGAGCTCTTGGGGAGAGGCTGCCCAAGTGAGGTGAGACTGGGAAAGGCTCGGGAAGAGGCCAAGAGCCATCTGTGCGCTCAGAACTGGATTCTGTTTACACGGAGGAGGGATGAACTCAATCCCTCTTCAATCTTTCCAGCCTGTAAACACCAGAATGTAAACACCTCTCTGAATGATTCAGACATATTTCAGAAACTGAGTCAGACTCGAGACCTCAAACTTATCCAGGAGGCAGCCAAATGAGACAGCTTCAAAGTCAACAGCTTGGCCGCTGCAGAAGGTCTCTCCTTTCCTCCTTGCCTCCCTCCATCACTGGGAGCTTCTGTTCAGTAGCCTCTCGATGTGGAAGCAGAACAAAAATGGGAAAAATCCTAGCAGGGGACTCAGAAGTGATTAATTTCTGGCATGTTGTGATTTATTTGTTTGGTTTTGGTTAGAGGGGAGGTGGGAGAAAGTGAAGAGAGAGCCAATCTCTAGAGGGAAGATTTCTTCCCTTCCCTCCTTGACCCCTTTTTTCTGTAAAAACTTGAGCAGAGCGGGGCTGCAATACTTGTGGCTGTAAGTTTTTATGCTGTGATTATTTTTACAGCTGGAAAGGAGACGAGCTGTGCCTTGTGCTTTTTATTTATTTATGTATTTAACTCATAAGCATCAGGTTTTGAATCGGGGGTCCGTGTCGTTGCCTCAGTCCCGGGTCAGGCTGGTGCCTGAGGATTTGGGGACCAGCTCTGCTCTCAGCACCCGTGGCTGCACTCCTGTTCCCAACATCGTGCTTGTGCTGTGGGTTTTTTTTCCCCGATTCCAAGGCTGGGATCAAATTCAGCGTGTTACATCAGCATGACCACGTTTGTGCTCCCAGCCCTGGCCACGTGGAGCTCTACTTGGGCACTTCCACCTCCTCCCTGGCCCGAGGAACTGACTGCACTTAGGCACAGGTTGATTTTTTTTTGTGCCGAAGCAGCATTTTAGAATAAAAGAGGACAAAGTTACGAGGTCAGCACCACCCAAACCCTGCAGTGGCCTCGCTTTGCTGGTTGCAGGTTTACAGCACAGCTTCCGTGCTCTCTCCTGAGCCTTGCTGTGTTCGACAGCAGCTTGGGACAGCAGCACAGCCCCGGCTGAGTTGACACCAACACTTCCCCGTTTAAAAATGATGAAACGCGGCGTGCGCGAAGCCAGCTGTCACCTTGTTTAGATCAGAGCGAAGCGAGTGCTGGGAGAAGCTGGTTCCATCTGTTGTTCGTTTTCTGCCAATAAATTTACATTCCGGTTCCTTTTTAAAAATAAAAAAAGGGGAAAAATAAGAAAGAGAAAAAAAGAAATAGCCAGGTTGCTAGTTTGGGTATGTCCTGCTCTGTTTGCAGCCTGTTAGGGACAGGTGAAATAGGTTTTTTTTGGTCAACAGGGCACTAGAAATGATAACCTGGTGCTGCTGGCTTTGATTTTTCCCACCCTATAAACCACTGGGGCAAGGCTCTCCCCTGGCACAGCTTTAGCACTTGATATATAAACAAATCCCCGGGCTGGGAGCCAGGCTGGAGGCAGCCCGAGTGCTGGTGCCACGTAGGAGCGTGCCGAGGGGAACGTCTCCTGCCTGGGGTTCCTCTCTCCCTCTCCTCCTGTTGCACCTTTTGGTTCCCAGCACTTTGTGCATCGTCATTTATTTCCTCCCCCGCCGCTGTGGGAGGAGAAATTCCTGCCCGAGGGATGGAGCAGCACTAAGGTTGGGCTCTTCCCATCCACGTTGTCCCGCTGCTGGGGGCACGGCGCAGCCTTCGGAGGTGGTAATTAAATTAAAGGGGTGTCTGCTCGCCCTAACGATGGCTCTCCCCGTCTGTGTCTTGCAGGCACTACCACAGCATGGAGGTTTTCACCCACTACGACCTCCTGAACCTCAACGGGACCAAGGTAGCTGAGGGACACAAGGCCAGTTTCTGTCTGGAAGACACGGAGTGTGAAGCAGGTGTGTTTGCCAGCGCCCCTCGTGCTCTCTGCTGTCCCCGTACACGTTACAGGACTCAAAGATGCTAGGAAATTCCTGAGCTGGGCTTGACAGGACCTGGAAACCAGTCCTGAGGATGTGTTTGGGTGGAATAATGGTCTCTATGGGTTTAAGAGCATCCCAACAGACCCCTGTATGTCGAGGTTTCCAGACCTCAGCTTCTTACATATTTATTCTGAGCTGCTCTGATTCCCAAAAAGCACGAAACTCCGAGACTTGCCCCTGGGTGATAACACAGGAAAGGTGGCAACTCCTCCCAGGCATTTAATTAGTACATGTATTTCCGTAGAGGACTTTAAGCGAGGTAATACTGCGTTGTCTCATCCAAAATATCGTGCCCAAAGCTTATCGCTGGCTATGGGAGCTGGAGAGCAACCAGCCCTTCATCGAACACGGTCTGTGAATCCAACACTGCATGGTTTTAACTCCTCTCCTCCTTTAGATGTGCAAAAACAGTACGAATGTGCCAATTTTGGTGAACAAGGGATCACGGTCGGATGCTGGGACGTGTACCGACATGACATCGACTGCCAGTGGATCGATATCACCGACGTCCCGCCGGGTGACTACCTCTTCCAGGTACATGGAGGGGAAAAAGGGTTGGAGACACTGCCATTGCCCTTACCTTATCCATTGGGGATGTCAGGAATGTACCTACCTGGTTGGTTTACACATCTACAACACTATGAACGACTGGTTATAGTGATTTTATTCCCAGAATAGCTAAAAAATTAGCTAACAGAACAGCAAATTTACCAGCTCCCATATTAAACCCGATTAAAAAGTCAGGGATGATAACCACAGCTTCGAGATAAGCCCTAATGAATCCAGGTGCAGCTCATGTTGATATCCTACACAACCCACGTGCTACCACCACATTTCATCCCACTCTTGTCTCGTACCAAGCCTCTGAGCTGTTTGTAAGCAACGCTTGCTTCGCTTGGGGAATTAAATCGCGGTGTTTGCATGAGAAGTTGCGGCTGCCTACAGTCGGTTTTGTGCAATTGGGGGAATTCTTCGGCTCTAAAAACAGCCACTTAAACTGTAGAGGAGCGAAGGGAATTATTTTTGTCTCCCCTGCTCTCGTGTGAAATGTGGAGAAGGTGTTTTGAGGGTGTATTTTGGTGCACGGGGGAAGGTGTGAGCTTGATCTGGGTTTAATCAAGCATTTTCTGGCTGCTTTGGAAAAGTGAGTTACTTTTTTTTCCTAAAACAAAATTAAAAAAAATGATGCTGTAGTGAAAAAGCTGACTCCACCTCGAGTCCAGCCCCTCCTCAGGTAGCTTCATGCTGTTTCTCCCTTGCTCCCCAGGTTGTCATCAACCCAAACTACGAAGTGGCCGAGTCGGATTACTCCAACAACGTGATGAAATGCCGGAGCCGCTACGATGGGCAGCGCATCTGGATGTACAACTGCCACATAGGTGAGAGGAGCTGACCCCTCTGCGCTTCCTCTGTGTTGTGTGCTTACTTACGTGCTCGATGAGATGAGCTGTCGAGTCCAGGCTGGACCCTGGTACCACTTCCATGGTCGGTTGAGCAGGGGAATGGTTTGTTTCGTGCTCATTACCGGGGCAGCGAGCACAATACGGGTCAGAGAGCTTCCTGACCGAGATCCAGGAGAAATCCCTCTTTTTTGTGCTCGGTGGAGCATCGATAGCAGATGTTCCAGCTGCGCCTCTTCTGCAGGGGAAGGAGCATTTCCCGCTCCCCCCTAGAGGCTGTCAGGCAGGAGGAGTGCAATCTGAGGAGTTGTTCAGAGTGCTCGAGTGGGTCCGGGCAAATACCTACAAATTCCTTCCTAAACTGAATTATTACCAGCCTGGGACTGACCTCTTAAGACCCCAAAGCTGCTCTTTTCTTGAAAAGCAAACGAGGAGGGTGATGTGTGAAACAGGGCACTGAGAGCCATCCACTCGAGCCAGAAATGAAAACGCTCTGCTGTCACGTTGGTCCGAGGGAGAACAGCTGCATTATTAATTTATTTTTTTTTTTGAATGCACATAAAATATCATCTGGAATTTTTAAGGCTTGGAAATATCAAAGCCAAGTGAGCTTAAATTTGTTTTTGCTTCAACAGTCAATTGTCAGGTCCATTTAAAAAGGGAATCAAGTTGCAGGGTAAGACAGAACTCTGTCTTTTAACACAGAAAGCAAATTAATAGCAACTGCCTGTCAACTTCCAAGTAAAGCCTACGGTGAAGACAATATCCAGAGCTGGCTGAAGTTCTTGAAGGAATATTTTTCCTGATTTTTTTTTCCCTCATTAGTTTGTTGCTTTTCTGAAGAAAATACTCATCTCATGTGTCATACTACAGCTTGTGACCTAGTTCAGAAAAGCCAAACCCACTTCAGTCGGATGAACAGGCACTTAAGTGTTAGATGAGCTCTCCAGCTGAGCTTGAAAATATTTCTGCTTAAAAATAAATGCGTTTAGGCTTTTATTGTCTCTCAGCTAGCAAAAGTAAGGGCACGGCCCTATTTAAGAACAGAGTAAACAGAACCCACTCACCATCAGCCTCGAGGAAGAGACCATCCCACAGGTCCTGCTAGTCATCACGTAAGTAACGTCGTTAAACAACCAAGGTTAGCAGTAAAATTGAGGATGGTTTGTAGTCTGGTCTCCTCAAGGTGTTAAAGATTAGACCCAGCACTCCTGGGGACTCCTGGTTGTTCCAATTAGGGCAATATTTAATTAATGCTTAAATTAATGAAAATCCTCCTCTTCTAGAACTTGTTTAGCCCTTCAATTTTACAGCATCTTACATGGATTACGCGCAACCCCGATGTTGTTCTCTGCCTTGTGCTGGTTGTAAGCTTCCTTTGCTACCTCCTGCTTCACCCCGTGTTCTTTCTGTCACCCCCCCCCAGGTGGCTCCTTCAGTGACGAAACGGAACAGAAGTTTGATCACTTCAGCGGACTCACAAATAACAAGGTGTCCACCCGATAAACCAGCATCGCCTCCCCCCCCACTATTTAAAGAAGCGAGGCTTCCTGCTTCGGTGATTTCCCTAACCACTGCACACACCAAAAAAGAGAATCAAGCAAACAATCAAACTCTAAATTAGCAAGGTAAATTATTTCCTAAAGATGCCTTCCTTCCCAATTTAGGTGCTTGGACCACCGTGTGTCTCTTGTAATTCCAATCCCTACGACTTGAGGTAGTTAGGAGCAGGCTTTTGAACTCTACGGGGCTCCCTATCTTCACCATCCCAACCTACTCCATCAAGACTTCTCCCTCCACTTTGCAGCGCCACCTTTATTCATAGACGTAGGTCCAGGCTGCAGCGAGCACAGTTTGCCTTTGTTTGGGTTCCAACAGCCTAAATCTGTCTTTACCGATCGTTTTCTTGGTATTTTTAAGCTCTTTGACTCAAGCTTGAACGCACCGTTGATGCAAACGCCTCCGTTTGTGACGCTGCTTCTCGAACGCAGCTAATCCTCAGCACCACCGTGTGTTTACTCCATTTTAGCAAGGAAATGCAGGAAAGAAAAAAAAATGAAGCTTTTTTCTGAGCAGAACAGTCTAAAGCGTAATTTAATACTGCAGTCAAAACTCTTTTGTGTTCAACAATCAACTCCCAGCACAATCTCTTGAACGGAGCAGCTAATGCAGAACTGTTTTCTACAAATGCATCAGAGCTCCACGAAGCTACACCGCCACTGAAACACCTCGAAGACTTGGCAGATCTCCTGATGATGAGTCCACTGGATTGTGAATTTCCATTACACAGTAAGCTATTCACCCCACCGCTTCTACGTACACCTAAGTAGTACCTTTTAAGCTGGATATTCACTCCATCTCTTCTTTAAAAGATGAGTTTAGTTAAGGCATTTTTATCATCACTGTACGTTACAGAGGTAACTTCATGGCTTTTCATCATCAGGGATCTGGACCTATGCTGTCACAGACCGCCTGTGTAAGTTGTCTTTAAAAGGATTTTTACACTTGGTAAATTCATAATGGTGCTAAGAGTGTTCCTCTGTTTGTTTGAGGACACGTTGCTACAGCTTTTCAGACACAGCTACTTGAATAAAAACGTTTTACCCAGAAAAAAAATGTTTTATTTTTTCCTAAATCCTATTTGTGTATTTCTACTCCAGGAAAGTTTAGGGCCTTGGTCACAATTCCTAGTACTGAAGTTTGTTTTTTTTTTATCCCTCTGTGTTTGTACAGAAGACTTCTACAAGCAGCTAAAATTAACTCAATAATTGTAACTGACCATTTTGGTCCATGGGGG
This sequence comes from Anas acuta, assembly GCF_963932015.1. Taxonomy (NCBI): domain Eukaryota; kingdom Metazoa; phylum Chordata; class Aves; order Anseriformes; family Anatidae; genus Anas; species Anas acuta. The sequence goes on along the minus strand of NC_089005.1, from coordinate 2,148,856 downwards.
GGTTGAAAACATCTGTACCTGTCTCGCGCTCTCCACAGCCTACCTCACAGGGATGTTGTGAGGCTTAAAGAATGCAGAAGTCTTTTGCTAATGCCTGTCAGAATATTTCTGTCCTTTATCCAGTGACCCAGATGGTGACATCTAGCAAAGGTTTTTAGCCTACTGTAAGTTGGAAAGCTCTAATTTGTTCTCAAGATCCAGGACTGTGTAGCTAAAGCAGAGTCTGAGCTGTGTTGGATGCTCTGTTGCTGCTGCTGCTATCACAACAAGGTGTCTCACGTTATCCCTCAACACCAGGCTCTGTGCAAATCAAGCAACTGTCAAGTTCTGGTTTTCTTTTCCTCATCAGTGGATAACAACTTTGCTTGCTAACAGTGCAACAAAGCAAGTCAGGCTCTTTTAAACAATATAAGTAAGAAGAAAAAAACCCGAAACTCACTTGCATTCAATGCTTGTCAGTATTGTGGGATATTTTAACAATAACATTACAACAAGGTAAACATTGAACAGATTTTTTTTTGACTCCTGCAGATGCTCTGCTCTGTTACAGCTCAATTTTGGCCAACAAGATACAATTTGCTCACCCTGGTGCACTCTAAAAATGAATAAGGTAGGCTTTTCTGTCAGCAGCCTTACTTTTTTCTGCAAGTGCCCCCAGTGAGCGACAGATGCTTTGAAACAGAGCAGGGCAGGATGTGAAGAGCTAACTGCAAAGCCCACTGGGCCTGGCTCTTGAGCTCAACATCTCATTAAGAGTAAACTTTTTCCCTTCCCAACTTCATAAAGACAAAACCGGTGCTAAATCCATAAGAGAACATCCCTGTGGTAACTCACTGTTCTGCATGCAGTTTAATATCACAGCTGTGCTCATCTACACATCTTTTTTTTTTTTTTTAGCTGAGATGGTTTATTCCTCCTGGTCCAAGCTTTCTGGCAGGAGCCCTTCGGTGCCTGAGCTGCACTGTTGCTGCTTGTGCTTCAGTCCCAAAGCCCGGGTCACCAGCCTCCTCGCCACCGCTGTGTCAGTTTGGGGTCTCTCTTTTGCAGCCTGAAGGAGTTCTAGGTAAAAAGGGGTGAAAAGGATTCAGTTGGAGCTTATTCAGTCTCGTGGCTACACCGCAGGACTGTGAGACGGAAGGGCTGAGTTCTATTTTCTTAGATCTTTTACAGAATTAGCCCAGGAGTATAAGCAAATCATCGTACCCCTGCAGAGTATTTTGCCTTTTCTTTTAGAAAGCTGTGCCTCCAGATTTTGCACTTAAGATTTTTCAGGTAAGGTGCAATAATGCCAATTCAAAAGATATTTGGATATGATGAAACCCCAGGCCACTTCTGCAGTGGTAGAGAGATTTGTTCCCCATGAGCTTTCAGGAACAGCTTCATAACTCCTGGCAAAATTCAGCCAGTCCCATCTCTGAGAACAAAATGAAGGCACACAGTCCGACCAATTTATCCACAGAGAGAAAAGTCTGATCGCAATTTCAACTAATCAAAGACAACAGCCTAAATCCTCAAAAAGCAGCAACAGAAAAAAATATCTGCATTTAAAAAAAAATAATAGCTAAATGTATCAGATGCTTTTGGAAAGCCCTTTGGCCAGGAGTGACCAAGAACCTCCAGTTTCTGGTAAGCATCTGGCTTGCTACAGTTTCATCTTACAAGAAAGCAATATACCAAAACTCTACCAAGTCCAAAATAGTCTGCATTTGGCAATTATCTAATCATTTATCAGCAAGTGTTTGCAAATTTATTATCCAGTTAGCAATGTGGGCTTTGCTTGCTTTTTCAGATTTTTTATTAATAAAGGCAGCCCATCAGCAGCTTAAAGGAAAAGGGTCAGGCTCAGAGCATCCACAGCTTGGAAAATAAGCTCTTTTTTTAAAAAAAAAAAGAGACACTGTCAGCTAATTAAGAAAATTTGGAAGAAATTGCTATTGAAACTGAATACAAAGTTCCCCAGAAGGAGTTTATAACCTGATTCAGAAGCGTGGCAATAGGCTACAGCAAAGAGAATCAGGCAGTGAGCGTGAATGAAAGCAGATGAAGCGGAGAGTGTGAAAGCAAACCTAATTCTTTGGCATTTCATTCAAATCTAGCAGTCTTAAAAACTACAAAATCTAGCAGTCTTAAAAACTCAGGAACTTCTAACTGTGACAGTGTCCCTTTCAATCATTCATACTGAAATCTGTTTCAACTGCAATGTACTGGAGCACTAACAGCATAGTTGTATGTTCAGCAACGTCTCTACTGCTACAAGATTCATGGCATTTCTTTACTGTGGCAAGTATAACTGATTACAATATGATTTTAAAAGGCAATAAAACAAATAAAACAATGTTAATGGCTAAGCTTAACAATTTTGTCTTCACCTGATACCGAATAAAACTATGCCAACCACAAAACGTAACCGCTATCAGTTTTGTCTATTTATTGTCTTTAATTGTGCAGAGTAAGAGGGCAGAAAAACTTACTGGGCAAGCCTATGGCATTTGACATGTTCACATTCACCTGTGCCTCCATTCATGCCTGCTGCAGTTATTTTGGCTGTCAGAGCAAAAACCAGCATTACTGACGCAGTAAGTTTTAACATCCCAGTGATAACAGGTTGGATGAAAATAGTGTAAGAATGCAGCAGCAGGCTGTTACTGAGAACTCTACGCAACAGCTTGCTGGCCTGCCATTGCCAATAAAGCTATTAAAAAAATTTAAAAGGAATATTGGTACTTAATAGGTATTTCCCCATTTAACTTGTCATCATGACACCACCCAGGATACAGAAGACAGGCAAAGAGAGAAAAAAAAGTTAAAAATAGATCGTCTTACTTGGTCGCTGAAGTGCCTTAATTTTAGACTGCCTTGTTGCGTGGATCAGTGGTCGGATCTTTAAAGAAGGATAACGCCGCCCCAGGGCTTGAGATGCTTAAAAGAACAAAGATTAAAAGAACAAAGATTGCTCAGCTTAGCAGGCTAAATTGCAGTGGCTTTAATCATAACATAAAAATCAATACATGTTGTAACAACACTCCATATGTTGAGCTTCACCAGCTAGTGAATTATCTCAAGACTCACACTAAAACAACTGAATTCAGCCTGATCACCTCAGGCTTACACCACACGTTCCTTGCACAGGAAGAGTCCCAAGAAAATAGAAACAAATTTTAACGACACCTCTGATGATTAGAATACAGCCCAAGAGCACGAGTGTTCAGACTACATGTGCTGCTGGATGGAAACTTCTCTTGGCATAGGCATGATCTGAGCTTGGAGCTTTTGCACCCCAAAAAAGTCACTTTACTAGGAGGCTTGGTGGCCAACCCCATGCCATTGTGCTCACAGGGTCCCCAAAAGGACACGAGCACCCTTTGCTGCACACGTGCAGGAATTTTGCCTAGCTTTGGCAGAAAAACTGACGTGGCAGAACAGAGTAAGCTCTAGCAATGTACCATACAAAAGGTGTCCTGCCTATTACCCAAGCCAATTAAAAACCTGCTGATCTTGCCAAGCAGAGTTTCCACACAGCACACAGTGATGCCAAGGATTAAAAGCGTTTCAAGTTTGAGGTGTGCAGGAAGAGAGACACGATGAACCATCACTAATTCTGGCCCGAGCATGTGAAGCACCGCTGCAAACTGCTGTGTCAGGACAGGCCCTGGTGCAAGAGCTGTGAAAACCCAGGGGCTCTGCAGGATCCTCAGCTACAGCCAGGAGTGAGGGCACCCTTACCTGCAGACAGACTGGAGAAGATTCCCAGGGCATGCGTATCGTCAACCCACTGAATTTTGAAGCCACTCTCGCTAAAATGAAAAGACAACAGAAGAATGTTCACTAATAGGGAAAAAAAAGCCACAGTAAAACTCATCATCTTCCTCAAGTTATGAAGAGTACTTAGTATTGTCACCCATAGCCAGCTGGTGCTTGTCAAAAGCATTATATTCATTTTACAAGAAGGGAAAGGAAGGAACAGATAAAAATTAAATGTGTCCCTGTCAAGGCCACAGTCAGCTGCCCCCAAAAATGCTCTTCTTCCACCTAAAGAAGCTCTTGGCCAAAAATCAACCTCCATTTCAGGGAGCGTCTTGCAACACATAAATATTGTCATTTGCACAATGCTTTACAAACACTACCTGGTTGCTCAGTCACTTACAAGGAACAGCAAGTGATTTATAAACGTGGTTTACAAAGCTTAGGAGCAAGAGACCAAAGCAAAAAAAATCTAATAACGTGTCAGGGGAAAATGTGAGCTGGGGAGCAGGGACTTCAAAGATGTTTCCCGCAGCACAGGAAATACAAATACAATTGACTGCTCAAATTAGATCTGTCAATTTTCAGCTCAGTTTCACTGTCAGAGCAAGTGGAAAAAAATATACGAGAGAAAACACACGCAGCAGACAGCAGCTTATTAAGAATGTAAATAACGCTGTTCGATTTAGAGGGACGGGTGGAGGTGAAGCGCTCACAGCTAATCCATCAGGTGTATCAGGAGGGAAGGTGGCAGACAGGGAGATGTGCCTGCACACACCACGCCTGAGCTCCCCAGCAGAAGCAACACTAATTCAGAGCTGCACCGAGCACCATTTACCACAAAGACAGGGCTGAACTTTGCCCTGATCCTGCTGCTAATCCAATGTCACCCTCTCAGGCACAATGCTGTTTGTTCCCTGTATTGACATAATAAATCTTATCTCCACCAGCAGGATTGGGCCCTTTTTTTTTTTCCAAACACTTATGTAAGCATGCAATTTCAACTTAGGCACTGGGATGCAATAGCAGAGAGGCTCCTACGAAGCACATGAAGGCTCCTCGCTGAAGCTGGAGCAGAAGGAATAAGCCTGCACGTAGGCAACAACATGCCTGACAGAGCCCCGAAGAACCAGGCGTGTTTTAAATCATGCATAAACTGCAGGAAAATGTCCTTTAAAGGACAGAGAGTGTAAGACGTGGCAGCATGAAGGCAAAACTAAAATTCAGTGTAGCATTAGCACTCTGCTGTGCATTCAAGTCTGGATACTGCTCACCTTACACCCCTCAGATGGGTACTTACTGGAAATCTGAGAAGACCTCTAAGATGTGCTCCGTTTTCAGCGATGGGGAGAAGTCGTAGATTTCAGTTACGTGTCCAAAATCCCCCTCGTTGAGCTGTGCATCTCCATAGCTGGAATAATCAAACCTGATCTTCTCGATGCTTATGTCCTTCACGGTTAAATGGCCCACAATCTGGGAATAAAAATACATGAATAAATAAAAACGAAGTGGTTTATAAAAGCTGCATTTCTAAAAAGCTCCCTAAGTGTAGGAACAGGCACAGGTAGCTGATCCTTTGAAGGCACATTATGGAAAACAAAGATCAGACCAGCACGGGACAAAGCTGCTTCTGCTACTACCACTCCTGCACTGCCTCAAGAAAGCAATTTGGTTCCCAATTTGGGCTAACCACTTCCCTGTGTTACGGGGAGAAGGTGGGAAATTATCACAACAAAGACATGAAAGACCAAGAGGCGTGTGGTGAAAGCAGGGAGGACTGCACAACCACCAGGGCAGCTGCGGCCGCTCCATCACCTTTTGCACATCGCCTTCGGTGCTTCTCAGCTCTGCCCTGGCTTAGTCCTGGTCCAGAAACACCCAAATGGTTCAAATCTGGGTGAAACGCTGCAAAAAAATGGACCAAGAGCTCATTTCTAAGAGCAGTCGGGCATCCACCAGACAAGATTTCATTTCAAAGAGCAACCCTGCTGGGTCTTGCCTTGGTGCCTCCAAACCATCTCACAGACTGGCTGGGGTTGAAAAGGGACCCTAAAAATAATCTAATTCCACCCCAAAGGCCACGCTCCTGCCGACAGCTTCAGCAAACACCTGCGAAGCCCCGGCACGAGCTCTGGCCTCCTGTTGTTGAGGGACAACTCCTGAGCCACCCTTCTTTCCTCAAAACAATTCCCTGGGGCAAACGCTACCTCTTTCAGGAGCTCTGCAGAACAGTCGTCCTCGAGGCTGCTCTCCCGCCCCGGGGTGGCCGCGCTCTCCTCTTTATCACCTGCAGGCAGCCGCAGCTCGCGCCACAACGCGTTGGCCAAGCCCGAAGACTCCTTGTCATGCTCTGGCACCTCCACCCAGCGCTTCTGGTCGTCGTGGCCCGATGGCTTGGCACCACCCATGGGCTCAGGTGCAGCCAAGGGCTCATCTTGGGCTCTGGGGGGGCTCTGGTGCTGGCTCTGCTCCCCCTGAGCACCACCGGGGCACTCCTGAGGCTCAGAGGAACTTTTATCCAGCTCCGACGCGCCGGCACTCGCAAAGTCCCTGCCCTGTTCTTCCAGTGGTGGCACGTTTCCGCCGCTCTCCAGGCTCTTGGCATCAGCACAGCTCTTATCTCGGTCGTTCAGCACCAGCGACGTTGCAGCAGGCTCTGCTGCAGGCAGGTCTGTGCAGGAGTCAGTGCCACGGCTTCCCGACAGGGAGGAGTTTGTGCTGCTCTCCACCACTCCGGCACCCTGGCCCTTTTGGTCTGGAGCGTGGCACAGGGTCTTGCTACCTTCTGCTACGACAGCGTCGTCACGGCTCTGCTCTTGCTCTTCTGCTTCAGCTCGGTTTTCGTTGTGTATGGAAGGAAGGGAATCGGAACAGTCTTTATCCTGACTTTCCTGCCCAGAGAAATTATTATTTTCTAACAAGGGGACATCCGTACGGCACGGAGGATGGTCATCGCTTGCATCGTCGTTACTTTTTCCTGAAACACTCTCTTCTCCAGGGTCTTGTTGCTTTTCAAGGGCCAAGGAGACACCACTGGCTGCTGTGCTCGATTCAGGGCCACCTTCAGGCTTACCCAGCCCATCCTGGGCATCCCCAGCTGCAGCCTCAGGGCAGATCTCCCCTTCTCGTGCCGCATCCACACCCGACTCGGTGCCAGCCGCCCCCGGGCTCTCGTGCTCCCCCCATTCTGTCTTCTTGCGCATCGCTTTGGGGACGTACAGGGCTTTATCCGGCTTCTTTCGGGGCGGCCTTTTAATCCTGCCAGACCCCACGCAAGCTCGAGACGTGTCATCGTGCCTGTCCCCACCGTGCCGAAGCCTGGCACCCCCCCGGCCACCGCCGCGGCCCCAGGGCTGGGGAGGTCGGTGAGGTCTTGGTGCGTTGGCGCTGGGGTTTTGGTCGCCGGTTTCACCGGGCAGCCTACGAGCAAGAGAAGAGGCATGAGGAGCCCGAGGAAAAAAGAGAGAAAGCAGGAAAATGATCGGATCTGCACATAAAAGTCTGCAGACGGGGGAAAAAAAAGAGCTTCCACTTCCCTAGTGACCAAAAGATGCTATTAATAGGACACCCTCCTCTTTGCTGAGAAGCACCGCGCAAGTTTCAGGCGTCGAAGCTGGAATAAAAACCTCACGGCCAGAGAAATCGCTGTCACATCCACCGCCCAGTACCTTATGGCTGAGTGGCAGATGACCGTCCTCCTCCTCCATCCTTCTCCAACCGAAAAGCTGCTCAGCAAATCCACGTTCTCCACGGTCCTGTGGATCAGGTACCGGAGGCGACTGGACAGAGGGGGGAACAGGAGCACCCTGGAAAAGACAGAGGGGTCGAGGGCATCAGCAGCTTGCAGGAAGAAAAAGGACAGGGATACAGCAATGAATTTACTTAACTGTAATTTGTTTTATAATTGCACTCTCTAACAAACATTTAAAAGTTATAAAATAAGTATTTAAGGTCATTACAAGCCAGTGGGATAGCTGAACTAAGAATTCCCTCCCCTGCTCCTTCCTGAACCCCTTTTTTTGGGGGACTTCTCAAGGGTTTCACAGGTCACTGGATCAGGAAGGACACCCAGTTTAAAGCCAGCCTGGACAAAGAAAAATGACGCAGCAAGCGCAAGGCGACGAGGTTGCTGCCAGGGGAGGATCCGCTGCACAGGAAGCCCTCAGCAGAGCGGGGAACTGAACTATTTGATTACAAAACTATTAATTATAACTCCGCCAGGCCGACTACAGCGAGCCCAGCCAGACTGGAGCTGGTGTAAAAGCCACCAGCGTCCAAAATAATTCTGCTCGAAGGCACCTTAAAGGCAAAGCAGGCAAGGCAGAAACTCCAAGCTGGCTCTTGTCCCGTGGGGAAGCCCCGAGCTCCGCGTCCAGGCAGATCTTGCAGCTCCCAAAGGCTGCCACGCAAACCCAGCTGCTGCTTTCACACCCCGGAGGACTGATTCAAAGCAGAAAGGTCTCGCAGCAAGTGAGACCCCAAGACGCCAAGCGCCCCTACCTGTGGTGCTGCCCCTGGAGCATGAAGTGCTCCAGCTCCTCCGCGATCCTGCCCACGAAGTCATCCTCGTTGGGCGAGAGGAAAACGCCATCCATGCAGCGCAGCGCCAGGGTGGCAGCGGATGGGAGGCCTGGGGAGGGACGGGGACGCATGGGGACCCCCTGCACCCACTGCCATTTCTGCGCACCCCCATACCATGTGCACCCCACCGCACCCCAAACCTTCCCTCTGCACCCCCAGTACCCCAAACCTTCCCTGCACACCCCCAGCACCCCACTGCACCTCGTCCCTTCCCTGTGCACCCCCAGCACCCCAAACCTTCCCTCTAGAGCCCCAGCATCCTGCTATACCCCAAACCTTCCTTCCACATCCACAGCACCCCAAACTTTCCCTCCACACCCCCAGCACCCCAAAGCTTCCCCATGCACCCCCAGCACCCCACTATACCCAACCCCTTCCCTCCACACCCCCAGTGCCCCAAACCTTCCCTCCAGACCCCCAGCACCCAGTTACACCCCAAACCTTCCCTCCAGACCCCCAGCACCCAGCTAAACCCCAAACCTTCCCCCTGCACCCTCAGCACCCTAAACCTTCCCTCCACACCCCCAGTGCCCCAAACCTTCCCTCCATAGCCCCAGAGCCCCACTGCACCCCAAACCTTCCCTGTGGACCCCCAGCACCCCAAACTTTCCCTCTAGAGCCCCAGCACCCAGTTACACCCCAAACCTTCCCCGTGCACCCCCAGCTCCCCACTACTTCCCAAACCTTCCCTCTAGACCCCTAGCACCCAATTATACCCTAAACCTTTCCTCCACACCCCCAATGCCCCAAACCTTCCCTGCACACCCCCAGCACCCAGTTACACCCCAAACCTTCCCTGCACACCCCCAGCACCCCAAACCTTCCCCCTGCACCCCCAGCACCCCAAACCTTCCCTCCACAGCCCCAGTGCCCTACTATACCCCAAACCTTCCCTCTGGACCCCCAGCGCCCCAAACCTTCCCCGCACGCCCCCGGCCACCCCCCTACCCCTTTCCCTTCACCCCCAGGCACCCCCATTCCCTCCCCACACCCCTTTATCCCCTCACACAGCCCAAAGGGGGCTCCCCGGACCTCCGGCCGGGCCTCCCCGCGCCTCCCCTACCTCCAGGCCCGGCCGAGCGCCGCTTCCCGGTGCGGCGCCTGCGCCCGGCCCCGGCCCCGGCTCCTCCCGCCGGGCAGCACCGCCCCCGGGCCCGGGGGGAGCGGGGCGGGGGTTCCGTGAGGGGAAAGGGGGGCCAAGGAAGCCCTTTAAGGCCCTAAATGGGTTTAGGGGTCCAGTGTCCCGCTCCTGGGTGGGGAAACGGTGGAAATATGAGGGAATTGTGGAATATCCTGAGGTGGGAGGGGCTCGCAAAGGTCGCCAAGTCCTGGTTCCACGCGGTTTTACCCCAAAGTTCAGAGCATACGGCTAAAGGCACAGCCCAAATGCTTCTTAAAGTCCCACAGGCTTGGTGCTGTGACTACATCCCCAGGGAGCCTGTCCCAGTGTGTGACCACCCTCTCAGTGAAAGACCTCTTCCAGCCTGAACCTCCCCGTCCCAGCCCCATGATGTTCCCTCAGGTCCTGTCACTGTCCCCTTGGTCCTGTCACAGTCCCCAGAGAGAAAAGTTCAGCACCTGCCCCTCCGTTCCCCCTCGTGAGGAGGCTGTAGGTTGCCATGAGGCCTCTCCTCAGCCTCCTCTTTTCCAGGCTGAACAAAGTCACCTCAGCTGCTCCTCATATGTCCTCCCCTCTAGGTCCTTCGCCATCCTTGGAGCCCTAAACCCAAACCCAGGCTCTACGTAGGACTAGGGGATGAAAGGCTGGAGAGCAGCCCCGCAGAGAGGGACCTGAGGGTTGTGGTTGACAACAAGCTGAAGATGAGCCAGAAAAGATGTGAAATTATTGGCCAGAGAAGGGCTACAAAGATGGCGAAGATGCGTAAATGCTAGGGAAAACATTTTCCGCAGGCAGCAGGAGGAAAGGTTTCAAGAACTGCTGCACAGAAGAGCAGCAAGGCTCTCCTTGGCCAGCTCAGGGCAGCATTTGGTGTCTCCCTGGGGTGTCATCGGCCCCCCAGGTCACTGAAAGCATCCCTGCTGCTCCAGGCAGGAGCAGAGAGGGGCACTGCCTGCTCCCTGCTGGGAAATCGCTGCTGGTCAGCATGGGAGAGAGGTGGATGAAAACGAAACACACAATTCATTAGTGATGTGCTCAAAGTAACTGATGACCCTCATTTCTTTTGGGGGGAGCAGTAAAGAGCCACACCAGAGCTCCTGTAGATGCTCCACACCCTGTAACAGGCTTGCCTTGGCATCACAAAATCCTCCTCTCAGGGTTAATGTCTCCTGCTCTCCCCCTCAGCTGATTGCCCAGAATTACCATATAGATTGGCAAAGCCAGGCCTGTGATTGCACAAGAGGCTTCTGCCAGGCTCCTTCAAACACCCTGAGCCCCTCGTCCTGCCTCTCACCTGCAGCCTGCTCTGGCCTCTGCCTGATGAGGAGCAGCTGATGTTTGGAAACAAAGCCAAGCAAGGCAGCAACATAAACCACCATCCTCCCGTTCCCCATCCCTGCACTATCATCCCCTTCCCTGCTAAATCCGTTCCTCCTAAACCTGAAAAAAATCACTTTGAGGGCAGCAGCACCCCCTGCCCCACGTTATCCACCCAGACAGGCTCCTGCAGCAACCACAGCCACCACCTGCACGCTTAATTCCTGCCTGCCCCAGGCCTTTGTAATAAAATGTGCTTGATTTTGTGACTGCACAGGGCAGGACAGTGCCCTTTTCCCAGCCTCAGAGCATCCTTTCTAGCCCAGATGGATACAAGCAGGGTGGCACAATTCCTAGCCTGGGTTTGAGAGGTGAGAGCCAGCCTGGGATGCCGAGCCCTCGATGCAGGGTGAGGTTTCCCCTTGCACCCCTCTGGTATTTACCCCTGAGCAGAGATGGACAACAGACCTTTCCTCCCCAAAAACATGCTGGTCCATCTGCCCTGCACTTGCCTGAGCTCTCAGAGAAGGCTGCCAGCTGCTGTGCGTGCCTTCTCTCTGGGGTGCAGCCCCCAATTTCCATTTAAATTGAGATTTTTACATTCCTTTTCCCTTAGTCCCAATGTGCCCAGGTTTACTGAGTGCCTTTGGACACTTGAATTGCGTCTGATGGGACCTGGACACCTCTCCCTGGTTAATGATGTCTCTTTGCACATAATCAGGCACCAAATGAGATAATGTTGGGGCCCTGGTACCTCCACAGCAGCTGCTGCGGCAGCAAATTGGGGCACTCAGAGTACTGAAGTCACCAGTTTGTTATCTTATCCCACAATCCAGCTTGCATTAGACTAGAGCACCTATTTATTCATTTTACTCCTACCTAGACTGCTCAGCAGTGACAGCCACGCTCATCCTGACAGCCCCACAAGCACCCATTTCCCAACCTGTCTGCAGGGCAAGCCAGCTCTGCTGCTCTCATCTCACCCATGGCAAAACCAGAGCTCCAAAAACCCAAATGACTTACCTGGGATTACAGGGCAGGACGGGAGCAGTGCTTACAACAGCACGCAGAAGTCCTGACCCCCAGTTTCTGCTCCGGGACCAGCCCCGGGTAGGAATTCATTTCACTCACCTCTGAAATACAGCCAGGGACGTAGCAGCACGCTGCACAACCTCAGGGTGGAAGGAGGAGGATGCTTCCCAGCAGGACTGTGGGGCAAAATTCAGAGAAGCAGAAAGCAATCAGTGGAAAACCAAACAGGTCTGGGCTTCCAAGGACTGTCGGAGACACTAAATAAGAAGAGCTTCCCACCTCACCTCAAAGGGCTGTGTTCCAGGCCAGCAGATGACGTGAGAACAAGCAAGGTGATGACACATGGGAATAATTCAGGCTAGTGGTCTGGCTTTCTTCTCTGAGAAATGAGCCTTAGCTCACGTTCTGCCTCGGTGCCTCCTGTCCCTGTGTCACTGGACCCTGGTGCTTTTTCTCTTTTTCCCCTCGACCTGCAGCATCTCCTCTATCCTCACTCCTGTCCCTCACAGCACTGTGCTTCGTTCCTGGTGCTAGCAAACCTCAGGAGCCAGAAAAGCACCGCAAGGCACAGCCCTGGTGGTGTGCAGCTATGAAAGGCTGAGTGATTGCAGAGGGAGAGGAGTTTCTGGATCAGGAGATGCCCAATTTGCCCTCACCCAGGTGCGAGGCAGCACCAAAAACTGTGTTATCCCAGCTGACCTGAGACTTGCACAAGTCAGGTTTCCTAAGGCTGTGGTTGAGGTGTCAGAGGATGAGAAGCATCTGCTCTCTGCCCCATCTCCGTGGCAGCAAAATAAAGAAAAATAAAAGAAAAAAAAAATAAAATAAAAATAAAGAAAAATAAAGAAGCCCCTTCTGAAGCAAAGTTAGACAAGGCATGTTTTTTTGCCAAACAAAGCCCAAGTCACACACCTTTTTGGAGCTGTTACCCATTTCCCCGATGTGCAGAGGCCTGCTCCACAGCCTGGAAGCTTTTGGTTTAGCTCAGTGTCACCACCTTGGATCTTCTGGTGCAGATGCCAGGAAGGAAACAGCCCTGGCACGTAGCAGGTGGAGTCAGAGGGAGCTGGGGCACTGCACCCTCGGTAGGAGAGAGCCCCAGCCGGCTGGAGCAGGGGATTGAGAGGAACAAGGGATCTCCTGCAGCACTCCCAAACTCCACACAAGTTAAAAGCAGACAGTAACCTTACAAAAAAGAAGCCCCACCTCTATCAGAGGTTCACATCATTGTCTCTGTTTTGTTTCTTTTGCAGGTTTACCCTGCAGCTCAACGTAGATACCCGAGGTACACTGAAGCACTAGATTTTTTCCAATCTCTTTATATAAAGTCATGGATTAAAGCCCAGCACCTCACGACAAGATGATCTTATTAAATTGTTCCAAAGCAGGGAGACCAGGACAGTACCTTCACAGGCTGGGTATTATATATAGTCCCAAATAAAGCACAACACACGTGCTACAACCCAGTTTTTAGTGGAGAAATCACTGTGTGTCCTGCAGTAACGTCCACATGAAGTCATTCGTGTTGGGCCTCCTAAAAAACGCTAGGAAATATCATCTGAGAACAATTCCTTCTGTAAGTTAGGCTGCCCTGTCCTCTCAGAGCTGAAAAGCCCCGAGACTGTCTCAGGTTTAGACCTTTGCTGCTGTGCAGGGAACCAGCTACAAATGAAGCTGAGGTTTATCAGCACTTCCACAGAGAAATCCGAGCATCGACCTTGGAAGTACGGCAAGCTCTGCTCCCCTCCCACACCGATTATGCTGAAACTTGACGATAATTGGGCTCTATTTAATAATTACCGTTCCTCTATAATTATCACTTGCTGATTTTTCTCTTTGTTAATGTTTGCAGGGAGCGGGGGGGAGGCTCTTCTGCTGTGCCAGAGAGCTAAAGATGTCTCGGAGTCGAGGCGACACGGGTGTGCTGCTCGCTGCCGCAGTGTTTAAGCGAGCACCGATCAAAACACGCTCCCAAAATCACTCGTGTCACAGTCGACAGCGAAATGCTGGGGCTGCTCGCTTGCCATTTCTACCCCGAGCAAGCCAGACACAAGCTCCAAGGTGCACAGGAGAGGCTAATTAAAGAGTACAGGTGAGCAAGGAGCGCTTCTGAAGAAGCCATTATTATTGAAATGAGACAGCAAGGCAGGAAGGATCCTTAATGAAATGGGGGAGGAAGGGAATTAGAGGGAGAACAAAGTGAAAGGGGGAAGAGGCAGACTGTAAAAAGGAAGGGGGCATGACTGATGGAAGATGTGGCACAGGGATGAAGCCAAATCTGCAATGTTCTTGCTCCCAATTTGTCCTCTCGAGGCTGAAGGGCTCAGGCACCCTCGTTACCAAAGGCCCCCAGCAAAAGGTTCAGTGTCCTGGGGCTAAAACGTGCTCCTTGTTCATCCCAGACTGCCCTCAGCTGTGCATGTCCCAGCTTAGAGAGAGCCTGGCCCTGCTTCAGGGGCCAGGGCAGACCTTTAGCAGGCAGAATCCTTTGCTAATGAGCAAATGCCCTGCAGGATGCTCCAAACGAGCTGCTGCCAAGCACAGCCCCAGGGCTCCAGGAAAGGTGGCTGCTCGCTTGTCTGGCCTGCAGGATAACCTGCCTGAACAACAGGGAGGCAGTCAGAGGTGAGCCTAATCATCTCCCAGACAAATTTATCCCCGCAAGGACACTGCCACCTTCCTGCACAGCCCCCCAGAAAAGTGTTTTTCCCCATCTATGCAGCTCAGCGCTGTTCCACCAAGCACAAGGCAGCACTACGGAGTGCTGAATTCAGCTTGTGCCCATGGAGCAGCCTCGGGCTGATGGCTTTTTGGACACAGCCCCTCTCCCTACAAGCACAGCTGCAATTTTACTTCGTGGACTAAGTAGGAGAGGCTCAGCAGACCACATCAGCCCCTGCTTTGTCAGCTGAAGTCACAACGAAGGTGGAATTCAAGCCCTTGCATTTCTGTCTTTTGCAGAAAGCATTTTCCCTTGGGTCAGCTGGAGAGAGCAGCCACACAGATTTCTCCTGGCCACCTGGGCTGGGCCTGAAACTGCAAGTTACAAAAAAAAAAATTAAAATAAACAAATAATATATATATATATATGAATCCCTTAAGCCATCTGGAAAATCACTCTGGCTATTCCAAACTTTTTAATGCAAACTCCTGCCCAGGATCCACGTTATCTTCAAAAATCCATAAAATAGGCAATAGCTGATCCATCTGAGACCCTGTTCCACCTGAGACCATTGCACCACCCTGCTCCCAAGCCTGTCTCAATCCATGGCATTGCTGGTGAAAGGTGTAATCTTCTCCAGCGAGACGGCCACTTCGTGCTCCACGTGCATCGCTGCAGGGCAGGTGCTGTGAGAGGAGAGCTGAGAAACCTTGTCGAAGGACACCTCATTGTTTTCCAGCTGCGGAGCAGTGTTGGGGAGAAGCTGGGGGGAGCTAAGGGTCACCATTTCCTTCTGATAGGTGCTGTCGTGGTGGTAGGAGACCAGCTCGTTGCTGAAGTTCACCGTCTCCACCGTGTTGCTGGGGCAAAGGTAGGCACAGCCCAGGAGGGTTGCGAAGGCTCGCCGAAAATCTGCATTGAAGGCGTAGATGATGGGATTGAGGGAAGAGTTGGCCCAGCCAAACCAGGCAAAGATGCTGAAGACGGTCTCACTGACGCAAGGCAGCTCTCCTGGCTCGTGGAGGTCGAGATCACAAAAGGGCACCATGCAGTTGAGCACGAAAAAAGGCAGCCAGCAGAAGACAAAGACACCCATGATGATGGAGAGGGTCTTGAGGACCTTGGTCTCCTTCTTGAAGGAGTTCTTCAGGGAGGCTCCGTGAGGGCAGTCGCTGCTGCGGCAGCTTTGGGCATGTTCCACCGCTCTCTCCAGGGAGGAGATCCTGCGGATCTGCCGCCGGGCAATGCAGAAGATGCGGGTGTACGTCACGATCATGATGGCAACGGGGATGTAGAAGCTAACGAGAGAAGACGAGATGGCATAAGTCCTGCTGAGGCTGGAATCACAGCTCTCCTCCTCCCCGGTGCTGTTCACACCCAGCTCCTGCTCCCCATGGAGCTCACGGTCCTTGTGCCACTTCAGCTGCACGGGGATGAAGGAAATCAAGAGGGAGAGCAGCCAAGCCACCGCGATCATGACGAAAGCCACGCGCTGTGTCATCCTCCTCTCGTAACGAAAGGGGCTGGAGATGGCCCAGTAGCGATCCACGCTGATGATGCACAAATGAAGGATGGAGGCCGTGGAGCACATGATATCAAAAGCCACCCAAACATCACAGAAAGCCCCGAAGGGCCAGAACCCCACCACCTCGGTGGCGGCCTTCCAAGGCATCACCAGGACAGCCACGAAGAGGTCGGACACCGCCAAGGAGATCACAAAGAAGTTGGTGACCTTAGAGCGCAAGTGGCTGAACCTGACGATGGCCACGCACACCAGGGTGTTGCCCAGGAGCGTGGAGAGGATGAGAAGGAGAAGCAAGGCAGCTGTCACCCCGCGGAAGGACAACGTGCAGTTGCCTTCCTCTGCCCAGCTCTTCTTACTCCTGGTGTCGTTGTTCACAGCCTCCCTTTCCACGGAGGAATAAAAACCATCCATGGGCTTCCTGTTCCAGTCCTTTGAGGGATTTCACAGCTGTTTGAGTCCCCGTCAGCATCCCAAACGCTGTTTCTCCTGCTCTGCTGATGGCTCAGAAGCACCAACTGCAATCCTCCCAGCTCTCACAGCCAGCCAGATGACCCAGCACAAGGAAAAGCACTTGAAGTCCTCACTCTTTTCCAAGCCTCCTGCTGACAGCGCGGTATTTAATTTTTAATCTTGCCTCCCACCCCACTTCTCTTCCTTTGCAGCCCGCCGTTCACAAAGAGCTGGCACTCACCTCTGGCGGTTGAGCAAGCTGGGAGGGCTTTGCTGCAAAACCCTTCTCCCTCTCCTCTCTCAGAAGCTCTTCAGCTGTTGATGAGCTCTTGCCTGCTGCAGAATCCCAGTCAATCCCTTTTTGTACTGGCCAGGCTGGGACTTGCTGCCAGGCACAAGAGGGAGTTGGGCTCTCGCTGCTCTTGCGGACGGATGCTCTCTGCTCTAAACCAGGCTGCTCTGCTCTCTGCTCTTCCCTCTCCTGCTGATTGCCTCTGGATTCCACACAGGTGAGAGCTGGCTCTGCCCACGCTGGGTCCCCTGCTCACCAGTTCAGCCCTCTGCAAGCTAAGAATTTGGGCATTGGGGTCCCTCAGCAGGCAGGGTAAATTGCTTGGGAATTGGGGGTAAAAGAAACATTCAAGTGGGATTTGAGCTACAAAAAATCCTTCAGGAGAAAAAGAAAACAACAAATAAAACAGAACAAAACAAAACGTCTGTATAAAACTAACTTTTTTTTTTCCTTCTGAAAGTATCAGACAAAGCAGTTTTTGGACAGTCTTCTGGTAGAGGTTCCTTATAGGATCAAAGAGGGTATTGAACATTACTTTTTTTGAAAATCCTGAATAAATGAGAATACTTTCAGAAAAAGCAATATAAGGTAGTTTCCCCTCCAAGCTCAGCATTCTTTCTTTAAATTTGATTCCTAAATAGCTCCATGTTAGCTACCACCTCAGCAATCAACTGTCAGCTGAAAACATTACCCTGAAAATCACGATGCCTTTCCAGCAGAGCCACTAACCCCGTCAGTTAATAGTGCTCATCCCCAAGAGGTCTGCTCGCCAACATTGAGGGGAGAAATGTTGTGGTATTCCGACCTACTAATAAATAATTTAGTCTTGGAAGCAAGCAGACCCCATCCCTCGCTTTATAACTGAAACCACTTTAAGCTAAAGGGCTCCCCTGATAAAGAAACCTCAGAAAACTCCTTCAAGGAGGCAGGTTTCCTCGAGAGCCAGCTCTGGAAGTTGCTTAAATGGGGCCTGCTTTTGAGAAACACTTTGCTAGTAAGCTGGCCAAGATACAAAAGGGCAGCAAAAGCTCTCCAAATCAAACTGGAAAAAAAAAGAAAAAAAAAAAAACGCAACTGAGGCAGCTCAGCGTTGATTCATTCATTGCATCGATAGCTGTGGTCGTGTATCACAAGGACCTCTGCCACTGCTGCCACTTCAGAAGAAAGCAGCAGCCAATCCATACAGCTTCAGCTCAGCTTCACCGAGATTTAATTACCCTGACCCCATAACCCAGACTTTGCATAATCCCTGGCAGAGCAGGAACTGCCCAAGAACAACTTCGCAACAAGAGCGCAATTATCCTCTGGAAGATGCAGCACCGAGCAGCTTACTCCTAAAATAAACAGCACGCTTGCTCCGTGACAGGTTAAAGCAACTCGCTGCCTGCATGCCACAGAGTTTACTTCTGAAGGCTTTGTTTAATTAAGCCTCATTAGTTCCGCAGGCTTCCAGCGGGCTCCTGCCAAGTGCCTATGCCGAGCAAGGCAGCTAGATGGCACCAAGAGCCGGCTCACGGCTCAGCCTCGCTCGGCTCTTTTGTGGCAGGCCAGCTCCCTGCCTCCTGCCCAAAATTTCATCATTCAGAGGAAAAGGAGAGCCCTCGAATTGCCCAGACACCCCAGGGCTCTGGCCGGGTCCCTGTCAGATTTAATTCATGCATGGAGATGTGCCCCACCTGTGCCCCAAAGGGCGTTTATTTTTCTCACATTCCCTACACAGGGCATGAAGATTTTGGAGATGTAGGGTACAAGGTGCAGGCAGTGGGATGCTTTCACTGCTCCCCAAGGCAGGGGATCTGTCGTGCAGCGTTTGGTCACAGCAGAGGCTGGGCTGGGAGCTCACAGCTCTTCGGTCACACGTGCTAAGCCAGACGGCGTTCCAGGAAACTATTCCTTGAGGTACAAGGAAGGCTTCCTCCTCCTCTTCCTCCTCCTCCTCAGGAGCTGAAAACCATTGAAAGAAAGTGCAAGTTGTGTGCAAGGGTGAAATTCTCAAACAGGCTGAGCTGGCAAGGGGAAGATGGGATGGGAAGGGATCCAAAACATTACCCAATTTCCGCCCATCTCAGCACATACCTACGGGGGAAAGGACTGTTAACTCCTCTGTCAGAGGCAAACAAAACACAAGCAGTTCGTCTGCTTCACAGCTCTCCTCCTCCTGCCTGCTCGATGCAATCTTCTCTACAAGGAAAACTCTTCTGCTGTGCTATATCCCTCAACAGCGACTACGTTTCCTCGCATAAGCAGCTGCTATTTTTTTTTTTCTGAGAATCAAGTTAAGCACTATTTTATACAGCACTCCAGGATGACAAGATCCCAGCTCAGTGGCAATTCAGCTTTTAGGTTTTTATATTTAATTTCCTCACCCAGCAAGAAGTTGCCCTCTATTTCCCTCCCCTGCCGTCTCACCAAGATATATTTCCAATTTGCTATTCAGCCATCTTGATTACATCCCCCACTTTGCATCAAAGGGAGAAAATTACAAGCCACTTCAAATAAAGCAGCAGCTGCTCGGGTGTTAACTCTTCAACGCCTCTTCCAGCACGGCTGGCTCGGAATTACAGGAGGCTGCCTTATGCCTGCAGGAGTCTCTGCACTTTCTTTCACAAGGTGCAAGTTTTGAAAGGAGAGATCTGAGCCTTCCCGGAGCTGCGCTGTAGGCAGCACACAAGAAGCACAGGAGAAAGAAGCTTCCTTCCTGCAAAAAAAAAGTGTGGCCCTCCAGGGTTGAGCATGCCAGCTTGGAGCAGACCTCTTGCTAGAGTAAACAGGCTTCACTGCCTGCGAATTCAAAGTTTATTTCACGTCTTAGTGTCAGGAAAAAGTTGTTTTGAGTAGTGCTTATGTGCCAGGTGACTTCGTTGATTCATTGTCTTATGACAAAAGGGAAAAAATAGTATTGACGTGCTCAACCGTGCTGCTTAATTGTGATCAGAACAAGGAGTTGGACAAACAACTTCCCCCTCACACAAAAACAAGGGGGCAACCAAACTGACTCAGCAGTTTCTTACACGGCCACAGCAAGGCAGCTTTATGGACGCAGAAGGACGGCGATCGGTGGCACAGGGAAACAGAAGGAGGCACCACAAGAGACTCTGGTTCCTCCTCTCCCCTTTATTACATCTAGGCAGAAAACACAGTGGTTTTTCTCCTGTTTGTTTTACAAAGGAAAGGAATACAGAGCTTCAAGTCATTTCACATCATTCCATGTGCAGCCGGGGTAAACTGCTCGCTGGCCACAGCACACGATCTCTGGCAGCAGTCTGTACTCCCCCACAGAAGTGACAAAGCACCCTAGCTGACACCAGTTAACTCCTTCCGTGGCGCTCTGGGGCTCAAGCTGGTTTGTCAGTAATAAACAGGGCACGGAAACTCCAGCCCCAGTTTTCTGTTCCCCCAAGCTGCCACGCACATGGCTCTAGGAGTAGAGTTTGGCACAGGATGAAGCCAGGAGATGAACGGTGACAGGAATACATTCTGAGGCAGGGAGAGGTGCAGAGAAGACTGGTTACAGATCAACACGTTGCTGCACAGACTCTGCGTGCAGAAAGCCCGTGCCCATTTCCCTTCCTAAAGGAATTCATTTATTTGTGTTAGGTACCAGGCTTTCTGCTTTTTTTTTTTTTTAAGTGCATACACATAATAAAAAAGTGACCTGCAAAAGATGACGGTTTCACTTCCACTGGGTAAAGACAACCTCTAAAAACATCTTCAGTTGCTGTGCTTGGTGGCTTTTTGCTTTGTTTTTGCGTTAGAAACACGCACAGGGTTTTGTTTGGGGGCTTTCTGGTAACCCACAATCTTGTGGGATTGCAACATCAAGACTGAAGGCGAAGATGAGACTGTTACATGAAACCGTCCACTCAGAAAGGGGAAAAAAAATATTTATCCCTTCCCCACCCACCCCAAATCACTCCACGTGAGACCTCAAAGCAGATCATCCTGATGCTGTTTTGCGAACAGGGAAGGTACAAAAATAGCAAACAGCTCAAACTCCAAGTAAGAGCAAGCAGAAAAATTTTTCTCCTAGTGACTGCAAACCTTTGTCACCAAGGGCAGCATAAGGAACTCCTTCATTGAAAAATCTTTTGCAGGTCTCCCTTTTAAGGCCTTAGTGTCATTACAGAAAGAGGAATTATTTTTGTCTTGTGCTTGCGATTGCTGCCCCCTAGTGCAGCAACAAAATCTCCTACAATGTAACAGTTACAGTGTCTAGTTGTCCACAACCGTGCAAAATACAGACAGGGAGGGATAGAACTACCAACAGGTGCTTAAGCTCGTTGCAGATAAGTACCGTCCTTGACGTAAGGTATGTGCCAAGTGTTTTAAACAACCACACAAACAGCCAAATGTTGAGCAACTGCAATACCGCTGCAACTCAGATTCTCAACATCAGCCACAGCAAAGAAAAAAAAAAAAAAAAACAGCACTGTTATGGACATTGAAGAGTTTATCTTCACTGCGTTCCCAGAAGGGAAGACTCGATGTCACGGGTGACTTGGGATAACAAGTCAAATTGAAACCAGTGCAGATGTTGGCACAGAGATGACAAACACCAGCTGGGGCCAGTTCCAGAGTGGATTGTCATGGCAGGAGATCCTGTTGCTTAGCGAAGTGATATTCACGAAGAAGAGGGGACTACTACCCTTCCGTCCCAAAGTTTTAGTCATTAGTTAAGGAACCTTAAGACAACTTCTCAAACTGCGGCAACAGGATGCTGTTGGGTCTTTAGAGATTCAGTCCCAGAGCTGTTTTGGGTTCAGAGGAAGCAGAGGGAGTCTTTTGTGCCAAATCTATAAAGAAAATCGCAAGAGAAAGACGTCAGTTTTCATCAGTATGAGGGACTGGATCAGTCAAGTCCACAACTAACAAACCATTTTGGAGGTTCTCAGTACTGCCAGTATTGCACTGCACTCCCTTGGAAACCCATGATTATATTTCACAGAGGATGCTGAGCTGCCTTGTGCTCTGAAATTTGAGAATATCAGCTGCCCAAAGAGGAAGAAAACTGTATGGACAGTGCTGCGTAATTGCTCTTTAACAGACTGCTGAAAGGAAAACTAAAGTTTCGTTACCCCACCCTGTTAAAGACAGGAGTAGGGAAAACTCCATAAATTCTGATCACTCACTAAATCAATAAAAAGTAGTTTAGTGCTCAGTACAAGCAGACGTAACACCTATCACACAAGACACAGTAAACATTCCAGATACAGAAGAGCACCAACAAGAAGAAACTAACACAAGTTTAGTTAAACAAAGTCCAAGGACGAGATTCCTGATAGGGCCTTCAACTTTCCCTGTGACTCATGGCGGAATGTCCAGGTGCAATCTCTAGCAATGAGGGCAACTCTTTCAAGACTGAACCTGGAAGTCAAAGGCAATGTCACTGAGCTCCTGGCAGGAAAAGCAGGAGAGCTTGCCTCCGATTGCATAACTGGAAGTGGGAAAGATTCTGGCTCAGACTTCAGTTCTGCTTTCATTTTGCAAGGCTGTCATCGATCCTAGTAACAGCTAGCTAACATAGCCGGCTGACATCCATACCTCCATCACAAAGAGAGAGCTTTTCCAATTCAGCTTCGAGCTCAGCATCCGAAATGGCTGGATTCAGCACCTTCTGGGGAACAGGAGGCAGGTCTACGGGCTCCCTAGTCGAGTCCTGGAGGAGACTGTCCAGCTCCTTCTCAAGTTCCTCGGTATCCATCTCTGCCAAGTAAAGAAAACAGTCAGTTGCTAGCAAAAGTATGTACCATCTTCACAGACAGACTGAAGTCTGAGTTTAACAGAGTTATTACTGCCCCCCCCCCCCCCCTTTGTTACTCATAGTAATAATAAGGAACTCCCTGGACTTCTTCCAAAGGTGAAAATTCAGTCTTTATCTCAGAGAAAAGCTATTCCTCTAGACGCCTTTGTGCTGAGACCTCTAAGGGTAAGAAAACATTTCAGCAGAGACAAACAAGCTGCAGCACCACACAGGCCAGAAGAAAAAGAACACCGCTTAGGAAAAAAAAAAAAAAAAGGAAAAACAAAGCAGCAGCCACTCTAAAAATAAATTTACATCAACACTACACAACTCTGAGGTGAAATCCTCCAAGACTGCAGGGATTTGGAGGTGCACAAATGCTGATTCTCCCACAACCCACTGTCAGAGACTGTAACTCCTTGTCAGTCACCATTCCCTCTGAATGCACCGGTAGCAACATCCTTGGTATTTTAGTAACAGCCTGTCCTCCCAAGACATATACAGGGAGGCAGCAGAGAAGGGATGGCAGCAAGACCATGAGCAGAGAATGAAAGCCCCCAAACATACCTAGACCATTGATTCCTGCTCCAGCCAGAGTCTGGGCTACTTCGTCTTGAGTATCACAAAGCTGAGGGGAAGAAAACAACAACACAGTTTGATATAAATACAAGCTCTTCTGTCTTACTGTAGCCAAAAGCAGAACTGGCAACCAATAAATAAATCAGAAGTTGCCTTAAAGGCAGCAGGCACTACACGACCGGTTGTAAAAGCAGTAACAGAGAGGATGATTTAGTAAGTGCTGCAAGACCAAGTGACATGCCTGAGGAAACAAACTTGAAACAGAAAAAAATCCTCCCAATTCTAACTGCTTCATGTAAGCAACATGCTTACATTGAGGCTTACGCTAGCAAAGGAAGGAAGCTATAGATCAGCATCTCAGCTATGGAATGCTTAAGTACATGGAGCTCAAGTTGCTAAAGAAGTAACCCTTTCCTGTCTTCTACACCAGCTTACGCAGACCGATTGCTCTCTTCATCGCCATTAATACAGAAAATTTCCATTTTCCTTCCTCAATTGCAGATGATTACAGGTTAGGCAGTTTAAGACCCTGTTTTATGCACGTAGGTGCATTCCAGCTTCCAAAAGCTGGACTTGTATTTCTTTTTAATACATCTCACTAAGTGTCTTCTAGGAAAGCTGTGTGCTTGCACAACATTGGTTACCAAAGAGCACAAAGTGCGCAAGTTTAACGTAAGTTGTGACTATTAGCCAGCAGTAAATGCAATTATGTAAAACCAGACCCAGCTGGTTATTTGAATACTTCTGCTCGCTGACCTAAAAAAGATCGACTCTGTTTGCTCTGCTGACATACAGAACAGAAAGCAAGCAGCACCAGATGCCTCAGCATTAATATCGGGGCAAATCTGCTGCGCACATCTATGCACTGCTCGCTTATTTTTATGTGCTCTTATCTCAGTACCTCTTGTATTCGATCCACCAGGTTCTCCGCCTTCTCCACAGTAACATCCTTCATAGACAGTTTCAGAGCTCCCACGCCGGCCTGATAGGCATTAAACACCTTGAGGGGAGAGAAAGAAGCACACATTAACTAAAACAAAATAGGCAGCATAAACTCCTCTCAAGACCCACTATCCAAGCAGGATTTGCAGGGAAACATCAGCGCACACAAAGCAGAGCCACAGGCAGGTTTATTCGGAGCAATACCCAAATATCAGACTTGCTGTTTCCTCGAGCAGAGAACAGAATCTCACCAGCCCTCAGACATGAGCTCTGAGGAGCAGGGAAAGCACAAAGGAGAAGCACAAGGCTAAGGTGAGAGGCACAAGACAATATTAACACTACCATCTGGTCAGTCTGGGAGGCGTATATGCGATCCAAGATCCCTTGCACTGCATCCAGCTTGGAATGAAGCTCTTCAATGCGCCTCTCTGTCCTCCGTTTCGACTTCAGACACCTCAGCGCCTGGAGACATTAGATACACAGACCTGGATCACAAACCAGGCAGCAGTCAAAGGAAGCATAAAAGAACAATCCCCACACTAGAAGGCAAGTGCACAGCTGGTTTTACACACTAGATGTTCCCATTTCTCTTCACCACATCACTCTGGTCAAATATATCCATACTTTCACCTTAAGGAGACCTTTGGCCTCAGAAAATAAACACATCTAAGTTTAA
This sequence comes from Anas acuta, assembly GCF_963932015.1. Lineage (NCBI taxonomy): Eukaryota > Metazoa > Chordata > Aves > Anseriformes > Anatidae > Anas > Anas acuta. The sequence goes on along the minus strand of NC_089005.1, from coordinate 2,124,199 downwards.
CTAGACAATACCAGACCTGGTCGTTACCTGTAGTTACAGACCAGCTCTAAGACACTTAACTTGTAGTTCCTCCCCAGTAGTACAACACTTACCAATTGCTTTTTGCCAGCTCTACAAGCACTCCGGGCATCTTCTTTACACCTGTACAGATGCAACAAGGAAAGAAAGATCATTTCTTTGCAAGCAGTAGTGTTTTTACAAACCGGCAGCCACCCTCACTACCTTGCTCTGATGACCCAGTACCACTGCCTTTCAGATCCAGCCACCCTCAAGCCACTTTTGCTTTTCACAAGTAGCCCTTGAAGGCACGCCAGATCTTTGCAAAGCTTGCAACACCCACTCACTACATGTTGTTTTCAAGGAACAAAGACTAGGAAATCTGCCCTAGGGCATCACTGGAAATACCACGTTTACTAAGTGGGAAAGAATGACTTGCACTTGGAGGAGGCAGCTTCATCCTTAACTACCTCACAGGAGCACAAAGTTTTGTATCATACGGAAGTTCTGCCCGCCACCCGTCCCCAAATTACTTTTCTGCTTCCTGGGAAAGGGACTCCACCTTCTGTGACAGCAGCTGTTCGCTCTGCATCAACTGATACACCCCAATGTCCACATCATTCATCGGGGACACTTTGGCATGAAGACCTCGGGCAAACTTCACGATCTAAAGAAAAAAACAAACAATACATGCTCAAGTTGCTTTGTCTGCAGAATTTGTGCCTGCACTAGAAATATTTTCATCCTAATAAAAGGAAAAGATGCTTTTATATCTGGTTGTGTTCAAGCCTTGTAACAGAGTTAAGGAGTCATGCCAGTCACCATTTAATTCGATATTAAACCAGACAGGATCAAGCGATGTTAGCACAGAAACAGAAGGCCTCAGAGGAACACCCTGAAGATTCCAAGCTGTCCTAGTGCTTTGAACAGCATGCGGCAACGTCACACTTTCAAATACTTCAGTACTAAACCGTACAGTGCAGAATATTACAGGCAAACATGCCACCTCAGAGGAAAGAAAGCCTGTGTAGTTACTGGCAGCTGGGAAAACCCTTGCACCACCAATTCCAGTGGTGTGGAACAATTTCAGTTTGGGTACCTGGGAACAGTCAACCTGAGAGGAGACAACTCCAATATCTGCCAAGTTGTTAGCTCTCAGATTACATGGGTAATATTACAAATGTTTGGTGGTGGAAAGCAAAAACCCATCACACATTTATGGTGTCAGAGTCCACAGAATTGACTCCTCCAAACAAAGAATGCCCACGTTTAGCCAATGAAGTATTCCTTCCAGCCAGGTGAAATGCAAGACAGGGATTATACCACCCAAAAGCAGTCACCTTTACCCTGTACCTTCTCTCCATTCTGTTCCAGGATTGTGACCCTCTTTTCCTTTTGCAGCTGGAGCAGCAACAAGTAGAACGTCCTTTCATCTGGACAAACACTGGCACAGAGGGAACGCAGCTCTGAGAGGGCAACAACAGGGTGAGAAGAAAGCGCAGAGTTCTGGTACAGGCGATAGACTTCCTCTGCCTTCTCCTGAAAGGAAAAAACAGGACTGTCTGTGAGCCTACGCAGGACTTTTCCTTTTCTCATGGCCACTGCCAAGTCCACACCTGCTTCCGCCCACACACTGAAGTTGAAAAGTTGGACGCATCGTGTTTTGGGGCAGACGGACTTTCAGAATGAGTTGTAAGTAATATTCAGAAGCAATCACAGCACTCCTAAAACATCACAGCTAGTGCAATACAAAATAAAGAGTTTTCCACCACAACCGAAGCTACACTGCACAAGTTGTCTGTGCAAATACTACAGAACAACCTAACAACCACGCAGTAAGCAAGTCGGCCTCCTCACTTCTTGAAACTCCCCTCCCACCCAGTTAAAACCCCAAACTAACTTTTTAATCCACACTGTAACTGTACTCAGTGCCATTTTGCATCACTTGCAGAGGAAAGACAAAAGCTTTCCCCGTTCCAAGTGTGAGTTACAGTTCACAGAAGACTAGAGAACAACTCTTCCCATCAATTCCCAAATTCCACATCAAGGCCTGTGATTTTTCAGACACCTTTTTAAAAGGTGTTTAAAAGGAGTTTTTCTCCTCTCCCATGCACACACCCTCTGAAAAGACTGTGGAATCCCCGCTGCAGAGGACAAGCACTGTATGCTGCCAGAGTAACTACAAATAAAGGAACACATCTAAGGAGTTCTCACATTTCTTCCAGTCTCTAAAGAGGCCACTTGCAGGCAACAGCAGCAAGTCCTGGTGCTAATTTTACCAGGCAATGAGTAGCACTGAAAAAGGGTCCCAAGGTCTCGGCTGGTCAGCACAGCAGCGCCCTGTTTAGACAGCCACAATGAGCTGCCTGAGTTCACAATGCAACCCATAGGTCTACCACCAACAATGTGCCAAAAAAAAAAAAAAAGGGGGGGTTGAGGGAATTTAACAGCAGCTCTAATCACGTCTGAAAAGGGAAATTGAAAGCAAACACTGAGAAGTGAAAGCAGCCTTTAATAAGGCCAGTTCAGCAGAGATGTGACACGTTGGACTGACAGCCAGTGCCTTCTGCCACCCCTCTGCCTACTACAGAAGGGGCTCAGGCTGCAGGTTTCTCTCACGCTACACTTGCACTAACTCCAACCTGAGGTGTGCAGCGGCCTCACAGCGTGCTGCTTGGTTTCCTGGACTGCCCAGCAAGCCTGTGCTCACTGCTTGGAAGCCAGCAACAAGTCTTCACATTCAACAAACAGAAACTATTTCTTATCCACACGTTATCACAGCCATCTCTCTACCTTTGTAGTCCTTAGGTGTATAAAAGCCTGATGGTAACTTTCTATTCAGTCTTGATCCCTCTTTGCTAGCGCAAAATTCCTCATGGATTTTTCTGGAGATGCATAATCTCAAGGAAACACTCAGCAACGCTCACCTGAAGCAGCTCCACGTAAATCAGGACCTCCTCTTCCTCAGGTACCTTACTGTCGCCCAGCACGCTCGAGAGAGTCCACTTCAGGGGCTTCAGGATGAAGACTCCCACGCCCCAGGAGATCCAGCTGCTGTCCACGCTGGCCATGAAGTCTGCCTCCCTCTGCATCTTGCCGCGCCTAGAGAAAAGGCATGGGCAGAACTGAGTACGGTCAACCTTAATCCCTTCCGCTGGCAGCAGGGAAAAGTGGCAGCATGGAGAACTACGAATCAAAACATTGTTCTATGTGCTGTAGATCCAAAACTCTACTAGAGTTTTCTAACAGCTTCTAGCTAAAATTCGACACGTTACTGATGTGTCCAGAACTGATGAGGTGTGGAAGGCCACTTTCAAGTTTCAAAACTACTTCATCTGTGCATTAAATCGCAAACAAAGAGGTGAAACCTCTAGATGTGACAGCAGTTACAGTCCACACGTGCAGATTCAGCTAAACCGTGCTGGTTTTGAACATTTTCAGGGGACGGCACACACCATTTGCTGCCGGCTCTCCACAAGCACCGTTTCAGGGAACGTAACCCAATTTAACACAGAACTCCTTCCTGCACCCACGTCTTCTCAGCACAGCTTTTCCCTCGCAGCTCCTGCTCTCCCCTACCTCCTGCGAGCCCCAAGTCACATCCCTTGTGGGGCACAGCCCCGAGCTCCTGACCCCTGGCCCTGCTTTACCTCGCTCAGAGCTCCCTCCTCCCCCCACAACAACACAACCCCACGTTCCCTCGCAACCTCTCTGCGCTTCCCTCTGCTTTGCAAAGCCGTGGCACGGCACAAAGCTTCTTTGTGCTCTCCTGACACCCAGTGCTAAGCACCTGTGGGCACAAGCAGCACCAAACCTCGCCTCACATCTCCCTGTGCCCCGTCATTTACCCAGCACCTTGCTGCACTCTCCCTGCCACGGATACAGCCGGCAGCTTTCAAGCTCCTCTCCTTCCAACACCAACCTCCTGAAGCAGCCCCAGCACCCCCCCAAACATCCCCAACACCCCTCTTCCTACACACTCCACTACAGGCTCCCCACCACAGTGCTAAGTGCACCTCCAGGAGTGAGGCCCCATTTCTGTGCACCCCCATCACGCAGGGCTCCCCTCAAAATTATACACAGAGCCCCCCCAGGCTGCCCTCTAGCCCCTCACTATTCCCTTGAACCCCATAACAGGGACAGTCAGGCTGTCCTACAGCCCCCCACTGTTCCCTTAAGCCCCATAACACTGGGGCTGGCTGTCCTACAGTTCCCCAATACTCTCTTAAGCCCCATAATGAAGGGAGCAGGTTGCCACGCAGCCCCCCACTATCCCCTTGAACCCTAAAAAAAGGGGGGCAGGCTGTCCTACAACCCCCCCACTGTTCCCTAGTGCCATATAACAGGTGGACAGGCTGCCCTACAGCCCCCCACTGTTTCCTACTGCCCCATAACAGAGGGGCAGGCTGTCCTACAGCTCTACAAGCCCATAATGGGAGGAGCAAGCTGTCCTACAGCTCCCCCACTACTCCCTACTGCCCCATAACAGAGGGACAGACTGCCCTACAGCCCCCCACCGTTCCCTTAAGCCCTATAATGGGGGACTGGCTACCCTCCAGCCCCCCACTTCTCCCCTAAACCCCATAACAGCCGCGTGCATGCCTCAGATCCCCCCCCCACCCCCTCACAACCCACCTACGCCCCCTCCCCACGCTCTCTGCCCCCCATCTCCCCCCCCTTACTCCCCCCGGTACCTGAGCAGCTCCCTCAGCACCGTGCCGAGGCCCAGCGGGACGCTGCCCCTCCTCTCGAAGCCGTTCTGCAGCTCCCTCAGGCAGGTGCGCACCGCGCCGCGGCGCCGGCCGCGGGCCAGCACCAGGCCGACCCAGAAGGCCATCTTGCTGTCCCACTCGGTGCTGTTCACCTCGCGGCTCTGCTTGAAGGCCGAAAAGAGGAAAGCCATACGCTCGTCGTCCGTCTCCCACTCCGGGGGCAGGTCCCCGGCCGGGGCCGGCCCAGGGGGGGCCCTCCCCGGGCTGCACATCTACGCGAGCCCCCGGCTCCGCCGCGGCCTCCGCCCGGCCGGGACCCGCCTGGTTGCTAAGGAAACGCCGCGCGCATGCGCGCTGCCGCTCCGCCCCCCTCCCTCCCCGCGCACGGCTACGGGTGTGCGCATGCGCGGTTGTCCCCCCCCGTCAGTCCCCTCACAGGGCATGGCGGCCATGTTGTTGGGGGTGGGGGGAGAATTGGAGTTATGGAATTGTTAAGGTTGGAAAGTTCCAAAATTGTCTGGTCTAACTGTCGCTCTGTTGTCGCTGTCGCCCGCTAAATCGTGTTCCTAAAGCACCACGTGCGTTTCCTTGAATGCCACCAGGGGCGCCGATGCCATCGCTTCACTCCCTGTGTATCCCATTTAGTGTGTGGCTGATTTTTGGGGGATTCGCCTCAGCTCCTCCAAATGGCACCTTTGGGGGCTATCACCCACTAAACCATGTCCCTAAAGCACTACATACATCTCCTTGAACACTCCCATTGACAGTGATTCCACCACTTCCCTGTGCATCCCATTTAATGTCTGACTGCTTTTGGTGGGATTTGCCTCAGCTCCTCCAAATGGCACCTTTTTGGGACTATCACCTACTAAACCATGTCCCTAAAGCACCACATACATCTCCTTGAACACCCCCAAAAACAGTTACACCACCACCTCCCTACGCAACCCGTTCCAATGCCTGACCACTCTTTGGGGGATTCGCCTGAATCATTTTGGGGATTCATCTCCTCCAAACAGCACCCTTGGGGGGCTTGGTGTTGTTTTGGGGGTCGCCAGCACGTCCCAAGCCCTCGGTAATAGCCATAAAGGGTTGTGCTGAGGCAGCTGAGGGTTTGGTGCGTGGTGGCTGAGCCAGCACCTCACAGCATCACCCCTAAACCAAGCTGGAACCCGCAGGGCGCTGCGTTGTTGTCAGCAGCCAGTTGTGTGGTCACTTCTGGAAAATTGTGCTGTACGCGTTTAAACCCCCAAAACCGTGCCGGGCTGTGTCAGTGACGTAGCACGCCGCTGCGGTGAGCGCAGCCATCCCAGCACCTGGCCCCTCTGAACACACATCTGGTGCTTGGTGGTGGTTCCTGTGGGGTTTAAATGTACAAACAGCACGCACAAAGTGCTCCCAGCACAGCCCTGGCGGATGCTTGTAGCACACCACAGCTACCCCAGCCTGACCTTGCTGGGGCTGGTGAGAGGTTTGGTGGTGGCAGCACCGCTTTGCAGGTTCTCGGCTTGCATCTAGCATCAACAGAAGTTAGCTTTCCTGTCCTTTCACCTGATTTTTTTTTTCCTCCCTCCTGCTTCTCATGCATGATTTCCATTTTTCCTGGTTGCCCAGGAGCAGTAGCCTTGCATCATGCAAATATCAGGATGCAGGAGAAGGGAGGCATGGCTCTCAGGGATTTCTTCATGCAAAGTCTGACGTTTTCAGAGCAAAGCTCAATGTTGCTAAAAGAAGGGGAGGCAAGCGCTGTTGCTTAAGCAGCGCTGCCAAGTTCTGGGTATTTCTATAGCTTCGCGTTCACCATATGTGCTATTTCTTGCCCACAGAAGAAGGCAACAGATCTGTTTTTTGGCAGAAGGCTGCTGCTCCCCTTCCTGCACTGAGCCCGGGTTTCTCAGGCTACAGAGGCTGCTGCTGCCATGGGGTGTCACAACAGGGACCCAGAGCTCCCTCCTGGTGTCCAGGGGCTGCAGAGGATGGGAGCAAGTGGGCTTTGGTGCCTGCAGGGCAGGGGAAAAACCAGGCAGTATCTGGGAGCTTGGCATTAGGGTGCCCTGTCCCTTGTGGGTGCTGAGTAGCTGAGGGTATAACCAGCCATGGCACGACGGAGACAGAACCAAAACCACCTCCAGTGTGTGCACTTTACAGACATCCCAGGTGTGTTTGGTGTCCTTGGGAGGCACAGAGGGAAGGATTGTTTTGGTTTGTGTGCGTGTAATTCCTTCCTCACCAGCTCTGAGTCAGCCCTGGTGGCATGTATGCCTGCAGTCGTCAGCTTAACCCTGTAGCCCCTGGGCTGCAGGAGCCACCCCGTGCCCACAGGGATTATCCAGAAATCAGAGAGAAGTCAGTGCAGGGCTTTGCTCTGCCCTCGGAGATGCAGGATATGACTCTTGCTTTTCCTCACGTCACTGTTGGGAGGCCTCTGGAGCTGGGCAAAAGTCGTCCGGGCTCACAACCTCTCCTGGTTTCGTTTTTGCTGAGGTTGTTCCAAATTCATTAATGCAGCTCTCATTAACGCTGCAGTGAGCAAAGGGTACTGACATCGGTAAATAAAAGCCAGCGACGGCCTTTTTGGAGGGTTCACTTTGCTTTCTCCCCCTGGCCAGACCTAGATGCTGCAGGGGCAGCAGCAGGTCCCAGAGCAGCCTTTAAACACAGCCCGATCCATGTTTTAAACCAGGAGATGACTCAGCAGAGGCAAGCGCCTATTTTTATCTTCTTTCAAGCTTTCTGTGTCAAGCTGAAATTCCACATTAATCCTTTCAGTGCTGGCCGCAAAATAGCGTTGCCTTGTAAGCGCGAAGCCATTCATACCCAAGAACCCACGATCGCTGCAAACCTTTCTGCCAAAACCCAGCCTGGCTGTTCCCTGCAAAAGCCAATTTGGCTCATTTTGGCCACCAGCCACATCCAGGAAGCTATACCACGGGATGTGACCACGAGTCCTCTTCACAGGAACCGCACTGGGCTGAGCTTAAACACCTGGGAAAATCAGCCTTGAACCCGTGGTGCCAGCGACTGTTAGACTGGGGCATCATCACGTGTTTGGCTGTAAAAAGAGCCAAGTGATGGTCCTGATCCTGTGGGATCCTGCCAGAAAATCCCTCCTGACCTGCAAATTCAGCTGTGAAAAAAAAAAAAAAAAAAAAAAAAAAAAAAAAAAGAACTAGAAATTATATATATATAACATATATATTTACTGGAGAATATTTATATGGTTACTGGAGAATGTGCCTGGGTACTGTGAGATATTTGGGAAAGAGATTCAAGGCATCATCAGTTAAAAATTTGCTTTTTAATGGTGCAAAGAGATGTAACCACTGCTGCTTGGTCCCTTTGTGGGGTCTTGGGCTTATGGGGTGAGCCTGAGGGCTGAGCCTGGCCCCCTGAAGCGGGTGGCCACAGGTTTCTGTGGGGCACAGGCACGGTCTGGGGTTTGTGCCACCCTGCCTCCTCCCCATGGAGGTTTGCCCTGGGATGGGACTCGCTGGGGCTGAGCCGAAAGCTGGATTTTTTGCAGGATGGATCACTTCAAACCCCAAACTACCGAGCTCTGTGACATTTTTGAAGCAGGCAGATGCCTCGGTTGGGATGAGGAGCCTGAGCTGTTGCTCCTCGGGCTTTGAGCCCACAGCACTGCAACCACTCTGTCCCTGGCCCCCACCCCGCTGGGGCTTTCCCACATCCCAAAGCTCCTTTTAAGTCCCGTTCTGAGAAAAGGAAAGGGAGGAGAGATGGGGAGGGCAGGGAAGGGGTAGATCTGAGTTCAGACCACAACTGCTGCATAAAATCTCCCTTTGCTTTCAGCCAAAGCTCGGCCGGGAAGGCAAAGTGTTTAACTCTTTCCCCTGCCCTACAGCTGCATGCTCAAAGGCTGGGAAAGATGAGAGGAGAGAGGATGATGAAATCGCCCTGCTCATGGAGCATCTCCAAAACCCCGAAGATAAAGCAGGCAAAGGGAGTGGAAGCTGCTGCCACAGAGGGGAAATGAGGCACTGGGGGTCTCAGTGGCTTGTCCAGGGTTTGAAACGTAAAACTTAATGCTGATGAATATATAAAATATATATATAATAAAAGAAAGTGAGGTTAACCACTAACCGTGGCCGATAAGACCAGGCTTCCCCAGAGGGCTGTTTATTACACGGCATCCTCTGTGGGCAATGAATTCCTGCTTCGGCCTCGCGCCTTCCCGCTCCCTGGCGGCGAGCCGAGATCCCTCCCCAAATTCTTGCGCTCGTTATGTTTTCCCCTTGCAACAGAGCTGAGGAAGTGTGTGTGTGTGTGGGGGGGGGAAATTTGGTAACCCAAAACCCTGCGGGGTGCCCCCACCTCAATGCATTTAACGTTCACCAGTTGCGGTGTGGCCTCCCCGGTTTCTGGAGGGGTTCGGAGGGAGCTGGTCAGGCTGGTGGCGATAAGGAGCGGGTGCACACCAGGAGGCCTGGTCCTGGGTGATAAATGCACACCCCTTTTGGCCCCTGCCTTGCAAATCAGCCTTAAATAGAAAAAGTCCGTGTGCCCGCTCCGTGCGCTGCAGTGGAAATTCTTGCTGGGCGGGCGGGTGACGTGTGTGCCGCGGCATCCTGCCTCCAGGAACATACAAATCCACACGCCAAGCATAAAGCCGCCTTTGTTCAGAGCTGTGCAAACTTTATTTTATAGAGAGGGAGGCTGAGACGGATGGACAAGAGCTGTGGCTGCCTGACAAGTGGTGGAGAGGGAGGCGTTGGGGTCTCGGTGCTGGGGGCTGCCCCCGCTGCAGGACGGGTCTGGGAGCAAGGGGAAAGGGATGGAGCAAGAGGGGAAGCAGCAGCAGCACCTGATTGTGCTCTGAGTCTCCACGAGGCAGTCCCATAAACATCATCAGGATGGATTTTTGGTCCTTTCCCATCCCACTGAACATGCAAAATATTGCAAGATTGTGAACCCGCATTTATTCCGACCTAACAGAAAAAAATCAGCTGTCTGCTAAAGCCCCGCGCGACTTGAGCTGATGTCAGTGGTATCCAGGGCAAAGAACACATGGATTTGGTTAAACAAAAGGCCCTGCATACTTTTGGGGCTTGTAATGCAAGTACCCACCCAGGAAACAACCAGGAATTCATCTCCTTTAAATGACACTTCAGCTTAATTACTTTCGGCACGGACAGGTCCCGACTTCTGCTGGAGCAAAGCAGATTTACACTGTGTAGCGCAGCTGCTCGCTGTGCCGTGAGGGTGACTGCCAAAGGGGGATGCTTCCCAAATACCCACAACCTGAGCAGGTCACCTCCAGCCCTACTGATCCATCGGGACCTGCTGAGCATCACTGCCTTCCTCCAGGTCCCATCCGATGCCCCGCTCTCATCCAGTTTTCCCAATTCCTGGAGCTGCTTCCCCACCAAGCAGCCTTATTCACACCCTGCCGTCTTCTTCCAAGCTCTCACCTGCACTTGTTGTGCCTTGGGCAATGCTTAAAAAAAGGATCAGCCACTCAAGAGTTACTCATCCACAGCCTGGATGAGTCAATTCCTAAGGAGAGAGCCTGCCCCGAGCCCCGAGCCCTCAACGCACGCTCACGGTATGGGTTAGACAAGAGTTCAAGGCTGGCAAAAAATTAACAAGTCACGATGTTGCCATCTCAACCTGGTTTTGTTGGGGCAACTTTTCTCTCGCCCCATCCACACAGCTGCAGAAGAACCGATTGTGTAAAGGCAGAAAGTCCAAAGGTTTTCCCTATATTTGTTTGTTCCCTCCCCGCGGTGACGAGCTGGGATTTCCACGCTTAAATGGAGGGGGCCGCAGGATGGGAGCAGGCGCACTGAAAGTTCATGCAGACTTTTTTTTTTCCCCCTGGGAGATAAAACCTGTGCCTTTGCTCACTTGAGGCTGGCGCTGTGTGATGGGGGAAATGCAAACCGAAGGAGCACCACTCATCCCATCACCTCCATGTCATGCCCAGCACCAAATCCTGCTGTGCCTGGGGCCAAACTGTGCCGTGCCCGGGGTCTGAGCCCAGCCCAGCCCACTTAACAGGAAAAGGAGGACCAGAGCAAATATCAGTCCAATATTTGACAAGGATGGTCACCTAACAAATATAGACAAAGTGGAGACATTTAATGTGTTTTTTTCCCTTTGTTTTCAATACCAGAGATGGGCTCTGGGACCCCAAATGCCCTAAATTGGAGGACCATGATTTCAGGAACGATAAACTCGCAGTTAATCCCAAACTTGTGCACATTTGCTACTCCACCTAGATCCATACAAGTCCATGGGGCCTGATGGGATTCATCCCAGGGTACTCAGAGGGATGTCTAATGTCATTGTGGGACCTCTCTTGATTATTTTTCATATGATCCTGGGAATCCGGAGAGGTCCCAGCTGACTGGAAGCTGGCAAAAGTGCTCCCAGTTTGCAAGAAGGGCAAGAAGGAAGATCCTGGCAATTCCAGGCCGGTCAGTCTCACTTTGGTAAAATTAAAGAGAAAATATAAAAATTTAAAAAGTTTGACACCTCGCCAGCTGGGGTGTCCCCAAAGTGGCACCGAGTGGGGCTGCAGGAGCTGCTACCCCACGCTGGGAGCTCTCCGTGCTGCTGCTTTCACTTCTTCTCACCCAGAGCTCACGCAGGCGCAGTTTTTTTTCCGTGCTCTGATCCTCTCCATGCTTCTTTCATCTCTGTGCCAAAGCAGGGGGCTCAAACGCACCCCAAGCCCACCAAACACCTCGGTTATCTACACACAGATGTGCTGCTTGTCGAGCAGGCAGCACAAGCAGCAGCAGGCGTGCTTTATATCTCTTTTTACATTTTATTTTTCTCTCTTTTTTTTTTTTTTTTTACAACTCCCCTGGCTCGATGCAGTCCCAGCTGCAAGGTCACTTGAGCGTGTTCGCGGTGCTCCTCGCCAGCTTCCCATCCCCACCCCGTCCTCCTCCTCGCCAATATTCTGCTTTTACCATTCCTCCCAGCTGGGCACTGTGATATAACAGATATAAAACCCTCCCAGCTGGGCGCCGTGGTATAACAAAATATAAAACTGCCGGTGCCCAAAGGATGGAGAAGGGGCTGGAGGAGGGGGACACGAGTGGGGGGCGCCTGGGGTCCCTGCCTCTCTTCATCCCAGAGAGGAGGAGGAGGCTGAGGGGAGACCTCTACACCTTCCTCCCGAGGGCAGAGGTGCTGAGCCTCGCGGTGAGCAAGCGATAGGAGCCGAGGGAAGGGGGTGGATAGCAAAAAAAAAAAAAAAAAGGGGCCGGCCCCGAGGGCGGGGGCAGCAAAGCAGCCGCGCCGAGCCGCGGCGCGCCAGAAGCGCTCGGGTCCCTCTGCGGGACACATGCTCTGATTTAATTATTTTATTATTATTTTTTTTTTTAGGGTGGTCCTTTGGGGCCCCGGGAGTCGTCTTCGAGGATTTTTTTTTATATATGTGTTTTTTTTTTTTGGAGGGATGGTTGGCGAAGCCGCCCGCCGATCGTTCCCAAACCGCTCCGCTCCGCGCAGGATGCGCCCGGCGCTGCGCCCCCCGTGCCACCGGGGCTGCCTCCCCCTGCTGCTGGCGGTGTGTGGGGGTCTAGGGGGGGATCGGGGGGATTTAAGGGGATTTTTGGGGTGGTCCTGAGACCCTCGGATCTGTCTCCGTGGCATGCCCGGGCTTGCCGTGCCGTCGAGGGGCACGATCCTATAGCGCTTGGGTATAGGGGAAAATAGGGGGAGGTGGGAGATGGGAGGCGATTGGGGTGGTTTTGGGGGCTGCTCGGGGATGGTTTGTATGGGGGGGGGGGGTGTGAGTGGGGGGTGTCGGGTGGAGGGGCTGGGGGCTCACCTGGGGGTGGGGGTGATGGGGGAAGAGTTCCTTTAGGATCGGGGGCTACCAGGGGTATCGGGGGGTTAGGGGTAGGGGTTCAGCCAAGGCAGAGGCTATGGGGGGAGATGGGTTTAGGGGGGGTTACCCGGTCTGGGGGCTATGGGGGGAGATGGGGTTACAGGGGGGTTACCCGGCCACTGCTGCTTTTGGGGTTTGCGGGGAACGGGGGCGCGTGGGGCTGAGACTACGGGGTACGGAGCTGGGATGGGAAATGTCTGGGCTGGGGGGCTGCGGGCTGGGGGGCGACTTGGGGCTGGAGGCTCATCCTATGGGGGCAGGGATCCCTATGGCGAGCGCTGCCGGCGCTGGAGGGGATTTCCACGAGCGTCACTCCCAAGCCCTGTGTGCCATTGGCCTCGGGATCTGGCGATCACCGGGGACGTTTGGGTAGCATCGGGGTCCCGGGGACGCTCGGGGCCAACACAAAGCGGGTCCGAGCCCTCCTTTAGGGCAGAAAGGCCCAGTCATATTTCTGGGTGACCCGGGGTGTTGCTTCGAGCTCTGAAATTCCTAAGGGCTTGCCTCACGTGGTGGCTGTTGGCGTGCCGTCGGTGCAGCCGTGACGGCATCCAGGAGCTCCGATCCCTTTTATAAATCATTTATGGGAACGAGGTGGGGCAGGTGAACTTCCTCTGCGTCTCCCAGCACTCACACTTGCCTGGGAAAGTCGAGCCTTACCGAACCCGGCACCTCAGGGCCAGGTTTTAACAGCGTTTTTTTATTCTTTTACCTAAAACTAAGTTTAAAAAAAAAAAAAAGAGGAGGGGGGACCGATGGGGATGGGAGCCTCACGTGATAATCACCCGATCCGGTGGCTGTGGTTCCTTCCTCTGTTCACCAATGCCTCTTGCATCATGCCTGGACCTGGGCCACGCTGCACGAGGAGGAGCGCTCAGGATTTCCAGGAGCTCAAACTCCTCTTGCGTAAAGCCCGGAGGGAAAAACCCCCGACCACGACCATGGGGACTTTAGGGCCTCCCTTTCCCTTCCCGAGGGCTGGCACAGCTGTAATGCTCTTTGGAGGTCTGCTGAGGGTCGGGAGTTCATCTTGGGGTCTGTTTTGTGCCGTGATGGTTCGTTTTCCTTCCTTGGGATCACTTTTGGGGGAAAAACAGAACCCAAGGAAGGGTCAAGGACCCGGGGCTTCCCAGCACTTTGCTCCCGACCTCCCCTTTTAGTGGGTATTAGGATTCCTGCCCGGCAATTCCTCTGCCCTGGGGCAACTTTGCTTTCCTTGGATGTTTACTGGGGGTGAGAACAACCCCTGAGCACCGTTACCTCTGGCCCCAGGGGCTTTGTGGGGCCGATAGTTTAGAGACCTACCCAGGGCCCTGCAGCAGGGCAGCGCTAGGGGAAGGTGCTGGGGGCTGATAGCCTTATCGTGCCTGCGGGCAAGCTCTGGTTCATGAAAAGTGATGAAATCCTGCAGCTAAGGGGCCTTTCCCAACGGCAGACAGCGTTACGGTGCAGCCCGGCAGAGTTTGAGTGGGGAAAGAAGGTTTTTTTTCCCCCACGAGGCTGGGCTGTGCAGTCCCCGTCCCTAAAAACTTCCAAGGCTGGGCTGGGTGAAGCCCTGCGGATTGCAGAGGGTGACTCGCTCGTGGCTGGAAGGTAGAAGCAAACTTTTTCGGGATAGAAAAATACTCCATAAACTTCCAAACCTTCCCAGCTCGAGCAGGCAGCAGCGGGAGATGGGGACCTGCACACGAAGCGTGCTGGAGCCTGTGCTCCTGCTCCCCGTAGGGACATTTCATTTATCCCTGGGTGCATTTTGCATTTATCCAATTTCCCATTTTTACCAGTGGGATCCCGGCGTGCCCACTGTGGGATCCCAGCCCTTTTTCTTTTCTCCCCTCTGATATTTTTTTTTTTAAACCCTCCTCGAGCAGCCCGGTGAGGCGGCAAGCTGGAAAGCTCGAGGGCCGGTTCCCCGAAGCCGGGCGGCGCTCAGCCTTCGGAGCAGCACCTTTTGGGGCACCGGGGCTTGGTTCCTGTGGGGCCAGGCGTGGAGGTGACGTGGGGACCTGTCCTCTCAGCCTAGCTGAGCTGTGTCACCCCACGCTGAGCGCAGCCGGGCTCTGGGACCTCACACAATGCTCACGCCCTTCCTTGCGCCCGAGCGAGGAATGCGAGGAGGAAGAGGAGGGGAGAAAGGGGGGGGGGGACCGGCTCTTTCGGTGGCAGCAGTGACTCATCGCCGTATTGTTTTAGCCTTTCAAGGCTGCTTCTGGCTCCTGGAAGAAATATGTGCTTAACAGGCAGGTTTCCAGCTCTGAGGATAGCAGGGGAAGGGCAAGGGGCCTCTGGGGCCACCGTGCGCGCCCCTGTGCCACCAGGGTGCATGGTGCCGAGGGGCACCGACCCCCCTGGGGACCTCAAAACCCTGCTGGGGTGGGCGCTGCCCCGCTGAGCATCATCCCACGGGGCTCTGCAGGCACAGAAGGAGCTGAGCCAGTGGAAAAGTGGTGGTGAGCAGGCAGTGATAGGGCTGCCAGCTTCCCGACCCACCCCGTGGTGCGGTAACGGTGGAACCGAGCAACCCGGGCGCACGGGTGCCTTCCTCCCCGCCTCTGCTCTCCCTCTTCTTCTTCTTCTTCCTCCCCCCCCCGTGTGGCACCCTGCTGTTTTCTCTCGTCCCGTTGGCTCACGTGCTGAGAAATTGGGGAAGGAAAGGAGGCGTGATGTGATCCTAAGCAAATACCCACTCGAAGTACCTGCACCAAGGGGCTCAGCCGCCGGGTCCAGCAGCTCCGGGCCGTCCCAGCGCCCTGCTCCTGCTTTGCACCATGGCCTTGGGGTGCGTTTTAACCTTTTTTTTATTTTTTTTTCCTTTAACAGGAGGCTGTTTTGTCAGTGGCTGCCTCAGTGGAGGTTAGGTGGGACAGGGACCTAACCAGGAAAGGGGAAGACTTCTACCAGGTCCAGGACAGTGATTTGTATTGCAGGATGTGCCCCGCAGGTGAGACGGCCTCAAACATCCCAAAACAACTCTGCCAGCAGAACCAGCTCTTGCTGCAAGGACATCCCCTCCCCGTGCTGTACAACCACTGATAAACCCTTTCTTCCTCCTCCTCTCCCCGCGTCCACCCCTTTTTTGCAGGCACCTACGTGGCGGAGCACTGTAAGGAGCAAAACGGCTCCAGCACGTGCTTGCCGTGTGATGAAGACGGGTACATCGAATACCCCAATCGCTTCGACAAGTGCCTGCGCTGCTGGACGTGCAGGGAAGGTAGGAGCTGGTGTGCAGGAGGGCGATGCAGGTCCAGAGCGTGGCTTTGGCTGAGCACCGAGCTCTCCGCGTGTAGAGCGCAGCCGCGGCATCGCGCTGCGGGTGCTGCAGGAGCAGGCTGCATCCCGAGCTGGTGTGGAGGCTCGTGCCAGCCCTGTGGCTCCGTTCGGGGCAGCATCCCCTCGGTGCAAGGCTGGGATGCGAGGACCATGAGGATCTGGGCTCGTGGCAGCGCCCGTAGGCTGCCGGCGGGGCTTTTAAAGCGCTGCTTTTAAAGCGCTGCTTTGGATCGTGGGCACGGCGCGGTGTGGGGTGGGGATGGGTAAAGCAGCGTCTGGTCTTCCACCCTGGTCTTCCCCGGGTCTGTGCGTGTTTTGTTGGGTTAGGGAACGGGGCAGAGAGCCCCAGCAGCAGGGTAGAGCCCGTTGGATTCTCACCCACAGACCAGGTGGAGCTGAGTCCCTGCAGTGCCACCAGGAACACGCAGTGCGCCTGCAGGAACGGCACCTTCTGCTCCCCGGACCACCCCTGCGAGATGTGCCAGAAGTGCCGCACCCGGTGAGCTGGGGGGCCTTGGGGAGGGGGTCTCGGGGTGCTGCGAGGAGCCCCAGCCCCTGAGCCTGCTCCCTCTCCCCTTTTCCAGGTGCCCCAGTGGGCAAGTGAAGATAGCTCCGTGCACACCACACAGTGACCTCCAGTGTGGCCCCCCCACGGGCTCCATCTCCAGCTCCTCCAGTAAGTTTGGGGTGGCTGGAGGAATTGGGGGGAGGGCTGGAGGTGTGGGAGCTGCTGCCTCAACGTGCCCTGTGTCCCCAGCGATCACCATCATCATCATCCTCATCGTGGCACTGGTTGTGGGTCTGCTGCTGGTCTTGGTGTGGAAGTGCTGCTGCAGGCACCCCGCTGCAGGTGAGGGGGGGGACGGACCCAGGGTGCTGCCCCCAAATGAGGGGGCTCTGGGTGGGAAGGGGGACATCCCTCGGGGCTGACGGCTCTGTTTTTCCTTCCAGGGGACAGCAGAGACCTGGGCAGAAAGTCAGGCCAAGTGGTGGTGAGTCGTGCTGGGGGCTCTGCTCGGTCCCTGCTTCGCTTGCAGCCCCCCCGGGAAGGCTGGGGGAGCGTGCAGGGGGCTGTGGCCGAGCAAAGCGGGGGTCTCCCGCGGCTCCCCCCACCCGGGGGCTGGTATCACCACCCCGGCTGGGAGTCTCCAGCTTGGCAGCTTTGTGTTTCTCTCCCCCCCAGCACTACCTGGTGCTGCAGCTGACCCGGATGCTTGCGGGGAGGGCTGGGGACGCGGACAACATCCGCAACGAGCACCTCTCCCAGGACCAGGAGCGGGGGCTGCTCCCTGCCGTGGGGGCTCCCGACGCCCCAGGGCTGGAGGTAGGGCACTGTGCCCCCCCCCTGCTTGGCCGAGCTCTGAGCCTTTCCTTTACCTCCACCACGCTCATCAGCTCCAAGGCTTCCAGGGCAGGAAGGTTTCCATCCGAGGTGTCCGTCTCATCCTCATTCCGGGCCCCCAAAATCTCCTGTTTTAACACCCAACTCTGAGCAAACTTTTTCTTTTCCTGCCCTGGACCCGTGAGCTTGCTCTCCCCTGCTTTGGGCAATGCTGTGAAGTGGTGGGTGTCCTGAGGGTGGGTGGCCATCTCCTGCCCCAAAAACCCCCCAAAAAAAGGGAGAGGGTCCCCAAACCCCCTGTTAACAGCACCTGGGGACGCTTGCTGGGTGCTGTAGGATTTCTCTTTTCAGGAGGTGGCAGCAAGGACCTCGGATCCCGCTGTGAAACCCCAAAAGATTTTGGTTCCAGTGCCAGGAGAAGACCCCGTTATCCGTAAGTGCTGGGGCCTGGGGGTGTGCCGAGCCCGTGGGCTCTCTGGGATGATCCCTGCCGCCCCCATATCCGTGCCCTTCCACGTCCCCTGAGCTTTTTCCCTGCCTGCTTCCAGTTCTGCGCCGCTCTTTCCACGTCTTCGCCCGCGACGTGCCCTTCAAGGACTGGAAGAGGTACGGCCGAGCCCTCGACCTGCTGGAAAACGACCTGGCTTTGGCGGAGATGAACGACAAATACTCGCAGGAGCCCTTCTTCCAGATGCTCAACACCTGGCAGAACAGGCAGGGGATGAGCGCCTCCGTCAACACGCTGCTGGAGGCCCTGCACCGCATCGACCTGGGGGGCATAGCGGAGGACATCTCCTGCAAGCTGGTGCAGCAGGGCTCCTTCCAGTACCAAGTGAGCTGAGCAGCACCTTGGGACACGAATACCTCGAAGAACAGTTCCTTTTTTTTATTATTATTATTACTTTTTTATCGGGGCTCACAGCTCCTGAAGCCCCCCTGTACAGCTGAGCCTGCAGGAGCCGATCCTCTTGGGAATCCTCTCGGGATCCTCTTGGGAATCCTCTTGGGATCCTCTTGGGAATCCTCTCGGGATCCTCTTCGTGGCCTCCTCTGTCAGACCTCGGTGCCTTCCTCATGAAACCCAAGCTGGTGCCTTCGTTTCACACTCACTCAACACAAATGAGCCAAAAACTACTGCCAGCTGCCTTCAGGATTGTCTCACGGGGGAGCACTGCTTTTCTACGGACCTCACGAGGCTCGGTGCCAAGCAGCATCTTTGCACAGTGCAGGCATCCCCTGGATTTTAACTGGATTGTCCTTTCCTGGGCTTTTTTTTTCCTCATTTTGGTGGGATTCCTGGCATCTGTAATGACTTCTGCTGGCAGAATATCTCCGAGGTGGCCAGCCTGCCTAACACTGCTCGGTGGGCTGGCAGCAGTTGGGTTCTTGGGTTATTCATTAAAAGCTTTTTTTTTTTTTTTTTTTTTTTTTTTACATTTTTTAGGCTGTAGCAGTTCTGCTTGTTGTTAGTAAACCCCAGACTGGACTCGAGGGGAGGGCTGGCTCTGTGATCACCAAGGAAAATTAAAAATAAAAGGGTTGATGGAAGGAGCAGGAGGGAAAACAGCAAATTATCATCCTGAGAAACCCTCCTCTGTGCTCCGTGACCGTGGTTGGGGGGCTTGGATCCCCTTCCCCTGGCTCTGGGGGCTTGGTGACCCCATCCACCTCGAGAGGTGACCACATTGAGCATCCTCCACCCCTCCTCCAGCTGGCTGGATCCCTCCCCAGGGACAAACACAGCTCAGGGACAACGTGGCTGGAAACCTGCAGGGTTTGAGCTGGCTTAAACGTGCAGCAGCCCAGCCCCTGGGGATCTGCCCGGGCGCAGGGGCAGCTCCAGCTCCTCTGCACCCCCCGACTCCGTCCTCCCCCCTCCCCAAAATTTGACAACTTTTTTAAAAACAAAAGAATTCTCACCTCAAAAACACAAGCAGAACGTTTGTATTTATGTATTTATTACAATTATTAGTAATTGTAAACGTGTTCATATATTAACTTAAAAGCTAATATAAAAATAGTATTGATTTTTTTTTTTTTTAACTATGCATGATTGGGTGTTTTTGTACAGAGCTCTGGCCCAGCCAGCTCATCGCATCCAGATTTGTACAGGTTTATTTTATGAAGTAGGAATAAAATGTTTTTTTTAAAAAAATCCTCCTTTTTCCTCGTCTCTTGTTGCTGCTGCTCCGTTCGGGGTTTCAGCAGGCACCAAAGGAGCAGAGATGCCCTGCGTGGGGCCAGGACATCTCGGGGCTCTGCCACACTGGGCACGGTCCCCGTGTCCCCACCAGCGATGCTGGTGCCACTGGAAGTCCTCAGCAGCAAACCCAGGCTCTGAATTTCCACCCTGGCCGCCGGCAGGAGCAGGAGGCTGAAATTTGGGTCCCCGGCGCAGGCAGGGGGGGCGCGCTGCCGTAGCCGCGGTGCACATCCATGCGGTGCTGGGTGAGGAAGGGGCTCTGCTCACCCCAAAAATCAACCCCGAGCTGCCCGCCAGCCTCCACCTTCCCCCCGGAGGCTTTATCCACGTGCAGGTGGCTTCTCGAGGCAAGCGGCTGAAAGCAGGAGCTGCCGGGATGGGGAAGGGGACGGCAGCGGGGGCGCTTTGCTCCGGGGGTCCCAGCAAGGCAGCTCCAGGCTGGGCACCTCCCGCAGGACCCCAGGTGAAGGATTGGTGTTGGACGGGCGAGCACCCGCTTTAAAAAGGGAAGAAAACTCATCCTACCTGCTGCAAAGCGCAATAGCGCGGAGCGTGCGCCCGCTGCATCCGCTCCCGTGCTCCTACACCCGGGGCTGGGGACGAGCATCCAAAAGGAGCAGCTCCAAAAAGGGCAGCGGGGACGAGAGCAGCACCCAGGGGTGTCACTGCGTCCTCCCTGCTGTCCCCTGCCAGGATGGGGACGGGAGCAGAGGTTTGGGGCCACCCAAGGGTGGCACCGGGCACCCACCGTGCGATTTTGGGCACCTACAAGCGACACGGGTGGAGCAGGCGAGGTCAGTCCGATGCGAAGCCCCCGCTCCTCCTGCTTTTGGGGTGTTTGGGGTTGGTTGTTTTTTTTTTGGATGCTGGATCCTGCGATGCTCCTGCGCCAGCTGCTTCCTCCCAAACACACAGGGACCACGCCGGGCTTTTAAAATACCATTTATTACAATGGAGCCGCCCAGGCTCCGAGCCCAAGCCGTAGGGCCCGGGGGTGGTTTCTGGGGGTGAGTTTTGGTGTGTGTGTTTGTTTGTTTTTTTTTTCGTGGTATTTTTTTGCTTTAGATTTTCTTTAAAAAATAAAATAGAAGTCTGCTCTCTGCGCTCATGGGGAGGTGCGGGGAGGAGAGGGCTCCTTTTTTCCCCAAAGCTCCCCGCACGGGGACAGCCCCCGCAGGGGAACGGAGGGGGACACCTTGTGGGATCAGCCCTGGTGCAGCCCAGAGGGGTTTGAGGATCCTGTGGGATCAGCCCAGAGGGGTTTGGGGCCGGGATCCCACCTCGCCCCGCTGCAAGTCCAAGGGGCGTCGAGGCGGCGTCCCCCAAAACCACCCCGAGCCCGCAGCTTCTGCTTCGGAACTAAAAGTGGAACGGGGACGGGTTTCTTCTTCTTCCTCATGCGGTCGATGTTGGAAAGAAAGGAAAAAAAAAAAAGAAAAAAGGAAAACCCAAGACAACCCTTGTGCTCCTGTAAACGTGGGTTTCTCCTGCTGCTCCGGGCCAGTCCTGGGGCGCTGGCGCTGCGGCGTGGGGGCTCCCCGCTCCGTCTCCCCGGGGTGCCAGCTGGGGGCACCCGCCTGGCGCTGGGGCAGCTCATCCCACCCTTCATCCTCCTCCTCCTCCTCCTCCTTCTCCTCTTCCCCATCCGTCTCCTGGAGCCAGGGCAAGGACGGGCGCTCTCAAACCACAGCCGAGGAGGAGGAGGAGGAGGAGGAAGAGGAGGCCGTGGCTGCCGACGACGAAGGAGAGGAGGAAGGGGAGGAGGAGGCGTTCCAGAAGAGCCACCGCCTCTTGGGCTGCCGTTTGAGGTGGAGGTAGTCTTCCTTCTCCCGCTCCTTCCTCGCCCGCTGGTAGTGATCCTCCTCCTTCAGGTACCACACCGGCGGCCAGCGGTGCTTCTCGAAGTACTCCTGGTTCTCTGCGGGGACACGGGGGTCAGCCCCGTGCCCCGAGGAGGGGGACAGGGACGGGATGGGGACCCCACCAACCCCTCCCCAACGCTCACCTCCCGACATGGCCTTCATGTCGCGGGGGAATTTGCGGCAGACGTTGTTGTAGTTGGTGCAGATGTGGTGCAGGCACCAGTCGGCGAGCTGGTAGGCGCAGTGGAACTGGAGACGGGAGCAGGCGTCACCAAAACGCACGGATTTACCCCGTTTCCCCCCCAAACCTCGGCATTCAGGGATCGTCCCCTCTCTTCCACAGCAGTGCCACCTCTCCCACCACCAGGTCCCCTCCGTGCCACCCTACCTGTGCCAGCTCCAGGAACACCAGCACGTCCCCATCGATGTCCACCATCATCTGCGCCGCCTCCATCAGGCCAGTGACGGTGTACTGCTCTGTGGGGCGCACGGCGGGGTCAGGGCATGGCCCTAAAGCACCCGGGATGTCCCCCAGCTTTTTTTTTTTTTGGGAAAGGGACAGCGACTCACCGGTGAGAGCCACCAGGTGGGGCAGGCAGAGGCGGTTGGCCAGGATGATGAGCTTCATGTCGTCGAGGTCGGGGCTGGAGCTGAATTGCCCGGTGTAGAGGTACTCCAGCACGGCCCGCATGCAGCTCTTGCTGGTGTAAGGAAGCGCCACCTGCGAGGTGCCCACCCAAATGTCACCCCACGGCCGTCCCCAAGCCCTCCCCACAAGGGGAAAATCCTCGGGGTCTTCCTCACCTCGTTGGTGGAGCTCTCCACGAAGGGGCCGCCGAACATCGCGGCCATCCAGTCGCAGCTGGAGATGAGCAGGGGCTTGTGGGCACTGATAGCACCGTCATCCAGCACGAAGGTGACATCTGGAGCAAGGAGAAGGAAAAAAAAAAACCCGGTCACCACCCCCGGCTTGGTCATCTCCACACAGCAAAAAACACCTCTCCCCAGAGGGAACGGGAGGAAAAAATAACAAAATTAATCTTGAGGGCAAGGGACAGGATGTGCCAGACCGGGCTTGTTTGTTTTTCAGCATCCTCCGCCAGCTCGGGGGAACTCAGGAAGGGCTCCGGCAGCCAGGGCACCGTGCACGGCTCTGGCCCAGGGGTTTTCCCGTGACACGTTTAAAAGCAAAGGGCAAAAATCCTGGCGTTGAATGCTTCGCCCGATTTCTGCAGATTGAGCTCTTGGGAATATCAGGAAGGACAATGGGGACAGCTGTCCCCTCCTCTAATCTCTCCTGGACAAGGGTTTCTCCCCGGGGAAACAGAGCCCCTCGCCGTGATGCCTTGACCTCAGCAAGGTCCCTCTGCATGAACCCAACCCAGCCGGAGAGAGGTTGGGATGTTTGCACCCCCGGGATGTTGTTTGCACCCCCGGGATGTTGTTTGCACCCCCGGGATGTCACCTGGAAGCCACCAACCCCACCCTGCAGCATCACGGCACAGCCTGGTGCCACCACGCTGGGTGGAAAACTGTGGCCGGGGAAACCCTACAAGAATCCAGTGACCCTACCAAAAATCTGGGCCAAGGAGGAGAGGAAATCCCCAAAAACACCAAGCCTGTAGTTGAACATATCCCAAAACCCTGGGGAAGGCGAGCGCTGGGTGCTCCACAGCACGGGCACGGGGCAGAACCCCCCACGAGGGCGATGGGGTGCGGATGGAGGCGTACCCGAAAAAGTCCCCTTGGCCAGGCATTCCTTCACCCGGTTGGTCCTCCGGACGTGGAAGGCTTTGGTGATCTCCTGGTTCATGAACGCCTCGTTGTTGAGGATGTTGGCCACCATCATGCGGAGGTCGAAGACCTCGAGGAGCTCGGCGATGTGCGCGATGTGCATCAGGTCGCGCTCCTTCTCGTCCAGCTCCCCGGTGTACAGGTACTTCAGCACGGCCCGGAAAGGTCCCGGCTGGATGGAAGCGTCCATCTTCACCACCACCATCAGCTTGGATTTGTAGGTCAGCGGATCCTCCGCCATCTCCTCCTGGATGCTGATGAAGGCCCGGCTCCACGAGGAGAGGTCCCGGCCCCGCTTCAACCCGCGCTCCCCGGTCTCGTAGCGTTTCCCCCGCAGGATCCCGTCACTGGTGGAGGCTCTAAGGCACGGTTTGCGCTGGCTGGACCCAGCCTCCTCGGCGCTCTCGCAGATATCAAAGCTGGCGGCCCGGAGGAGGAAATCTCGCCCGTGGTGCCTCTCCTCTTGGTGCAGCATCCGCTCGGCCGCCGCGGTGACGGCCACCCCGAAGCCGTGCCCCGCGGCGCTCTGCTGGTCCTCCTCGCTCAGGTCCATGAGGAACAGGTCGTAGAACTTGGAGGAGGAGGTGGAGAGGTAGATCTTGTGTGCGTAGATTTTGATCTTCTCTTGCAGCACCAGGATGACGTCCGCGCACAGGGGGTCCTCCAGGAGGTGAGCCGGGCGCTCCTCGTTGTTGGACGGGGGGTCCGGCACCACAATGATGGGCGGAGGGGGTTTGGGGGGCAAGAAGGGGGCTTGGAGCAGCGGGCGCTGGACGTTGCGGAGGTGGGACTTCCAGAACTGCAGGTGGCGGCGGGAGATGAGGGCGGCGCGGATGGCGTTGTCGAAGACGTCCTTGATGCCAAACTGCGCCACCACGCTCGTCTCGTAGTAGGGGATCCCCAGCTCCTTGGCCACCTCCCTCCCCTTCTCCGGGGGAAGGATCTCGTTGGGTTTGATGGGCCTGGAGAAAGAGAGAACCAAGAGATCTCTCTCCAGTTGCGTGGTCATGGAGAAAGGGGCTTGGGGAGGGGGCACGGGCACCGCCGGGGGTGGTGGTCCCACCTGGCCAAGGGGCGCCGTGCCCGGTTGACGGCCTCCAGGTCGGCGTAGCGCAGGTCGAGCTGGCAGCCCACCAGGATGACGGGGGCGCGGGGGCAGAAGTGCTTGATCTCCGGGTACCACATGGTCTTCACGTGGTGCAGGGAGTTGGGGTTGGCGATGGAGAAGCACAAAACCACCACGTCGGACCTGCGAGGAAGAGGAGGAGGAGGAAGAGGAGGAGAGGGTCACGGCGGAGCCAACCCCGGCGCCTTTCTCCCTCCTCGCCACGGCTCTGCCCGTGCCCTACCTGCCATAGGCGAAGCGCCTGTCCTTGTGGTGGTCACCGAAGGTGTCCCAGAGCCGCAAGGACACGCTAACATCATCTACCACATCCCGCGAGCGCTCCAGCACCTGCGGGAAGAAAAACCCCGTGAGCCCCGCGGCGAGGCCAAAGCGCTCCGCCGAGAGGACGCCCACCAAAATCCCACCAAATAAAACCAAACCAAACCAAACCAAAAAAAAAAAAACCTTCCCAAGGGGGTCCCCACGCCCTGGGGCAGCCCTCACCTCCTGGCACACGCGGTACTGGTCGATGGCCCACACCGTGGGCACGTGGGTGGCGAGGAGCTGGTACTGGGTGAGCGTGGCGTTGCAGGCGCGGGCACAGATGAGCCGGGTCTTGCCCACGGCGTTGTCCCCGACCACGACGCACTTGATAGTTTCTACGTTTGGCCTCTCATAATCCATGTCAGAATCCATTAATTGGGACCTTGAGGGGGGAAAAACGGGCTCAGCTAACGCAGCCGGGATAA
Organism: Anas acuta; assembly: GCF_963932015.1. Lineage (NCBI taxonomy): Eukaryota > Metazoa > Chordata > Aves > Anseriformes > Anatidae > Anas > Anas acuta. The sequence continues at coordinate 2,099,301 of NC_089005.1, read as the reverse complement.
CGAAGGGGACGAAACACCAACGATGCTCGCGGCCACCAGCCCCGAGGAGCTTGGTGAGCGAGCGGAGCCGCGGCGAGCACCAGCAGGCAGCTGCCCTCCCCTCCCTGCACACGCTCCTGCCCTTCCCCTTTAAAATTTAATGTTCCCGTGGCAGCGTGCGTTGCTGTGCCGCGCGTCAGACACATGCCCTGCGTTGCGTTCGGCCCCCCCTCTCCCTCCTCTCCGTCTCTCCGGCCCTGGCTCATGCTTGTTCATGTGAGATGAGGATTTTTTTTTTATTTTTTTTTTTCCTCCTCTCCCTTCTTCCCTTTTCTCCCTCTCCGGCGTTCGCAAGCGAAGCTTCCAGATGGGAGCACGCACAGCAGCACCGCCAGCCTCTCCCGCTGCCTCCCAGCACCGGGCTCTGCCCCCAGCACCATCCTGCACCCCCCTCCCTTTTTTTTTTTTCCTCCCTGCTCCCAGGGGAGCTCTTTGGTCCTGAGCAGCAAAGCACAAGAGGCTCCTGACGTCTGCAGGAGCCGGGCAGGCTCCCAGCATCGCTGCCCTCCCAGGACCAGGTGCAATCCGAAACCTCCCCGGAGGGAGCTTGGAGCTCTGGGTGCTGCAAAGGTGATTCCAAGCGCCCTTATCCTGTGGGCACGCACATCCAGGAGCAGCACCCTTTGCCTGCTCCAAGCCCCAGGGCAGCCCAGGGTCTAAATCAACCAAAATTAACTCAGCGCTGCATCAAAGCTTGGAATCGAGGAGATTTCCAGGTGGGAGGTCGAGGGATGGGGAGAAAAAATTAAAAACCAACACCAAATTGCTCTGGACTTTGCAAGGCAGCAGCTCTCTCCCCCCTGATCACCCCCTCCTGGCACGGGCCTCCCGAGCTGCTATAATAAACCACGGGCGCACAGGCTCAGCGAGCGAAAATACCCGGTAACGATGGCAACCCAGCCCCGCGCGCGGGGACCACGGACGCAGCTCCCCGGGGGGAGAGCAGCGTGGCAAGGACTTTCCAATGTTAGCACCTCCCTCCCGTGCGCAAGCTCGGGAGCACACCTGGATGCACGAGCCCCCCGGGACGCGGCACGGCGCAGGATCGGGTCCCCGAGCCCCGCGGGCGAGCGGTGGCGATGGCACGGTGGCACCGAGCCACCTTGCTTTGGGTGCCAGTGCTTAGCCCCAAGGCAAAAACTTCTCCAAACGCTCCTCGCCCGCAAGCCACATCCTTTCCGCCCTCTGGGGAAGGGTGCTGAGTTGCTTGGGGTCTGCACGGCACGGCAAAAAGGTGCAAGGGCAGCTCGCCTGCTGCCCCAAAAGCCCCAGGAGATGCGTTCCCATCTCCTGCACCACCAATCCCAGGTCCCCAGCTCCTCCTGAGCATCGGTTTTGGCTCCTCTGTAGGTTGAGGAGGTCCCCAGGGGGTTGTTGGTGCTCGGGGAGCTTTGCGGTGCTTATTTTTAGGGCTCCTAATTCAGCCCAGCTCATTCAAGCAGTGCGGGGAGGGGAGAAGGCACGTGGGGATGACAACTGCGGCCTCGGAGCTCCGGCTTTTTGGATCCCTGCCCCCTGCGGTGGGCTCAAACCAGGGGGATTCGGGACCCTGCTCGGAAAGCCCGGTGCCCCCGAGGGAATTCAGGGCTAAATCCTGCCCAGATCAGTGCCTGCAGCGAGGAGAAGGGAGGGAGGGAGAGGGGGAAGGCAGCGGGCACGAGATGCGGGCTCCGAATAAAGCAGAAGCACGCTGGGGAACTCAGGCAGCCCTGCGGGGGTGGCACACAGCCCCCCACCCCCGGGACATCACCCCAGGGGGGTGCTGAGCCTCTCTGCAGGGCCAATGGCAGCAGCAGGATGCCACCACCTCGGTGCCCCCCCCAAAAAACCCTGCTCGGCCTCTCCAGAGAGCAAAAAGGGAGGCTGGATGCCGACACATCGGGGCTGCCCCTTGCAAAATCCCTTCCCTAGAGGGCAGGGATGCTCCGGCCGGGCCCCCCACCCCAAAACGCATCCCCCCCACCCCTCCCAAAAGGGGAACCCAAAATTGCTTTTTGCAGCCCGCGGTTGCCACGGCAACTGCACCATCACCCCGGGAGCCGTCGCTTAGCAACTCCCAGGCTAAAAATCCTCCATCCCGGCCTCGCCAGGGGAGGAGAGCCCCTGGAACTGGGGGGGGGACGCGCCCCGGAACGGTGGCAGTGCACGAAAATACCCTGGGACCCCCCCGGGCATGGGGGGCAAGCAGGGCCCAGGGGGCTGCACAGGCCACGGCTGGGAGCGGGGGCACCGGGGGCGGTTTTGGGGTGTTGTAAAAGGGCTGGGGGCGCCTGGAGCACCCAGGAAGGGGCTGGGGGGCACGGCAAAAGGGGTCGGGGGGGGGCTCGGAGCTGCAGGATGGGGGTGGGGGGTGTTGCAAAAGGGGACGGGGAGCAGCGAGGCTGGGGAGCAAAGGGGTCGGGGGGCACCGGGGGTGGTTTGGGGGCGGCGTAAAGGGGCTGGGGGCGCTGGGAGCAGCCGGGAGGGGGCGCGGGGGGCATGGCAAAGGGGTCGTACCCCCCCCTACTGTCCGAGGAGGGATGGGGGGGGGGGGCTGGGTACTTACACCAACACAGACGAAGCGGCGGCTCCCAGGGGCCGGGGCCGGGCTCGCCCCTCCGGACATGGTCAGGGCGCAAATTGCGCGCTCGGCTTGCGCGCGCCCCCGCGCTGCGCTGCGCGTTTTAGGGCCCATGGCGGCGCGGGGGCCGCCCGGCTCTCCGCATCCGCGGCCCCCCGCACGAAAAGCCCCCAGGCAGCCCCCTTCCTGAGCGCAAAACCCCTGCGCGCAACCCCCCCTGCGCGCACCGGCCCTGCGCGCAAAATCGCCTGCGCTGCGCTGCGCCGGGCGTTGCGCGCTGCGCTCGGGGCCGCGCCGCCGTTCATTCACAAAAACAAGCCGCCCCCCCGAGGCCACGCCCCCCTGCCCCCCCCCGCAGCCTGCCATTGGCTGAGAGGGAGCCCGGGGGGGGGGCGTGAAAATGAATGGGGGGGGCTCCGAGTGGGGTTCCAGGCTGCGGCTGAGCGCCCCCCCCCGGGAAAGGGTGTGTAGGGATCTCGGCTGGCAGGCGCCGTGTGCCTGCGGGGGGGTCTGTCCTGACCCTAAATCCCCCCCCACAGGGCCCCATCCTGTCCCTAAGCATTCCCCCATTTGGCCCCATCCTGCCCCAAACCCCTCCATGGGGCCCCATTCTGGCCCTAAGCACCCCCCCATTTGGCCCCATCCTGCCCCAAACCCCCCCATGAGGTCCCACCCTACCCATAACCCCTCTATGGGGCCCCATCCTACCCCTAATCCCTCTTTGGGACCCCATCCTGTTCCTAAGCCCCCTTCCATGGGGTCCCATCCTGCCCCTAACATCTCCATGGACACTATCCTGACCCTAAGCCCCCCTCCATGGGGCCTCATCCTGCCCCAACCCCCCCCATGAGGTCCCATCCTGCCCCTAACCCCTCTATGTGACCCCATACTGCCCCAGCCCTCTCCATGGGACCCCATCCTGTCCCTAAACCCCTTTCCATGGGGTCCCATCCTCCCCCCATCATCTCTTGCACCCTCCCCCTGCACCCCACCTCCATCCTCCCCCCTGTTCCTTGTGGCCCCCCCAGCACCTCTCCCTGCCCCCCGGGCACACGAGCACCCCTTCCTCTGACCCCCTTTCCCCCTCCCCTTGCTGCACCGGGATCGGGACACCAAAATTTGGGGAACACTCGGGGTCTGCAGAGGGGACCCCTCGGCGGCGCAGGGGCAGAAGCGCGGTGCCGTGGCACCCCCTTAGAGCCCCCCTAAAAATCCCCTGCTCCCCGATCCCAGGCCTCACCCCGCACCACTGCCTTCCTACCACCCCCTCCTTCACCCCCAGCCCCAAAATCTGCGGGGCGGAATAAAACCAAAACCCCAGAGTCATCTTTGCAGCGGGGCTGCCGGGAAGGCTGGCGGTGCCCTGACCCCGTATATCCGCATCATGTGATGCCTCGCCATCCTCCCCGGAGCCTTTTGGCTGCCTTTTTTTCCCCCCCCTCGCCTTCACAGAACCGTTCTGTGTCCCCCCACGGCCCTGTTATTCCCCCTTGCCTTGGGCCAAGGCCAAAAATCCCAAATCCAACCAAAATCCCTGCGCCCACCCCGCACCTTCGCCGCCATCCCCCCCCCTCCCTCCCCAAACGGCGTCGCCTCACCCAACTCGCAGCACGGCGGGGATCTCCCTCTCCATAGCAGAAAGGAGACGGGGTGGCTTTTTGGGGGAAGGGGGGGCCCTTCGCCGCCTTTTTTTGGGGGCATGGGCGAGCCGAGCTCCTTGTATCCCCCCCCCCCAAAGCTTTTCGCCTCCCTTCTCCTGGCTCACGGGGAAGGCGCCCGGCGAGCTCGTTTTGGTTTATTTGCTCTCTCGGAGCAGGTGCTTTAATTGTGGCAGGAAAAAAAAAAATAATAAATTCCTGGCTTTCCGGGCAGCCCCGTTCCCAAAGGAACCCCCCCTCTTTTTTTTTTTTTTTTTCCCTCCCTCCTTCCCTTTTATGCAAAACAAAAGCACGATTGTGGCTGCCGGGCGAAACACCCACAGCCTCCCAGGTCCTGGCCTCTCTCCTGGCAGGAGGCTGCGCTGGGAGGCACTGGGGAGGGGATGGGGATGGGGGCCTGGAGCCCCCCCTCTTTGCTGCGGACCCCCAAGGAAGGCAGGGAGCAGGACCCCATGGCTCGGGGACATTTCCCGTGGTGGCTTGGGGATGTTTCCTGTGGCTAGGGGATGTTTTTTTATGGCTAGGGGGTGTTTTTTTTATGGCTAGGGGGTGGTTTTTGTGGCTCAGGGATGGTTTTCGTGGCTCACACCATTCCCAGGTGGGGTCAAAGGACCCCAACTCGCTGCTCTCTGCACCCCATCGCTGCCCCCATCTGCTCTCCCCCCCTTGCTGTTGCTGTAATTAAAACTTCTCCCATTTCAGCCCCTGGCTTCCTAATCACCCCCTGCTCCCAAACAGCTCCAAACCCTCATGCTGTGGGCTCCGAGGAGCTCAGCCCCCCGGTACAAGCACCCATTTCCCCATTTCCACCCCAAAACATCCTCTTTCTTCTTCCCCCACCCCAGCAGGGAAGGGAGAAGCTCTCAGGGTGCCGGAGACCCCAGCAGATGTTTCTCCAGCCTGCAAGCTCTCCCTGGCTGTGGGGTTCACCAACGGGACCCTTCCCCTGGGCACCCCAGCTTGCACCATCGCTCCCTGGTCTTGCAGGGACCCCAAATCCTCTGCCCTTTGCTCCTCGGAGCAGCCAGGGGATGCTCTGCAACCTCTGCAGCCTCCCCGTGCCCTTCCCCAGCTCCCCACCGCTGGCGTGAGGGACACCCGGAGCCATGGGGACATGGAGGGGACCCCCAGCCCCGTTTGGAGCCATGCTGTGGGTTATCCACCCGCTGTGCCCAAGGCACGGGGACGTCACGGTGCCAAGGGAGCAAGGAGCAAAGTTCCCCAAGGACGTGCCCGGAGGAAGGGAGCGGGCAGAGCGCGGCGCTGGAGAGGCCGCGGGTACTTACAGGCTGCGAGCCACGGCGCTCATCTTCCCGGCGGGGCTGCCTTTCCCTTGGGTGGCCATCTCTTCCTCTTGGCAGCCTCTGAAAAGAAGGGGACGGGCTGTGAGGATGCCCCAAAGGTGCCTTCACCCCCTAAAACCACCCACGTCCTCCTGCACGCTGCCACCCTTTACCCCGAGGATGGCAACCCGGTGGCGAGCTGGAAAGGAGGAGGATGCCACAGGGGGACCTGGTCTCATCCAGAGCAGCCGTGCCCAGTGTCCCTTTATCCCCGTGCTGCCACCTTCACCACGCACCCCACTGTAGGGGATTTCCCCCCCGGCTGCCCTACCCAGCTCAGCAGTGCCCATGCCCTCCAGGCTGGAGCAGGATGCGGCCGCTGAGCGGTGCCGTGCCGGCCCCGCGGTGCTGGAGGTTGGGGCTGAGCCTCCCGGGGAGCCCGGGCAGAGTCCGGGGCAGAGGCGGGGTGAGAAAAGGCAGGGGACAAGCGAGGATCAGGAAATGTTGCTCCGGGGCTCCCCGTGCTGCTGGCTCCTTCCCAGCAAGAACCCAATTGTGGGCACCCCGAGCATTCACGTGGAGCCCCCCAGTGCCTCCAGCACCCAGCTGAGCCCCTCAGTGGACAAGGGGAGGACTAAAATAAGCAAAAAGAGTGGTTTTTCTCCTTTTTTCCCCTGTCCCACCAGCTCAACGGGGCTTATCTCCAAGCCAGGAGACTGGGGGGGCTTGGAAAGCTCGGGGTTCCCTGGAAATTCCCTGCGCACACCCTTCTGGATCCCATCTACCAGCCCCACGGGTGGTAGCTCATCCTGCCCCAACGCTGCTGTGGGATTTCAGGGCTTTATCACTCAGTTTATAAATATTTAAACCCAGGAGGAGCCACGCGCTCCAGGAAAACACAAAGTGACATACACAAAAAATATCCCCCCCTTGCATCTGGGGCTCTCCAGGCACGTTTTTTGCAACCAGAAACCAAAACCGGGGCAAAATCCAAGATCCCGTGTGGGATTTTTCCATCCTGCAGCCATGAGGATTCCCATCCTGCCCGCCCTGCTGCCTCCCCCCACGAATTTCTGGGTTCTGGGGGCATTTTTGGGCCCGGCTCCTCCCGCAGCGTTCGCAGCTTCACCCAGCATTAAGCGCTGCTGACGCCTCGTGCAAAAAGCTGTGAAGAGCTTCTATTTGGGGAAAGTTCCCCTTGGAACGGCGCATCCTGTGGCTGCTGCTTCCCTTTCCTCCCCGTGCTCTTGCAAAAATAGGCTGGTGACATTGCCAGCGACTCTGGGCTCTTCCTCGGAACAGGGAAATGACCCCCCCAGCAAGCAGCCCCCAGGAATTAATTCTCCAGGCCCATCTGGGGGTGCTGCTGCAGTTTTGGGGGCTGGAGGACAGCATAAATGGGGATGTTTTTTTGTGGTTAGGGGATGTTTTTCGTGGCTCACCCCATTCCCAGGTGGGGTCAAAGGACCCCAGCTCGCTGCTCTCCGCGCCCCATCGCCGCATGACTCAGGGTCGGCCTCTCGTGGGGAGGGGGCTGCGTAACCCCACGTTAAAAACCACCACAAAATCAAAGAGGAAGGAGCCTGTTTCTAAGCAACTGTCTCCAGTAGGGATGGAGCCCATCGGAAGAGGAAAAAGCAACGGGTAGGAAGCGTTGGGGAAAACTTCTGGGGTCCCAGAGACCCCCAGCGGGAGGTGGTGGCACCTAACCCTAACCCTACTCCTACCCCTAACCCTATTCCTAACCCTAATCTTAACCCTAATCCTAACCTTAACCCTAAACCCAACCTCAACCCCAAACCCGACCCTAAACTGAACCCTAACCCTAACCTTAACCCTAAACCTAAGCCTAAAACCTTGACCCTAACCCTAACCTTGACCCAAACCCACCCCCACGGCGCACACCACCCCGCTCCCCGCAGCCCTCTCCAACCCTTTTACATCCTCCCCAAGAAAAAAAAAACCCTCGGCCTGGCCAAACCCCATTGCTGCTACGGGATCAGGCCCTGGCAAAAGCTTAGGGAAGGCAGGACGGACGGACAGAGGGGTGGACAGACGCACGGACGGCGGTTACCTGCGGGCGGGCGGGCGCTGGTGGCTGTGCCCCGGCTCTCCCGGCTGCTAGCTGGCCCGGTGCAGGTAGGGACCATTTTTATACGCTCGCCCATGTGATCCGAACAAATGCCCTAGGGATGAGTTTTTGCACTGACACAACTGCGAGGGGCCGGGACTCAGAAACCTGTTGAGCCACAATCCCGCTCCGCCAAAAGGAATTTTCCACTCCGAGGCCGCCGCTCCGGGCGTGCCCGGCGCACGGCACACGCCGGGACCTGTGCTCACCCCGCTGCCTGAGAGCAAACCAGAGAGAAAAGTGCAACGTTTCCCGTTTTCCCCCACATTTTCCAGAGAGAAAAAGTGCAATTTTTCCAATTTTTCCCATTTTCCCCAACATTTTTCCATAATCTTTTAGGCTCCTTCCTATATTTCCACATTGGAGCCGGAGCACGCAGTTGGAGAGGTGCACGGAGGGATGTTAAAATCGATTGATTAGACCTAAATTCTGCAAACCACATGCTAATTCCCCAAAGAAAACCCACCCAGGGGGAGAAAGGTGGGGAAATCCCCCTAAAATCTCCCCGCAGCCTTAGGAATAACACTCAAGTGGACATTTGGGATCATTGGGGGCTGCACCGGGATGCTCTCCGAGCACATCAGCGGTGCTGGGGGCACGGTGCTGGCCAGAAGGAAGGTGGATACGGGGCTGGGATGAGGCCGAGGGACTGGGATGGGAATGGAAAGGAGAGGATGAGCTCTGGAGAAGTGCCCGTGAGTCAATGGGAACCCAGGGGCCAGGGAAACGGCCACGGGCCACGGAAAGGAGAGGCGGCGGAGAGGTGACTCAGTGCGCCCAGGCGGTGAGTCAATGGGAAAGCAGGGAGCTGCTGGGCAGCAGGAGGGCTCCAAAAAGGGGCAGGAGGCACCGGGGGGGCTTGGGAGAGACCCAGAAGCACTCAGCTTGGTCCCCCGCATGGGATCGGAGCTCCTTGCATGGGGACTGCTGCGTGCAGGCGTCGATTTAGGGGCAGCGTGGGGAGCGCGCTGCTGCTCCTGGTGCGCACGGTGGCCCCAGGCATCTCTGCTGCTGTCACCCGGGGCTGGCTCACGCCAGCGCTATGTTCTCACGGCCTCCTGCTCGAAAGGGAAGCAGCGGGGGTTTCGTGCCCGATTTTGTGCCCAAAACTCCGTGACATTGCCGGGTCACTGAGCCCAGAGCCGCGCTGCTGCCCCTGTGCGGCTCAGGTGCTCTGCAGGCTGTGGGATTAACTCGTACCCCAGCTGGGAGGCTCGTCCCGGGGGGGTGTAAAGCTTTGCAGGCTGCCCCTGCTCAGCCCCAGGTGCTGTGGGGTTGGTGGCGTTTTGGGGTCAGCCCTGCCAAGGGGCTGGGCAGCGGGGCTGGGGCTCTGCCAGGCTCTGGCCGCTCTGGGAACGGGGACACGGCAGCGTGAGGAGGGGTAGGTGGGGACAAAAAAGGGGGCTTGAAGGGTGCTGGGGGTGCTGGGCTGCTTCTAGCAGCCTGTGGGGGGGTAGCTGTAGGGGCTCTGTTGCCCCTATTAGCAGGAAATTGGGGTCACCTGGAGGTACCCTGCAAAATAAGGGGGCTGAGTGCCTGGGGGGAGCTGGGAATGGCCTGGGGGGTTCCTGTCACATCCCCAAACTGGGTTTGGGGACATCCTGGAGCTGCGATGGGGGCTTGGGGCTCCCCAAGAAAGCTCTGTTTGATTAAATCCGCCCGAGCCCCCCGGGGCAGAGCAGCTAAACCCATCTGGGGAAGGGTTAAGCCAGTTCAGTGTCACTCGATCGCCCAGGTTAATCTGCTCTCAGTGCGTCCACGCCGGGGATTTGGGCCCGTTTAAGCAGTTCGTGTCCCCCCCCCCCCGCCCTGTGTCTGCACAACCTGAAAATTTAAGGTCTGGGCTGCGCTCCCCTTCGTTTTGGGCTGCGGAGATTGGAGAAAGAGGAGGAAAAAAAAAAGCAAAAAGGAGAGCCACGTGTGGCTGAATCTGACACGGGGATATTTATAGATGCCCTGCCCAGCTGGCCTCAATCCCACACAGGTCCTTGGGCACTGGGGGGGCAGCTGGGTCCCCCCCCAGCCCTGGCTCGCTTGTGGGGTTGGGATCAACCTGCCCTGAGTCAGAGCAGAGCCTGCACCTCCCCGCAGCCCCAGCTCCTCATTAAGCTGCTGCCCCAGGGCTTTCCCACGAGCATCACCGGGCGCAGGAGCTCAGGGCAGGGTTTGTTTTGTGGCTGTAATCACAATTAGGGTGTCCTGTGAGGCGTGGGGCATCCACGCGCCTTCCTGCCATCTGCGGTGCCCAGGGGAAGGAGGACAGCAAGGGGAGGACACCCGGCTGCCGGTGACACCTCCGTGGCCCTGGTTCCCACGCAAAGTCCCCGGGGAGCGTGGGTGGCAGCTCCAGGAGAGGCCACACCTGAGGGTTTCTCAACGCTTTTGCTGCTGCCGGCGTTTAAAAAGTGATGCTCAGCAGCATCCCTCAGCTCCGGGAGATGGGAAGGGTCCCCAACCTGGGGGGCTGAGCCTGAAATTTAAGGATTTGTCCTTAAAATGGAGCCTGGAATTAGAGGGAGGAGCAGCCCCCAGCTGGACCGCAGCACCCCAAGGATGTGGGTGCAGGGGGCTGGGGCTCTTTTGGGTTTTTATCGGCACCCCAGGGCCCCGTGGAGCTGCTGGAGCTGCTGCACGGCTCCGCGCCTGCCTTGTGACTGCTCAATGTAGGTCAAATGCAAAACTCGGCTCCCAAAATAGCCGAGCTGCTCCGGGGAGGGCTGCGGCTCGGGTGCAGTCACAAGGTGCCCGCCGTGGCCGTGCCAGGTGGGTGCGCGGGGCCGCACGGCTCCAAGGTCACCCCCCTGCGAGCTGGGTGTGCCACAGCCACCCCGCCACCCTCCCCAAAAACCAGGTTTTGGAAAGGTTTTTGTGTATTTTTTTTTGGTGAGGTGGGTGCCCAGGTGCTGGGGATGGGGTGCAGAGGGGTGGCCCTGTCCCCAAGCCTTGCAAAATCCATGGTGAGGGTGCTGCTGGCTCACGTTCTGGGGGAAAAAATCAAATTTTTGGGGTTGGTGCAGGGATGGGGATGTGGTTGTGCTCCCTGCAAGGGGCCACGGGTTGGCCACGCATGGGGTGGGCAGCACCTAGGAGGGGAGATAAGAGGCACAGCAAGGGGAGATAAGAGGCACGGTGTGGTTAGGGCACGGCAGGAGGCTGCAAACGGGGAGAGGATGTGGGTTCGTTTCCTTTTATTTTGCGTGCCACCGAGGGAAATATCTGGAAAACCGGCTTCCTGCACCACCGGCCTGAGGGAATTCCCCTGGCCACCGGGTCTGCCAAGCCGTCTGTGTCCTCCTGCACCAAATATCAGGTTTTGGGCAGGATTTGACTGCAGAAATGTTTTTTTTTAATGCAAATCTCAGGTGTTTTGGGGGTCTTGGTGGGTGCGCAACGAGCCCCCTGTTGCACAGAAAAGCCTTTGCCTGTGCAGCGCAAAAATCTTCGCATTAGGGCAAAGCTCTCGGGAACGCTTCTCTGGTGAGAGACGTGGTTAATTAATGAGAAATAAACGTGGTTAATTAATGAAAAATGCTACAGGTGAAGCGAGGCTGAGAGATCCCCCAGCTCTGCGTGGGGCTGGGTGAAGCGGGCAGGTTGTGGGTGGCACGGGTTAATGTTAAACCTGCACCTCCAGGAAACCCACAGCCCGCACGGGGAACTCCAGAGCTCGCAAATAATTCCTGGTCCCAGCAGAATTCATCCTGACCGGGGTCATTTGGGGGGGAATCCTGGTTTGGGGATGCTTTTTGTGCTAAAAACCCAAAGTTAGGGGAGCCCTGCTGGGCTGGGGGCTCAGCACCATCCGTGCTGGGGGCAGAAAATTATTTATTTCATATTATTTATTATAATTATATTTATTATAATTATAATTTATTTTATTTATATTATAATATTATTTATTTTCTCCAAAACCCTTCCTTTTGTGGCCCTGTGGGGCACCCCATGTGTCACCTGGCTCCCAACTTTGGCTTTCCAAGTGCTTCCCTGCAGTTTTTGCAGCCGTCCTTCCCCCCCAAGCCATTTTCCCTTTCAATAAAAGCCTTTTTATCATTAATATTAAATAGCAGAGGATGATTTCCTACCTGTGTCTTAGCTTTGTCAAGCACAAAAGGCTTTGGGGAGACAAATGGACTGGGTCTGCTGGAAATATTTATATTATTTGTCATCTCCCCCCCCCCAAATAACCAAAGTGGCTGCAGCAAGTTCAGGCAGCGCTCGGCCTCCTTGGGCTTCCCAGGGCAAAAATAAATAATTAAAATTACTGTTTGGACCTGCTGCCTGCCTTAAATGTTGTTTTTTGTCTTTTTTTAACATCATTTCCTGCTGGAAGTCGTTGTGCACGAGGCAGTTGTGCAAAACGAAAGCAGCCGGCGCTGCTGCGAGCCTCTTCTGAGCAGCCACCGAAGAGGAAAGCTCTGCTGCTGCTCGAGGGCTGAGGTTGTGGCTGCTCAGAGGATGGGGAAAAGGTTCTGCTCTGGTCCTTTTTAAGAAGGGCTTTGCGAGAAAAAAAAGTGAAAAGCCTCTTAAAGAGGGAGGAATGTCTCGTGGGTGCCAGCCCTGGGCAGAAAGCTGGAAGGACGGGATTCCTGCAGCCCTTGGGCAGGAAAAGGGACGTGCAAAGCCTTTGAGGGGATGTCCAAGCCCTTCGAGGGGATGTAAAAGCTCTTTGAGGGGATGTCCAAGATCTTTGAGGGGACGTCCAAGCCCTTCAGGCTGCAGGGATTGAGCCCTGCTGGGTGCCTGACCTGGCACTGCTGCGTTTTCTCCAAGAAAATCGGTGCTGGTGGATGCAAACCCATCCCCAGTGTGGGTTTAGGGGTGCTGTGCCCCCAACCTGGCAGTGGGACGAGTGGGATCAGCCTCTCCTGTGCGTGTCCGTAGAAAATCCAGCGGCCCAGGGGTTGTTTCCCCTTGCAGGAGCAGCAGGTGGGAGCCGTGGGCTCTGCGCCCCCGATTTTTCCCCCGTGGGGAAAAATCGTCTATCAGCAAACCCTCCCGTGCCGATCCCGTTTGGTGCCAATCCTCTCTCGGGAGATCTCCTCCAGCTGCAAGAGGCTGATGTTGCCTCTGTGAAAGGCTTCTCCCTGCCCCCAGGCTAAAAAAAATAATGTACAATACCCTTGTTTGGCCTCTGCAGGGCTCATCCCATTGCTGCCCTTTTCTATTATTTGGGTTTCCCCAAGAAACGCCAGCAAAGTGACCAAATTCAGCGGACGATTGCAAAGCTCTGCTGCTCCCCGTGCCCTGAGTGCTGGGTGCGAGTCTCCTGCCAGCTCCGTGATTAAATAAAAAAGGAGAAAAATCCGATGGGGGAGTCTCCTTCCACCCTGTGCATCCCCTGCCCGTGCCTGCAGCTCTCCAGGTGACCCCCCTGTGCCCGTCCGCATCAAAATTACACAGGACAAAAATTTTCTGCTTCCTTCCTGACCACTTGCAGCCGAGCTGGTGGCTTTCTAGGGAAGCCCTGCTTTGCTAAGAAATTAATTTGTGTCCGATTTTTTTTGGTAATGATTAACAGGCCCCGTGCACGCATCGTCAGGATGCCCCTGGGTGAGCCCGGGGTCCTCAGCACCGCTGGAGACGTGCACCTTTGGGTGTTGCCCACCCAATTTTTTTGGGGTAGGAAATGAGAACAGCTTCGTGGCACAAAGATCAGAGCTGGCTGAGCTGGGATCGGGGCTCTGGTGACCCCCCCAGGGTTTTGGGAACGTGTGTGAGGACGTAAACCCCACTTCTGGCACCCTGACTCATGCAAAGCAGCGCTGCTGGGCGAGGAGTGGCTCACGTGAGGCTGTTTGCAGGCTGCGGGCTGTAATTACGGGGTTTGCCCATCTTGTAGCGTGGGAACGGGGAGCCGCTCGCCCCTAAACCTCCAGACCATTCCCAATATGTTAATGCTCCTAATTAGTTAAGCCCAGTGCTTTTTTTTCCTCTCCGTAATGACAGCGGTGCTGGCGCTTCCCCGTGTTTGCTCTGCGTGCTGGTGCTTCATTATATAATGACACGGCGCGGTGTAATACCTATTCCCAGCTGACAGGGGATTTTTTTTTTTTGGTGTATGGCTCATCCAGAAGCGATTAGGCAATGGAGAAAATCGGCTGCTGCAAGCGCTTGGGTCGCATCCCCTCTGGTCAGCCAGGGAGCCACCAGGGTGCGGGGTCTGGGCCAGGCGAGGACCCAAACCCATAGGGGACCTGGAAATGGTTATGGGATCAGTGGGGTGAAACCCCACTGTCTGCTTCTGTGTTCCTCAGTGGGGTGGGATCCCCATTTCTGGGCTGTTTCACCCCGATTCCAGTCCCTGCTTCCCCTCCTCCCATCTCCGTGGCAACCCCAGCCCTGGTTCTGGGGAGCCGCATCCAGCACCCAGGGGTGGGCGCCTGCCTGCAGCACCCCTTAGGAAGGGGTGCGGGTGTATGAACCTCATCTCCCCGACCCCAGGGATTGGTTTGACCGTGGCCAAGCCTTTTTCTGGCTTTTCCTCTTTTCCATCATGTTACAGCACCCGAGGGAGAGCAGCAGGGCTGGTGCTGGGCGCTTGGTGCGGTGCCATAAGCGCTGTGGGGGTGGCTTCTGTGCGTGGGGTCCCTCTGAGTTGGGGTCTCGCTGGGGGCTCCGTGCCCCCTGGCACAAAAGCAGGAAAGTGCCTCAGATATAATTGGGATTAACAACGTGGAACTGGTAGAACTGGGAAAAAATAACCTGTAAACTGGGCGTGCTTCACCTGGAGAGGGAGGGATGAACCGGAGCGTGGCGGTGGGGACCCTGCGGTGGTGCTGGGTGCCCGTGGGACTGATCCTGTCCCTCCCTCGGTCCCCACAGGGCAGGATGGAGCTGCTGGGTGCTGTGCTGCTGGCTGCCAGCCTGCTGGGCACCACTGCCTGGGGGGCACAGGCACCGTGGCCGGATGAGCCCTCGCACACGTGCTTCTTCCAGACCCTCGGCAGCCCGGACAGCGAGTTCTGCAGGTGAGCGCTTGTGCCCAAAATTGTCCCCAGCCCTGTGCAGCCGGTCACACGTCAGCCCCCGGGACACTTAATTCCAGTATCCCCCTCGCCAGGGCTATAAATACTGGCTGAGCTCTTCCTTTCGCTGGGAAACTGGGCCAGAGCAGAGCGGTGCCTGATGTTTGATGCAAGCTGAGCTCTCGGTGCCCCCGGTCACCCCTCTGCCTGCAGTGCCTTACACAACTGGGATGAAAAACGGCTTCTGCAGGGAGCTTCGGAGGAACGGGGCTGCTTTTGGGGAGGGAATGAGCTGGAACAGGACACCCCACGGACCTCAAACCCGGCCTGCAGGGTGTAAAGGGTTGCAGAGGTTGGGTAAGGGAAAAGGAGGTTCTCGCTCCTGGGGTTGGTGCTGCTGCTCCAGCTGGGCTGGTGTGAGCTGAAAAGGCACCTCGTGTGCCCCTTTTTGGGTGTTTTGGTACCAAATGTCCCTTGGAGGTGCCTGTGGGTTGCAGGAGGTGGTGGCTGACTGGGACCTCCTGCCTTACAAACACCCCTCCTGCTGCTTTCCAGGTACCCTAAATGCTTCCAAAATATCATGCAGCTTAGGTAAATATCTAAATTAACACAGGTGGAATAAAAGAACCTTAATTTGAACCATCAGCCTCTTGGGCCAGCCCTGTGCAGGTGCTTGGAAGCCTTTGGGTGTGCAGGATTTAATGCCCCCTCCTGCCTGTACTGTGTCAAGGCACCTTGTTATTGTGATATCTGTGCCCAAAAACCACTGGAGGCTCTTCCCTGCTCATGATGTAAGTGGGAGAAGGTTTTTGGGGTCCAAATGGCTTGTGCCAACTGATGGGGAACCTAAGCTTCAGGGATCTTTGTTCTCCTGGTCTGCCTTCAAGCCTTGGGTTAAGATAAATGGGCCATGACTTTAAATACTGGGAACCTGCTGAGTCCTCACAGGTGTTTTGAGTTGTTTTATTGCTGCCGGGGGGGTTGGGAGAAGAGGCAGCCCCCTGCTCAGGGCAGGTTTTGTGCACCCCTGGCAGCAGCAGGTTGGATCCAGCACCTCCTGCCCCTCGCTGCACCCCCAGCCTGGCTGGGGAGCGGCACTAATCCTGCTCCCCTCTCCTTTTCTCTCCCCAGGGGTGATTTAGAAGTCATTTACCCACAGCTGGGTGACGTGGGCTGCTCCTACATCCCCCAGTGCCACCAGTACCGCTGGCGCATCAGCAGGGAGTGGGGCAGCCCCCGGGTGCGCTACCCACGGGCTGACAAGGTGAGTGCTGGGCTGGGGGTCCTGGTGCTGCTCTCAGGGTTTGCATTTTGCTCTCCAAATCCCTTCCCAAAATTAGAGGAGACTTTAAGCTTTTGTCCTGTGCTTCCCCATTGCTGCAGGGTTTGGGGCTGGGGCTGAGGTGTGGGTGAAATTTAACTCAATTTTATTGTTTTTGCATAGTTTTTGCCGCTACGTAGCGCTTTGTGAGCTTTTTAAACACAAACTGGCGTGCTGTGGCTCGGTGTTCCCGCTCCCAGCTGCTCTCCGCACGTCCGTGTGAGTGCCTGGGGGAGCTCAGCCGGGTTAATTAATTATTATTTATTAATTAGCTATCCGGCTGATGCAGGATTTACCCCGTGTGCAGGCAGGGTTAATGCCATGGTGCTGAGCGCTTCTGGTGCGCTGCCGTGCGCGCACGGGGCCACGAGATGGCACCATTGAACTTCCCGAGCTCGGCACGGCCGGGACTGGGAGCACTGGGAGCACTGGGGAGGGGGATGCCGGGCACCCTTGGGTGCTGCACCCCGAGATCCTCTCTGGGTAAGGGCACAGGACCCTCCGGGTGAATGCACCGTGCGTCGCGGTGCCACCTGCATCCTTTGGGGACCACGGGCTCGTGGGGGCACACGGTGGCATCATGTGATGATTTGGGGCTGGGGGCATCATCCTGAAGGGATCTGTGTCCAAATCCATCCCCGCTGGGGTCCCCCCCAGCACCCCCGACCCCTGCTGCTGCTCCGGCAGCCGCAGCGAGACGGGAGGAACTCGGCTCTCACGCGGCTTGGATTTCCTCGAAGTGTTCAGGATCCGTTTCTCTGGCTGCTTCAGCGCGGGCTGGAAAGCCTCTTCCCCCTGTCGATCACATGGCTCCGAGCAGAACTTTCCCTTAAAGATGTCTGATTATTCAAAATATGGGGAGAAAAAAAAAAAAAAGCCTGGCAGAGGATGCCGCACAGAAACCATCCGTCACTTGGGCGCCGCTTCCCAGCAGTTGGGAGCTTCGCAGGGATGGAGGCAGTCCTCCTTTTAGTTTTATTTATTTATTTTTATTTTTTTTCCCCCCTCCCCGGAGAGCAAGCGAGCAATGGGGGCCGGCCGTGGGGCTCGGGCTCCTCGTGGGTGCTTATTTTGGGCTGGCCCCAGGTGGTGGGTGGGTGCCCGCTGCAGGGGCTGGCGGCTTGGCTCAGCGACGCCTTTGGCGCGGGTTCCTTCCGAGACAGCTCGGTGCATCGCGCGTTCAGGTGGCATCTGAGGACACGGGCCCTGCTGCTTCCTTCAGTTTTACGTTTATTTTCCCCTCCCCTGGCCCTAACCCAGCCCCGGCTCCGCATGCTTGGGCTGTGCCTGGTTTCTGCAGCGTGCACGCCGGGGGGGCGAGCGGTGTTTTTTGTGAGCTACGCTGGATTGCTTTGGGTTTTCTCTAGGAATGTGCATATATCGAATACACACATCTCTGCTTCTCTCCTGAATCTGTGAGGATGATTTTCATAGCTCGAGGTGCTTTGGGGTAATTCCCACTGCCCCCCAAATCGCCCTGAAGTGGACAGGACCGAGATGTGTCTCCCACCAGGGCACGCACGGGTGATGGGGTTGTGATAGGGATCCCGAGGTCAGGAAGCTCTCCCCATTCCTGGGTGCGAACGGGAAACCTTTGTTCAAGTGACCGAGGATCCCCTGGGGGAGCTGGTGAGGACTGGGCAAGCACCAAGGGTGCTGCCTGAGCTCCTTCCGTCAAAGCCGGTGGCGGAAAACTTGGGTTCAGGGTATGAAAACTCGTGTAGGAAGTGTCTGCTTTCTTTAGAACACTTTGTCTCTTCGAGGAAAAAAACAACCACAAAAAAAGCCGAATGCGGAGTGTTTTTCCTCTCTGGAAATATTTGTGTTTCCCAAACTGGTGGGGGGACGGGGCATTTCCCATCCTTGTCCTGGGTCTGGTGGGACCACGTCTCGCTGCGCCTGCGCTCAAAGCCTCCGCTCGCAGCCAGGGAACCCAGCTGTGCCTCGAAGCTCCCTGGTGGAGGGTGGAAACCTCGAAAATGGGGTGGCACAGGGCATCTGTCCTGCCACCATGTGCTTGTGCTGGGGCACAGCGACCTGTTGGTCCTTCCCCGTGCTGCAGGGGTCTGGATGCATGCGAGATGCTGCCTGGCGGTGCCAAGGATGCTCCTGGGGAGCTCCCCGAGCATCAGTTGTGGTGTTAACCCCACACAGCTTTTATCTGCCACTGCAGGGAGACGATGGGGAGCAAATGCTGATCGTGGTGACAAAAGCATCTGGTGGCTGGGGGTGACATCTTCCCAAAAACCCCGGTGGAGGAGCTGCTGTCAGCCCCTTTCCCCGGGAGCGCGGAACATCTGGAGAGACGGGAAATGCGCCCTCCTTGTCCTGCCTCAATATTGCTTCGCTCAACCAAAAATAAATTGGAAAAGAAAATTGGACATTGCATCAATTTGGGGGCAGGTTTATAAATTCTGCAGCTAAGCAATCCCAATAGAAAATGATAGATCGCCGGCGAGCACGCAGCCCCTGCCGTGATGTATGGTCGCATTAGCCGAAATGCCGTATTACATGATTCTGTTTTATTACCACTCTTGGTGGCAGACAGAAAAACAGATTATGCTTGAGATCAAATCGATAGGAACTTTATTTACTGGCCTTTTAAAAACATATTTCTGCACTTTATAAAAACATACGGTAGATGCTATTGATAGAAGTTGTCTGCTTGTTAAAAAGCAATTTGCCCGCAGCAGTGTTCCCAAGCCGCGGTGTGCGGCGCTACCTTTTACCTGCTCGCCCAGATCCCTGCTCGTCACAGCATTTGACAACTTCCTCAGGTTTCTTTTGGGGCTAGGTGTGAGGAATTGCAGGGTTTCCTCTCCGGATTAAGGGGAAGGAGGGCTCGGCTTGCTCTGGAGGTGGGTGAGCAGTGATGGAGGTGAAGCTGGGCAAAACTTTGGAGCTTTGAAGCTCTCGGTTTGGGTAACTCTTTGCCTTTACCCAGCAGTCTGAGGTCAAACAAATCCTTGTTGTGGATTCAGGCTGGGCTGTGAAGCTGGTTCAGCAAGCATCTCCTGGACAGCTCGGAAATAAAGCGCTTTTCTTACCGTTCCTACTCAAACCAGAACTTTTTAAGCTGGAGCTGTTTTTGCAAGAGCCCTCTCCTGTCTGTGCCTACCTGGTGACATCTGCCAGCCAATTTTCCGCAGCCAAATGATCACCACCTCTTCCTTTTCTCTCTATAGAACTGTGCACCTCATAGTATTTTATTTCTTTATAACTATTTCCATGGTACAAGGAGTTGAAAAAGAAGCAGGAGAAGCTGTGCGAGCCATGGGGTGATGTGCTGTGCAGCAGCACCTCGTGCTCTTTGCCCAAACCTACAAGCAGCACCCATGGGGTGCTCTGGGACGGGGACCACGGTGATGTCCTGCGCCCTGGTGGCACTGGGGATGGTGGTGGTGGATTTAGGGTGAGGGGCAAGAAGCACAGAGCCTCCCCCAAGAGCCTGGAGCCCGTGGCAAAGTCCTCGTTCTGCTTCGGAGACTCTCCCTCTTTTGTGAACATCTGGTGGCCTGGTGGGGGCCAGTCCTGATTTATAAAGGTTTCTGCGCTCTAGGGTCCGGGGCCCATTATTTGGAGAATTAGTGGTACGAGTAAATTCATTAGCCTTTAACAAAAGGAGGAGAACGTCTGCTTAATCTCCTAATTGGGATGTGCTCTAGTTGTGTCAAGCCGTGATTTGCAGCTGGCTGCGAGAGGGGGCTTTTGAGCGGTGCTCAGGTTAAATTCAAGTCTCATTAAAGGAGACGGTTTTAAGCAGAATATTCTTGACAGTTTGTGCATCCTCGCTGGCTCGTGGAACCAGCTGGGGTTAAGGAGCCACCAGCGTTTTGTTTCTTTTTTTTTTTTCTTTTTTTTTCTTTTTTCTTCTCGATCCTGTCCGGGCTACTTAAACAATGGGCTAACATTCCTTCCCCATGCTGTCAGCCAGATATTCTGGGGATTAGCCCAAGCCCCTGGTGGCGAACCCCTCCCTGCTGCGGCTGCTTTGGGTTCCCAGGCCCTGGGACGGCGCCTGGCCCCTACCAGCACCCGACTTCAGAGCTCCGCAGCGGTGGGGCGAAGCCCCCCCCAAGCTACCCGGGTGCCCTTTGAGGGCTGGAGCGCGAGGGGAGCAAAACCAGAGATGGTTTTTTCCACCCTGCGTCAGCCCCATCCCCTGCCCACCCAAGGAGCAGGGGGCTGGCACGCTGCGGAGGCTTCTCCCTCCGTGGGATTTGGTGGAGAGGAGCTGGATGAGGGCGCAGCCCTCTCCGTGCACCTCTGAGCGAGGCACTGCTCTGTTTTTTTGGGTTTTAAGGAGCAGGAGCCGTTCCAGCAGAGCATCCCCCGTGGGATGTGTGGGGGGCGCAGGGGACCGCTGGGACAGCTGGTGCCACGCGGGATGAGCGCATCGGCGCGTGAGCGAGCCTGGCAGAGCTGTCGTTTCGCATCTGGTTCCTCACCTCCACGTCTCCTGGACGTTTAACCACCCCGGACAAATAGCGCTGCCCTTCAGGGACAGGGAGAGATGGCTCGAACCCACAGGTCACCAAGTCTGCTCTCCTCGTTGCTTCTGTATTGGCATCCCAGCGCGTCTAGGACAGACACTTGTGCCTGTTTCAGCTGCAAAATGTTTGAAGCAGCTGATGGTTTTACTTTGATCCCCGTAAACACTATACAGTAATCAAAGTTTAAGCCGCTTTGGATGAAATAATTGCTTAACAATCATATAAGACAAAGTGATTCAACAAATGACAATTAGGACTTGTGATATACAGAACAGATGCATTCAGTGTACCATATTATAATGTGCTAATACGAGATTGACAGCACAATAATAGGAGAGAACAGCCACTCAGCCTATAATTCGAAACCAAATGTGAGGCTGTCCACAGAGCTCAAATCCTAGCAGGCTGTAAAATTAGAGGTAAGAAGGCACAAGGTTCACAAAGACTCATTAGCAGGTTGGCTGCGAATTTCCGAGGCTGGGGGTGGGAAAGGGGAAATATTCCTGCTGGAGCTCACTTTGCGGGCTGAAAGGTGGAAAGGGAAAAAAGGGGGGCGCAAAATGATGGTGCCAAGGGGCTGGGGAGCGGCTCTGGGCTCCGTCCCCGTGTCCCCAGGGGGGTCGCATCCTGGTGGCAGGGGACCAGGAGATGTTAGGGCACGGTAACGAGACAACGGTGTTGGGGCCGGGATGAAATGAAGGCTGATATGAGCACGGAGGCCTGCCTGGCGTTCCCCATGGGACTTGGGCGCATCCCAAGCCCTAAATGATCCTGATGGGTGACAGGGGCACCCTTTGGCCCTGTCCGTGGCAATTAAGGCAGCCGGCTTGCGCTGGCTCTCGGGGTAAATCGAGAGAAGGGGACGTGTGTGGCTGTCAAGCTGCAAGGGGAAGAAATGCCCCCGTGCCCAAAGCCCCCAGCTCCTCGCAGAGATCACACGAGCTCGGATCTTCAGCGCCGGTGACAACCCAGACTTGAGCTCATCTCGTGCTTTTACACACACCGTGCGCTTATTCCACTAACATATAATTTTATCATATTTTATTATTATTAAATAAACATGCCAGAAAATATCCTTTTTTTTTTTTTTTTGGCGTGTGTGGGGGAGGATGAAAAGGTTTGGTAATTAAAACTTCTATCCGTCAACGCTTAACTCCGGGAGATAATTGTGTTGCTCCTGCAGATGTAGCCTTGGTGTTGAATCACCCGGGTCTGTCTTAGGATCGGAGCCCGTGCACGGAGCCGGGACATGCCGGGGGCTGTGTGGGATCGTCCCAAGCAGCGTCGGATCGTGCACTGGCCAAGGAGTCAGGAATTTGCCTTTTTGTCTCCGTGATGCACGGGCAAGTCCCTGCTGTTGCAGGGCACTGCGGGTTTTTTAACCCGGTAATCCAAAAGTTGCGGTGATGCACCCGGCGGGTGGGTTTGTCATAAAGTGGAGAGGTTTTGGGGTTTGCAAAGCTGGGCTGCATCATGGAAGCGGATGAATTTAGCTAAAATAACATTATTATTTTTTCTCCCCACCCGGTGTTTGGGCTTTTCCCAGCGTGTGCCGTCCTGCAGCGCGTGGGCAGCGGGGTGACAGGAGCAAAAGGGGCAGCCGAGCCCTTCCCTCCCCTCCTTTCGACCTCCCACCCATTTAATTTTTTTTGAGGAGCCCCCTGGGAAGCGCTGCCCCCACAAAACGGGTGCCAAAGCTCATCTGGGGCTCCTCCGAGTCCGCGCCACCAGCACGGTCGATGGCAGATCAATGAGCCCCGAGGAGCCGTGTCACTTTTATTGAGCCTCCTGCTCCCCCAAGGACCCGGCGTGACTTTTTCAGAAGACATTAGCGGTGCTTTGGGTGGGCAGGAGGGTTTATCGCATGAGGCAGGCTCCTGCGGACACCCGTGGGTTGAAAAAGGAGTTTTTTTGGGGGGAGGGGGTCTCGGATAATAATTAATCGGGGGCTGATCTCTGCTCTGACCGTGCCGGGGTAGCTGTGGGTGCAGCTGTGCGCACCAGTCCACGTGCTGCGCTTGCTCTTGGTGAGATTTGGGGCACCAGAGGTTCTTGGTGCCTTTATGAGGGCTAAGAAATGGCCACCAGCGTGCCCAATTTCGCAGGAAAACCTGCTCCTTGCTGCTCCCCAGCTCCGGCTGCGCCTCCCCAGCATCATCTCGGGCACGGGACGGCATCCTGGGGAGCTTTCCGTGGAGCTCCGAGCGTGAGCATCTTCCCCGGAGCATCCTCCCCCTTCCCCGGAGCATCCTCCCCTGCAGCATCTTCCCCGGTGCCTCCCCACCAGCACAGGAGCCTTCCGCACACGGATGAGTAATTTTTCCCAATTTGGGGGCTCTTCCTGCGCTCCCCCGCCCCGCAGCAGCCCCGAGCCCGCCTGCCTCTTTCCAGCTGCCAATCTGCGGCAGAAAAGTCCCCCTTTTTCATCCCCCCACGGAGGGAGGGGACGGGGGATCTGGGTTATACAAGCCGGGGCTGGGGAGCCTATTTTGGATCGCTCCTTCCTGCCTCCAAAATTGCAGCTTCGAATGTGACAAGTTACAAAACACTTGAGTCATTTCTCTTCTCTCTCTCTCTCTCTTTCTCGCGCGCGTTGCCGTTCCCCCACAAGGAGAAGCTGTTCGGTTTGGAGGAGAAAGGGAGGGGGGGGGGAAGAAAAAAAAAAAAAAAAGGGGAAAAAAATTAAAAAATGAAAAAAATAAAAAGGAGGGAGGGGGATGCCGGCTCCCTGCTCCCCCCTCGGTGTGTGCAGCCCACACGCAGGGTAACTCTGAAGCGCTGTTTATGTAAGCTGCTCATGTTCTGCTGAGCTGCAGCGAGAGCTGTTGTCGATTCAGAGGAAAGCCCACGTCTGCCCACGTAGGATCTCCCGAGCAGGGTTGTGTAACAGCAGCCAGCGCCGTGCCGGGGGCTCGCCGGTGATGCCGGGGGGCTCGGGACCCTCCTCGTCCCGGGGGAGATGGAGGGGGAAAGATTTGGAACGTGGTGGGAAGTTGGGGTGGTTGCACGTGGAGAGGGGCCGCGGCTCGGACCTGCTGCTGGTCCCCTCTCCGGGGGCTCGTTGGTGATGCCGGGGGGCTCGGGACCCTCATCCTGGGGGAGAGGGAAGGGGGAAGGTTTGTGGTGTGATGGGAATTTGGGATGGTTTCACGTGGAGAGGGGCCGCAGCTTGGACTTGCTGCTAGCCCCGTGCCCACTGCGCCGTGCGCAGGGACCGCAGGATGGGTGCCCAAGTGCACCCCGCTCGCATAAACGGCACATCTTGGGTAATTTTGGGTGGCGTCACGCATCCCTGCTTCACTTTGAGGGCACTTTGCTGGGAGGAGAGGCTCGTGCTGGGCTCGAGGCGGCGAGATCTGCGCAGGTCAGGAAGGGAAGGCATCGGCACCATCCTGAGCTCCGTCCTGTGGCGATGCCAGCGTGCGCAAATCCCTTTTAGCAAGGGCTCCCTTGTCCCAGCTGTGGTCTTCGTGCTCTTCTTGCCTAATTTCACGCTCTTCTTGCCCCAAAATGATCACACTCACACCACCAAGCCAAAACCCTCCCAGGGCGCAATGTTTTCTCCAGCACACGTCCCCACGTGCACCCTGGTGCCACCAAAGCCGGGGCTGCACCGGCGGTGCCAAAACCCAAATTCCTTGCAGCCCCCGCTGCAAAAAGGCCCCGAACACTCCTGCACCACGCCGCATTATCATCTCAATGCTTCTTTACATAAATACTGAAGAATAAGAAAAGCCGGTGGCTGGTGTTGCTCCCAGCCTCTGAGGAACGCTATCGCAGTTATCGGATTTTAGTCCTTTTTGCAGCGTTACATTTTTATCCATATTTATTC
Source organism: Anas acuta (assembly GCF_963932015.1). Taxonomy (NCBI): domain Eukaryota; kingdom Metazoa; phylum Chordata; class Aves; order Anseriformes; family Anatidae; genus Anas; species Anas acuta. Next base: position 2,075,019 of record NC_089005.1, on the reverse strand, counting down.
ATGCAGAACGGAGACGCCGAGCGAGTCGCCCTGCCACGGGGCTGATGGATGCACTGCTATACATAAGAATGCACCTTCATTTCCATCCTCCCCACTTCCCCACAATTGAACTGTGTGCAACCGGGTTATTTTTATGCCTCGTGTGTATTTTTTTTTTTTTAAAGGTGGGGGAAGAAGAGAGGAAAAAACCCTCTAAATTCAGATTTTTTTTTTTTTTTTTAACTTCTATTAAAATTTCCCTCCTGAATTTTTATAAGCCGTAGAAATGAGGCACATCAGCGAGCTCCACTGGAGGGGAGAGAGGATGAGGGGGAGGAATGCGTTTTGGGGCAAAGAGTAAGTTTATAACTATTTTTCTCTTAACCTGAGCAGTTAGCTGTACTGCAAGCCATTCATCTTCTGATTTAATAACTCATTCTCCCGGCGCGGAGATGGGGTATTATATTCCTGGATATTGCTTTTCTTGGTATCAAGTATCAAAGATGAATCCGCGTTTTCTAATAAAATACATTTTCATTGTAATTGAAATAATAATTTTCCGCTCCTTTCCTTTTCCCTTTTATTTTGGGTTCTAGAGCTCTCCTTCCCCCTGTTTCTGCCCTGACATTTATTTATTTCCCTTCCCAAGCGGAGGATTTGGTGCTGGCAATACAAACTCACGGATTTTCTGCCGTCCCGGGGGGGCTCTTTTGGGAAGTGATGCCGTTTCCCTGGGCTGCCTCTTTAAACAAATTCTGTCTCGGGTGTTCTGTGGACCGTACTTCGCCGGGGTTAATATTATTAAACAAAATTTCTCCCTTTCATGTTTTCCCGCACCTGCCTGTCTCTTAACTAACCATTTGATCTCGGCAGCTCCGCGCGAGGGTTCAGAGCCCGACGGGGAATTAATGGGAAGGAGAAATCGGCAGCGGATCAAAGTGGCCGCGCTGCAGGCGGCGATGCTCGCGCCTCGTGCTGGCGCAGGAGGGGACGTGGGGACACCTGGGGACAGCCCCGGTGCCAGCCCCACCGTCAGGCCTGGCTCCCAGCCGTCTCCAGGGGCTTCCCCACACTTAGGGGTGCCACCAGGAGCCGTGCTCCCTGCAGTAGGTGCGGTGGGAATCCCCTCGTTGAACAAATATTTGGCGAGCAGCGGGGAGGGCAGAGCGCAATGAACCCGGTACCGAGGTTGGTGCAAGAAGCAGGTTTGCAAAAAGCAGGTTTTTCTTGGTGAAAATTTGCATTTTCCACCATCCCCTCCATGGACCCGGCTGCTTTTTTGGGCACCCAGGGCAGCGTCAGCACCGTGGATCAGGGTTTGGGTGCTGCTCGTGGCTCTGCTGGGCTCTGTCTCGATGCTCTCTGCACAGGACTGAGTCGCATGGAACGGATGGATTTGCAAGGTTTCTCCCAGCTGGAGGGAAAAAACAGGGAATTTGGGTGTAAATCTGGCTGTGGGAAGACACAGGTGACTTTTGTCACCTTTTTGTCCTCTCTTGCTGCAACGAGGCCACTTGCTCCTTGCAGGGCAGTGGCAGGGACCTGCGGGGCTGAGGACCAGGAGTGCATCGGGAGGCACCGTGCGCAGCCCATCCACCCGCTAAAAACCTCTGCATGGCTTTAATTTTCCCAGCAAAGATCCAGTTTGGGGGCAGAGCGGTGCTGGGCGAGCTGCTGGTGCTGAGCCTTCGTGGGATGCACCCAGCTTGAGTGCACCGGGAGGGATCCGTGCAATTAAAACCCCACCGCGCGCGCGAAAAGTGGCAGCCTCCAAACGGCGAGCGAAATCGGGATGAAAGGCAAACGCCAGCCCTGGCAGAACCCTAGGAAAGGATCCATCAACAATCCACATCGTCCTGGGATTTCAAGGCACGCCAATGAAATTTGGCCGCCTCATTTCATTCACTGTCAATCAGCCGCGCCGCTGCTGATGCTTCCTCCTCGTTTTTAGATCCCTCGTTTCTTTTGGCGATGCCCAGAGCTCGCTTGTATCCCAGCCAGGCAGCCCTCATCACCGCGCGATTAAATCATCATAAAAAAAAAAAAAAAAAAAGGAGAGACGGCGCTTCTCAGACATAATAGTAAAAAAAAAAAAAAAGAAAAGGGGGTGGTGGTGGGGGACGGCTCTGGGTCTGCTTCTGCTCTGAGCTGTGCCAGCTCCAGCCGTGCGCATTCCTGAGCCGTTCCCAGCTTCTCCTGCTGGGTGCCACTGGGCTTTGTCCCTGTGGGTTGGGGTTTAGGTCCTTTGCACCCGCTGCCCCTGAGCATCCCTGGTGGTAAAATGTAGTGTTTTAATTATGGAGCTGGCTGCAGAGAGATGGGGGGGGTCAACATGCACCCTGCTTGCAGTCCCGGATTTGGCCCTTCCTGGATTAAAAGTGTCCCAGCACCAGTGCCCAGCTCTGCCCCGAGGAGCCCTGGTGGCCAAATCGGGCTCAGATCCCAGCTTTTCTGGCACGGAAGCGACTCAGGGTGTGGATGCAAACCCTACCATCCCCAAGCGGGGCTGGGGCCGGGGTTTGTTTGCCTGGGAAAACGGCATTAAAAAGAAGTCGTGGAGCGCTGGCGCGGCGGCCAAGTGGGGCAGCAAAGGGCTGGGCGAGCGAATGCTTTTTAATTTCAGAAATGTCACTGAGTCACGAATGAGTCATAATTATAATGGGAGACATTTCCAACCCGGTGCATGACTCGGAGACGTCTTCCAGGGATATTAGAGCTGTTTGTAAAAGCCAGGCCTTGCCCCGGCGACGTGTGTCCCCCCCTCCCCGGGGTGACAGCCCCGTCGTGCGCCCGTGTCCGGCGGGAGCAGGGGGACGCATTAACGTCCCCATCAGGTGGCAGGTGTCTATTAACGTGACTCCTGTCCCCGCTGTGCCTGGCCTGCCCTTGTCTCGGGGCCACAATAGGGCCGTTTGGGGCAGCGTTTCCATCGCTGAGTGTCGTTGGGGCTGGCAGGATCCGTCCCTTCAACCTTTGTCCTCTGCGGGAGCCCCGAGCATCGCCGGGCTCCTCCTTCTCCAAGCGCATTTCTGCAGCTTGGGTTAACAGGCAGCCCATCTCTGTGCCTCCAGCCCCAATTAATTAAGCAGGATTGGCATGAGCTAAATTAAAGAGTGGCTTTTGAGCCAGCCCGACCAGTTTGGGGCTTCTATCTATGGGTTCGTGCCAGCCGGGTCCCCGGCACAGCGCTGCAGGCACCGGGGAGCCGGGCTCCCTCCTCGCGAGAAATCCACCCTCACCAAACAGCATTAAATATTCCTGAGCTACGAACGTCTTGGACTGATTTTATTTTCCATAAATAAACTTGTTGGGAGATATTTGGAGATGGGCCTAAGCTGCGGATCTTGGACCGGTTCCCAAAAACTCGCTGCTGTTTGGGCTCGAGGGGCTGCTTTGGGATTGCTTCTCGCTCGATTTCGGATCGAAGGGTTCGAGCCCGGAGATCTGCCCTCTGATAAACCCCTCCGGTGCTCCCCAAAACCCCCAGCCCTCCTGTATAAATATAGGGTCAGGCACAGCCTCCCTGCTGGGGCACAGGCTATAGGGGCGTATAGGGCATGATATAGGGGTGATTTCAGAAGCAACCACAGCTGTTGGGTATTTTTGATGGTCTCCAAAAGGCACTGAGCGCCTCTCACTGGGGCTGGCACCGTGGGTGCTCGGTGTTTTAGGCAGCTGCTGCGTGTTTGCAAACACCGAGTGAGCAGAAGTGGAGCGGATCCTTGGAGCTGTGGCACGTGCACGGTGCCCCCTCGCCGAATTGTGCCAAGCTGGAGACGTCTCTGCTCTGCCCCAAAGCATTTTGCTTTCCAGATCGGGCAAAGGAAGGGGAAAATAAATTAAAATAAAAGCTTTTTTTTCCTTTCTAAATGAGGATGTGAAACTGGAGAGCTGCTAGGCTGTGTTTGAGACCCGCTGCCTGCTCGGCTCCGTGGCGAGGTGAGGTTTTCCTTCCCCTCTCCCACCGGAGGGACCGAGGGCGCCGCGCTCGTCCGCCGAGCTCCTGATGGGTTGTGACAAGTACAGGATTGCTCTTTTGGTGAGCACACACGCTCCCGAAAACCCTCGCGGTCCCTCGCCCCGCGCTTCCCCTTCTTCTCTGTCAATTTTCAGCCTCGCGCCGAGCGGAGCCATGGGGAGAGGAGTCTAATCTGACCCGTAAACTCTGTCACATCCTCATTAATTTGGCCATGTCTCCCGCTGTAGCCTAAGGGGACCGTCACATTTGTAACACGGCTCCCGGGCGGCCGTCAGGGCGACGGCTTCATTTTGACAGCTGCAGGAAAGGTGCAGCGTCAGGCCGGGCGGAACAAAGGGCTGCACCGATCCTGTATTGATCCTGAATTGATCCTGAATTGATCCTGAATTGATCCGGCACCGATCCGGCACCTCCACAGCCCCCTGACCCCTTGGCTTCAGGCTTGGTGACCTTGGGGACACCGGGGATCTGAACGCCCTGGGGAGAGCATCGTGTTTTGGCACTGCTGGTGGGCAGTGGTGGATAATTCTGCTCCTTTTTCTTATTTTTTTTTTTCCTTTTTTTTTGCTGAATTTGCGTGTTTTGTAGCTGCAACTCCCAGGGTGGATCTCGCTCCATCCCAGGAGCTCTGCTGTCCTATTCTAATGCAAATGCGCGTGAGCTGATAATCTAATGTTGAGTGGATTATTTCACCCCCAGATGAGCTGCTGGAAGGCAAAATTTTGCTTTCAGTATATTGAACTAAAAGGGAAAAAAAAAAATAGAAAAGCACCACAAAGAAACCCACCTTGGAACGAGGTTTTATCACTAGAAATCTGTGCAGGAAACGCTCTTCTCTCTTTCCCTCACGTGCCCTAAAAGAAATGAAGAAATTAGACCTAATGACACCCTCCACCAGCTTCAATTCATGTGCACGATGGTTGCACGAGCGAGTATTTGTGTTGTAATTAAAGCGAGGGGGGCAATAAAGCAAGGGAAATTAATTAAAGGAGCGTCCTGGCTGTGGGGGGAGCGCTCTCCATCCCACCCAACACCGGTGACCCCCCAAAATTGGTGGCTTTAGTGTTTTGGGTGCTCATCGAGCCCATCCTGGTGCACCTCATCCTTTGTGTTTCGCTCCCACCTGCAGCACCCAAACCTCCCCTTCCCATCTACCCAGCCAAAAAGCAATAAAACCCCCAGACTGCTTCATCCTAACCCCATTTTTCCTACAAATTTCCCCACTGGCTTGCATCAGCGCTGCCAGCTTCCCGGCCGTGTCACCCCTGCCCTGTTTTGAAACCCGCATCCTCTGCTGGCCGGGCATCGCCCTGGGTGCTGCCAGGAAAGGGAGCAGCACCGGCACGATGCCAGAATTTGGGGTTGTTTTGGGGCTTTGGGCTGGGCCACGTTGGCCATCAGCGGTTGCTCAAAGGCAGCAGGGCATGGACGGATCCACGCAGGAAACGTGAGTTGTTCCTGGAAGCAGAATTTGGCCCCGGGGAGCAAGGGGGTGGCCACAAGGTGCCCGCACCCATCTCCAAACCCTGCCCGGGCGCTTGGAGATGAATCCTCACCCCTGTGCCACACGTTTTTTGTTTTTTTTTTTAAACTAATGCAACCCCACCAAAACAAACCCTTCCTCTGCACGTGCAGCTTCTTTCCCCAGGGAGAGCCTGGAAGAGAGAAGGAGGCGCACGTGACAGGCGTTAATCGCTTCGTTTAATGCGCTCCTGCAAGGCGCTGCCGTGCGGGGCTGGGCGCGCACCCGCGTGGAGCAGAGCTTTTGTCTCTGGCTGCCGACCCCATGGGGCAGCCTGGGGTTTGGGTGGGTGCGTAAAGCCCTGCTCCTAAACCAGGGGCGCACAGGGGTGGCTATGCCCCCTCCCCAAATCTTAAAAATGCATTTTATTTGGAAAAAAAAATAGGAAATGAGAATGGGGAGAAGCCCCCATTCCTCCTGGGGTGGAAAAATTCCCCACCTCAAGGTGTTTCCATGCAGGACAAAATGGGATAAGGGTGAACTGTGCCGGGGGGATTGCGCCCTGTTCCGGCACGAGCATCGCCGCGCCCTCCTCAGAAATGATGCAAAACCATCAGATATTCGTTCAGGCTTCAGCAAAGTGCTATTTTCCGCCCGGGGCCACAGGTGAGAGGGGATTATTGGCGAGCATCCCGGCCCGCTGATTGCATGCCCCTCGGTGACCTGGGCGCACAGCGGTGGGGATCAGGCTCCCCGTCCGTCCCCCCACCACCCGGGCAGAGCCGAGGCGAGCCGGCTGCGGCCCCCGAAAAGTAGCCAACTTATTGCCTAATAGATTTCTCAGTCATGAAGTCCCCGCGCTCCATATGTAGCGAAATCAAAGCAATTACGGATTTAAATGAAGCTGGAATCCGCGGTGCAGAAAATGCTTGTTTTAGCGTAAGATTGGACAGAGGTGAACGACCTGCAGAACCCCTGGTAATGAAAGCTCTTCACAGCTTGCAGTGTTTCACCGGCCGGTAATTGCTGCAGTCTGTGATACGGATCTGGCTGCGTTAATGATGCACTGTTCCTTTTCATAGGATTCATTTAAGCTCCCCATTTTTCAGGGGTTTCAAAGAAACAAGGCAGCGTGGAAATTAACACGTTAACGTGGACGCTTTCCTCGCTCGGCGGATTTAAAATGTTATTTAAAGTTCTTTTTTTTTGGGGGGGGGGATTGATTAGGATGAGTGATCGGGGATGGGAGAGCGGCTCGGGTCCGTGTGCTGGAGAGAAATGCCTCCAACACGGGTGTGCATCGCTCCCAGTTGGGCTGTGGCTGTAGGATTTGTATTTTATTTAGCATGACAAGATGGATATAGTAGAACAAAACATACATTAGCGAGAGAAAAAAAAAAAAAAAAAAGGGATTTGGATGGGAATAAAAATCCTATTAACTTCCAAATGAAAACCACATCCAAGGGAGACAGTTGGCTTCTCTTCTGAGTTTATTATTAAATATTTTACTAGGGAGGGAAGTTCTGAGCTGAGCATCTTCTCCCTCCTGTTCCTGGCAAGAGCGGTGTGCGTGGTGGGGAGGGTTATTATTTCGCCAGAGCGGTGTCTTGGTTGCGCTCAACAGGTGGTGATGGTGCACCGGGGTGGGAGGAAGGCCCTGGCTGGGTTTTTGGATCCTTGCAGTCCATTAAAAATGCCCAGGGTGGATTCCCAAAGGTGAAGGGGTGTGCTGGAGGCTCTGCACCCGCAGCTCCCGACGTGCTTTCATCCTTCGGCGTTCGGCGAGCGAGCGGAGCGCATGCAATCTGCCGCCGCTCCCAAGGGGCTCCAGGATTAATTTCCTTCCTTGACCCCGGGGCCGGCGGGGAGGCGAGGTCAGGCAGCAGGGAGCAGAGGGGACGGCAGCAAATGATAAGGAGCTGCGGGCATCCTCGGAGCCGGGGACGAGTCGGAAATGGCATTTCCAGTTCGCTTAATGGCGAGGCAGGCTCCGGCCGCGTGGATGCGCCGAGATTCAATTACCGGCCCCCGCAGCCCCCCGGGACCCCCCGGCCTCCCTACACAGCCCCGGGGGCGGCGGGGGTCCCCACGGGCACGCCGGTGGTGGCAGCGAGCGGGGTCAGGATGAGCTGCGAGGGGTCGAGGTGCGTCGGGGAATAATAAGAGAGGAGCCGGCGGAGCGCGGGGCGCTCTATTTTTATAGCAAAAAAAAAAAAAATTCAATCCGGAAAATAACGCGGCGCTCATTATTTAATTTCCCCCAGTATTTTGTGCACTCGTGGGATTTTACTATTAATTATTGTTGAATTTGTGCTTTTTTTGGGCTTTTTTTTCCCCGTTCCTTCGCACTGGTGGTGTTATTTTATTGGGAACGACGGCGGCGCTCAGCCCGCTTTGCATCCTGATCCACCCCATTAACCTCCATCCTCTCCATCAGGGTACCCCATCGACCTCCCCAGCCCATCCTCCTCCTCCTCCATCCCTCCTTCAATATTTTTTTTCCTTCAAAAGCTCCGAGCCCTGATCCGTCGCGTGTGTTTGTGTCCATGGGAAGAGGCGAGCAAAGGGCTGTGCGCCTCGGCGCCTCCGAGCCACCGATCCACGCCGCGGGGATGCTCGCGCCCGTGCCAGCGCCCGCGCATCCCCCAGCAGATAATGAGAGCGAGTTTAAAAAACTTAAAGCCTCTTCCTTGCACGCCGGTGACTGACACAAATGGAGTTCATATTTAATCATCTGTTAACTCGTTGTCTATTATAGCTCTTTAATAGCACCATAGATATTCTTAATGAAGCATGATTTAAGGTATTTACAGCTCTAGGACCGACAGACATCACTCACAGTGTGCAGGTAATGAGGCGTAAAACAGCTCTGGAAACCGTAAAAATGGGAGAGAGAGAGGGAGCGATCGAGAGAAAGCAGGCAGGAGTTAGGAGCTGAATTGTTCCAGGGTTTGTTTTAAAATGTTTAGGCATTTAAAGTCATTTCAGCTTTCCCAGGTGTCTGGTGGCACCAGGTTCAGCAGTTCCAGCGCCGTAACCCCTGCCTCGCCGGGCAGCCCCATGGTGCTCAGGCTGGGACTGGTGGTGCTGTGGCTCCATCCTGGCCTTGCCCCTTTCAAAAATGCAGGAAAAAGGGAAAAATGCTCTTATGGGGTCTCCTGGGATGGGGATTGGGCTGGTTGCTTTGGCCAACTGTTGGCATGAGCTCTTTGCTCGTGCACGGAGGTGATGGAGCTCATCTGCAAGAGTCACCCCATGCCATCCTGCTTTTCTTTCACCTCCTCAGCAAAATGAACCACACGCACAAAAAAAAAATGATAAAAAAAAAAAACACCACCACCACCAAAAAAAAAAAAAAAAGCCACAATCCCAGAAACAAACAAATAAACAAAAAAACACACCGAAGCCCAAGCCAAGATTGGGAAAATAATTTGTGACGGAGGTGCCATTTTGCATCAAAATATTTTGCAGCAAATGTCAAACGCCACCAGCCCATGTGTCCCCGTGCGTGACGGTAATTGGGCTGGACGGCTGCGCTCCGCCGCCTCCTCCTCGCACTGGCCACGCTTCCCAGTTAAACCCAGCGTGGTCCCGGTGTGATGGCCGATGTCCCGGCTCCGGCCTGGGGCCGGCAGCGTGATGCTCGTTAGCACGGTGCTCATTAGCTCGCCTCCAGAGCTGTCCCCATCTCCAAGAGGAATAAATAGCTATGGGAAAGGCGGGGACGGAGCACAAGCTCTAGGGCGCACGGAGGGAATGCGTGGCACAGCCTGCTTTGGTTCTTGGGGGGGGGTCTTTGCTTTTTTAATTCTGTTTTTGCAGGGAATTAAAATTTCCCCTTTTTTTTTGTTTATTGTATCCATTCCTGGATGGAGGATGGGCAGCTGTGGGCTTGCCATGCCCCCTTCCCTGGGTGTCAGCAAGGGGTCCCCGCTTTGGGGTCATCCCCTGATCCCATGTGGGTGGTGGCAGTGATTTGGGAGGACCTCGGTTTTGGGGAAACCCCTGCAATGGGGTCTCGGAGCGAGGAGGGACAGCCTGCTGCTCCCATCCCACCCCAAAACGTGCCAGGGATGCAGCCTCCACCATGGGCACACCCTGCCCGCCCATATTTCCCCCCTGGGAGGTCACCTTGCTTTTTGCTTCCTTACACCAAGAGCCTAAAACCCCTTTTGTGGGTCTGTTCCGCCATGTGGGAAAACAAAATGTTCTCCTTTGGTAGCAAATAACCCCGTTTCTTACACCATCCGAAGGCCTCGGTTTGGGAATAAACCTAACAGATCGCCCGGGCTCGCCGTAACGATCCCGGATTAATCCATTATTATTCGGACATCAGGCTGCATAAATATTTGGCTGGTTTAGCCCCCGGGGAGCTGGGGGAGAGCAGCCTGGCTGCACGGCTCGTTGCAGGGGGGGGCAGCCTGTTAGAAAGTCAATGAAGTTCCCTTGGGCAGTGCAGGGGGGGGGGGGACGAGATGCTTGGGTCAAGCGTTCAGATTGTGCCGCTTGTCCCCTTGGGCAAGTCCTGCTGAGCAGGGTTAATATTGCTGACCTATTTTGTAGGAGGAGATGAGGGGAAGGGGGGGGGTGAAAGCTGCGATGCTCTGGTTTAAAATAGGAAGGTGAAAACCACCTCGAAAATTGCGGCTCCGTTTCCCGAAGTCACAATAAGCGACTTGGTTGCAAACAATTTGATTTTTTTTTTATTTTTTTTTGCCTGCCTCACCCCTCCCGGTGCCGTTAGCCACAGAAGAAGGAGCTAGAATTTCTCTTTGGCGAAGCCTCAGCAGCAGAATTGCTAACTACGTGCCCGTTATAGAAACTTTTTAGTACTGGGGACGAGCCAAGAAAAAAGCCCAGATTGACTCTGAGATCTCAGCTGGTGCTTGCAGCACTTCCACCTAGCAGGAGGAGCGGCAGCGCCCCGGCTCTTGCGCTCAGCACAGGCGGTCTCCATCCCGTGCAGGAGAGCCAGGGCGATGTTTTTGGGGACACCGGGCACCCCGTCCCGCTCCCTGCGCACCCGTGAGCCTCTCTCCTTGGGTATATTTGCATTTGGTGTCCTGGAGTTGTGTAAAATGAGCTCACACCGAGCTCTCCCCTGCTCATCGTGCCATGGGGTGAGGTCTCAGCCCGGCGCTGCGTGCTCAGGACCGCGTCCCGTGCACTGGGGGCAGCCCCAAATCCTTCCTAGGAGGGTGGCAGCAAGAAAAAACGGGGTTAATGCCGTGCAGGGGAAGTTTGAAGGTGTCGGTGCCGGGGTTTGTGCCTGCAGTGGCAGCTCCGTGCCCCCATGGGTTGGTTGCAGAGGTGAGGGCGCACCGAAATGTCCCCTACAGCCTGGTGTGGCTGGATGCTGGGAGCCTGCCGTGGGGTGGATGTGGCCCAGGAGTGGCTCTGAGGGATGGAGGAGCTGGGGAGGATGCAGGGGGCAGGTTTCCAAGCCAAGGAGGGGGGTTTCCAATTCAAGGGGGGTTTCCAAACCCTTTCCTCGTGCCGAAAAACGTGCGCCGGGCGAGGAGCGGGGCTGGGGTTTTGCTCATCCTTGCCTCCTTCCTTTTGGGACTGAATTTCGAGGACAAACTGGGCCAGCCGAGCTGGGCACCTCCAGCTTCCCCATCACAGCGGGGACAAAGCCCACCTCGTGCCTTCGTCCCGCGGCCCCGTACCCCAAATCCCCGCGGCCCCTCTTCGGCTGCCGGGGAGAGGCTGCCGCCCGCCCGGGTCTGCATGTGTGCCGCTTCCATGTGCGCTCGTTTCCAAGGAAACTGCTCGCTCTACATGTGTGTCGCTTTAACACCCTCTTTGCTCTCGTTTGGATAAGTCTTTAATTCCCGTGCAGCCCCGGCTCCCCGCGATCTCGGCGCACAAATCCCCTCTGGCCCGCCTGCTTCCCTCTCCCTGCCTCTTGCAGCAGCCCTGCCCGCTCCGAGCGAGTTTCCCAACCTGTGGATAAGCAGAACTGCAGCAGTAGCCGTGTGCCTCGCTGCTTTTCCCCTCTAGAAGCGGTTAGCAGGGGGAAGGTGATGCGTGGAGACGCGATTTGGGCTCCTTTTGGGGTTTGGGGGTGGCCCTGTGCGGCTGGGGTGCACTCCTCCCCAAAAGTCCTCGGAGAGGGGACACCGAGCAGCTCCGGTGTCACCTTGGGCCAGCTCCTGCCCGGAGCCCTGGCAGCAGCTAATGCTGTTAGCCCGTGTCGGGGAGGGATTGGGGAATTAAAGCTCAACCCTCTGGCACCCTGCGAGCACAGGCGAGAAGCAGAGCGAGCAACAGCCCCGCACAAACCCCTCCAATTTTGGGTGGCGCAGCACCACGCACGGTGCGTCACGGGGGAAGCTTTGCTGCCTCCATCCCGCAGGTGATCCAAAAAAAAAAGAAAATCCCCCAAATCCTCGGGGTCTCGGCGCACCCGGAGGGAGCCGGGCTCGGGACCGACCCGGTGCCCGTCCCCACGGGGGTCTGCCCCACGCCGCGTGCGCTGCCACCTTTCTAGGCCACAATCTGTACCAAATTGCGAGCCTGCTGTTAACTTCGCTTGCACTCTATTCTCGTGTTTGCTGTTATTTTTTAACACTTTTTTTTTCTCCTTTTTTTTTTTCTTCCTTTTTTTTCTTTTTTTTTTTTTTTTTTTTTGCATAAAAGCACTATCCTCTCCCCAGAGCCTGCCTGTAGCGAAGGCATGGTCTGTACAACTGCAATTATTTCGAAGAACAGATGGAGTGAGGAGCAGAAAGTCTGTTAATAGTAATAGAAATGCTACATGTTAACCTGGACAGCACACGATGACAGTCCCATGACTACACGTTCTGTTCCCACCAGCTGGGCTCCGAAGGAGAAACGAGAGATTCATAAGCGCCGTGCTCGGCGCTGTACCCTCCCTAAAGTTAGAGCTCAAATTCCTTCACACTTGCGGCGCGGGGTTTTTGGGTTGTTGGGCTTCTTCCCCCCCCTTCCTTCTCCCTCCCCGTTCCCTCCTCCTTCCCATTTTCGGCACCGGCGCTGAAATATTTCCGCTTCTCCGCGATGCTCTGGGCGGTGCAGCTGCAAGAGCACATGCAGGGAGGTGGCAGCCCTGCCATTATGTCCCCAGCCCCGTCCCCCTTAGGGTGGCCCCTTTTTTGGGTGCACATCTGCATGCTCAACGCAAACCCACTGGGAATGAAATGGTTTGAGCCGGGCTGGGAGCAAGGCACGGCGCCGTCGGCACCTCGCTCTCGGGCAGGGCGCTTGCATCAGCCTGGGATTTTCTCTGCAACTGTTGCAAGCTCTTTGCTAAATGGGTTGAAATCCACGGATTTCGGGTAAAACAGCTCTTGGTGCACAAGTGTTGCTTGGTGTTTGCAGCGAGGGCTGAGCCACGCACGGCTCTGGGGGCTGCAAAGGGGCTTTGGGGGCTCCACGGGCATGGGGAGACCCATGGCACCAAGAGCAGGGCTCATGAAATGGAGTAAGAGCACTTTTTTCTGGCCCAGCAATCCCGCTGTGAAAATCCCTGCCCGGTTTCACAAGCGACACGGGGATTTAGCCACCGAGCTCCGGTTAATTTGGATGGGAACCACATGGCTCAATCCCCCAGCGGCTCCTGAAATCGCAGCCCCGGGGCACTCTGGAGCCGAGCGTGGCACCGCTGGCGAGCTGACAGATGCACCTGGAGGTCTCATTAGGATAGAGATCCCTTAATCTGGGTGCTTGCAGGATAATCTGGTGCCTGAGGTCCTGCCAAATCCCCGGGGATCAGCAGGTTTTCCACCCACAGCCTCCAGAGGTCACTTCAAACCCAGCTCCATCCTGCAGGGACCCAAATCCCATCCCTGTGTCCTCGTGCTGCTGGCACCCTTGGGTGCTGGGCACCCTCGGAGAGACCGGGGCATCCATGAGTGGAGCTGGGCATTCATTTCAGGAAATATCCTGGCATCTCCTCCTGGTGCACAGGGGAAATCTTCCTCGGTGCCCTTTTGGTGGGACACCATAAAGCTGTTCCTCCTCCACAAGCACCTTGGAGAGATTTAGGTCACGGGGAGGAAGATGTCCCGAGAATGTCTGCATGCCTTGCACTCCCCCTATGATGCACAATGCTTATTTCTTGTATTATCCAAGATTTTGCATGAATACAAGCGTGCATGCATGGGAAAGAGTGAAAACCTAAATGATTTTGGGGTTGTTCCATGCTTTATGCGCCACGGGTGCCCCGCGGTGCCACGCGCCGTGCCCAAACGCTCTCCCCTCTCTTGCAGAGCAAGAAATATGTGCTGGTGCTGGTGGACCCCGATGCGCCCAGCAGAGCCAACCCCAAGAACCGCTTCTGGAGGCACTGGCTGCTCGCCGACATCCGCGTGAGTGTCCCCAGCCTCGTCCCCAAGCGGGAGGTGGCGTTTGGTGGCGCTGTCCCAGCGGGCGCGATTCCCGGCGGGGCGCGCGCGCCTGCGGGTGAAATCCCAAAGGAGGAGCGTTTGCAAGGGAAATGTAAATCGTGCTCGGCGTGTAGGTAGGGGAGCGCTTCCTGAGACTATATAGAGCGAAGCTGGGCCAAAAATATTGCTGCTGCTTATTTTTTTTTTTACCCTTTTCTAAGGAAATGCTGGGAAAAAAAAAATCGCCTCACAAACTCCCCACTGACAGTTCTATCTGCATAGACAGCGAGCTGCTTCAGAGAGCTTGCTGTCATTCTTTTAGGGGGGTAAAACAAGCATTTTGGTGAAAATGCCGTGGGTTTATCCCTTGGGTTTCACAAACACGTGTTGGGAGGAAAGCGCGATGGGTCGGGGACGGGCGGGTCGTGACCGTGAGCTCCCCGTGTGCCGCCGCTGCGCCTCCAGAGAGGTTTTGGAAAATCAGTTTGTTCCTCTCCTGCCTGCTTTTGTCTTTTAAAAGATGAGGTGTTTCAGCTCTGAATCAATCTAACTAATAATCTTAGTACTAAAGTCTAATTAAGATATCAATTAATTTGCAGCATGCATTTAACAAGAAATATCTAGTCATTCTCTGCTATTATTCTCTGAAATTACTGCTAAGGGCTTTTTGTACAGATACCTTAATTAGACTTTTTATTGTTAATGGGAATATTGAGCAAATTAAAATTAGATATTAATACTTTCCATGAATTTCATAATTGGCTGAAAAATATAAAGCATTCAGAATAATTGCAGAGATTTGTGTATAGGGTTTTTTTTTTTTTTTTAATCCTTCACAGAAGCCCTTCTGCATTTCTAACAACAGGGTCCTGAAAGTCTCTCATTAATTTTAATATTTACTAAACGCAAAAAAAAGCCCAAGCTCTTGTTTTCCCTTCTGTACACAGATCCTTCCGAGGCGTTCGCTATTGCTAATTATTGTGGTTTTCTTTTTCTTTTTTTTCATTTTTTTTTTGGAGCATAAGATCATTTAAGCAAAGATGCGGGCTTAAGACCAACACAAATGGAAGGAAGGTGGCTTTTTCCCCAGCTCTTGGGTAATTCAGTAGTGAGGACAGAAAGCTCCTCGCCAGGCCATAAGGAGGGAGCCCTTCCTGCAGAAGGGTGGATTTGGGGGGAAAAAAGAGATTTTGAGGAATGGAAACAGCTCTCCCATCACCAGGTGTCACATCTTTGTTGGCCCCAAGCCCCAATGTTTGATCATTTTCCTCCTTGTGCCCCGGGTACCGAAGCATCCCTCCGCATCCCCTGCGTATCCGCCCCCCTTGCGCCATGCGGTGCCACCAGGGACCTCGCCACCCACCCCGTGTCCCCATAAAGCCACCCTTGAGCGTCCCCACAAAGCCACCAGCTCCTTTGGTGTTCAGCCACGTGGCTCCTCGTGGCGAACTGCGGTGCCTTTGGTGCTTCAAAGCGTTTCAAAGCGCCTTCCTCGTGGGCAGGGCGCAGGGCACCGAGCCAAAATTGACCCTTGGGAAAATCCCAATTTAATATCATGAGCAAAGGCGAGAGTGCCATGCACGCTGCCTTACCCAGCCGTGCCACCGAGGGTGGGGACCAGCTTGGGATTTGTGTCCCTAAAGTGGATTTAGGGCCGGAGCTTCCCATCCCCGCCGGGTACCGCTCGCCGCTCCTTATCGGCGACCGCGGCGCTGCTCCGCCGATTGTCAGCCGCCAGAGATGCCTTCACTCCCATTCAAAATAATTTAAATAAAAATGTTGCTACAAAGTGGAATAATATCTTTTGATGAATGTTTTTAAAGCCCTTTAGGTTTTCATGGTAATTTGCAGTGTAAAATTATTTAGAGATAAGAGCCAAATTAGCTCTTATAGGCGGAGGTCGATATGTCCCGTTATCCATGCAAGCAGTGTTTAAATATAATCAGCCTTTACTCTAATGCAGCATAATTGTTCATTTGAAATAGCTTTTTTTTTTTTTTTTTTTTTTTTTTTTTTACTCCATTCAATGAGTCATTAAAATATTCAAAGGATAATGCAGTGAATTGGAAATGAATTTATCACATTATCCTGTATATACTGGAGAGCATCAGGTAGCTAGGCAGAGTGGGAGCCGGCGCACAGAGAAATCCAGTAAACAAGGCTTTCCATTTTGTCTTCGGTGGGGAAAACGAGGGAAGGGAGAAATCCCTGCCCTTGGGAAAGGAAGAAAACCCTGCCCTTGGGAAGGGAAGAAAACCCTGCCCTTGGGAAAGGAAAGCTTCCCGGCCTTATTCCCCCTCTGTGGGGAGTGGGGAGGGGGAGAGCGAGCAGCAAATTTGTGCTCCGGCACAGCCTCGCCGCTTTAACTTTATTTTTATCAAAATATGTTTGTAGCAGAAAGTCGTTATGGAAACCAGCTCTGCCAGCCGGGAGGGATCCTGCGCCAGGCTGGAGCCGAGCGGGACCCGCGGGGAGCCTCCGCCACCCCTTGCGCCCGCGTCCTCCTGGGGAGGTTTTGGGGAAACTGAGGCACGGAGCAGTTTGGAGAGGGCTGTAGGGTCAGAGGGAAGAGACGTGTGCCAATGGTTTGAGAGCAAATTGCTCACAGCCCAACATTTTGCTTCGCTTTTCCTCCCTGCCACATGGCACCGTGGTGGGCAGGATCCAGCCCTATGGCTGCATGTGCTTGGGTTGGCTTTGCCTGGAGGGGAAAATGATGCTGGGTGTGGATCATGGGGTCAGTTGTGGGGTCACCGCTGCGCCCTTGGTCCTGGATGTCCCATCATTGTCACCAGCCCTGTGCAGGGCTCGGTGCCTGCTCCTGCGCCTGCGTTTGTCACCGTTCCTCCTTGCTGGCTGATAAACAGGTTCTGGGTTGCAAGTGTCACCATAGAAACAGGTGCTATCTTAAGCAAACAAGGGCTTTATTAACCTTAAAAGTTGAGGGATTTGTGCATGACGAGAGGCTGGGAAGGAGTGGGGGGACGGGCAGGCTGGGTGCCCGCGTCCTGGCGAGGTTCCCAGCCCTGTCCCCAGCCCCGTCCCCAACCCAAAGGGACAGCGATGCAAGAGCTCAGATGCAAACTTTTCTCACCAAGCTGTGTTCATACAGCGCCTGGCATGCAGGGCCGAGCTTATTTACCCAAAATATTTGGGGTTTGCCATGCCACGGGGAGCATTCCCCGGATGGGCCCACCAGGGGCCACTTCTGCAGCCATCAGGGCGCACGGAGCGGCACAGAGAGAGGAGGCAAATTTAGTAAGGGAAGGTGAAGCTTTCTGCTTGGGTTGTAGTGGGGGAAAAAAATAAAAAAAAAATAGAAAAAAAAATAAAAAAAATCAGCTTTTGGGTATGCGAGTCCTGCCTGCAGGCAGTGGTGGGTGTGGGAAACCTGCCCCAGGGAGCTGCCAGCGGGAGGGATGCTCATTTCGGGAGTAAGCCAGAGCACCGGCGTGCCTGGGATTTGTGGGAACGGGGAGAATTAAATCTCCACCTCGACACGTGGAGGGCCTGATCCCGGCTCCTCCGCTGGCCCTGAGCATCCCGGTGCCCATCCCGGAGGTTTGGCAGGCGCCGTTTGCTCGCCGGTCCCCGCTGCGCCGGTGGGAACCGCCGCCGCTTTGTAGCAGCGCCGCAGATGTAAGAGTTTGTGACTCGGCATTGTTCCGTCTTGCTGGGGCTCTTTATAGTCTACTTTTTGGTGATTAAACCAAGCGTTTGAAAGGGGAAAGAACAGAGAGAAATGTTGTTTTAATTGATGACTTGGCTCCTTGGAATATTCAGTTCCCCCCGGTGTGAGTTTCTGTCGCTGCCTTTTAATGAAAGCTTTATTAATAAAAAAAAAAAAGAGAGGAAAAAAAAAAAAAAAAGACAGAGAAAAAAAAAAAGAGAGAGAGAAAAAAAAAAAAAAAAAGAGGAAAAAAAAATAAGAGGAATAAAAAAAAAGAAGGGAAAAGAAAACAAGCAAAGGAGCTGGCTGTTAGGGTGTCATTTTCTCCGCACTTCAGGCTTCTGGCGGCTCTATGGGCACGCAGCAAGGGCAAACCCCGGCCAAAATCATCCCAGAGGGGGGCGATCCCTTGAGCCCCCCCCGTGCAAACACGGAGGGCAGGATCCGTCCCGCCCCGGCCCCGTGTCTCGGTGACGAGGTCGGGTGTTTACCAGGCTTCCCGTGTGCGGTACCCGAAGTTGAGTGTCAACTGCTATTATTCATGCTCTGCAAACAGATGGGGTTTAATTGCCGCTACTGTCAGGCTCTCGGCAAATATCACACGAAAAGGGCTTTTTGGCTAATTGTTGTAAAATCAAAGTTCGGGAACGATGTCTGGAAATTATAGATCAAAAGGTATTTTGCGGATCAAACTGTTTGCATTACCTTTAAACACAGGCTGTAGGCAATGGCATTAGGATCAGCGAGCGGCTGGAAGGCACAATGCCGCCCTAGGGCCCGCCACGCCGGAACAATCTGACAGCAGTAACTTAGTGCTGATGGAAAAACACCCCCAAAACGTGATTGGCCTGAAACGCCGAAGAATGGAGCTGCTAATCTTGGTAATTTCTCGGGCACCATTAGGGCAAAGTGCTGCCTTCCCGTTGCGTCGGGGAAAATCGCGGCACAGGGCGCGGGCCAGAGCCCTGCAGGGCTGCCCGCGGGGGAACGTGTGTTTGCACAAGTGCTTGTGTTTGCACAGATGTGTGTGTTTGCACAAGTGTGAATTTCTGCATAAACGTGCTTACACAAGCATTATTTTTTGCACAAGCGTGAATATTTGCACAAGAGCACGCATTTGCACAAGAGCACGCATTTGCACAAGCATGCGTCGTTGCACAAACGTGCTCGCACAAGCAGCTGTTTGCACAAGTGGGACTATTTGCACAAGAGCTTGCCTGTGCCCAAGCGTGGCTTTGCAGAAACGTGTTTCCACAAGCGTGTCTTTGCACAAGCACGTGTGTCTGCACAGGCATTTCTCTTTGCACAGATGTGTTTGCACAAGTGTGTATTTTTGGTGTGTATTATACCCAAATCTTTGCAGCCTCCAGGTTTCTCCCCTGAGCAAGTGCCCGGGCTCTCCCAGAGCTGCTGCTGGGGCTAATTCTCTCCTTCCTTGTAATTAGTGCCCCCAAATAATTACACGCCCAGCCCCCCTAAAAACCTGCCACCAAGATGGGAAGCAGCAGGAGGGGAAGCACAAAGGGGGACACGGAGCCTCTGCGGCACCTTGGGTAGCTCCAACCCCATCACCAATCTGCTGCGCCAGGATGGGACGTTTTTAGGGAAACATCTTAATTTGGTGTGATCATTTTGGGGTTGGGGGGGAAGGGAAAGCAGGGAAACCCCAGAACTTCTGGCTCCCAGCCTGTCCCTGCCTTCACCCCATCCCCAAGCCCCCGTCGGTGCCGTGCCTTCACCTGCTGCAATAAAGCACGGGGGTGCCGGGCTCTGTGCAGACGCGCGTTAGGTGATTATTCTCATTATATTGCCAAGGATCCACGAGGGGAGAGGTGGCTGTGACGGCGACAGCGAGGTTCTTGTCACCGCCGCTGCAGGCAGCCAGCTGCTCGCAGGGATTCTGATTTTGGCATTTGGGAAGGCTCCTGCCTTCCATGGGCGAAGCAAAAATGGGATGGCGAATAGAGAAAACTTCATGCGCACCCGCCGGGGCGCTGAGCCTGATGTGCTTTGGTCTCCGTGCCTTTTTTGCTGCTGCAAAAATGTCCCAAAACAGGGTTTTTGGGGGTTATTTGTGGGATATGTATATGCCAGGTGCTCCCGATAGAGGTGCCCTGCCCGGGAGCTGCTCATCAGCCTCCGCTTTCACAGCAGGTATCATCTCCTCGCAGGCGGGATTTAAGGATTTCCTGGATGCTTCTATTTCATTTCACATGCAAAGGCTAATAATTTGTCACAACTCAATAAAGCCGAGGTTACAAACACTCGTGCTGCTGTTTATTTAAACGATGGTTTGTTAATTAGCTCCTCTTAACGAGGAGAGAATAAATCAGATAAAACATACCCAAACGGCACGGAGATGGTTTGCGGATTGATCTCATTTCCCAACCAAGATGCTCCCTGCATCCTGGTGCTCACAAAAGGGACAAAATCGTGGCCTTTTGGGACATTTGTGCTTTGCACCGTGATGATTTTCCTCCCAGAGCAGCACCAGTCGAGCTCCGAGTGCAGATACCTGCGCCGCCAGGGATCCGCGCTCCGCCGTGTTGCCAAAAAGCACCAAAAAAGGACTTTTCTGCCTCTTTTCCGTTGCTGCTTGTTTTGTCTAAGGCAGTGGGAGGGGGAAAAAAAAAAAAATCAGGTCAAAAATAAAGCTGTGCCAAGGCTGTCGCAAAGGAAAAGTTCAAGGCACTCGGAGCCAGCCGGGGCCAAGCTCCAGCTTCACCCGCGTGGGAATTCCCGCGGGGCACCGCGCGTCCTGCCGCACGCCCGGGGCACGGCGAGCACAGGGTGGGAAGGGGCACGGGGACACCGCGTGGGGGCTGTGCACGGGGTGTGGGGACACCCTATATAGGCTGTGAATGGGGTGTGGAGGCGCTGGGTAGAGGCTGTGGTGGATGGATGGGTGGAGGCTTCCCATATAGCCCCTGAGATGCACGTGGAGGCACTTCCCATATGGCTTATTGGATGTATATGGAAATTTCCTATATAGCCCATGATGTATAAGGTGGCACTTCCTCTATATCCTATGAGATACACGTGGAGAAACTTCCCATATAGCTCATTGGGTGTATGTGGAGACATTTCCTATATATCCCATGAGATGTATATGGAGGCACTTCCCATATATCCCGTGAGATTCACAAGGAGACACTTGCCATATAGCTGAGTAGATGTATATGGAGGCCCTTCCCATACATCCCATGAGATGTATATGGAGGCCCTTCCCATACATCCCACTAGACATATACGGAGGCACTTCCCATATAGCTCATTAGACGTATATGGAGGCACATCATATACATCCCATGAGATATATATGGTGGCACTTATTATGTCCCATGGGACGCACATGGGCGCACTTCCCCTATATCCCATGAGACGCACGTGGAGGCACTTCCCATATAGCTCACTAGACGTATATGGGGGCTTCCTATATATCCTGTGAGATGCACGTGGAGGCACTTCCCATATATCCCATCAGATGTATATGGAGGCACTTCCCATGCATCCCACGAGACGCACATGGATGCAGTTCCCATATATCCCATCAGACGTATATGGATGCACTTCCCATATATCCCATTAGACACATATGGAGGCGCTTCCCATATATCCCACAAGATGCACATGGATCTTCCCATCCATCCCATGAGACACATGTGGAGGCCCTTCCCCGACACCCCACGGGATGTCCCCAGATTTGGGATCCCTCATCCGCATCCCCCGAGCAGCCGGGGCGGAGGGGAGGGTCGCATCCTGCCTCTCGCCGGGCGTACCTGGCGGAAGGGGCTGTGATCAGTGATTAATCGGGCATGTGTGGCTGTGTGGGAGCGCGTTGTGTTGGAGGAGGGAACTCCTACAGCACCCCGGTCATGAATCATTTGAAAGGCAAATTTGCGCAGTTACCAAGGGAACGGAAGAAAGGAAGGGACTTCCCTTGCCGAAATGACTCGCGCTCTGATGCGGCTGAGAAAATCGCTCCAAAAGAGAGCGAAAAAAAAAAAAATGAAAAAAAAAAAAAAAAAGAGCCGAAGCTGTGACTAAGCAGCAGAAGTTATGTAAAGAGCTCGCTGGGAAGTGCAGGGGAGGGACAGCGCATCCTGCCGCTGCCCACGGCCGGGCCCCCTCCCCACCTCCCCGGGGAGCGGGGGCGAAGCCGCTGCTCCGCGCCTCCCGCCCGCTGCCCCAGCGCCTGGGGGGCTCGGGGAGGCCAAATCCGTGCTTGGGGGCTTGTAAAGGACAGGGGGGCATCGTCCCCTGGGTGGCACATCGGGCATCCTTCCGTGGCACCCCTAGGAGAAGGCACAGGCGGTGGTGGCAGCATGGGGGAGATGTCCTCGTTGGGGTGCGGGGTCATTTTTGGGGAGCTCCGTGGGCATCAAGAGGAGAAAAAGCCCTATGGGGCTCCCAGTGGGGCCAGATCCAGCTCCCCATCGTGTCTGGGACCAGGCAGGGGGCCGAGCACGAGATGCTTCCCATGGGAGCCCTGGCACGCTGCAGGGGAGCAGATTTTGGGAGAGGGGCTTGGCGCCCACGTTCAGTGACACCAGTCCAGATTCAGGGATGCTCGGCCAAGTTTAGGGATGCCCATCCAAGTTTAGGGATGCCTGGCCAAGTTTAGGGACACTTGGCCAAATTTAGGGATGCCTGGCCAAGTTTAGGGATGCCTGGCCAAGTTTAGGGATGCTCAGCCAACTTTAGGGACTCTTGGCCAAGTTTAGGGATGCCCGGCCAAGATTAGGGATGCTCGGCAAAATGTAGGGACTCTGGGCCAAGTTTAAGGGATGCTCACCCAAATTTAAGGATGCTCACCCAAATTTAAGGATGTTCACCCAAATTTAAGGATGCTCACCCAAATTTAAGGATGCTCACCCAAATTTAAGGATGCTCACCCAAAGGGTGTAAAGGCAAGTCCAGGGTGGAGACACCAAACGCTGCTCCGTGGCAAGGGGAGCCCGGCACCACCCGAGGCACCCCGGTGCAAACAAGCATCCCCAAACCTCCCAAATCCAATTTCTCCCTGAAAAAAAAAAAAAAAAAAGAAAAAAGGAAGCAACCGGTCGCGGGAAGAGCTCGCTGCAGCCCCAGCCGCGCCGGGGAGATGCTTGGGCTGGTTCCAGCTTCCGCCTGGAAGCCCCGCAGCCCGGCGGGGAGCCGCACATCTCCCGAAAAGGGAATGCAGAGGCAGCTGCACGGTGGAGGAAAACCCTCTCCCTGCCCTCCCCTGGTGCCACAGACGAGCGGTGTCTGAGCGATTAGTCACCGCGCGAGCGCCGAGGCTTCCCTCCTCCACAGCAAAGCCTGTCCCCCCACACAGGCAAGCCAGCTGAATGCTTAATTGGAGTTCCTCACACCTACAGGGGTATAGCCTTAAACGAAGTGACAGCGCGATCACAGCGCTGGAGTCAGACCCTGGGAGCCGCGGGTTGCTATGGAGTTTCTGGCTTCGGGTTTTAAAGGAAAGAAAGGGAGGAAAAAAAAAAAAAAAAAAAAAAAAAAGACAACAATATGTGGATGGAAAATCAATCCCGAACCCGCAGGTGCTGCCAGGGGAGCATCGGGAGTGGGGCTGCGTCGGCACCGTTGGGTCCGAACGCGGAGATGGGGATGCTCGAGCCCCAAAGAGGTGGTTTCTGCCCCCCAGAGCTTGCAGGGCATCAGCAAAACCAGGGGAAATTTGGTACCTAAAAGCATCCCGAAAAGCAGAAGGGGTCACCCTGTGCGCCCCAGCAGAGAGGGGGTGGTGGGCAGGGAGCATCCCCCCGGGACCGGGGGCTGAGGCTCTGCTCACGGATTTGTTTTGGGGCTGACACATCAGCAAAGTCCCCGGCCGTCCCTGGAGGTGGCACGGCAGGAGTTGGCAGAAAGGATTAAATTTTTCACCTGGAATTTACAGGGAGGATTTGGAGCTGATTAAAGGCGGTTTCTTGCCAGTGCCCAGCCTCCGACCCTGCTCCGAGTGGTGCCCATCACCCGGGGCAGCCAGAGGCTGCTTTCGTTGGGGAGAGTTTTTTATTCCCATTACGGTTTTATTCCCATTACGAACAACTTTACTTCCACAAAATACAGGCACTGCGCATGAGGGAAACAGGATATCATTTGCGGTTTCGCGAAAAAGTCAGTTTTTTTTTTTTAAATTATGGTTGCTTCGGGTTCTATTTAAAATTTGGAAAAAAAAAAAAACGGAAAGTTATTTCACAACGGCAGAAACGCACCGAGCTCCAAAACCAGTGACGAAACCCGTGGCTCCTCCTGTGCTGGCTTTGTATTTTTGGTTGGAAACATCCCCAAAACCACCCCAGAGGGGTGTTTTGACCAGAAAAGTGCGTGCACCCGGAGGGGTTTAGCCCAGGGCGCCTCGCTGCTGTGCCAAGGGAAAGGGGGTGGTGGGGGCACCCAGCCCGTCCCCAAATCACCCCCCGTGGGCCGGCGCTGCCCCGGCACGGGAGATCCTTTAAGCCCCATTGATCCGCTCCCTGAATGCCAAAAGGGCCTTTAATCAATAAAGCTTGAACTTTTTGCCAGCCGGCTTCAAAAGATCATCAGCTTTCGGTGGCAGCCGATTAATTAGCGCGCGGCGAGCGGCTGGGGAAGGAGGTGGCCGGTAAATGCGAGCGCAATTAAATCTGTCAGCCTGGCTGCCCCCCGACCCCTCTTCCCGTGCATCGATCGCTGCTTGGGAGCCACGGGGCCGGGATTGCGGTCCCAGGAATGTTTTTTTTCCCCCCGTTTTGGCCTCTTCTCCGGCTTGTTTGGCTGGAAAAAGGCAACCCAAAGGGCTCCCCGTGGCCGCTCGCTCTCCCCGCTGCGCCTGAGCGAGAGCCGGAACAAGGTAGGAGAGCGAGGAAAACCCTCCGCTGGCTTCCCTTGATGAACTGAGCTAATTTCTCTCTTAATGGTTAGCTACGGAGCTGAACGCGAGGCTTTCCTCCTGCACAGCAAACCCTCTCCCACACACAGACAAATAGGCTGAATATTTAATTGGAATTCCTCACACCTACAGGGTAAAGCCTTGTCAGTAGAAATAGAGCCCATCGCCAGCTGGCATCCCCGCACGCCACCCACCTTAGCTCTTAAAAAGAAATCCCTCCCCGGCCTTCCCCCCCCTCCCCGGCCCCTCGCTCCACACCCACGGCCCCCCCCGTGCCTTCCCCGCGCCCATGGGTGCTGCTGCCCCCGCTCCGTGGGCACCCATGGGTGCCGCCGAGGAGCCTGCCTGTGCCCGGCACGTGCCAAGGGGAGGTTCCCTTGGGGGTTTGCACGGCTCCAGGGGTGTTTGCCTGTGATGTTTGGGGTTTGGCAAGCTCGGGGCTTGATGTTGTCACCCTCGTCACCCCCTCGGTGACCCCTCGGAGATGCCGGGGGCACGGCCAGGGTTGGCAGCAGGGACAACAACTTTTGCCAAATCCCAAGGGAGCCCCAGGGTGGCTCGGATCAGAGCCACCTGTAAAGGTCACGGAGCTGGAGGATGATCCCTGAGGACCCTGCGGTGTCCCCTGGGGTGTCCCCAGGCCGGTGGCAGGGGACAGGAGCAGCAGAGGGCACTGCTGGTACGCCCCGGTGATGAAACGGGCACCGCGCGTTGCCCAACGCCCTGCTGCCTGCGCAGAGAGGAGCTCGGGGGGGTGAGCAAACCCCAGAGCCCCCCAACCTGGAAACCACTTTCCCACCCTCCCCGTGACACCCTGGGTGCTGTGGCACCCATCCCTGTGGCACAAGGTGGAGGGGAGACCCCCAAATTCCCCAGTGCTGCCCCTGCCGGACCCTCTCCTGGTGCCAGGATGGACCCAGGGGATGTGGCCGTGCGCTCCTGGGGGTACCACGAGGTGCCAAACGCTGCTTGGGGTTTTGGGCAGCTTGGATGGGATTGAAGAGTGATAACAGGTCAGGAATAGCTGCAGGAAAGGGGTGAGGGGTCCCGTTTTGGGATGCAGGAGGGGAGCACCCACCTGGGCACCTTAACAAGGTGGGAGCACCATGGGGACGGCCGGGTTGGTGCCAGGGAGGAGAGGGGGTGGCAGGGGTCGTCTGCTCCCCTGCAGCCCCCTCACCCCAGGAGAGCTTTTTGGGGCACAGAGCTGGCCCTAAAGCATCCCTGGCCACCACAGAGGTGCAAGAGGAGGAGGAGGAGGAGGAAGGCAGCAGGCTAGGACCATGCAGAGAGGAGCAAGCAGGGGCCACGCTCTGCCTCTCGTGGTTTTTCTCAGGATTGGGAGCACCAATCCCGGCACCGTCTCACCCAGCTCCAGCCCCTCAAACCCCCAAATCCCTTTTTATTTCCTGGCACAAACCCATCTTGTCTCATTCCTCCCTTCCTCTCTCTGCCTTTCCCTTTTTTTTGCTCCCTTTCCAGCCCCGCGTGCCAGTTCCCCTCTCATCGCAGGGTTCAAAGCCCCTCTCCATCCCCTGCAGGGCCCTGCAGCTACCTGGGGTTTTCTTCCACTTTCTCGGTTGTTGTTTTTTTTATTATTTTTTTTTTAAAGTTTCCCCATGTCTTTGTCTTAACGAGCCAGGTTAAATATTCCGTAATCAGTGTAATAATACACCTGGACTTGTTCGCGAGATATCTGCCTTTTGTACTGCGACAGGACATTAATAGTAATTATTCTGCTTTGTAATTGGAGCTTTAAATACTAATTCAAACAGCCAGAGGAAAACCAATTAGTGCTAATTTATCTCTATGTGTTTTGGAGAGCCTGTGTCTGTCATACTGTGAAGAAATAGGTTGGTAATTAGTACAGTTGGGTGGTAGATAGAAGTAATTATCAGATTCTTTCATGTTCTTTAAAGGGAGGAAAAAAAAAAAAATCTAAAGGCTGCCTGACTCTTCCTTTCCAAGGAAGTTTGCACCTCGAAGGAGGCAGCGCGGGGTCCCAGCTCTCCGCGGTGCGCCTGCCCTGCGCGGGGTGCTCAGCCCGGGGGCTGGAGGGGATGCTGAGCGCTGTGGGGTCGGGGTGCTGAGCGCGTGGAGGGTTGGGGTCTTCAGCACGTGGTGTGGGTCTGGGAGTTGTGGTGTGGGTTTGAGCCTTGTTTCATGGGTCTGGGACTTGTGGTGTGGGTCTGAGCCATGTGTCGTGGGTCTGAGCCACGCTCCATGCCCCTCAAATCCTACTCTACTTGCTTCATCCATACCCAAAGGGTTTGATCCCAAACCTATACACTCTACATATTTAAGCCCTCCTCTATACCTCTGTGTGTTTGAGCCCAAACCTATAAACTCTGTGTTGGAGCCATACCCCATGCACCCTGAGCCATACCTGCTGTGCTTGGTCCAAAACCCACAGTTTTAAGTCATATCCCCTGTGTTTGAGCCCAAACCTATAGGTTTAAGCCATACCCTTATGTTTGAGCCAAAACCTACAGTTTTAAGTCATACTCCTTGTGTTTGAGCCCAAACCTATAGGTTTAAGCCACACCCCTGTGTTTAAACCCTTCTTATGCGTTTGAGCTATAGGCCCTGCATTTGAGCCTATATATTCTGGGCTTGAGGCATACCCTATAAATCTGAGAGGGACTCTATAAATCTGAGTGGGACGCTATGCATCTGAACTGGACCCTATAAATCCAAGCTGGATCCCATGCGTCTGAATGGGACCCTATAAATCTGAACTGGAGCTTATGCATCTGAGCTGGACCCTACAAATCTGAGCTGGACCCTACAAATCTGAGCTGGACCCTATGCATTTAAGCCATTCTCCATGCTCAAGCATCCTACCCTATCCTATGCATCTGAGCCAGACCCTATATATTGAACCATATTTTACCCATATGATCCACACCTGTGCGTAAATCCCATGCAGTGCCCTGAGGATGGCAGACCTGTCCCCATCCCCGTCCCCATAACCCCGACCATCCCCTCCTGGTGCTCTGGCTGTGCTGCTCCCATGCGGGGCCCTGCCTCTCGCTGCTCTTTTTTGCTCTTATAGGATGAGGTCTTGGGGTTTTCTGTGTGGGGGGCTTGGTTTGTGACCCCCACACCCCTCGCTGTGCTATTAGGACATTAATAATGCACGGAGCCTGGTTGTTCACCCCGTAAGGATCAGCCGGACCGGGAGTGCAGCAGGATCTGCAGGAATTCATTAATGGCCCATTCTGTTTCCTTCTCCCTTGAAAAACCCAGCGGAGTTACCTTGGTAATAATAAAGTGCACGATTCCAGGAGGGAGGGAACAGATTCCTATTTTGATTAAACGGATTTCTCCTCCTCCCCTCCTTGCCCCCTTTTATTCCTGCCAATTTGAAATTTTTGTTTGGGGAAGAAAAAAAAAAATAAAAATATTATAAGCAAATGCTAATGATGGAAAAAAAGCACATTTTTTTCGAGGGAGGGGAGAAAATGCCATTGGAAGCCTTCTATGCGGAGAGATGCCGGGGGGCACAATATATCAAAGAAAATATAATACACCCAGGTTAAAACTAATGATTGCTGTATAATTAGATGTGAACCATTGTGCTATAAATGTGTATTCTTCAGCGTGCTGTGATTTTACAGTAAAAGAGAGAGAGAGAGAGAGTGAGCGCGAGAGAGAGCGCACAAGAGAAAGAAAGACAGAAAAACACAGAACCCAGCAACATACTATAAAAAGCACTCTGTTGACTTTTCTGCTGTTTAGTATTCCTTGCCCGTACTCCCCCGGGAGTATGTAATTAGTGCTTTATGAAGAGTGCATTTAAAGCAGTTTAATATTCACCTCATTCAGTCTGAAACAATGTGATCAGTGCTTAGACAAATCACTGCTCCTTACTGACATCCTCTGTCAGTACATTACCTCTGAAAAGACCTTTCAAGAGGCTTGGATGTTAATTAGTTGTCTATCATGTATAAACAGAGCAGTGAGCAGAAGGGCTGCACCAGGCCAAAGACACAGAGGGAAATACTGGAAATACTTTTCCTTTTTTTTTTTTTTTTTTTAATTTTTTATTTTTCTCTCCCCTCCTCTTTTAATGAAAATTCCTGGCTTTGTCGGGCCCCCGCTCCCCGGATTGCTGGCTCCCTCGCGGAGTTTTGCGTGGCCTGGAGGGGAGCCCGGGTGTCCCCAGCGCTGGGTGCCCTCCTGGGGATCTGCCCCAGCCTGGCCCCAAGCCCTTTTGGTGGCCTGGTTCCACAGGAGGGCACTGCCCAAATTCGGCTGCTCCGTGTGGGATGGCACCTGCTGGGCTTGTCCTCTGCTCCGCCAGGGTGAGCATCCCATCCTGCATCCCATCCTACATCCCTGTGCTGCATCCCATCCCGCATCCCAATCCCCCATCCCAGCCCTACATCCCATCCAGCACCCCATCCCGCATCCCAATCCCGCATCCCAACCCCACATCCCAACCCCACATCCCAACCCTGCACCCTGACCTTACACCCTCACCCTACGCCTTAATCCTCCTGCACCCCAGCCCTATATATTAGTGCTCCATTCTAACCCTAAATCCTGTCCCTGCATCCCTGGGCTAAATCCCAATCCTCACCCTGGCCCTAAATCCTGTCTCTACATCCCTGTGCTACATCCTAACCTCGCATCCTGCCCTCGCTTCCCGTCCTGCACCCCGGTGCTCCATCCCGTCCCTATATCCTGGTCCTGCACCCCACAGGTGCCATCCCAAGCAGAAGGGACACGCAGCTGAATTCCCCTTTTCTGCCGAGCCCTCTGGTGTTGATCCCTTTCTAAGCCCCCATATTTCACCAAATGCCCCAAAACAACAGCAGAAAGCGCCCCTGGCTAAGCACAGCCCCCTGATCCATCACAGCAGCCACCTCACTACATTTAGGGACGGTGACACCGGGACGTGGGCACGGCGATGGGGCTGGGAGCGGGCACCCAGCGGCACGGGGAGGTGCTTCGGTGGCAGCCCTGACACCAGTTTAGTGACTGAGCACGCTGAGCGAGCGCTTCTGCACCTATAAAATGTGGTTACTGACACCCACCCACTTCTCTAGCATGCTTCGGGATGAATGGATGGAAAATACTATAGGAGAACCAAGGGCTGCTATTTACGACGGAGTTTCGCTTGGCACAGCGGCTTCGCCCGGTGCAAATACATCTGGGTGGAAGGGATGCTCAGGCCAACGCAGCCATCCTCTGTAGGATTGAGCTACAAGCTCCCCATCGTGCCCCATTTAGGGTGCCAAGGGTCCCCCCATCAAAGGGATGTGCCAAGGGTCTCCCCACAAAGGGTCGTGCCGAGGGTCCCTCCAGGACACCTCCCCAAACCTCCCCAGCCGCCTCGCCGCCGAGTCCACGCCCTCCGGCTCGGGGTTTTTCCCCCTTTCTCTCCCTTTTCCAACAGCTTCCCCGGCTCTCTTAGTCACGAAGGTGAGGCGCTGACGGAGACACAGACATCAAAAACAAGAGGTGATGAAACGCCGGGAATAATTAAGTTGCACTAAATCACCGGGCCCAGGTGGCACGCTGCCAGCGCGCTGGGGAAACTGGAGCACGAACAGCAGAGTTATTATTAATAATCACCAGCCCCGTCGTGAACAACAACCTATTTTGTACCTCCCGGTACCAAAGGAGTGGGAAGCACGCAGCCAGGACGGGGGAGGACAGTCACCAGCTGGGGGTAGAGCAGGGGACGGGACCCCCTGATCTCATTCCTGCTCGGTTCCAGTGGCACCGGGCTTCCTAAAGCTTTGCATGGGGGGAAAGGGGCTGGGTTTGGGGCTGGAAGCAGCATTGGGGCTCCTTGAGGATGCTCCATCCCGCAGCAGCATCCTTCTGCTGTAATGAGGTCCCCAAGAGCAGATTTGGGGAGGGGATGAGCTCGGCCAGGCTCCCCAACACCTTATCCAGGTGTTTTCTGATTGCTGGGACCCGGCTGCTGCCCTGGGTGGGTGCTGACCCATTGGGTCCCAACTCCTCACTGCTTCGGTTGGGTTGGCATTGCCTCGGGGTGGCCACATTTTGGGGGAAAAGCCGTCATTCTCCTCATTTTGCGCACCGGGTGCGGGCGTGAATTCAGCAGAGCTTGAGACCATGGGAACCCCGCTGCGGGTGGACACAGAGGGGTCGGCACCCGGCTCCATCCTCTATCCATCGTGAGCATCCCCCACGGAGCTTTGGGTCCATCCCTGGGCCTCCATCCATCCCCGTGCCGCCGGCAGCCCCGAGCCCGAGCAAGTCCGCTCCCGCCGCGCATCCCCGCGCCTTGCGCAAGGGCGGCTTTATCCATCCTGCCATCGGGGCCCATCCTCGCTGCAAGAGGAGCTGCCTGTTCCCGTTGCGTGGGTGGGTGAGCCCGCTCGCCCCGGGCCGGGCGTTGCACAGCCCCTGCTCCTCCGCCTGGCCCTGCTTGCAGCCTGTTTGCAGGCTGCAATTCCTCGCCGTGCGCCGTCCCGATCCGGGCTGATAGCGGGGCAGCGCGCAGCCCGGGGTTTGCAGGGGGTTGGGGTGGGTTTGCCCTGCATCCTGCTGGGCTTTCACCCTTCAAATCGCTTGGGGAAGCGTGGTTTGGTGCTCTGCAACCTCTGCTCCCTTTTGGGTCTGCCCTGGTTTTGTGAGACCCCCGGCACCATCAGTGCAAGGGATGCTGCATCTCCCGGTACCACCGCGGAGAGAAAAGGGACCTGAGCGCAAAACCCCACTGAACTGAGGGCTGTGAGTTATGAGGCAAGGAAAACTCGATTTAGGGTCGGCTTGTGCTCCTTTTGAGCCCTGGCAGGCTCCTCGTGGGGTTGAGATTTGGTTGGAAACACGGTGGGACCCAGCTCTCGCCGCCGTTCCCACCTGCCCGTGTTTCGTCAGGGCGCCCAGCCCCTGGCCAAAATCCTCCCTGCCGGGGGGAAACCGACCCGTGTCGAAATTTCTCTGAGCTGTAAATCTCCGCCGGTTGTAAAACCTCTAAGCCTCCGTCTGCAAGGCGGCAGGTAAACCTTTAATTCCCTGACAATGCCGAGCTAACTCCCAGTTAAATCCTTAATTCCTGCACACCGGAGCCCCGCGAATTCGGCGCTCGGCGGCCCGGGAGCGAGCAGCTCGTGCCGTCACCGTGCACACGGGGTGCAGCATCCGTGCATTTTGTGGGGCACGGCCACGTGCCGTGGTCCTGAGCTCCCCGAGACTCCTGTGGGTGAAGCAGAACGAGGCCAAGGTCCCCGCAAACCTGGGTCAGATTCGGGTGTTTTTATTCAGCTGCCGAGGGGCAGAGAGCGGCCGCGGGGCCGCCGGGTTTCGGGGCTCAGCAGCACGATGATGACAGAGCTGGAGATTGCTCCACGCGTTGTACAACGCGGGTCCCAGCCGCTGGGAGAACGCTTTCCCAACCCGGCGAAACCTGTACGGAAAGACCACCCTTTCTTGGGCAACTTTCCTGACTCAAGATCCCACCCTGAGTCTCCTGGAGACGGAGCCCTGCTGCCTCTTACAACACATCCCCATCCAAACTGGTTTCCCCACAAATCCCTCTTCCAGGGATTTATTTATTATTTTTTTTCGGGTGCTCAGGATGGGGTGCACCACCCTGTTTTTTCCTTGGCATCACGCAGAGATTAACCAAAATCGTGTGTTTTATAGGAAAGTCTTTCCTTGAGCAGCTTCTTAGGGCTGGGGGACCGGGATTAAGCCCCGCTGAGATGTCACAACACCAAGCGATGCCCAACTTTCCCCTACACCAACAACCCAAATCCTTCCCAACGGGACCAGAACCACATCCAGGCTGGTGGAAGGGGCCAACCAGAGCTTTCCCCGTGCCGGCAGCTGTAGGGTTACGGGCGCCTTCCCCGCGGGCTGCAGCCCCATCTGCACGGCTGCCGTTTCACAACGCGGGGCTGGGGTTTTACTCCGAGTTTCAGACAATGAAGGTGTGTCTGCGCTCGGTGCCTGGCTTGCCCATGGTGTAGGCGTCGGGTTCAGCGCCGTCTTGTCAACACTTGAATATGTTGAGCATCACTCACGGGGCATTCTGTAAGAAAGCTATTAAGTTAATTACCCAGGCTCGCTCGGTGTGTGTGTGCGTGCGCACCTCGGCTGTAAAAAAAAATTTGGCTTTCTTCGTTGCAAGACGCTTCTGATGCAAGGCACGGGGTGATGACATCTCGTCTGTGCTGTAACTGATACAGCTGCGAGCGCGGGGGCTCGCAGCCAGCGGCAGGGATCCGACCCAGGCTGCTCACCCCAAACACCCGGACCCAATCCAACGCCCCTCGTATGGGCTGGGGGCCAGCCCCCCACCCTCTCCTCTCCCTCGGTCCCTCTCGACAAACAGCCACGGGGAAACTCGCCCCCGATTTCCCCCAGCTCTCCGCTGTGGGTTTTGGGGAGGAGCAGGGGGTTTTGCCCAAACGGCCCCCGGCGCTCGCACGCGCCCCAGGTGGGGAGGCTGGGCCCCCTCCTTCCGCGCCCTGCGTGCGCCCCGAGCGCCCCGTGGGATCCAGGATCCGGGATCCGGTGGACTTTTATGGAAAAAAGGGAAGTCCGTGGCACCGGAGCAGCTTGGCAGCCTCGCTGCAGCCGGATAACCGCAGCGCGTTTAACCCCTCATCCTCGGGATGGGGCAGCCCCGATGATGCCAGCGGGGGTCCCACATCCCCAGATCCCAAAATCCTGACCCCATAGACCATGGGATGCTTGGCAGCAGAAATCACTGGGAAAAAAGATAAAAAATAAGTGTGCCTGGCTTTTTCTCATCACCTAAATCAACCCGGAGAGCTCACGGCCACCCCAAAGCTCTCCTCCTGCAAGGATCCCCCCTCCCTGCAAAAAAAATATAAAAAAGCAGGGGGGGGAAACGCTCCAATTGGAGACGTTTCCTGTCCAAATTCACCACGTCCCTGGGGGGGGGACCGTGCCGGACTCTCCTCCTGCAGGCTGCCAAGTCTCTGCTGTCAGGAAGCGGCTGCGAGGCCGAGCCCGAGGCACCCGGATGCGCCGCCGGGGCCAAAGCCGCTCGCTCCTGGCTTTTCGTCACCAGCTGCGAAGGGGGAGACTTTTTGACCAGCGGAAGGGGAAGGGAAAAAAGAAAAAAAAAAAAAAAAAAAAAAAGAAAGAAAAAGTAAAACCCCAGCCCCACGCTCCTTCCCCCGCGCTCCCATCAGATTAGGGATGCCGAAATAGCCAAGTTGGCCCAGAGCGGTTGCAGGGCTGGCACGCGCGGGCTTTGATCCACCCCCGCGCACGGGGAAGGTGCCGGGCTGGGGATCAGACAGCCAGGGCAGGAGGAATTTGCAGGGGAGGTTTTTTGGGGCACGCGGGGCCGCGTTCGTGCCCCCTGCCCCGGGGCAGCACCCCCTGGAGCGTCGCGCCTCCAAAGGCAGCGCCAGGCGCTGTGGTCGTGCCAGCGTCACCCCCAAAATTCGGGCCCCCTTGTGCCAAAAAGGAAATTTTGTGCCTCCCGAGCGCCTGTGCGGGTGGAGGAGCGTGACACGTGCCCGCAGAGGTGCTCAGTGCTGTTTGGTGCTCGTTTGGTGGCTGGGAACGTGCTGGCACTTTGCAAACCCCGATCCAAAAACCTCCCCGACCCCACAGGCTGCGGTGACCCCGCGGGCGCATCCTCCATCCCTCCCGCCCCAGGGCAGGGTGTCGGTGCGGGCTCAGCTCTGCTCCGCTCAGAACCAGGCTCCCGGTCCTTTAAATGCCTGAATTAGGCAAAATTTGGTGTTTCTCCAAGAATCCTCCGGAAATCTGCTGCTGGAAAAGCAAGCTAATCTTAAAGCTACACGCACGCAAGGAGCACCAAGTTTTCCACTCTTGAGAACAGCACAGGCTTGGGATGGAAAGGACCTTTCCAGCTCTCCCCAGCCCTTTTTTTTTTTTTCTGGCCGGTTCGAGGTTTTTCCCTGTTTTGAAATCTTGGGGGCTTTGCTTTTGGCTCTTGCATCTCTCCGTCCTCCCCGCAGCGCGCCTTCCCCTGGAGTTTGGCAGCGCTTTGATGATGCCCCAGCCCTCCCAAGAGCCCTGGGGAGCATCGCAGGTGTGCAGCCCCCAGAAAATGGGTGTTGCAGGCGGAGTGGGGGCAAAACCCACCCAAATCCCCCCCCCACCTTGGTCACCCTGCGCCCTAAGGGGCAGCCGGGTCGGTGCGTCAGGGTGCCAGCTCCACCGGGAGCTCGCTGGTAATTGCAACACCCCGAGACAAAGCCCGGGCAGATGCGAGCTGGGGTTGCTACCAACATGTTCTTGTTATTGGTGATCGCTTCCATCATTTCTTATCCTGCTTTACACCCGGCTCGGGGGGGTTGCGACAGCGCTCGGGGTCCTTTGGGTGCCAGGTCCCGGCGTGCGCAGCCGCTGCCCGTGGGGTAAAACTGGAGCAGGCTGCAATCGGAGCATCGGAGCGCCTTCCTTAAGCTGATTTAAATCATCCTTTTTATTCAACTGGGGCAATTTTCTTGCTTAAGCCAACCCTGACACTTATCCGCCAGGGTCCCAGGGGTGAAGGCGCAGCGGGGAGGCTCTCGTGGCAGCCTCCAGTCCCCAGCCCATCATCGCTCGCGGCACCCACCCCACCTCTGCAGCAGCCCGGTGCTCTCCCCCCCTTTCCTTTTTCGCCAGAAATGTTTTGGCTGAAGTTTCCAAACCACCCGGGTGTCATCATTGCCTCCGCCCCGCTGGCGTGGACCCCTAACCTAGATAGCTAACGAAAGAGGCAGATAGGCAAATCGCGGGTGCCAGCAACGCCTAAGCCAGGCAGGTGTCGTCGCCGGCTGGAAATCCACCCAGCAGAGCCTCCCTCAATTGGAACGGTGCTGGGAATCCTGTCCCGGTGCTGGGAATCCTGTTCCGGTGCTGGGATTTTGGTCCCCATGCTGGGATTTTTGTCCCTTGTCCTCCAGGAGGGAGGTCTCCAGGCGGGTTGTTCCGCGCAGCGCTTCGTCTCAGCTGCTTTCCTGCTCCTAGATTAAAAAAAAAAATGTTGCAAAGGGCCAAACGCCGAGGTGATTTATGTTTATTTTGCTTACTTAATAACCCTATAGCATGTCCTTCCCTGGGGCATTAGGGTGTAGCAGGCGAGCATTAATTTAAATTACAGCCGTGCCCGATATTTATTTTTCAATATATTTTTATGGTGGCCTTCCCCATTTAGAGCCATCGAGAAGAAAATAAAGCAGGGCCACGCCGAGCTGTAATCGCTGCCTAATCATCCCAAAAGCTATTGGGGTAAATTCTTGGGGGGTGCTGACCCCACAAAGCTGTGGGGATGCTGCCTGGTGACGTGTCCCCTCGAGCTGTCCCTCTAAGAAAATGGTGCCATGGCATGGTGTTGGGGTAAAAATGGATGGTTTTGGGGCTTGTACAACACCAAGCAGGTGCTTGTGGTGGTTGTGGAGCACCAAACTGCCCAGATTTGGGGTTTCCTCACCATCCTTGTCTTCGTGCAGTGAGGAGCAGCAGATCCATCTCCTGCCCTCTGATGTGCGTAAAGACAAGGTGGTTAGGAGAGGGGGTTATGGTGGGATTCATGTGAAAACAACCCAAAATGTGAATGGGAGCTGGGTTGGGGAACGCTGAGGTCTGGGGGTGCTGGGGGCTCGCTGGGCTCTGCCCTTCTCCCTCTTGGGCATCTTCGTGGCTGAGGGTTTCTCTTCCATGCCCTCCGTCGTAAAGCTCGGAGCAGGATGAGCCCGAGCATTGCTGGTTGGGATGAGAGCGATCCCACCCTGCTGGGGTCGGGGTCAGCACCGGGAAAAACCCCAAAATGGGCAGGTTTCTCTGCAGGGACGGGGTGAGATCCATCCACACCAAGTTTTGGTTATCGTGCATTTTCCACCGCTGCTCCCAAGCCTCTGGTCTGCTCGCAGGAGGCTGGATTCACCACCCGGGTGGCTCTGCCCTCCCCTCGCTGCTCCCCCCCCCGTGCTCCTGGGAGCCGATTCATCAATCCCGACCTCATTACAAAGATCACAGGGAGGCAGAAGAACAAATCTGGGCTCCTGGCTGTGCCGGCTTTGAAGCCGCCGTGGCCCCCGCAAGTGAGCAGCGCAGGAGGCGCCCTGCTCGTTTGGGGATTAACTTCCCCACTTGGCTAATTAGCGGTTAATGAGAGCAGCGCAGCCGGCACCCCCGTGGGATGTGGCCCCCCTGGCACCCAGCCGAGCCCCTCACCACCACCCCGGTGTCCCCGAGTTCCCCAAAGTCCCCTGGGTGCGCTCCAGGGCAGCCGGGAGCACCCCAACCCTGCTCTGCTGCTCAGCCCTGGGTCCCATCCGTCCCATCCCAGCCCCGCTCTGCTGCTCAGCCCCGGGTCCCATCCGTCATCTGTTTGTGCTGGTCCCCTGCCAGCGATTGTGCCGATTCCCACACCCACTTTCCATAACCCTCCGTCCTCGCCCGGGCGAATCGCTTGGCGCGCTCGCCACCCAGCCCTTTCCCCTCCTCTCCGATGGGATCAGACACGTTCGGGAGAGGGGGAAGAAAGGGAATTAAGAAAAAAAAAAAAAAAAAAAAAAAAAGATCAAGAGGAAAACAAAATGTGACTCACTGCCTCCTTAATTTGTATTTATTTATCCCCTCCGCCCTGCGCTTCGGCGTGCAGCAGGCAGCACCGAGGGCCGGCCCGGGGAGGCTCTGGTGCCTCGCCTCCAAGGGTGCTGGGAATGGGGGGAAGCGTTTTCGCCACCCTATTGAGCAAGGAAAAGGGGCCAGAGGGGAATTTCTGGCCCAGAAAATTCCGTGGCACCGATTTTTGAGGCCGCTTGCGCGGGGCAGGCTGCCCAGAGCAGCTCGGCACCGCGCGGACGGGCGAGTTGGAAACATCTCTGTCCTCGGCGGGGGGAAAGAGGGAAAGAAAAAAGCTCAAATGGTGTCATTAGGGACTGCTAATGCTCTCATAAAAGGGCATTAATAAAGCCGGCAGCTCAGCAGCATCCATTAGCTCTGCTCGTGGCGGGGATCTTCGGCGGGGAGGCTTTGCGCCGACCCCGCCAGCCTCTCCCGCGGCTCAGGGCAGCCCCCTGCCAACGCGCCCCCTTTTGCCTTTATGGAGCTGTTTACTGTACATAAATATATATATATTAAAAAAAAAAAAATAGGCAGGGTTTACAGTGCTTGTCCCTACTTTCTCCCGCCCGCCCTCTTCCTGTTCTCTCCTCTTAAAAGGAGCTTTATCCTTTGACTCTCCCACCCCCGGGGCTAGCGCGAACCCACTGCGGCTCGGGGCGAGCAGGAACCCACATCAGCAGGCAGGGAAACAGGGAGGAGGCCCGGCCTCTCCCGATAAGCCCTGGGCAAAGCCAGGAATAGCAGCGAGGTCCCCGCACGGGAGCAGCCCTACCCGGCACAGAACAACCCTCAGCCCCTGCCTTTGAAGAAGAGGAGGGAGCTGGCCACGTGCCCGGCTCGCTTTTGGGGCCAGCTGCTTGGGTTTTGGGTCTCTTTGCACGTCTGGGAAGGGAGAGTGTCCGGAG
This sequence comes from Anas acuta, assembly GCF_963932015.1. Classification (NCBI taxonomy): domain Eukaryota; kingdom Metazoa; phylum Chordata; class Aves; order Anseriformes; family Anatidae; genus Anas; species Anas acuta. Next base: position 2,037,247 of record NC_089005.1, on the reverse strand, counting down.
GAGCCCCCGGGTGCTTCTCTCCCGGCACCCAAGGGACCCAACAGTGCCCAAAAATGTGGTCGGCATCGCTGCCGTGGGGATATTTTCGGCTCTGGCTGCCGAGGGCTGGGGACCCGGCGGGTTTGGCTTCCAGGTGAACCCTTCGCCATGCCACACGCAGCCGTGACTCAGGGAAAAGCAGCCGTGGAGAAGGGCAGAGCTTTGATCCCCAAAACGCCGGGGAGCCAGCCATGTTCCCCACGTGCACTTGGGCTTGCAGTTATCTGATGCATCTTTATTTAATTTTTTTTTATATATATACATTATTATTATTTATTTTTATTTTTATTTTTTTCTTCTGGGTAATAACTCCCAGGGCAGGTTGGGACGGAGGAGCCCTGGCAGCGGCGTGTGTGTGGGCAGGACTGGAATAACGGGTGCAGTCAGACGCGGATTTACGAGCGCTGGAAGCAGCGCTGGGAGGTGGGGGCCAGCTGGGAAGAGCAGTGGGTGCAGCAGGTCAGGGGTGAGGCGGCTCAGCAGGGGCAGGATGCGCCCGATGGGGCCCCCTTCCCATCCATCCGGACCCCTCGGCCACGCCGCATCACCCCCTCCCCAAAATCCTTCCCCTCGCGCTCCCGTTGGGGATGCTCGACAGGAGATGTTGGCTTGCTGGTGGGTTTTGTGAGCAAAAGGCTTGGAATTTCCCCCAAAAAAGCCCTGGGATGAGGTGGGTGAAGCCAGGGGGGTGCAGGAGGGCTTCGTGCCCCCAAATCCTCCTCCTCCTGGGGGTCGGCAGCACCTCACCTCCCTCCTCCTGTCGTTCCAGGGCACGGACCTGAGGACGGGGGACCTCAAAGGGCGCGTGCTGACGGGTGAGTGGGATGGGGTCTGCGCTCACCTGGGGTGGGCACAGCCAGGGGGACACACCGGTGCCGTCCCCGCTCTCCTGGGGACGTTTTTGGATAAGCCGAGGAGCTGCAGGGGTTGGGTACCGCTCGCCGTGGGACTCGGGGCAGTGATGGAGAGCCTAAACTAAAAGTGGTTAAAAAACTCCCCAAAGTGGTTCAAAAACTCCCCAGCTGCTGGAAGAGCTCCAAACCAGAGCAAAAAATAATAATAAAAAAAAAAATAAAAAAAGAGGGTGGAGGGACAATCAAAAAGAAAAACCCCAGATAAAAGCAGGTGAATCCCAACAACGCCTGGGATGTTGCACGAACAAAGATTTTGGGTTCAACACGGGCCAGATGCAGCGATGCAGCTCACACCCCACCGGGCTGTATCCCTTTTGGGGGGGACACAGCAGGGGGGTGTGGGGAGAGAGGTGATCACGTCCTCTGTGCCCGCAGCCTCCGATCCAACGGAGAGGACAGCGGCTGGTGACAACGCGCCGACATGCCCCCTCCACATCTGGCTCCCTTTTGGGATGCGTTAGGGGTTGTGAAGGGGACCTGCCCCTCTGCAAAGCGAGCCCATAACCCCAAACTCCCCCACCCCAACCCCAAAAGCACCCACCTGCAGCCAAAACTTGCTGCAAGAGGACTTCAAGAGCCGGCCGTGCCCCGTTGAGCCAACGTGGGGCTGGCCACCACCTGGATCCCCCAACCCCATGGGGCAAAACTGAGCTCTGCCCCCAGGATGGGACACCTAGAATGGATTTGGGGGGGCTCCCAGCCTTGAAGGGTGTGGTGATCCAGCTCAGCACCAAGCTCATGCGTTTGCTTTTGCATCCCCAGACTACGTGCGCCCCACGCCCCCGCCTCGCAGCGGGTACCACCGCTACCAGCTCCGCCTGTACGAGCAGCCCGACGGCCAGCACATCACCCTGAGCCCCGAGGAGCTGCTCTCACTCGGTAAGGAGCAAACCGTGCCCCCGGGAGCCCTGCTTTGGGTGCTGCCTTCGGGATTTGCAGCCCTAACGCCGTGCGCCCGGGGTGCTGGGGATGCTCGCGTTGTCGGTGCGCTCTCAGAGGGATGAGGCTGGGGTGGGATGTCCCGGTGGGGTGGCAGGAATGCTTGGCAAGGCAGCTGGAAATCACCTGGCTAGCGGGATCGGAAGCAGGGGGAGGTCTTGGCAGCTGTGAAATCGGGGCGCGTCCTCCCCGGCACATCCCCGAGCTGCTGGAGTTTCGTCACCGCCGGAGCGCAGAGATAGGGATCAGAACCGGAGAGGTTTAGCAAGGGATTGCTCAAAGGGCCCTGACACAACGCCTGCCAACTCCCAGCTGCTGCGGAGCAAGGACACGTCCCGAAATGGTGCACGGATGGGGACAAGGGGGTAAAAGAGGCCATTCCTGGGCCCTGGGACACCCTACAGCTTGGGGTGCCCAACACGGGCACGGAGCCGTGCTGCAAACCACAAACCAGCAGCTCCTTCCCCAAAACGCACGAGCAGAGCCGTCCTCGAGCACGGGGCACTGCGGCTCACAAGGGTCCCACGAGGGAAATGTCAAAACTTTCCCACCCGGGACCACTCCGGCAGCTCCGTAGGCAGGGCAGGTCGGTGCGCACCCCTGCGCTGCCTTAAGCAGGTCCTGGAGGAGACCCCAAAAAAATACCTGGTGTGGGGCTGTGTCTAGTGCAGGCTGCTGCTTCCTAGGGTTATTTCTGCCCCTCGGTTCATTTTCCTGACTCATTAATTGCTCCTTAATGACACGCACTGAAGGCACCCCCTTGCCAGCGGAGCGGTCGGAGGAGCCCCATTCACCGGGGCCACGCACCCACATCCCCACCACAGGGTGCTGGGGCTGGGACACCCATGAATACACCGGAGGAGATTTGAGCTGCAGCTCCTGATGCGTGAGCGTCACATTTTGTCAGCCAGCTGTGGCTCTCTGCAGCCTGTTAGCTCGGCAGCTGGATGAAGGTTATCCTCATCCTCTTCACTGCTGCGCCACCGACTTGGCCAGTCCGGTGCGCTCAGCTGTCCCCAACACCCTCCAGCAGCCCATCCTAGAGCCCCGGCACCCAAAGAGCAGGGCTGGAGTCCTAAAAGAGCCAGCACAGGACTGGGTTTTGGTGTCTCGAGGGTTTTAACCACATCCATCCCCGGGGATGCGGAGGAATGAACGCTGATTTAGCCACCCGCGCATCGGATCTTGCACAGCGGCATGAAGGCAGCACCTTGGGGAGAAGTGAGAGCACCTTTGGGTGCACGTAAAAATAAGGAAGGAGGGCCTGATCCTGTGGCCAAGATGCTCAGCAAGCTCCTGTGCTGCTCTGCCGTGGTCCTCTCCTTTGGTACCTGTGGTGTGGGATGCCCGGGTTCTCCTGGTGGGTGACGCTGCTGGCACAGCTCGCAGCCTGGCTCTGGGTTTCCATCTCGCTCAGCCTTAGGGCAGCCCCTTTTTGTCACCTCATTTGGGTCCAGATTCCCCTTTTTTTGCTTTATTTGGGTCCTGAATCAGGTGGCAGTGCCACCTCCAGCGTAGATGGTGGCACCCACGGTCACCGCGGCACCACCCCAGGGACGGAGAGGTGTCCAAAACTTGCAGATTACTGGGTGCCCTTTGCTGGAGGCAGCAGCCAGGAGGATGCTGGAGGCGCTCAGCGGAGGCACGGAGAGGCCACAGCCTCCAGAAGAGGGCACTAAACCCTGACCTCCACGTGCAGCCTCCTGCTCCAGCCCAGCTGCGCGCTCTCCGGAGCCGTGGGAAATGAAGAAGCCAAGGAGGGGGGGGAAATTGGGAGCACTAAAAATAACCCCCTGCTCCTCCAGCCCTCCGGATGGCTTCCAAGCCGAGCGAGGAGAAGCGGGTGAGGCTCCACAGCCCAAGGGCGCAAAGGGTGTGAGCACGCGTGGCTGTGCAGACGCCGGGATGGTCGGACAGACGGACGGGATGAAGCAGCTCGTTTCATCGGGAGGAGCACCCGGACCCTTCCCAAGTGTTCCCGATCGATCCTTTTTGCTCTGCAACCCCAGGCAAAGGGCTGAACCCTCCTGGAGCCTCATTTTCCCCCCTTCCAGAGCCTGATCCATTCCTGGGGAAATCACTTTCCAGCCGTGCAACCACCGGGCACCAGCTCTTGGGGGCACCAAAAGTGGCCCCGGTGCCATGCCGGCAGCACGGAGGTTTTCCTCCCCGCGCAGCGAGGAGCTCGCTCCACTTCCCCCCCCCTCCTCCCCGTCTTCCTCCCCCCTCCAAGCCCAAAGGTTTGCAGCCGCCTTTGTATTTTCACGCGATGGGAGATAATAGCTTGTGGTCTGCAAAATGTCAGAGCCACTCATCAGATCCCGAGGCGGCGGCGCTCGCTTCGAGCTCTCTCGAGCCGGCAGCTCAGCCCCGGCTGCCCGCTGCACCCCGCCGGGGGAAACTCCCTCCTGCCGGGGGGAATTCAGCGTCCAGCGAGACCGAGCGAAGAAACACGGCTGCAAAAAGAGGTTCCAGAGCTGGTTTTTGGCCTTTTTCCTGATTTTCCTGCTCCCTCCATCCTCGGCCACCAGCGGAGCACGCGCTGAGCCGCGGGGCACATTTTAGGGATTGTTTTTGCCCATGCGCATCCCGCAGGAGGATGGAGACCCCTTTGTTTTCCACCCCTTTTCCTTCCCTTCTGGGACACGCTTAATTAGAGCGAGATCTCGAGGTTTAATTGCACCTGCTGGCCGGTGCCGTGGCTCCCTCTGCTTCCACCACCCTCTGCCGAGAGGTGCGCAGGCGGCCGGCCCGTGCGGCTTCCCGCTTCCCTGCCGGGCCGCTGCAGCGTGCCAGCTTTTATTTGGGGTTTCTTGGCATTTCCAGGCCCTGCAGCAGTTCTCAGGCCCTCATTAGCAGCCCAGTGCTGTCATCAGAGAAACACCTGAAGCACCAGAGCCGGCTTTGCCTGGGGCACAAACTCCCTTTGCCGTTCCGTGCCACGGTGCCAACTGCCCACCGGTCCCAGAGCGCACATGGGGTGAAGCTCCCCAGCACCCCAAAACCTCCTCCTGCCCCAGAAGAGCCTTTGGCAAGGCAGGTGCACCAAAGACGGGTGTTTGAAGGGTGATTTGTCACCTCTGCTGTGTCCCTGCTGAGTTATTTGGGGACGGGGAGCAGGGGGGAGCCCATCTGGCCACCCCCCTGTGCTTCATTTCGGGGCCACGGCTTCGTTTTGGGGCCACGGCACTGACTCATGAGCCGACCTCGTGCACCTCCGATCCGCCCGGCCGGAAAATCGGGTCGGGCCGGGCGCTGGCGGGGAGAAGGAGCCGTCGGGCACGTCCCCGGTGAGGAAAGCAAGAGGCCGCGCCGTGCGCCGGGATGCCGGCACCACGGGGAGCTCAGAAATCAGCGGGGTTTGGGGCTCGGGGAGAGCGGCCCCGCTGACGAGGCTGAGAAATTACGGCCCCAAAGTGCCCGAGGCTGAGCACCCAGCACTTTTTGGGGTGCAGGGGAGCAGGGGTGCCACAGAACTGCCCCAAACATCCATCACCCATGGGGCTGGAGGGTCCCCGTGCCTCAGTTTCCCCACTCCAAGCACGGGGGTGTCAGCCGTGCGCTCCGCACTCCTCCTCCGGCAAGCGCTGCGATAAGGGCAAAGCCCGATGAGATAATCCTGCAGGAAATGAGCTTGAAAGTGGACCAAGCCGCGGATGAAATGTCTTATTGTTTGGGCGGGGAGGGGACGGTGGCCCCGCGACCTCGGCCCCGCGCTCGCCCCGCTGACTCACGGCTCCCAGTGCCGCCCGGACACTGGGACCAGTTGGAGAAGCGGTGCCCTTTGGGACGGGGACATCGCTCCCCGTTGGGGTGGGACGGGGTGTTTGATTTGGGGATGCTGGCTTTGGGGAGGGGGATGCGGGGCCGGGAGCCACCTGGGGAAGCCCCCAACACCTCTGCCCCTGGCTGGGCGGCTGCGTTTGGGGATTTCCTCCAGGACACCCCGGGAGGGATGGGCACCACCGGTGCGAGCGCAGGTAGGAAAGTAGGTCAGGAAAAACCCTCGTCCCGTGTGCCTCCCCGCCTGCAGCCCCACAGTAACTCTGCCTGGTCCCAGCTGCTTTCATCCACGCCCCTCGGGGGGGCTCGTAAGCATTAATTAAAGCCGCCAGCCCCCCTGGGAAGGGGGGAGCAGCCGTGCCTCGCTGTCGCCCCCATCCCACGGGGCACCGACCGCGCTCCCGCTTGGGCTTTCCGAGGGCTTTGAAATCCCGCGGATGAAAGGCACCCGCTGGAGGTGGGGGCAGTGGGATCACCACAGGGACCCCCCGAGAGACCCCATCCCCTCGCCCCGTGCTCACCGGGACCCCAGAGGTGGTTTAGGGGGGGGGATTCAGGCAGTGAAAGGAGAGTTTTCCCTCCTCTGAAGGGTGCTGTTTGGGCACCCAGGCCTGATGGCCGTGCCGGAGGGCATTTGGGACCCCCACCCCGATGTGTCCCCAGCATCTCCCCCTCAGCAGCCTGCCAGGGTGCAGGATGGGGCCCGAGCACCCCATGCCTCCATCCTGGGTGCTGGCCCAGGAGGCTGCAGCACGCAGGGTGGAGTAAAACAGAAAGGCAGAGCCCGGCGGGGGCTTTTTTGGCCGGAGGCTGACTCACGGTGTGGTGGGGGGCACGCAGGGGGGGAGCCGGGCTCTCCGGCAGCACCCCGTGGCCCTGAGCCATCGCCACGGATGATGAAGCAGCCGGGGTTTTGCTCAGCACTTTTTTTTTGTTTTTGGCAAGAGCAAAAGAAAGGGGGGGGGGGGGGCTGGTGTGCTCCCGCCGAGGGCGGAGAAGCGCGACCAGGCTGCGCCGTGACATTCAAGAGAGGTGCCAGGAAGGGAGGGCGGGTTTCGGATAAACAACGGGGCTCTTCTCCTGCTGCAGCACCCCGGCCGTGGCCCTACAGATGTCCCCAAATCGGGGGTCCCCAAGGGAGGGGGTCCCCAGGGGAGGGGGCATCGCGAGGTGCTCCGGTGCCGCTGTCCACGAGGGTTGCGCACCCCTGGGAGCAGGAATTGAGGACGGAGGGGCTGTGGATCCCCCCCCCAGGCAGCAAAATTTGGGGTCAGGGTGGGGGAAAATGATTTTCTCCGCTCCCAAGCCTTCAGGAGCAGCAGCAGCAGCAGGCGAGGGGCCGGGGGATGTCCTGGCCTCTCCCCCATGAGGGCGGCCGGGGATTTCCAAGCACCCCGGGGTGGGCTTGGAGGAAGCGGTGGGAAGCTCTGCTCCAAAGGTCGGCAGGAAGCCAGCGGGGGCGGACGAGGGGGGAGGACGAGAAGAGTTTTGCAGCCCGGGGATGCTCGGGGTTGGGCTCCCCCAGAGGCTGCAGCACCCAAGGGTGCCCGGCGGGCGGTGGGGAGCAGCAGCCGCAGCTCGCAGGATGTGGTCGGGGGCCAAGCAGCAGCCGGCACAGGGCAGGCAGCGCACGGCCCCGTCACCACAGCAGCAGCCAGGAGCAGGATCCGGCCCCGCTCACCCCTTTATCCTCTCTCCCCCAGGTGCCTGGGCGATGGAGAGCTTCGTGGAGAGGTTTCACCTCGGCTCCCCCGTGGCCTCGACGCAGTTCCTCACCAAGCACCACGAGGATTAGCCGGGGCCACATCGCCACGGATGAGACCCTGGGAGCCCTGGGGTTGCTCCCAGCTGCTGCCCAAATTTCCACCGGCCTGGATTCGGGAGCAGGAAGCCCAGCTCCCTCCCCCCCCAGAACCTGGGGGGGTCTCTTCCCCTCTGCTCCCCACCGGCGTGGGGTTTCTGGTGCACCCCGAGTGCGTCCCAGCTCACCCAGCTCTCAGCTTTGCTGCCTGTGGCTCAGAAAATAAAAAATAGGCATGGAGAGCACTGGGATGCTCCTTGCTGCTGGGGGGGACACAGCACGGCCTCGGGGGGCCAAGAGCTGGGCAAAACACGTGGCCAAATCCATCCCACAGGGCGCTTCCCACCCCTTTCCTGGCTCCGTGCCCAGCAGAGTTTTTGCCCAGCATCTCCCGTGCCTGCTGCCTGGCACAACCCCAGCACCCCACAGATTTTGGGGGCTTTCAGGACGGCCACGTGTGCTCGGTGGCACCGTGGTGGCCCTGGGGGGACACCAAGGGAGCCCCGGGTGGCTCCATCCCTGCCCTGCCCGCGCTCCCCGCGCTGCCTCAGTCAGCTCCTCTTGGAAAGCAAAACCGAAATGAAAGCCGTAAATCAGAGGAGCTCTGCCGGCTGGCCACTTAGCCGGACCTCCCCTTTAATTAGCTCTTTAATTAGGCTCTCAGCTAAGACTCGGGGGTTTCTCCAAGGCTGGGATCACGTCCTCCTCGCAGCGACGAGGCTGGGTTTGCGCTGCCGGTGCCGGGGCGGCGAGGCCACCCCGGGGCTGGCTGCGGGAGCACTTTGAGCTCTGCACATCCCTGGGGGGGTGAAAATTTGCAGGTGGGGAAACTGAGGCAGGGAAACGACTCCCTCGTGGCCGTGCAGAGGGGAGGAAGCCCCCCCGAGGGCTGGAGGTGCTTGGAGAGGTTGGTGATGGATCTCGTGCCGGATCCAACTCAGTCCCGGAGCAAATTGCGCCCATCCCATGCTCTCTGAGGACACGATGCTGCGAGAGCAGCTTTCACCTTTTTTTTTTCAGGAGGGCTCAAACGTGGCCGGGACTTTCCCTGCAGCAGGAGGAGGCTGAATCACATCTGCGAGGTGCCCGCAGGCACCGAACGCCTCCCGTTTGCCCCGGTGCCACCCCACAGCAGGACACGGGGCCGGTGGCACCGGCTCTGCCCCAAGGCGCACGCCGCTGGGGGAAGCTGCAGGGCAGGAGAGCAACAAAAAAAGGAAGCCGGGTAACACACCACAGCCCAGGAAAAAGAAAAAAAAAAAAAGAAAAAAAAAATACAAAACACGCTGCCCTGCTTGCCATCAGCCAGCTAAAATTAGCAGCGGAGGAAATGACACTTCGAGATGTCATGGAAGTCTGCTAAAGTTGGATTTCTCCTTCTCTTTTTTACATTTCCCCGCCGCTGAGGGTGTAATTGGGCCGTTAGGTTAATGCAGAGGGACCGGTGTAAATGAAAGGTCAGGCTTTGTTGACATCCTGCAGTCAAACTATAGGCGTCCTTCCCTCCCTGCCTTTAATTCCTTGTGGCTGGAGTGTTTATTTTTGGTGGAGCGGGAGAGAAAAGCGATCGGATGTTTATCCTTCGAGGAAATTATCGCCATCATTCTTGGGTTTAATTTGAGCTGGAGATGAGAGCCGGGAGCACGCCTGGGGCGAGCGCCGGGCAGGTGCTCCAAGTCCTCCACGTGTGCCACCAAGATGGGCCTTGGAGGGGAAGGGGATGGGGATGGGGATGGGATGGGATGGGATGGGGACAGGATGGGTTAAAGGATGGGGATGGGATGGGGATAGGATGGGGACAGGGATAGGGATGGGATGGGGATGGAAACAGGGATGGGGATGGGATGGGAATGGGGACGGGATGGGGACAGGGATGGGGATGGGATGGGGATGGGATGGGATGGGAATGGAAACAGGGATGGGGACAGGGACATGGATGGGATGGGGATGGAAACAGGAATGGGATTGGGATGGAAACAGGGTTGGGGACAGGATGGGGACAGGGATGGGGATGGAGATGGGGACAGGGATGGGGAAAGGGATGGAAATGGAGACAATGGGGATGGGGATGGAAACGGGGATAGGGACAGGATGGAGACAGGGATGGGGATGGGATGGGAATAGAAACAGGAATGGGGATGGGATAGGGACAGGGACATGGATGGGATGGGGATGGGATTGGGATGGAAACAGGAATGGGGATGGGATGAGAACAGGGATGGGGACAGGATGAGGACAGGAATGGGGATGGAGATGGAGACAGGGATGGGGAAAGGGATGGAAATGGAGACAATGGGGATGGGGATGGAAACGGGGATAGGGACAGGATAGAGACAGGGATGGGGACGGGAACGGGGCATGTTGAAGGGCACAGGGATGGGCACAGAGATGTGGAAGGGGACAGGGATGGGGACAGTCCTTGGGGAGCAGGACCGAGAGGTGGAGGCCGCGTTGCTCAAAGCCACGCGCGCGGCACCGGGCGCACCACGGGGCAGCAGCGTCGGCCAGCCCCTAACCACAAACTCTCACTGGGATGTGTGCGAGGCCCTCACGGCGTGGAAAATATTAATTGTGGTTTTTTTGTTCGCTTTTTGATAATTTACAAAGAAAGAAAAAAAGAAAAAAAAAAAAAAAGGAAAGGAAAGGAAGCCGCACGCAGTCACTTCGCGCCGGTCCCACCCCCTTTATCTCTCCTTCCATTCGCTCACCATTGGTGCAAGAGCGAAAAGAGAAGCTGAGTCTCTCGCTGCCTAAATGTAGAAAGTTTTGCTTCTAAATCAGTTTGTGATGGAAAGGAAATACGTCACGTCCCTGGGGAAGTGGCTGGTTTTCGGCAGCCACAACCCCAGCGCCGAGCGCTGCAATGGAACAGGCGGCACTGAAATAGCTCCGCGCCGTGTTATTGTCACCGATAGCATTTTTTTTTTCTCTGTCTACGTGTGTCATTTTTAGCATCCAGAGGAAGTTTTATTTGTATTTGTTAGCCCGACTTTCCACTGCCGGGGCTTGTTGTTTCTTTTTTTTCTCTCTTCTGTGGGTCCAAGGCACGAGGGGGGGATGAGAAAACAACACCGGGGCTCGGCGCAACCTGGAGCCCGTGGCACCGCCGGCCTCTCTTGGTGCTGCACCTTGGGGGACAAAAAAAAACATTATCCCTAAAAGAACCCAATCTTTGGGAAGGTTTTGGGGTCACAGCAGTGATCCAAGAGCCACAGATTTAACAGTTTTGCCGTGGAGGCCTCCTTGGTGTGGTGGAGGCTCCTGTGGGGTCTCCAACCTCTTCCCGGAGCGAAGCCATAAAGCAGGCGAGGGAGAGGAGGGTTTGGGGTTTGGGATGTGGAAGGTGAAGTTTGGGATCGCCGCCTGCTCCTCCTGCAAGCGACGGCAGCTCGCGGCAGCGCACGTGGGGGTGTTTCTGTTTCTTTCCCAAACTGGGCTGGAGGCCAGAGGAAGCCTGCGCCGAGCGCAAGCCCCAAGTCACCAGGGTAATAATTACCTATTCCCAACGATTATCGGCGTAATTACTGTAATGAGAAGGATCTCAGCCCCTGGCTCGAGGGGAGGCAGCCCTCGGTCCCATCCCCTGAAGCAGAGAGGGAAAAGAGTCCAAAAAGGGTCCCCTCTCCACAGGCACCCAGCGGGACCACGCCTGGAAAAGGCAGATTTCGGGGCAGGGGACAGGGAGGAGCAGGGATGGGGACACCTCTGTCACCCCCCGGCCTCCTCGGTGTTTTGTGGGGACGGAGTGGGACCACAGCAGATTTTGGGGAGCAGAGCGCTGCCAGCTTCCCCTCGCACAGGCACTTGCACAAGAAGGGATTAGCAGGATCAGGTGCTGATGATCTAAGTGCATAACTATATCAACCTGCGGATTAATTAACGATAGCTGCCTAATGGCCCTATCTGCCGAATTAAAGCCCTGCTGCACCCCCTTTCCACCCCCCCCGGGGATATAGGTCAGGATGATTTGCTGGTGGGGAGGCCACGGCACGGGGATAAACAACGCTGCCCGTTTTGGGTGCCCCAAAAGGAGGTTTTCTGGGGGGGCGAGCGCTCCGGGTCGGTGCCGTGGGGCACCCAGGGGTGGGATCCTCCCGTGCCAGTAGAAACCAGTTTCCAGCACTGCTGAGGGGTGGGGAAATGAAGTTTTTTGTCCCCGTTCTAAGGGGCAAATTCTCAAATCCACCCCTCCCTTTTTTTTAATAGGTTTTTAAAACGCATAAAATGAAAACTGAATTGTTTTGGATGGACGTAATTCCTGGTAAGAAATGGGGAAAACATCACGGTGAAGGCTCCCTGGTAAATCAGGGAGAGCTTCACAACACCACTGCTGGCTGGGGGCAGCTGGGGGCACACGGGGGCACCGCAGCCCCCCTACAACTCCTCCCCGTTCCCTTTTTCAAGCATCAGCGGCAAACCTGGAGGGATTTGGGGCAGGAGGCATCCAGAGCAGCCTCTGCCTTGGGAAAAGCTTTGCTGGCCGTGCTCTGGAGATCCCTATTTCATCTTCTCCCCCCTGCTTTCTCAGAGCATTTAAAGGATGAGCAACAAGAAGGGGACAAACCCCAGCGCCCCGCATCGTGCCATGGGCGCACGAAGCCCCCCCAACCTTGGGCACCCCCCCGGTGCCCGTGTGGGTGCTCGGCTTCGCCCGTGGCCCCGAGGTGCCGGATGCGGTGACCTGCAGCCGGGGCGGGCCCTGGGAACGGCAGCCAGGGCTGCGCAGGAATTTAGGGCTCCTGAAGTAATAGGGGAAGGCGGGCGAGGCGCGGACGGGGCCACGTCCCTACCCCTGCGTGCCGCGCCAGCAGCCGGAGGTGCCAGCACGGGCACGCGGGCCGGTCGTGGCACGATGCTTTTATTAATTAGTGATAATGACTAATATTTATTAGGCTTCCGACCTGCGGCGTGGCAGCGGGGGAGCTTTGTGGGGCTGCCTGCAGAGACAACCCAGTCCCCTTTGGGTTCCCTTTGGGTCCCCTTTGGGTCCCCACTCACTGGCTCTGCCCTTCCCTCCTGCTCAGGAGAGGGAGAACGGCTCCAAAATTACAGAGCCAGGCCCTCGCCCTGCCCGGGGTGCTTACGGGGCACCCCACAGCTTTCTGGCCATGAGCAGGAGCTGACCCTAAACTGGAGCTGCTGATTTCACCCCGTGCACCTACACCAAAACCGGTGCTGCTGGAGAGGGGAGGGCTGCAGCTCCGTGCCCATCTCCCCAACCTCATCGAGAGGAGGTTGTGGAGAAAAACCCACACCAGATAAGCACAACCTGCCCCACGGGGTAGGAAAACGGGGAAAACGGAGCAGCCCCATGAAAACCCCACTCAGGGCACCCCCGGGCGTGTGTCCGGAGCTGGGGAGCTCCGAGCGGCTTCAGACCTCACCAGGCGAGCCGGATCCTTCCCAAAACCTCCTCCTGCCCCGCTGGGGCCACGCCGGGTGCCCGGCGCTGCCCTGTTTACGCCCGGCTGTCTGCGGGGTGAGGCGGATGCCTCTCGGGGTTTGCATCCCGCGGGAGGCGTGGTGGGAGCCGTGGGCTCGCCCGCTCCGGCAGCGCAGGGCGCGGGGCAGTTTCAGCCCGCAGCCCCCGGCCTGCCCTCACTTGTCGGCACCGACTCGCTTCTCATCCCCTCCTCGCAAGCCCGCAGGTCCTCGGCTAACCCCGATATTTCCTCATTGCTAGGAAATGGCTAATTCCCCCCGGGCTGGTTTCAATGGATGTGGAGATACCTCGCCTTTGGCCTCCTACCAGTTTCTCCTCCAGTGGCTAGACCAAAGGCAGCGGCGGCTCTCGGGAGCAGCACTTTCCCAGGCTTGGCTTTCGCTGCCCGGGAGGATGTCCACCCCCTTGCACGGCATCCTGAGCCGGCCAGATGTCAGGCTCTGGATTCCCTTTTGTGAATTCACACCGGGGCCAGCGTTTCACCCAGCGCCGCGATCGGCCGCGGCGGGCGCGTGGCCACCGCCGCGCTTTGGTGCTGCCCCCAATTCGGGAACCATCCTCGTCTCCCATTTTTTTTTGTCACGGCCTGGTTCTCAGAGCCGAGACGCAGCACCTATTTCCTCTTATGCTTCTTAGTTTCGTGTTAAAAGGGGAAAAAAAAAACATCCTGGCAGCTCCCCACGAACCCCTCACCGGTTCCACGGTGCCTTTTGGGGCACTCTGGGATCCCTGGCCGTGGGCACACATTTGGGGCCCATGCTCACCTGATAATATCAGGATGAAAACCCTTGGCCCTGCAGCCCCATCCCACTATCCCTGCGTGTTCCTACCACCCCAATCCCTCTCCTCACCTCTCAAACCCCTCGTTCCCAGCGGTGCCGCTCCCTCGGGGCCGCTTTGCGCTCTGGACCTACTGCCCCGTTTTCCTGCTGATCGCCCCGGCCCCTTATCTCCGGGTCGCACTGCGCCGGCCGCCACCGCTATTGTTCCCCCGTTGCGCTCTGGATAATAACAGGAAAGCCCTCCGGGCTCGCACTTGGCTGACCCACACTTTGGGGCTGCCCGGGGCAGCGTGCGGCCACGCTCGGGGTGCCCTGCACCTGCCCCTCGCCACCGGTGCCCCCTGAGCGCATCGGAGCCCCGGGTGCCCTTTTGGGGTGATGCCAGGGGGCAGTTTGGGATGGGGGTGGTGGCGGTGAGGAGGTTTGGGGTGCAGGCAGAGCTGGTGCTGGGAGCACCCCGTGGTGCTGCCGCGGGTGCCGGAGCTTCCCTGGCTTCCAGCAGCTCCCAGTGCTGCCACCTTCAGGGACCGGTCCCGGCCACCCAGCACCCATCTCCCCGCATGGGGTGCCCAGGGATGTGTTGGGTGCCCGGGGCTGCACCAGGCTGGGTTCCTCCGGCTGCCCCAGGCTCATCGGGGTGGGTTTCCATCTCTCTTCCACCTCGGGGACCTTCCCCTCCCCTAAATTTTTTGATGCTGCTGCTGCGCAGGGTGAGGCAGGGCCGATTTTCCCCCCTTGCCACAGGGAAACTGAGGCAGGAGAGGGTTCCTACAGAACTCCCCCTCCTCCTGGAGCACCCCAAATACCTCTCTACCTATTTTCCCCCAACCCAGAGCTCAAGCTGAGCCAGCTGGACCCCTCGGGAGCAGCACAGCACGCAGCGGCACATCCCAGGGTGCCAAATCCTGCCCTCGGGGGTCCCCTCACCCCCCCCCCCCCCCAAAAGGAGGAGGGATGAGGCAGCCGTGTGCCTCATTTGCCATGCATAGTTCAGTGCAAGTGTTTCTGAATATTTCCGGAGGAGGAGGGTGTGTAGTTTTCACAGGCAAATCAGGAAAACCGAGGCGAGCTGGGAGCCCGCCGCCTGGAAAGGACGCGGACGGTGCCGGGGAGGAGGGTGTTGGTGCTGGGTCAGGAAAGCTGCCCGGCACTTTTCTCCTGGCTGGAGCTCCCCAAGCCAGCCTTTGGCCTGAAACGAGGATTTCCCACGCCCAACAGCAGCCCAGGAGAAAGTCTCTCCTCCTCCAGAAATGACGGCAGGGCTGAAATTACCCTGCCTCCCATCCCTGCAGGTGCTCGGCATCTCTCACCTCCAGGTCCCGGGGCTGCCCGGAGAGTGAATTTGCTGCCGAAGCAGCTCCA
The DNA here is from genome assembly GCF_963932015.1 of Anas acuta. Lineage (NCBI taxonomy): Eukaryota > Metazoa > Chordata > Aves > Anseriformes > Anatidae > Anas > Anas acuta. Next base: position 2,022,184 of record NC_089005.1, on the reverse strand, counting down.
GCCCCGGGAGCCACGGCGGGGGCAGCTCGTGTTTGACGCCCCCGGCTCACCACAGCCCGCCCGTGAGACCTCACCGACTGCAAACAAAACGCTCGCAGCCCTGCGAGACGGCCGTGGCTTCATCAGATACCTCCCTGACACCCACCTCGCGGTTCGGGCGGCCGACTTGATTTGTTCCCCTGCTCCAAAGCTGCTGGAGGAGGGCTGGTGGTGTCGGCCATCCCTGCAGCCGCCTCCGCACATGGCCCCGGTACAGTCATGCCTGGGGGTAGGAGCGCGGTGGGGTGACCTTTTGAGGTCCCCACCAGGCTCAGTGTTTACATCTTGGTGACCTTCGCAGCCCCAGATCTGCATCTGCAGCAAATCCAAGGGGCCGGGGAGCGAAGCCTCTGTTTTCTCTTAAAAGCCTCCAGATCCTGCCCCGAGCTCAGCTTCTGAGCATCCTTTGTCACCCAGGGCTGGAGACACCGATGCTGCAGGTCCCCAGCCATGTGCTAAGCCCTGTGTGGAGCCTCCTTGAGCTCCTGAGAACCCCAAAAAGGTGTTGGGCAGGCGCTGGGCACCTCTCCGTGGTCCTCAGCCTCTGCTGCTCGGCTCTTCCCAGGCTCAGCTCCCAGCACCGAGGTCTGGGCGCAATTTCGGTGGGAAGCAGCAGCCCGCTCGCCTCACCACAAGACGCACAAGCCACGCTATCTCCCCTCTAACCACCTTTATGCTGCCGTTAATTAGGTGAAAAAAATCTGCCCGGTTCCCCTTTTGAAAGCCCCGGCGGTCCCCGGAGAGAGCCAGCGAGCAGCGGGGCTCCTCGGCACGGCCACGGCACCTGCGGGCTCCCGGCACATGAATCACCGGGGTCACAAGACCGAGAGGAGCGGGGAGAAATCACCCATCAGATGATTTCTCGGTGGTGGGCACCAGCCCGGCCCCCCTGGGGCACCGTGGGGTTTCGGCACGCCGCGTGGTAAGAGCCCCACGGGCTGCCCCCAGCCCCACGGGGGGTCCCCGGGGTGCGCGGCACCGCGGCGGCGTTGCTGCCGTTAGGGCAGGGGCTGAGCGAGCCCAAGGCTGGGCCAGCTCTGCCTCCTTGGCTTTATTAAGGCGAGGAGCCTCCGATGGGCAGAGGTGATAGCGGTGTGGGGCGCGATCTGCATCAGCTCCGGGGACGGGACCGCAGCGTTCGGTGCGCCTGGATCCGCAGCGATGATTGTTCCTATTACCGGGACACCCCAACCGGGATGGGCTCACCTGGCCTGGGAGGCAGGCGTGTGGGATGATCAAAATAAGTGAAAGCTTTCTGCTACAGGCTCCCTCCAAGCCCAAGCTGTAATTTAAAAACCCTCCGGAGCATCCGAGGTGAGGCGTTTGCGCTCCCTTTGGGTAAAGTGCCCCGCTCGGGACACTCCAACCCATTACGTCGAGCTGTACCCGAGCCAGCCCAACCCCCACGCGGCCGTTTTCATGCCAGTCGAAGGCTGCCCGAATTTATTTTGGCTGCCGGCCCTTCCCCATCAATTGGCATCGAAGCGCCACGAGGAGCTGCGAGAGCGGCCGCGCGGGATGGGGCCGTTCTCACGGGGGTGCCTTTCACCCCTTTTAGCCCTGCAAACCAGGCCCTGATGACTCAGGAGCTTCGAACCCAGCCTCAACCCCGCTGCGAGGCTTTGGGGTGGCGGTGATGCCCCCCGGGATGCTTTTGGGGGGGCTCCCTGCGCTCTGCCCATCGGATGCAGGCACCGTCTCCGGTGATCCACCCGGGGTTGGTGCCTTTTGGGCACCCCTCCAGGAGTGGGGCTGGGCTTCCTGGCACCTTTTTGGGGTGCTGAGCAGCTCCGTGGCGGGGCGAGGAGCTGGGCCAGTGCGTGCTTGCCCCGGCTCAGCAATTACGAGCCCGAGGCTCGCCGGTGCCTGCCGGCACCGCGCACCAAACGCGCGCTCCCCCCCTCCGCTAGGGAGCCTGGAGTAAGCCGAGGTGTTTGGTGTTGATGTTGTTGTTGTGTTGTTTTCCTTTTTCTTGCCGCACACGCTCGGGGGCTGAGCTTCATTTTAAGGGGGGGGGCAGCTCCGCTGTGCCCCCACCCCCGCGCAGCAGCGGGGGCGCACCGGGGACCCCTGCGCGCCCCCAGCGAGCGTGGGAACGCGCCGCGGGGATGCTGGATTTGGGGGGGATGCTCGGCTTGGGGACCCCCTTTAAACCCTCGAGGGGGGTGACAGGGGGTGCAGCGAGCTGCAGGGCCCCCCCAAAAACCCAGTGCTGCCGTGGGGCCGGGGTTGCTCCGTATCCAACCCCCCCAGCACCGCTCCGCGCCGGGGGCACCGGAACCGGCGGCCAAAGAAGGCAGCAGAGGCGGGGCCGGATCCAGACCTTGTATGGTGCTTCCCCTCGGCCGCCCGCCCGCCACCGCCCCGTTTTCCCCCCCCCCCCCGCTTCTTTTCCCTCCTTGTCCCCCCCCCTTTCCAACCCCGCAGCCGCCGCCGCGCTCCCCCGGGCCGCGCCGGGCCAACGGGCGGGGTGGCGAGGGGAGGGGAAGGGAGGGGAGAGGGGGGAGGGCTGCGGGCGGTGGGGGGGGGGGAAGGGCGGGGGGGGGATTTAAAGATGGGGGGGGATGGAGGGGGGTGCCCTGTAAAGGATAGGGGGGGGGCAGGGCGTGGGAAGAGGGATGAAAAAGGGTGGGGGGCGCTGTAAAGGGGGAGGGGGTGGCAAAGGGTAGGGGGGGTAAAAAGGGGTGGGGGGGTTAAAAAGGGGTTGGGGGGGTTTAAAAAGGGGTGGGGGGGTGTAAAAAGAAAGGGGGGGTCTGTAAAGGGTGAGGGGGGTCTGTGTAAAGGGGTAGGGGGGATCTGAAAGGGATGGGGGGGCTCTCCAAAGGGGTGGGAGGCTCTGGAAAAGGTGGGGGGCTCTCCAAGGGGGTGGGGGGCTCTTCATAGTTGTGGAGGGCTCTGCAAAAGGTGAGGGGGGTCTGAAAGGGGTGGGGGGCTCTGCAGAGGGTAGGGGGCTTTGCAAGGGGTCCAGGGGGGGCTTGGAAAAGGGTGAGGGGCTCTGTAAAGGGTGGGGGGGCTTTACAAAGGGTAGGGGGGTTCTCCAAAAGGATAGGGGGCTTTCCATAAGAGTGGGGGGCCCTGAAAAGGGGTGGGGGGGCTCTCCAAAGTGTGTGGGGGGGCTCTGCAAGTGATGGGGTCGCTCCTAATGCAAGCGGGGTCCTGCACGAAATAGGTGTCACTGTGTTATAGGGGGGGGCTTCAACGTATGGGGGGGGTCCTCGATGGATTTGGGGCCCTTCCAGTGCCCCTGACTGCAGGGCCCTGTACAAAACAAAGCACCCGTGACCCCCCCAAAAACCCCCAAACCCCCCAAACCCCCCCCAGATGTCAAATCCCACCGGAGAGCCTCGCACTAGGGGCATCCTCCTGCACACCCCCCCCGTGCCCCCCCCCTCCGGGGGGGCTGGGTCCCCCCTGGAGCTGCAGCTCCCATGGCCCAGCCGGCCCTGCAGGAATTGGGTAAGCGGAGCTCTTGCAACACAGCATTTTTCCATACATTTCGCTGGATAACTCCGAGGGTTTTTTTTTTTTTTTTTTTTTTTTTTCTCTTCCCAGATAGCATCAGTTGGCACACTTCGCACGAAACCACCTAATTACCGACGCCTTGGAAGTGCCAAACTTTTCAAAAGGGGGGGGGGAAGGAAAGAAGGAGAAGGCGAGGTTAAAAATCGCAGGCGACCAACAAGTGTTACCTGTTTGCCAGCAGCCGGGGCGCTGCGCCCTCCCCAGGGAGAATAAATGGGGAGGGGGCAGCCCGCTGCTGCCCCTCGCCCCCCATCACCCGGGGGGGGCAGCTCCAAGGACCCCCCCCGGCCCCCTCATTCCCCCCTTTCCACCCTCTGGGGTTCCCCTGCGCGCCCCCGACCCGGTTCCCTTTGGGATGGGTCTGGGGGCGCTTCCCCCCCCTCCCCATCCGAGCATCATCGGAGGGGATTTGGGCACCGCGCAGCTCCCGGGAGCCGGTAGGAAGGTGCCGGTGCTCGGTAGGTGGCTACCGGGTGCAGGGAGCGAGGTGCCCGGTGCCCGGTGCCCGGTTCCTGGTGCACGATGCCCGGTGCGTGATGCCTGGTGAAAGATGCACGGTTGCCGGTAGAGGATGCCCGGTTCCCGGTGCATGGTTCCCGGTAACCGGTGCAGGACTCCCGGTCCATGATGCACGGTGCCCGGTGCAGGACGCCCGGTGCCCGGTTCCCGGTGCCCGGTGCAGGACACCCGGTGCCCGGTGCATGGTTTCCGGTGCCCGGTTCCCAGTGCATTATACCGGTGCCTGGTGCAGGACATCGGGTCCCCGGTGCCCGGTGCAGGACACCCGGTTCCCGGTTTATGGTGCCCGGTGCAAGACACCCGGTTCCCGGTGCATGATGCCCGGTGCCCGGTGCACCCGGTGCCCGGTTCCCGGTGCATTATACCCGATGCCTGGTGCAGGACATCCGGTTCCCGGTACCCGGTGCAGGACACCCGGTGCCTGGTGCATGATGGCCGGTGCAAAACACCCGGTATCCAGTTCCCGGTTCCCAGTGCATGATGCCCGGTGCCCGGTGCAAAACACCCGGTGCCCGGTGCATGATGCCCGGTGCAGGACACCCGGTTCCCGGTGCCCGGTGCCCGGTTCCTGGTTCCCGGTGCCCGGTACATGGTACCCGGTGCCCGGTGCACGATGCCCGGTGCAGGACCCCCGGTTCCCGGTACCCGGTTCCCGGTGCAAAACACCCGGTTCCCTGTACCCGGTTCCCGGTTCCCGGTGCCTTATGCCCGGTGCCTTGTGCCCGGTACCCGATGCCCGGTGCAGCACCCCCGGTGCCCTGTACCCGCTGCCCGCTTCCCGCTGCCTGCTGCCCGTTCCCCGTGGCGCGCCGGCCCCGCTTCCTGCTTTCTAATGTTCCATTGTGCGGAGCTTCCATTGTGACGTCTCGGCCTCGGCGCGGCTTTGTCTGTCCATATATGGGCAGCTACGTCACGGAGCGCTCCCTCCGCCCGGATAAAACGGGCTGCGGGAGTCCCCGGCGGAGCAGTCGGGCAGCAGCGAGGATCCTGCGAGCGGGGCCGGCGGCGGAGCAAAGCCAGGAGCCAGCGGAGGGGGGGGTTAAAAAGCCGCCCACGGCCGCAGCTGCCCCACCGGATCGCCCCCTCCCCACGAGGAAACCCCCCCCCCCCGCCGGGACCCCCCCCCCATCCCGGGACCGCCCCCCCCCCCCCCCACCCCCTCCCAGCGATTTCGCAGCCCCCCCAAATTTCGCAGCCTCCTTCCATCCTCTTCCCCTCCACCCCCTTCTCCCCCCCCCCCCGCCCCAACTTTCCTCCCGTTGCATGCTCGCCCTCGCCCGGATTTGCCACTCGGATGTTGTCGCCTCCGGAGCGGAGCTCGGAGCCGCGGTGAGCCTGCCTTTTCCTCCAGTGCTATGACCGGCAAACTACTGGAGAAGCTGCCGGGGACCATGAACACTTTGCTGAACCAATTGCCTGACAATCTGTACCCGGAGGAGATCCCCAACTCTTTGAACATCTTCTCCGGCAGCAGCGACTCGGTGGCTCACTACAACCAGATGGCTGCAGGTAAAGGGGGAAGGCAGGCGGGGGAGGCGGTGGGGCGAGGAGGAGGAGGAGGAGGAGGAGGAGGAGGAGGAGGACGCCGTGTGCGGGCTGGCATGGAGCCTCGGAGGGAAGGGGAAGCGCCGGGCTTGGGGAGCGGCCCCCCCAAACCCCCCCCTCCGCGCCCACCCACCCCTTTCCTCGCCCCGGCTCCGCGCGATCGCTGCCTCCCCTGCCGCAGGGCTCCGCGCAGCGCTGCCGCCGAGCCGCCGCCGCAGGTACGGGGACAGCGGCCGGGGCTCCGGCTCCGGGGGGAGGATGGAAGAGAAAGGGGGGGGGGGACACGCGGCCGGCAGGACCCCCCCCCCACAACACACCCCTCTCCCGGCAGCTGGAGCCCACCCCTTGGCCCCGCTGGCGGAGCGGGACCCCCCCGCGGACACGCGTGGCCGTGCCGTGGGGTCCCCCCGGAGCGCTTTGGGGGCGAGATGCGGGCACCGGGGGGGGGGGGGAGCCCGAAAGGTGAGAGGCGGCGGCGGCGGTGGGGAAGGGGAGCCCCCCCCCCCGGCTCACCCCGCTGCCTCCGGGGGCCGGGGCCGTGCCGAGCCGAGGCGAGCCGGGCTAAAAGTCGCTCGCGTTCCTCCTTGCGCGGGGCCAAGTTGGGAACGGCGTCGGTGCCCCCCCCCACATCGCGGCGGGGGTGCTCCGCGGAGTGCCCGGCGCTGCCGGCGGGGAGGATGCCCGGGGTTACCGGGCTGGGAGCCTACCTGTAGCCGCAGGTACCTCCCCTCTTTCCCCCCGGTCCCCCCCCTCTCCAGAGCCCGGGGGGGCGGCCCCGGCAGCCCGGAGCCGCGGAAAGGAGTGGGGGGGGCGGCGGGGGCGGCCGCCCGGCTCCGTTCCCCGGGACCCTCCGCAGCGAGCGCCGCAGCGCACGGAGAGCCGAGCCGGCGCCGCGCCGGTTGCCCGGGAGAGGGGGGGGAAAAAGCGAGGAAGAAGAGGGTGGGGGGCGACCCTTAGAGCTGGGGGGGGTTGTGGGGGGGCTCGTCTCGCCGTATCCCCGCTCCCCCAGCCCCTCTGCGGCCCGCCCGGCTCACCGTGCCCCGCTTCTCTTCCCCCCTCGCTCTGCAGATAATGTTATGGACATTGGCTTAGCGAACGAAAAAGCCAGCCAGGAATTGTCCTATTCGGGGACTTTTCAGCCCGCCCCGGGCAACAAGACTGTGACCTACCTGGGGAAATTCGCCTTCGACTCGCCCTCCAACTGGTGCCAGGACAACATCATCAGCCTGATGAGCGCCGGCATCCTGGGGGTGCCGCCGTCCTCGGGCGCGCTCACCAGCACGCAGAGCTCGGCGGGCAGCATGGGGCCGCCGCAGGGCGACGTGGACCAGATGTACCCCGCGCTGCCGCCCTACTCCTCCTGCAGTGACCTCTACCCGGAGCCCGTCTCCTTCCACGACCCCCAGAGCAACCCCGGCCTCACCTACTCCCCCCAGGATTACCAGGCGGCCAAACCCGCCTTGGACAGCAACCTCTTCCCCATGATCCCAGACTATAACCTCTACCACCACCCCAACGACATGGGCACCATCACGGAGCACAAACCCTTCCAGAGCTTGGACCCCATCCGCGTCAACCCGCCCCCCATCACCCCGCTGGAGACCATCAAGGCCTTCAAGGACAAGCAGATCCACCCGGGCTTCGGGGGGCTGCCTCAGCCTCCCCTCACCCTCAAACCCATCCGGCCCCGCAAGTATCCCAACCGGCCCAGCAAGACGCCGCTCCACGAGCGGCCCCACGCCTGCCCCGCCGAGGGCTGCGACCGCCGCTTCTCCCGCTCCGACGAGCTCACCCGCCACCTCCGCATCCACACGGGCCACAAGCCCTTCCAGTGCCGCATCTGCATGCGGAGCTTCAGCCGCAGCGACCACCTCACCACCCACATCCGCACCCACACCGGCGAGAAGCCCTTCGCCTGCGAGTTCTGCGGCCGCAAGTTCGCCCGCTCCGACGAGCGCAAGCGGCACGCCAAGATCCACCTCAAGCAGAAGGAGAAGAAGGCTGAAAAAGGCTCGGCCGGGCCCCCACCCGCCGCGCCCCCCACCGCCGCCGCCGCCGCCACCACCTCGCCCCCCGTCGCCCTCGCCCCCGCCGTCACCACGTGCGCCTGAGGCATGGCACGGCGCGGTGACACCTTTTTGCACTGGTGCCGGATGGATCGGGGCTTCGCCGGCGTCCCGCTCGCCCCCCGTGGCCCCGTCCTTGCCAGCGGGATGCTTGCCGGGACCCCCCCGTGGGCTGGATCCGGTGGATCCTACACCCAACCTGCCCGGGGTCCCGCTCCGGATCCGACCCCAGCACCCGGCTCCCAGCCTCTCCGGAGCACGGTGGCCGCGCTCCCGGTGCCCGCACCCGCTCAGCCCCAAGCCCCGCGGCCAAGCTGCCCCCGGGGGTCGGCACCGCACACACGGATCCCACCCGCTGGGAGCCAGCCCTGCAGGGTCCGGCGAGCGGCACTGGGGCACCCTTGGGTGCCCGGGCAGCCAGCCCCGGCGGGGTCGTGCCCCACGCGTGCTTTTCCCACCCGAGCCCCCCGGCTCGGCGGCGGAGGTAAGCGGGCTGCAGCGGCGGGGGGTGAGCTCCCGGGCGCTGGGCGGCTGCTGCTGGGCTGGCGAGAAGGTGCTGGGGGCGGCACGGAGCTGTCCCGGCAGCAGCTTGTTCCTTTTTCTTTTCCTTATTTTTATTTTTTATTTTTTTTCCTCTCCAACAGAAGGGAAATTCTTTACAGAAATGCAGAAAAAAACAAACAAAACAAACCAGTATTTTGCTGAATACTTTTTATAATGTGAGATATTTTTATTTTATTTTATTTGGTCACTTTAAAACAAACCAACTACGGAGGAGAAGAATCAATTAGTCCTCTATTTTATTTTTTTTTTTTTTTTCCTTTCTCCTTCTGGTATGTGCATGTCATTGCATGACTGCTCTGATTTTTTTCTTCTTTTGTTTTAATAAAACTGTGCTCAGACATTTAAGCTAAACTAAGCAAAAATAATAATGACTTTAAAAAAAAAAATCTTTGTTGCCAAAAGGTCGTGCTATCCAGGTTTGATGTCTGCATGTGAAAAAAAAAAAAAATTTAAAAACCTACAAAAAATAAAGAGAAGAGAAAGAATGCAGTCTAATTTATGTGAACTGAAAGGAACAAAAAACACAATCAGGTTTAACCACACAAACCTAAGGGAATGATATTTTTTGAAAGACTTTTGTATAAAGTTGAGTACTTAGAGAAAAAAAAAAAATCATACCAGATGTAATATATTTTGTGGATGTTTTTATTTCTTGGATTTATAGTACCTTATACTAAGGTTAAAAAAAAAAAATTATGCTTGATATTGTGAAAAGGTGATAATTTTCACACACATTTCATTTGCTCATTTGTCATGTTGTAATGCAAATATGATAGTTAATGCATACAGCATTTTTAAGGGAAAAATCAGAAATATTGAACTGATGTATTGTTGTACCATTTGCACTGTGAGCAAATGCTAATGCAGTAAATATATTGTGTTTGCTGACAATCAAATTCTGTAGTAAATATCTTTATTTTACCTTGCTTAAAAATATCTATATTGGTTTGGAGGAGAAAAAAAAAAAAGAAAAAAGAAGTCTCTAATATGTAAGGAGAATGTTAAAATGGCTTGCTTGGAATGTGTAGGATGGTAGGCGTTGTGCCTCTTTACAGATGACTTTGAAATCTGTTTGTACATTTTCTAGTGTTGTATTTGATTATTTTATTTATTTATTTTTTTAATTTAATTTTTTTTTTTTGTATGTTTTTTTTTTTTTTAAAATAACCCAACCTTTTCTCAGTCCCCTCTCCTTCAGTTCTGTTCGCAGGACAGCCCGGTGACAGCAGCGACAGCGCTTCGGACCCCGACGGTGACCGGCTCCGTCCCCGTGCCCCCATCCCCGGCTTTTTGGGGACCTCCGAGCCCCCCCAGACCCACGCCACGGCCGCCTCCTCTTCCTCCTCGCCCCATCTCCTCCGGCTCCATCCCCGTGTGGTTTTTCCACCCCTCGGTCCCCTCAGCGGGCTCTCGCCGTCGGCTTTGACCCCGGCACCATTTTGCAGCCGGATTTAGGGGATCGCTCGCGGCCGCTGGGGAAAAGAGGATCTAAAAAAGGGGGATTTGGGGGGGGGGGTCAGCCCTTAATGCCCCCCCCCCCCGCCCTGCCACCGCCTCTCGCTGGTCAAATTGCTGCAGATACGGAGCGGAGAGGGATTTTTCTTCATGCTGCGAGCTGGCTGGGTCACCCCCGTTAAAAATAACCCAATTTGGGGTTTTTTGCCCATAGGGGCAAGAGGGAAAAGTGGGAGATGCAGCGGGACGAGGCGAGGTGCTGGGTGCCCCCCCCGTGGCGCTGGTGGCACCGTGGTCATCCTCGGCGGTCCCCACGTGTGGTGGGACACGGGGAGATGGAAAACATCGCCCGATTTCCCTTTTTTGGCCTTAATTTGCATCCGCAGATGGGCCCCGGAGGAGCTGCTCGCACCAGGCCGGGGCGGCTCTTCCAGTCGCTGCCGTTTGGGCTCGGAGAGCCTTTAATTTCGGGGAGACACCCGGGGCTGGGCCTTGGGGTGGCTCCGGGTGACTCAGGGGAGGCTCGGCCCGGCCTTCCCGATGGGGAAAGGACCTCGGGGCCAGCGGGGAACCGGCTTTGGGGCACCCCGGGTGCTTTGTAGGGCCGGATCCCGCGTCCCCAGGGAGTCCTTTCCAGCGTGGTTCCTCTTGGGGTGACCACGGAGAGGTGTCAGCACAGGGCCAAGAGCAGCCCCCAACCTTCGTGGTGTTGCTTTTGGTGCTTTTTGGGGCCAAAAAATATAGATATATATAAATAAAAAGGGCCGGGCCTTCTCTTCGGGCCTACTCTTCCAGGCCTGACCCCAACGGGACGTGGCGGTGTTGGGGAGCGCGGCCCCATTGTGTCCTCCCTTAATGGGGTGAATTTGGGGGGGGGACCCGTCAAGGTGAGGAGCACCCTTGGGTGGCGAAACGTGCGGCGTGCGTGCGGCACCTTGCACGAAAATGTTGGTTGCCACGGAAACACGGCACTTGCCATCCCCGTTCTGGGGAGGAGGGAAGGGTTTGCCAGGCACGGCGACACAACTTGCTGCCTTCTCCCCCCCTTCTCGGCCCCGGCCTCCCCTGGAGGCTGCCGAAAACCTCGCCAAGGGGTTTTTGGGGGCTCCACGGGACGGGAATTGGTTCTTGAGGAGGAGAAGTGGGAGATGAGGTCCCCGTCCCCGAGGCTGGGGGATGTGTGTCGAGGAGTTTTCGGAGCTCTGGTGGTTTTGGGATCGCTCCTGGGGGTTCTCGGCCTCTCCTGCTGCCTCGATAGGAGAAATCTTGAGGTGAATTGTCTCAAAAAGGGTGCTCGGGGTGTTTTGGGATCTCCTGGTTCCGTGTGGTGCTGTCCTCCCTTCTCTTCCCGGCCCCTTTCCAGCCTCCACCTTGAGAAAAATTTTAAAAAAATTGGACAGGGAAGGTTGTCGCCGCCCAGAAACGTGCCCAGAGCGGCCACGCCAAGAGCAGGGAGTTCATCGAAGGTGGCTCAACCCCAAAAATAAATAAAAAAACCCCAACCAGGGCACCCCGCTCCCCGACACGTGCGGGGAGCCCCGGGGCGCTTGCCCCAACCTTTGCCCTTCATGTTGCCTCCCTGCCAGCACCCCGAAACTAATTGCGCCCACGCCACGCCGCGCACACCTCTCCCAGGGGCTCTTTTAACCATTTTCCCCCAAATCTTCCCCAAATCCCGCTCATTTTCCTCCATCACTCCCTCAAGGGGACGATCCCGGGCTCGGGGTGCCCACCTCGGCGGGCGCAATCCCTGCCCGGTGTCACCTCCCTCGCTCCCCGTGCGCTAATCCCGTGTCCTCACCGGTGTCGCTAACACCTTCCCAGTTTAGCAGCATCAGCCGGGGCTGTAATTACCCGGCTGTGGGGTTTTTTTTTGGGGTAATTACCTGCCGCTAATCGATCAAAGCCACCCTTGGCACCTGGCCCTGCCCGGTGGCCCCGTGCCGGGGCACGTGCCGGCACCAACCCGGTGCCACCGACACCTTTTTGGGGTTTCGCCTCCCTCCCTGGCTGAGAGGGGTTGGGGACAGCGTGGTTGGTGGCACCGAGGGTTTTGCCGTACCCTACAAAAACCCCATTGCTCCCCCGTCACCCCCATTCCCGCCTCCAGCCCCACTTTTGTGGCTTTTCACCCCAAAACCTGCTTCGCCCATCCTCATTTTTCCCCCTTTCCGCCTGCTCCCAGCCTCTCCAGCAGCCTTCCTCCCCTCCTCCTCCTCCTCTTCCTCACCCAGGGAGTGCCTTTTTTTATTTTTATTTTTATTTTTATTATTTTTATTTTTATTTTTATTTTTATTTTTATTTTATTTATCCCAACACAGGGTGGGGAGGGAGATAATTTCCCCATCCCTCTTCCCCCCACCCCACCCCAGAACCTGTTGCAAGTTATTTTCCCGAATTTCCCGTGTTTTGTATTGAAAACGAGGATATTTTTTTTTATTTTTATTTTTTTTATATATTTTTTTTTTCAGTTTCCTTTCTGAAAATAACTCCCAAACTATAATTTCCTCCCACTTGCTTTTTCCCCTCCTTATTTTGCTGCGCGGAGTCGCCGGCTTGGCAGAGCGGTGCCTTTCCTTTTGGGGTGTGGGGGGGGGAAATTATGGGGTGGTTGGGGTGGTGGCACCGGGACGGGGCCGTCCCCTGCCCCCAAAGGGATGGGGACCCCCAGGGAACTTTTTCTGGGGGCAGCTGGGGGGCTTTATGGGATTTTTCTTTGAATGCTTTTCGCTCTCCCTTTTGGGATTCCATTGGGATGGGGTTTGGGATCCCAATGGGACAGGATTTGGGAGGTCATCGATATGGGATTTGGGAGCCCACCAGGATGGGATTTGGGATCTCATCGGGACATGGTTTAGGAGCCCACCAGGATGGGATTTGGGACCCCATTGGGGCAGGATTTGGGAGGTTGTTGGTACAGGATTTAGGATCCCAGCAGAAGGGTTTGGGGAGCCCACCAGGACATTATTTAGGAGCTCATTGGGACAGGATTTAGGAACCATCAGGATGGGATTTGGGAGCCCTACAGGACAGGATTTAGGAGCCCATTAGGATGGGATTTAGGAACCCATTAAGATGAGATTTGGGAGCCTATTAGGACAGGATTTAGGGATCCATTAGGATGGGATTTGGGTGCCCATTGGTATGGGATTTAGGAACACGTTAAGATGGGATTTAGGAGCCTGCTAGGACAGGATTTAGGGACCCATTAGGGTGGGATTTGGGAGCCCATCATGATGGGGTTTGGGACCCCACCAGGATGGCACCGAGGAGCCCGCTGGGATGGGATTCAGGAGCCCAATGGGACAGGTTTTGGGAGACAAATGGGATGGGATTTGGGATCCTACCAGGACATCATTTAGGGTCCCACCATGAGGGAATTTGGGATCTCACCAGGCCGGGATTTGGGATCCCAATGGGGCAGGATTCGGGGTCCCACCAGGACAGGATTTGGGATCCCACCAGGACATCATTTAAGATCCCACCAGGATGGGATTTGGGATCCTGTTTAGGATGGGATTTGGGATCTCACCAGGACAGGATTTAGGACCCTATTGGGATGGGATTTGGGATCCCACAAGGATAAGATTTGGGAACCCATTGGGACAGGATTTGGGGTCCCATCAGGATGGGATTTAGGATCCCACCATGAGTGGTTTTGGGATCCTGTTTGGGATGGGATGTGGGAACTCATTGGGACAGGATTTGGGGTCTCACCAGGAGATCATTTAGGATCCCACAAGGATGGGATTTGGGAACCTGTTTGGGATGGGATTTGGGGTCCCACCAGGACAGGATTTGGGATCCCATTGGGATGGGATTTTGGGTCCCACCAGGACAGGATTTGGGATCCCACCAGGACATCATTTGGGGTCGTACAAGGATGGGATTTGGGATCCCGTTTGGGATGAGATTTGGGGTCCTGTTCGGGATGGGATTTGGGATCCCACCAGGACGTCATTTGGGGGTCCCACCAGGCTGGGATTTGGGATCCCATTGGGATGGGATTTGGGGTCCCATTGGGATGGGATTCGGGGCCCCCACCACAGCAGCCCCTCTCCACCCACCCTCCCCCACCCCCCCCAGCACCCCCATGACGTCACCCTCCCCACGCCATCCCCCCATGACGTCACACCTCGAATCACTCCCCCCCACCCCACCACCACCACCCAGCCCGGCACGGCAAGAGTTAACTCCCCCCCCCGGAGAGCCGTGACGTCACGGCGGGGCCGGAAGGGGCGGGGCCCCGGGCGGCTGCGACTTCCGGGAGCGGCGGGGACCATGAGCTGGTGAGCGGGGGGGGGCCGGGGGGTCCTGAGGGGGCCCTGAGAGGGCCGGGGGGGTCCAGGGGGGTTCCTGGGGGGTCCGTTTTGGGTTCCGGGGGCTGAGGTGGGGGCGTGGAGAGGGTTTGGGGGGGGGTTGGGGGGGTTATTGGGGGGTGTGGTAGTGGGGGGGGGGCGTGGGGGGGGCCTGAGGGGCCTAAGGGGGGCCTGGGGGGGTCCTAAGGGGCTTGGGGGGGCCCTGAGGGGCTCTGAGGGGCCTGGGGGGGGCGTTTGGGGCCTGGGGGGGGCATTGGGGGCATGGGGGGGGTCTGGGGGGGGCGTTTGGGGCCTGGGGGGGGCATTGGGGGCGTGGGGGGCGTCTGGGGGGGGCCTGAGGGGCCTGGGGGGGGCGTTGGGGGGTGGTAGGGGGGGCATTGGGGGGGGTCACAGGGTTTTGGGGGGGGCTGACCCCTAATAACGTATGGCTGGGGGGGTGATAGGGTTTTGGGGGGGGCAGGTCTGTAATAATTTGGGGGGGGCTGGGCTGTGATAATGTAGGGGCTGGGGGGGGCACAGGGTTTGGGGGGGGCTGGGGGGGTCAGGGTATGGAAGGGGGGGGCGCTGACCCCTAATAATGTTTGGCTGGGGGGGGTGTAATAGGGTTTGGGGGGGCAGGTCTGTGATAATTTGGGGGGGGGGATGATTTATGGACTGGGGGGGCCTGGTTTATAATGAGATATGGGGGGGGGGCTGCCCCGTAATGGTGTATGGATATAGGGGGCTGGAGGGGGGGGCTGGTCCGTAATAATTTGGGGGGGGGGGCTGGCACGTATGGGGGGGGCAGGTCCGTGTATGGAGCAGGTGGGGGGGCTGCAGCCGGTGGGTGGGGGGTGCGGGCACGGAACTGACACCGGGTTTGGGGTGCAGGTTGGGTAACCAGCTTATGGGGTGAGTTATGGGGTGGCTGATTTGTGGGGTGAGTTATAGGGGAACTGACTTATGGGGTAAGTTACAGGGTTACTGACTTGTGGGGTAACTTACTTATAGGGTAACTGACTTGTGGGGTAAGTTATGGGGCAGCTTACAGGGTAACTGATTTGTGGGGCAACTTGTGGGGTAACTTACAGAGTAACTAACTTGTGGGGTAACCTATAGGGTAACTAACGGGGTAACTTGTGGGGTAACTGACTTACAAGGTAACTTACAGGGTAACTAACTTGTGGGGTAAATGACAGGGTAACTAATTTATGGGGTAACTTATAGGGTAACTTACAGGGTAACTTATAGGGTTACTGGCTTGTGCGGTAATGGATTTGTGGGGTAACGTATAGGGTAACTAATTTGTGGGGTAATTTATGGGGTAACTTATAGGGTAACTAACTTACAGGGTAACTTGGGGGATAACTTATAGGGTAACTAACTTGTGGGGTGACTGACTTACAAGGTAACTTATAGGGTAACGGACTTGTGGGGTAACTTATAGGGTAACTGATTTGTGGGGTAACTTATAGGGTAATGGTAACTTATGGGGTGACTGACAGGGTAACTCTCAGGCTGTGTGAGTGCAGCCTTGGGGCCATGCCACCACGTGGGCACCCCATAAGGACCCGAGGCCTCCTGCTGCCTGGGCCAGGCTGTGAAACCCCAATCAAAGACCCTAAATCCCCCAAATTCCCCCCTGCGTTTGTTTGTCCGGACACCACCGCCCTATTCCCGCTGCCTCCTGTGTTCCCATTGCCTTTTTTTTACCGATTCTGCTAGAAACGACCCCAGACCGCAGCCCGGCCCCGAGAGGAAAAAACCTTCGGGGTCGGCGGCCGGGATGGGGAAAAAAGCGAGATTTTGGGGCTGGGAGCAGGGAAAAGTCATGGATTTAGAGGCCGAGTGGGGGTCCCGGTGCCGGGGGGGGCTCACGGATTAATGGGGTTTCAGCACACGCCGCACGTGCCTTTTGCCGCAAGATCGGGCTTTTTTGGGTCCTTTTCCTTTTCATCTTTCGCCCGGGGAGGAAGAAAAAGGTCACGGCGAGGAACGGGGGGGGGCCATAAGGCGCCCGCCATCAGGCTCCTCTTTCTTCTCCCCCCACGTCACTCCTCGAGCGGGGCCGGGACCCCGCGGGGGACACAATCGGCCTCAGTGCGTCCTAAATACCCCTGCCTGCCCCTAAATCCCGCTGCCCCCCCCCCACGATGAATCGAGCTATTCACGGGGGGGGAGCGCGGCGTGACGCGGGGCGGCGTCAGAGCGAGGAGGAACCCGAGGTGGGTGCTGCCCTGCCACGAGGCCCAGCGTTATGTTTTCTGCCAAAAAACGGGGATTTTGGTACAACGAGGCCGTTTGCGAGCCTTATAAATCGGGGCCTTATAAATTCCGCCTTTTCATCCCGTTTTTTCTCCTCTCCGAGCGTTCAGCGGGTCGGGGTCCGAAAATTCGCCCCTGTGCCGATTTTCTGCGCTTTCTGTGGGTTTTCCGAGCGGTTTGTGGCAACCCAAATGTTTTTTTTTAAGGTTTTTGGGAACCTGTGAACCCAAAAAGCTGCTGCAGCTCGCAGGCAGCCTGCTAGAGCTGCTATTTATGGGGTCAAAACCCCAAAAAAATGTTAAGGGAATGTTTGGTAGTGCGGCACTGCTCGGCACGACGTCTTTTGGGGTGGGTTTTGGGGTCATGGGACTGAGCCGAGCTCACGCTGAGGGCACCGGGTGTTAAAGGGTCGGGGCGGTGGGGGCTGGCGGTGCTTTGCTCCCGAAATATTTGGGGGTGTGCTAGAGGGTGAGGGGGCTGGGGGAGCGGCCCCAAAAGGGGAATTCATGGAGAGGTGCTGGGGGGACGGGGATCGGGCGCAGCGGGGCTGTGGCAGATGTGTGGGTCAGTTTTTTAGCCATGTTTTAAATATTTTGGGGTTCGGGCTGGGTTTTTAAGCGTGTTTTAGACCTGGAGGCGTGCCGTGCCTTGGGGTCGACGGCACCGCTCCCCATTCTCCCAGATTTCAGCAGAAATTAGGATCCGGAGATAAAAACGGGCTAAAACCAGACAGAATCAGGCTCCCGGGCACCCCGTGCCGAGGGGAGCACCCATGGGTGCCCTTCAGGAGCCGCCCCCCCGGCGGGCTTCACGCGCGGTTATCCCTTAATTATTATTTTTTTCCCCGTTTCCTTCGTGCAGGTAGCAGAAAAAAAAAAACCAACAATGTTCTAGTTGAGCCACAACCGTGTTTCACAACCGTGCTTAAAATGGATATTTTTGTAGCGCAGGCAGGGCCTAAAACAGCCTTGCAAAATTTCTGCTCGCCCACGCGCCTGGCGTGAGTAATTTTCTTTTGATGGGTGAGTAAAATATCATTAGTTTTTGTTGTTTTTTTTTTTATATATATGTGTTTTTGTTGTTTTTTTTTAACGGGCTCATCTCGGATCGGGTGGGAGAGTTCTGACATTATTTTGGATTTCGCTGAGCGCCGGCGCCCCGCGCGCTGCTGGGCACGGGCTAAACGCAGGGCTCTGACCCCAAACCCACCCCAAATCCACCCCAAATTGGTCTTTATGGCCTCATCCCGTGCCACAAGACCTCACCCCGCCACCTTTCAGTGTCTTTTTTCTCCGTGCTTGCAGCCACGGGGCTTTTTTTTTATAGGGTCGCGCTTCCTCGCGCCCTTTCGCTCCCTCCCCGGTGCCTTTTTCCCCACCCCGTGACCTCCTGCGGGGCTCCAGCGGGGAGAAGCGAGGCCGAATTTTGGCGCAGCGTCTCGCCCGGCACACAAGCTGTTTGTGAGCCCTTGGAATCATTTTTTCCTTGCGCATCAGGGCTCTGTTTGGAGCGGTTGCCAGGAGTTCCTCCGAGGCAGGGGGAGCGGGGTGGGACGGTGCATGCGGTTTCCATGGACACCCCGGAGTACAGCGAGGCAGCCAGAGCCATGCGAGAGGTTTTCCTTCCAACCACCGCTGCCTTCCTCACCTGTGCCGGGCTGGAATTCCCCTGCTCCGAGAGCACAAAGCTGTTTTTAGGGGATTTTCGAGGATTTGGAAAGGATTCGGGCGGCCCCGAGGCTGGAGACCCCTAGGGCAGGAGGCTGGGGGCGGGTTTCGCATCAGCTCTCCCCACGTTTTCTCTCTTTGGGTCCTGTTTTAGACCCGATAATAAACTTAGGGCTCCTCCTCGAGCATTTTTAGGGCTGCCTTCACACCTCCAGGCCTTTTGGGGTGCCCTGGTTTCCCCCGTGGCACCCCAAAACGCCGCTTCGGCTGGTGGGAGAGGTGATGGGGCGGCAGGACGCGGCACCGGTGGCGCTGCTCCCGTTCCTCTTCCCCTTGGCCAAACCCTGCCGGTGGCACGGGGACACCCAGCACCGATGGCACCTCGGGGCCGTGCAGGAGCAGAGCTTTTGGGGCGATTTCTGCCTTTTTCTGGAGTTTCTGCCTCTCCTTTCTGATGCTTTCCTGAGCGCAGGAGGCACCGCTGCAGGGGACAGAGCTCCCTCCGGACGCAGAGGCGGTGCCTGAGGTCTGCTGGTGAGGAATTAGAAGTGATTCCTTCTCCATTCTCCTGTTTTTTATGATTTCCCCGACCTGCTGGCGCGTGCGGGAGCGCTTTGATCTCTCCCAGGTAGCCTCCACCCTGCTCACACACCGCTGTCCCTGCACCTTGCACCGAACCCTCTCCAAAATTTGGGCACCAGCGGGGAGAAGGGGAGCTCTTGGCACAGCTCCGACCCCCACAAAGGGGGTCCTAGGGCTGGTTTTCATCCCAAAATGTTTTTTTTGGGGGGGATTAGGGGTGAGCATCCTATTTTTAGGAGCTCTCAGCACACCACAGGTCAAGGTTTTGGGTCCTCACCGGGGTCCTCAGCGCCGGGGGCCTGGCTGCGCTCAGGGAGCTTTCATTGCGGTGCGAAAAATCGATGTTTTTGGTGGAAATTTTGGTGGAAATTCAAGCAGTGAATAGTTCTGGCCGAAGTCCAGGCTACGCTGTTTTGCTGCCGCTTGGTTTTTTGTTTTTTGTTTTTCTTGATGGGTCGAAAAGAAAAACCAACAGAAACCCAACCAAAAAACGCAACGTGCCCGGCCGTGCTCGGGGAGGGTCCCGCAGGATGGTGACTCTCCGGACGCAGCCTTAAGGTCTTTTTTTTCCCTAATTAAAGCAGTTTTGGGCTGGCAGTCCCTGCCTGGCCTCGTTTCAGGGGACCGTGGCGGAGTGGGAGCTCCGTCTTTTTATCCCCAGGTCCCCACGGAGCTCGTCGAGCCGCGCTCCCCCCAGCCTGCGAGGTTTGTTTCGTGCATCCCGGGGAGGATTCGCC
Organism: Anas acuta; assembly: GCF_963932015.1. NCBI lineage: Eukaryota > Metazoa > Chordata > Aves > Anseriformes > Anatidae > Anas > Anas acuta. The sequence continues at coordinate 2,002,925 of NC_089005.1, read as the reverse complement.
TCTTTTTTTTCTTTTTCTTTTTCTTTTTTTTTTTTTGCACGGGTTTGTGCATGGAAAAGCCAAGTAAATATGTGACATTGCTGGGAAAACTTCAGAGCAAATTAGCCACAGCTTCTCCCACCTTCCCCTCCCTGGGGTTCCTGCACATCCCCGAGTAGAAGCTCGCAGGATTCTCTCCACCCACACTTTTTTTCCTACTTTCAGCCGTTCCCACCCCCTCCCCTCGGTGCTTCGCCCTCCTCCCTCCCGTCCCAGCCCCGTCAGCCTCGCAGAAGTCACCGCCGTGTCCCCGGCCAGCCCCTTTTTTGGGGGGGGGGACACGGACGAGGGGCTTGGCTGCGACCGGAGGGGGAACGCTGCCGTGAGTCAGCCCGCGCGCTCTTCAGGAACACGATTTCAAGGGATTTCACACCCCAAACACAGCCCCGGCTTCCTCTCGCTCAGCAGAAACCAAAAACGCGCCCGTTCGGCTTTCCCCTGGGGGCGTGCAGCCCCACGGCCGGATTTTGGGGTGATTTTTGGCCCCCCTGGGAGCGCGCAAAGCCCCCGTCACCCCGGGGGGCTCGCGGCACCGAGCCACCTCCCCGGGATTTGTCACAAAACGCCCTTCGTATGGTCTCCAACCAGAATAAAACCCCTCTGAAGTTTTATTCTTTATTTTTTTGCCTTGAATGCTTGCAGCGTTGTATTTTTGGGTGCCTGCTGTCCCCTCAGTTCTGCAGGGGGGGACACGGAGCCCCAGGGGGACACCGAGGGGACACCACGTCCCCGCTGCCAGCAGTGCCCTGCCACCGTGTTCCTGAGTGCCCAGCCCATCATTTACTTTAAAATCTGAGCTAAAATCGTCTCCTCTTTCCTCTCCCTCGCTGCTTTTGTTCCTGCTCGTGCGTTTTTCCTCATCCTGGCAGATCCGTGTGACAAGGTAAAGGTTTGGGGACCGGGAAATCCCGCGGCGTGGAGGAGAGGGGCAGGCACCGCACGGGAGATGCTGCGCCCATCTTCCTCCTCCTCCTCCTCCTCTTCCTCCCTCCAGCCCGGCTTCAGGTGGGCTCGTGGCATCGCTCTGCCTCTCGCCCCTCTTTTTTTTTTTGCTTTTTTTCCTCAATTTGAGGCACCCAGGGGAGCGGCAGCGCGCCCACCACGCTTTAATTGCCATCTTAATTAACCTGCGCTGCCCGGCCGCAGCTCCAGGACCTCCAAGCTTCTCAGCTTCTCGCCCTGAAGACCCCGTCTTTTTTTTCTTTTATTTTTCCCCAAATTGTGCCTTTTTCCCCCCACAATCGCTGCTCGGCCCTGCCTGGCTGCAGCCCACAGCTCCCTCGTCCTGGCTTCTTTCCCAGCCTGAGCCAGTGCGGATTTCTCCTCCTGCCACCGAGCTGGGTTTATGCAGTCACTTCCAAAAACATCTAGTGACGGCACCTGGCTTCCAGGACAGCCTGTGCCTGGGAGAAGAAGGGAGCTACCTCATTTTGGTTTAAATTTGACCCGTGCAGGAAAACAGAAAGCAAAAATCCTTCATTTACGTTGTTTTGTTGTTTGTTTTTTTTTTCACTCTTTCTTCCTGTAAGGCACCGCACGCCCGGTTAGTGACGGGGTAATTATACGCCAGGCGAGTGTTTGTTTAGAAAAGAAGTGTGATTCACGGCTGCCCGGCATGCCCCGGGAGCTGGAAAGGGTTAAAAACCCCCCTAAAATTATCTCACACTTGAACCGGAGGACAATAAACAGGAAGCTCTGCAGAAATTTTTAAATTTAAGCCCGGTGACTCAGGCTGGGCGCTAAGGGCTTGGGGCCGGCTTCGTTACCGGCGGCTAATTACACCGTTGGTTGGCAAACGCTGCCAAAACTCGGCGAAAAGAGGCAGGGAGGGATGAGGAGGGGTTGGATAACCTCGTTTTTAACCTCGTTTTTTTGGCTTTTCCTGGAGCCGGTGGGGCTTCGTGGCGAGCGCTTTGCCTCCGGTGCGCAGCACCCGTTGGCTGCATCCGATGGCAAGCGGAGTGAGCTCAGGAGCTGGCCCAGCCAGTGGCCAAACTTTGGTCCTGCTGTGCCCTTCAGCAGCCCCTCTTTGGGTAGAGGGGTCCGAGGGGGCTCTGCCACCCTCCAGGAAGAGCCCCCCAAAAAATTGGGGCTGGGATGTGCCTGCAGAGGAGCCACAGGAGGGCTCCCGTTGAGGCATCTCCGGGAAGAGAGGTTGGCGTTGTCTTTGGGATCATTTTTTTGGTTAATTAAAGCAGTATAATGCCCAAATGGCACACATTGGGAGATTTTGGACACGACGTTTTAACCTCTTTGACTTAATTAAAGACAGCACTTGCATTCCTGGCTTTTTATGATGCTGATAAGGGGAAGAAACCCCGTTATTCCCGGGGTGGCCGCCTGCCCGCGGCGCCCCGCCATACGGCGCACGATTTCCTTCGAGTACTCTTCACCTCCGAGCTAGCTCGCGTGGGGAAACCAATTTAGGTAACCCAGATTTTACTCGCAACCCTATTAGGGATTTTAAGAATGAAGGCTGGCAGGTGAGCCGCTCCTACAGCTGTTGTACCGGAGAAATCCTTTGAAGCGGCTTGCAGCTCCAGACACTCGGGCTGTTACTTTTTTTAATATCCTCTTGCTAAATATTTACAGGGTTTGTTGTGTTTTGTGTGTGTGTGTGTGTGTTTTTTTTTTTTTTTTCCCTCCCCTTCAGATTTGTTGGGAAGCGTGGCGCGTTCTCCAGCCGCTCGCCGTGCCAAGGACTGCCTGCAGCATCCCTCCTCGCTTCCTATCGCCGGGGCAGGGAAAAGGGGACGGCGGCGGCTGGAGAGCAGCGAGCAGGAGGGAAAAAAGGGGCTCTGAGAGGGGAGCGTGCTTTGTACAAGGCTTCTTGCCCCTAAAATCCAGCCTTTTTCACCCCTTTTGCTGAGGATGGGGCCGGCGGAGCTGGGCTTTTGCTGCGGCGCCGCGCTCGAGGCCGGCTCCGCTCACCCCTTCTCCTCCCCTCTCTCCCTTCTCTCTTTTCCAGGATACCGTTCAAGATCGGGCAGCCCAAGAAACAGATTGTACCCAAGACAGTGAGTAAACCGATTCCCCCTTTTTTAGCTCCAGCCTTTGATCATGTGGCTGATGAGTCAAGCCAGCACTTTGACTCGTCCCATTTTGCCAGCGCGCGCGTGTGTGTGTGTGTGTGTGAGTGCGCGCGCGTGGGAGGGAGATGGGAGCGAGCAAGAAACCTGTTGCAGGCTCTGACCAGCGCCCAGCTCCTCGTGCGAGGAGTGAGGGGGAGTCCCGAGCTGGGAGAGAGGATTTCGGGTTGGGATCCGCTCCCTTTTCGGGGCTGGGGAGGGGGGACGAGGGGATGGAGAGCTCGGAGGGGCTGGCACGGTTTTCCTCGGAGATGGCTGAACGGGCTTCCTTCCTTCCTTCCTTCTTTCAGCAATGGCTTGTTTGTTCAGCCTTGCTGAGCAGATGGAGGAGGAGGAGTGGTTCAGCTCGCTGAATATAACTGTTTCCAAAGAAAGGCTTATAAGCCGAGATGCTTAGTGCTCGGGCGTGAATTAATTTGTGCTGCGCAGCATTTGCTTTAAAAGCAAATTAAAAAAGCATTTTGTATTCTCGGGCGTTTTCGAGGCTCCTATCCCGAGCGCTGCTCCTCGCAGCTGCCTGCGGTGTTTTCCCTCCTCGAGCAGATGGTCCTTGCCTTTGTCCCGTGCAGCAAAGCTCTGGCACCTCTCGGGAGCTGCCCCTGGAAGCTATCCCGTGTACCTGCCCTAAAATCAGAGCGAGCATGGGGGAGACCTCGTCCTTATAACGCTAATTCCTGGGGGCGAGTGGGCACGCGTGGCTCTGGGGCAGTTTCTCCTTGGGACGTGACATTTCTCCCTCCCAGGGGCTAATTCTGCCGCTCCCTTTATGACTCAGTTCTCATTTTTTATTGATTTACTCAATATCCACTTACATACTCAATTTATTTACCCAATCCTGCTCGTTTCGGGACCCCCGCGTTGCCCTGCTCTGAGATTTTGCCTCTCACCCCCAATTTCCAACCCCGGCAGCCTTTCCTGCTCTCTCAATAACCACCTCCTCTGCAGCTCGGGGTGACCTGGACATCTTCCTTGGACGTCTCCATCCCACCCTGGTTGACTTTGGCTTTTTCTCTGTTTTTTTCTGTTTTTTCCCTGCCACGCGAGCCCCTCGGGGAGCTCGCTTTCCCCCGAGCCGCTGCCGTGCGCTGTTGGGAGGCAGTTGGCAGGCGTTGCTTATAGATATAGATACGTGTGTGTGTATTAAATAGAACAGCCCAGAATATCCGGCAGGCAGGGGTTCATTCGGCAGCACCAGCTTTTCCAGGCCTTTTCCTTCCCTTCCCCAAAGCAGCACAGCAATTTTCGTGCCAGCCGGGCGCCGATTTTGACGTGCCCCCCCGTTTATGGATCGTGCCGATCCTCGACAGGCAGCAGATCCTTGGAGAGCTGAAAATAGGAAGCCCAGAGCCTGGTAACCTCACAGTAAGTGCAAAGTGCAGCACTTCCAAGGAGAATAAACGGCAGGAAACCGCGCATCGCCCCGGGAAGGAGGCGCTCAGCCCCAGCTCCGTGGCGTGGAAGCGTCGGGGCTGCTCCACAGCTTTCAACCACCTCGAGGCCCCCGGGTTTTAGCTCCCGGCTGCAAGCTGAGAGGTTTCTCCATCTGCCTTGGGGGCCTGGGGGAGCGGCGGTGGCAGGCGAGCTCTGGTTTCGTGGCCTGTGATGTTCCAGATGTCGGCCTCCGGAGCCCGCTGCAGGAAGTGGGAAGGTGCGGCACCGCCAGCGCCGCGTCCCGAGCCGGTCCGAGGGGAAGTGGTTGCGGGGAGAAGATCTCCCACTCACGGAGATCAGGCCACAAAAGAAGAGGATAAAGAAAAGAAGAAGAAGAAAAAGAAAAAAACAACAGCATTTATTAGCATCTAACTTATTTGGCTCTCCGTAGCTCGAGCGCAGGAGAGGGGAGGATCACTCTGCGAGAGAGGCTGAGCTCACCAGCAAGCCTTTTTTTTTTTTTTTTTTTTCTCTTTTTTTCTGTTTCTTTTTATTTTTCTGATGAAACTCTGCCGGGGTTGGTGTCAGATCTAGGCCGGTAGTAGTACTGAAAGGCAATTTGTCTGGGCTGCAGAGGGGATTAGTCATGACTCCCTGTGCCCACTCGCTTCTGATCCTCCGGAGAAGGGCACGGTGTCAGCCGCGGCTCAGCTCTTCAGGTGGAAGGAAACCCCCGTGGAAAGCGGGCGGCTGGTGAACTGAAGTGCTCCCCCAGCCCCCCCCAGCCCTGCCCCTGCCTCCTTTCCACCTTAACCTGGGCAAATCCACGGGCAGACAGCGTAATCTCTCCCCTCCTCTCCCCTGCAAAGAGCAGCTGTCACCGGGGCGCGGGGGCTCTAATGCGCACGGCGGAGCAGGGCGCAGGGGACGCGGTGCCACGGCCCGGTTAAACCCGTGCCCAGCGAGAGGACTTGAACCTGTCAGAGCTGGATCTCTCTGCATAACATTCCTCGCTCCAACCCAACGCAGAGCTGAAGCCTCTTAGGGCAGAGCTGCTCTCCCTGCCCTCCCCCAGGCCGCTTTCCATCCGCGCTGAGGTTACGCCGGAGCCGTGGCTGTCGCCCGAGTTCCGCTGCGGCTCTGGCTGGCTGAAGTTCACCGCTGTCACCCCCAGGTTGTCCCCTGCTCCTCACCGGGGCCTGGGTGATGCGAGCAGGCAGCTAGATGGGAGAAGGAGCCGGCCTCGTGTCCCTGTGGGGCACGGAGATGGCTCCACCGCATCCCACCCACGGCCGGGGATGAGCCGGGGGCTTCGTCCCCGCTCGGGATGGGGGAGGTCAGAGCGGGGATGAAGCCCCCTCTGTCTCACCCGGCTTTTACCCCGGCCTGACTCAGCTGGAGAGCTAACCTGGGGTGAGTCAGCTTGGCAGGGAGCGGAGCTGAGCCCTCCAGCCTGCCAAGCCTCCCCGCCTTGACTCATCCCGGCAGCGCTGGGCTCCCCAGGGGTGGCGGAGCAGGAGCAGGAGCAGGAGGATTCCGCTGCGTGCAGCTGCCTGCCGGCCGCCTCTTTCCATCGGGCCCCACCAGAGAGCTGGAAATCTCCAAAAAAACAGAGGGAACGGCGGTGGGGTGAAACCCAGGGACACGAGTTCAAGCGTTCTGCTCCTTTTTGCTCTTTTCATTCAGTCTTCGGCAGGATGTGACCCAGCTCTGCAGGTGGAGCTGCTGCTTTTTTCCCCTTTTAGCATTCCCAGCGTTTCCTGGGAGCTCCGTGCACTCCTCCAGCTCGCTGGATGGAGGATTTGGAGAGCCCTTGGAGTCCCAGGTACGCCCAGACCCTGCCCGGGGCATCGCTTTGGCTCAGGGCTCTGCAGAGAACATCCCCCCGAGGTGCTCGCACGGATCCTGCCCTGGTTCTCCCCTTGTTTGATGACACGACAAAAGCTCAGCAGAAGTTCCAGGTCATGGCAGAATTGGTGGCCTAATTCCGTGGCTTTCTTCTTTCGGAGAGGAGGGAGGAGGAAGCTTTTGCTTCCTGCTTTCTGCCAAGGCCCGTGAAAAGGCTGAGACCACTGGAACATGTAGAAATCAGCTAGTCCTCCTCCTCCGGGAAGAGAAATTAACCTCAGGGGAGCGAGGAGGTTCCTCACGGTCCCTTATTTCCATCTCTTTGTAGTGTTGGCTTTGGGCTCGCTTCATCGCCTCGTAACCGTGGTGTGGATTCGGAAACTGCCCCGAGAGCGGAGGGAGGTTATCGCGGGTGTCTGCAAACCAAAAATAAGTGGGTGAGAAAGCAGAGCCCCGTTTCCCTACGGTGCTTTTAAGAACTCGTCGTTCCTTTAACAGAAAATTAAAAAGATTTAAAAGGAAAAGCCAGAGAAAGCAATTCTGCACGAAGGAGCCCGCGATGCCTGGAAGAAACAGCGGCGGGTAGAGAAACGCGTTTCGATTTGGAGGTTTCAGAAAGAGGCGGCGGCGAAGTGGGATTATTTTAACACCACAGCAACTTCCCTTCGGGATATTGCAATTTTCATGCCTGTGCTGCTGCTTCTCGTTACCCTCCACGTGCTAATCCTATCCGCAGCCCTTTGCCGGGAGTGTCGGGGCTGCGCGGCCACGGCTGATGGCTCGGCTCGCTCCTCCTCGCTCTCTCCACGTGCCTCTCCCCCATCACTTGTTGCCTTCCATAAATCTGCGGGATAAAAGCAGGTTGTACCCAAGCAGCACCTTGGGGACCCTGCTCCTCGCTGCCCCTGGAGCATCCCCTGGGCTCCTGATGGCACGGGGGGGGCCGCGGCGGCGCGCAGACGGGCAGCCAGTTGCTCCTGTGGGCGTGAAAAATAAGAGCAGTCCTCGGGCAGCTGTCTGCAGAGATGGAGCTGGAGACGGGAGGCTGAGGAGCTGCCAGGGACATTCACCTCGGTCCCGTGTGGAAGGGACACGGGCAAAGCGGGTCGGGTGTTTCGGGGGAATTTTTGGGGGGCTGGCACGAGGGGGACCCTCGGGTCGGGGGCTGGAGCGCCGTGCCGGGGAAAGGACACGGGCAGCCTTCAGAGGACATCTCTCTGAGTCCCGCCTGACCCCTCGCTGGTTTGCAACCCCAACAATTCACACCTAGGACGTATAAATAGAGCTCAAGACTCGGCGGTTATTTTCGCAGCCGGAACAGCCATAGAAAACAGAGGGCGATTGATTTTTTTTTTTTTAATTTTGGAAGCCGGGTACCTGTCCTCCAAGCACCAGCTGCTGCCGAACCGCCGAGCTGTGGTGGGAGCTGCCCCTACAGCGCCCCGTGCCCGCTCTCCAGCGAGGGTTTTGAGCAGCACCGAGGGGATTTGGGGCTCGGTGGAGCTCTTTTGGCAGCGGGAAGAGCCAGTGTGTGTCCCTGGGATGGTGGGAGAGGATGGCGAGGACAGCTGGCTGCTGGGCACGGGGATGAACACTTCACCCCGTGGGGCTGCTGTCAGCCAGCCCGAGGGTTTGAAAAGAGCAAAAAGATGCTGCAGAAAGGAGGTTTTAAGGCAAAGATTGCTGGGCTCCCTCTTAAAATATCGGTCTTAGCGCAGTTTTGATCCAAAAACAAATATCCATGCTAAGTGGTCTGCTTTCACACCCCGCTGTTAGCCTGGGTTTGAAACCCTCAGGGCAGGGCGAGGGCTGGGAGCAAATCTTTGGGTCCTGCCCGTCCTAGCTGCTTGGATTTCCTTGATTTCCTTCCTAGCAGGGCAGCTTGAGAAGGCAAACGACCCCGCTGCCCGTCCCACGGCGAACCCAGCGCGCACGCTCCCCCTCGGCTGGTCCATCCAAAGCTTGTGAGGTGTGGGGAGCGCACGTTTCGGCGTGTGTTCAAACAGAGAGCATGGCAGGAAAGCTCCTTAAAATATCTCGTGTCGCTGGAGAGCCGCTGCCAGCTCGCAAGGAGGAGGAAGCCGCCGGCGACGCAGCGCGGGGAGAAGGCTGAGCTGCGCTGCGGGGAGCCCTGCTGCAGCTGGAGGAGCTCGTGGCAGGGAATTGCTGCGGGAGCACGGAGGAAAACGTCCTAGGAGCATACCCAGGGGCACCTCGGAGGATGCAGGCCGGGGGATCGGAGGGCTCGGGAGCGGATTGAGGGTTTTTTTGGGGGAAAAAGTTGTCCTGGAGAGGAGGGGGAATGAGCGAGCGGCTACTGGGGTCTGGCTGCTGGGTGCCGTGGTTCTTAGCACGATGCTGGCAGAGGGGAGGAGGTCCTCGCTGCTTTGGGGATATTTGGAATTGAGATTTGGATTTCTGGAAGAGGGAATAAAGACTCGATTTACTCCGGACTCGTAGCTCCCCTTACAGCCGGTGCCTCTCCGAGTCCTCGTGGGCATTTCCCGAGGCACGGGCATGGAGCAGGCAGGTCGCTGCCCCCCCCTGCAGTATTTCTGAGCTGATTTCCTTTTGTTCTTCTTCCCCCAGGTGGAGAGAGACTTTGAAAGGGAATATGGGAAGCTGCAGCAGTAAGTATGAAGCGTACCGGTACGACAAGACGAGCAGCATACCTCCCTCTCTGCCCTCTCCTTGCATCTGCCCAGGAAATGTTAGCCGGTTACGCTCTTCCCAGCCACTCGTTCCCTGCCCTGTAATTTCCAATTGTTTGGGGTTTCTCTCCTGGCTGGGTGGCCAAAGGTGTCCTAAGCCGTCTTTGCAGTGGGGTTGAGGTTTGCAGATTAGGGCGGCTGTGAAGCAGAGGGTGTAAAATTCCCGGGATGCTGGAGGCTTACCAAAGAGCCCGGCACCTCCGAGGACAGGGATTGTTTTTACCACGCCGACCGTGGCACGTAAGCTCGCAGCTATCATCTGGAAGCATTTGGCTTTGCTGCTCTGTAAGGAAACGTAAGGACTTAGGAAAATGCGTGGCTCTGAACCAGAGATCACCAAACGAAAAAGGGGGAAAACCATCTGACAGTAACCAGAAAAGGTTGGGCAGCGCTGAACTTCGCAGAGCCCTGCCTGGATATTTTTAACTCCCGACAGAAGCCAGCACATTCAGCACGTAAATGATTTGTTGCATGCATGATACGCTCCGGTTTGTTTCTTTCCAAGTTTTCAGCCTTTGCCTTCTTCTTCCATCTTTCAGATTGGAAGATCAGACCAAAAAACTTCAGAAGGATATGAAGAAAAGCACAGATGCAGACTTGGGTATGTGACTGTAGGATACATAGACTGTGAACTTGGCCACAAAGAGATGAAGTGACTTTCTCGAGATCACATGAGTAATCTGTGACAAGCCTGGAAAACAAATCTAGATCTCAGTCCCACTCAGTTTTCTTAGTTACAAGGCCATCTGCACGAGGGCTGCCGAGCAGCGACTCAACCAAGGGAGCTGGAAGCGTGGTAGGGGCTGGGGCCGTGCCTCCGGGGCTGTGCCTTGCTGTGTGGCCTTGGACGAGTCGCTTTCTTTCCTTTGCCTCAGTTTCTAGGACTGCAAACCAGGAGAAATGATTCCAGTTCTTGTGTCGGGCAGGCAGGAGGAGCCTGTAGAGTTGAGCAATGCCCGTTTAGGTGCTTCAGCTGAAGGCATCTCGTGCCAGCTGGAGCCAAAAAAAAAAGCCACGGCAGCTGGAGAAGTGGATCCAGAGGGTGCTGGGCATCAAAACGAGCAGGGCAGCCTGCTGAGACACAGCAAGGAGCTGTTTTAAACACAGCTGGCTTTTCTCAGCGGGTTTTTGGGGTCGTCCCTGTTTGTCCCAGGCCCCCATAGCCCCAGGGGCTGGGGCAGATGCAGCAGCATCCAGGTTTGGGCTGGGCTGGTCCAGCACATCTCCGGGGAGCTGGGCTCACGGAGGGCTGGAGGAGCGGGCAGGAGCCCCAGAGGGCACAGTGCCAGCAGGAGGGGTGGCAAATTTGGGGTTTTCCCATAGCAGAGGCTCTCACCTTTGTGTATGCGCTCAGCCAGAGATGAGCACAAATCCCTGCTCTTGCCCGTGCTCTCCCACCCTTCCCAGCACAGCACTGGGAGAGGCACCAGTAACCAGGACGAGTCCTTTCCAGGGTGAAAAGTGCCCTTTTTGGGGACTCTGGTCATTGTCAGGGCTCCATGGTAAGTTTTTCCTTGTGAAGGATTCCCCTCCCCTCCCTTGCAGTGGGCGTTGTTTATATGGAGCATTTCAAGTCCCAGAGGAGCTGTGGGAGGACTTTCTTTTTCCGTTCTGCTACATGGCAGAGGCACAAAACGAGCCTTGGCCAGCTCCAGGAAGATCTGATTTCTCATTTAAAGGCATGAAATCATGAGCGTAAGGGAAGGTTTTGAAGGCAGCCCGAGCAAGGACGGCCGCAGGAAGAGGGAGACAAATTTGATGGAGCGCTGCAGGCTGCCCAGGGGGGGTGCCCTGCTTGCTCAGCTAACATTTAGCCCCCGTGCCCGAGCAAAGCAGCAGTGCATCAGCTTTGTGTGCTCCCCCGAGTGTCTTATTTCTTCCATTCTACCTCTGCGCCGAGGGGGCTGATTATTCACTGCCTGCAAACCCTCCCCAGCAGGCTGGACCTGGTGGCCGGAGTCTCCTCCTTGTGCCAAAAGAGCTCCCAGCGAGGCCGATTCCTCCTCCTGTGCCAAATTTTTCGTGCTCAGCGTGCCCGGGGAAAGGGTACGGGTTATTAGCAGCACTCGGTGCTGTGGCTATTGATCAATAACCCCCTTTTTGCAAAAAAAAAATTAAAAAAATAGGGTCTTAAGGAGCAGAGGATGGGAGGAGGATCGTAAATTGGACACCAAAGCTCTCCTTGGGAAATGGGGTCCCCACCAGATGGGTGAAATAAATAAGCAGGGGCATCGTCACCCCCTGGCTGCCTTTTTGGGGCCGTGCAGGTGAGATCAGGGATGTTTTACCCCAAATTTTGCATTCAGCCTGAGAAAGCCCAGCTGCTGGCCCAGCCCTGCTGCTCCCCACATCCCCTCGCTGCAGCGCACGGTCGGGGAAGGGAAACTCATTTGTTTTCCAGCCGAGGGAGTTCGGCCACGCTCAGCTCCAGCCCATCCTGGCACAAATCCTTCCTCAGATGTGGTCGCACACATGGATTAGAGCCCCTCTGTTTCAGGGCTGAAATGCCTCAAGCCTTCATGTTGGGGTGATGGACGGCAGCTTTGTTACTCCGCAGCGAGCTGCCCGGCCACTGAGCTTCTGAGCTGCGGATAATTGTGTGTAACCTTTAAATCAGAACGCTTAACCCCCTGATTTATGATCTTAAGCCCCATTATTCAGCCGACTTGAACTTTTTCTATCTCAGCTCGTACAGTAGGAGCCCTTCCAGAGCTGGGCTCAAGCATCTGGCTTTCTGATCTTCAACTGAATAACTTCCAGCAGCAGTGCTGACGAAAGAGAACCATTTTTACTTTTTTTTTACTAGCATTGACTTTTTTTTTCTTAATTTCACATCGACGCTTGCCTTTTTGCTCATCTTTTCCCCTTCCGTACCTCGGTTGTTTCGCCGGTCTTTAGTCGTAGCCCCGTCTTGGGGGGGGTTAATTTTCTTTAATTAAAAGAGGATGGATTTGTCTGATGGAAAATGAGCAAAAAGGGCTCGGCAGGGCAGGAACCGAAGCCCCTCAGCCTGCGCCCTGGTCTTTGGTCTCGGGGTCTTTGCATTTTCCTCTCGTTTTGGAGTCCGTTTCCATGGGCAGAAAAATGAGGCTCATCGAGGGAAAGTGCTTAGCAAGCTTGTGTC